>NC_139334.1:16640000-17840000 GCF_056507025.1 Lutjanus erythropterus
TACATACATACATACATACATACATACATACATAGTGGAGAGAGCATACATACATACATACATACATACATACATACATAGTGGAGAGAGCAAACATACATACATACATACATACATACATACATACATACATACATACATACATAGTGGAGAGAGCATACATACATACATACATACATACATAGTGGAGAGAGCATACATACATACATACATAGTGGAGAGAGCATACATACATACATACATAGTGGAGAGAGCATACATACATACATACATACATACATACATACATACATACATACATACATACACAGTGGAGAGAGCATACATACATACATACATACATAGTGGAGAGAGCATACATACATACATACATACATACATAGTGGAGAGAGCACACATACATACATATATACATACATACATATATACATAGTGGAGAGAGCATACATACATACATACATACATAGTGGAGAGAGCACACATACATACATACATACATACATACATACATACATACATACATAGTGGAGAGAGCATACATACATACATACATACATAGTGGAGAGAGCATACATACATACATACATACATACATACGTACATACATACATACATAGTGGAGAGAGCATACATACATACATACGTACATACATACATACATAGTGGAGAGAGAATACATACATACATACATACATACATAGTGGAGAGAGCATACATACATACATACATACATACATACATACATACATAGTGGAGAGAGCATACATACATACATACATACATACATACATACATACATACATAGTGGAGAGAGCATACATACATACATACATACATACATACATACATAGTGGAGAGAGCAAACATACATACATACATACATACATACATACATACATACATAGTGGAGAGAGCATACATACATACATACATAGTGGAGAGAGCATACATACATACATACATACATACATACATACATACATACATACACAGTGGAGAGAGCATACATACATACATACATACATAGTGGAGAGAGCACACATACATACATACATACATACATACATATATACATAGTGGAGAGAGCATACATACATACATACATACATACATACATACATAGTGGAGAGAGCATACATACATACATACATACATAGTGGAGAGAGCATACATACATACATACATACATACATACATAGTGGAGAGAGCATACATACATACATACATACATACATACATAGTGGAGAGAGCATACATACATACATACATACATACATAGTGGAGAGAGCATACATACTTACATACATACATACATACATACATACATACATACATACATAGTGGAGAGAGCATACATACATACATACATACATACATACATAGTGGAGAGAGCATACATACATACATACATACATACATAGTGGAGAGAGCATACATACATACATACATAGTGGAGAGAACATACATACATACATACATACATACATAGTGGAGAGAGCATACATACATACATACATAGTGGAGAGAGCATACATACATACATACATACATAGTGGAGAGAGCATACATACATACATACATACATACATACATACATACATAGTGGAGAGAGCATACATACATACATACATAGTGGAGAGAGCATACATACATACATACATAGTGGAGAGAGCATACATACATACATACATACATACATACATACATACATACATACATACATACATACACAGTGGAGAGAGCATACATACATACATACATACATAGTGGAGAGAGCATACATACATACATACATACATACATAGTGGAGAGAGCACACATACATACATATATACATACATACATATATACATAGTGGAGAGAGCATACATACATACATACATACATAGTGGAGAGAGCACACATACATACATACATACATACATACATACATAGTGGAGAGAGCATACATACATACATACATACATAGTGGAGAGAGCATACATACATACATACATACATACATACGTACATACATACATACATAGTGGAGAGAGCATACATACATACATACGTACATACATACATACATAGTGGAGAGAGAATACATACATACATACATACATACATAGTGGAGAGAGCATACATACATACATACATACATACATACATACATAGTGGAGAGAGCATACATACATACATACATACATACATACATACATACATACATACATACATACATAGTGGAGAGAGCATACATACATACATACATACATACATACATACATAGTGGAGAGAGCAAACATACATACATACATACATACATACATACATACATACATACATACATAGTGGAGAGAGCATACATACATACATACATACATACATAGTGGAGAGAGCATACATACATACATACATAGTGGAGAGAGCATACATACATACATACATAGTGGAGAGAGCATACATACATACATACATACATACATACATACATACATACATACATACATACATACATACACAGTGGAGAGAGCATACATACATACATACATACATAGTGGAGAGAGCACACATACATACATACATACATACATACATACATATATACATAGTGGAGAGAGCATACATACATACATACATACATACATACATACATAGTGGAGAGAGCATACATACATACATACATACATAGTGGAGAGAGCATACATACATACATACATACATACATACATAGTGGAGAGAGCATACATACATACATACATACATACATACATACATAGTGGAGAGAGCATACATACATACATACATACATACATACATAGTGGAGAGAGCATACATACTTACATACATACATACATACATACATACATACATAGTGGAGAGAGCATACATACATACATACATACATACATACATACATAGTGGAGAGAGCATACATACATACATACATACATACATAGTGGAGAGAGCATACATACATACATACATAGTGGAGAGAACATACATACATACATACATACATACATAGTGGAGAGAGCATACATACATACATACATAGTGGAGAGAGCATACATACATACATACATAGTGGAGAGAGCATACATATATACATACATACATACATACATACATACATACATAGTGGAGAGAGCATACATACATACATACATGCATACATACATACATACATACATAGTGGAGAGAGCATGCATACATACATACATACATAGTGGAGAGAGCATACATACATACATACATACATACATACATACATACATACATAGTGGAGAGAGCATGCATACATACATACATACATAGTGGAGAGAGCATACATACATACATACATACATAGTGGAGAGAGCATACATACATACATACATACATACATACATAATGGAAAGAGCATACATACATACATACATACATACATACATACATAGTGGAGAGAGCTTACATACATACATACATTTTGGAGAGAGCATACATACATACATACATACATACATACATACATAGTGGAGAGAGCATACATACATACATACATACATACATACATACATACATAGTGGAGAGAGCATACATACATACATACATACATACATAGTGGAGAGAGTATACATACATACATACATACATACATACATACATACATACATAATGCAGAGAGCATACATACATACATACATACATACATACATAATGGAGAGAGCATACAGACATACATACATACATACATAGTGGAGAGAGCATACATACATACATACATTCATAGTGGAGAGAGCATACATACATACATACATACATACATACATAGTGGAGAGAGCATACATACATACATACATAATGGAGAGAGCATACATACATACATACATACATAGTGGAGAGAGCATACATACATACATACATTCATAGTGGAGAGAGCATACATACATACATACATACATACATACATACATACATACATAGTGGAGAGAGCATACATACATACATACATACATACATACATACATACATACATACATACATACATAGTGGAGAGAGCATACATACATACATACATACATAGTGGAGAGAGCATACATACATACATACATACATACATACATACATAGTGGAGAGAGCATACATACATACATACATACACAGTGGAGAGAGCATACATACATACATACATACATACATACATAGTGGAGAGAGCAAACATACATACATACATAGTGGAGAGAGCATACATACATACATACATACATACATACATAGTGGAGAGAGCATACATACATACATACATACATAGTGGAGAGAGCATACATACATACATACATACATACATACATACATAGTGGAGAGAGCATACATACATACATACATACATACATACATAGTGGAGAGAGCATACATGCATACATACATACATACATAGTGGAGAGAGCATACATACATACATACATACATACATACATACATACATACATAGTGGAGAGAGCATACATACATACATACATACATAGTGGAGAGAGCATACATACATACATACATACATACATAGTGGAGAGAGCACACATACATACATACATACATACATACATACATACATACATACATAGTGGAGAGAGCATACATACATACATACATACATAGTGGAGAGAGCATACATACATACATACATACATAGTGGAGAGAGCATACATACATACATACATACATACATACATAGTGGAGAGAGCATACATACATACATACATACATACATACATACATACATAGTGGAGAGAGCATACATACATACATACATACATACATACATACATACATGACCAGAAAGACACAAAAGCAGCAAAAACGAAAATAAAATGACCAGAGAGGGACACAAAATAAACACAGACGGACACTAAATGTTCACAAAAGGACTATTAATATGGGTCTTGCTCCAGTCTATCATTTGTGCTGTGGCTTGTTATGTCAGATACTCTCTGTAGTCAGGACAGTGGCAACCCACTGAAGCTGTTAAGATGTTGGAAACTTTGACTGTTGTAATGTTTCGTCCGTCTCTCTCTCTGTCTCTGGTCAGTTTTTTTTTTTTTTTGTGAAGCTGCACTTTCACCTTTTCTTGGGTCCTTTGATGGAAACACCCTGTTAAATGACTGTTTCAGGATTGGTTATATGTTATAGGCTATTATATTCACTGTTGTTTACATCATTAACGTGTTTGTTAATAAATGGAGATTGCCTGAAAGAAGATATCTTGGTTCGATTTTTTGAATTTTATACTATGGGTCTGTGAGCAGGGCATTTAAGAAATCTGTTCACCTTAGTATGTTACTAGACTATTTATAGAATTGTAAATGTAAATGCTTATGTTATATCTTTACAAATGAAGTGTCATTGACTTGTTTTCATGAGGTAATGATATGTTGGAAAACTGAAGTGAAGAGGTACGTTTAGGGAAGTTACCTGGGGACTCCAGTGCTGCTCAAAAACTATACCAGAATTCTGGTCACCAAAGGAGGTAAGTCCATCACACACTCAGCAGGACCAGGATGTCCCTGAGTATCTGCATGTGCATATAGCTGTATGGTATAGGTCTGCAATTCAGTCATTCTGTTGTTTCAAATCCAGTGTAGGCTATACAACAGTCTTGGATTCTCAAAACACAAAATGTAGAACTCTATATTACATTATCTGTCAAATTTACATTATCTTTTTTTTTTTTTTTTTTTTTTTAAAAAAAGACCCTCCTGAAAATGTAATAAATCTCCAATAATGTAATAAGGTATTACATTATCGGTAAAAATGTTATTGCAATATCATATTTTATTACATTATTAGTCAAGTTATTGCATTATTGAGTTTTATTACATTTTCGATTGAGTTAAGTGTAAATTTTATTACATTTTCAGGCATTATTACATTTTCAGTAAATTATTACATTA
This sequence comes from Lutjanus erythropterus, assembly GCF_056507025.1. Lineage (NCBI taxonomy): Eukaryota > Metazoa > Chordata > Actinopteri > Lutjaniformes > Lutjanidae > Lutjanus > Lutjanus erythropterus. The sequence continues at coordinate 16,645,910 of NC_139334.1, forward strand.
TTGGGTGCTACAGGGGTCAAAGGTCAGCAGGCATTCAGTATTGGTTTTTGGCCTTGCCCTTTACATGCAGAGATTTCTCCGTATTCTCTAAATGTTTTCATGATAATATGGTTTGTGGTTGGTGAAATCCCTAACCTTTTTGTGTTGCAGGCATCAAATTCAGAATGAATGTATACAAAAAAAAAACAGTTTGTACATTAAATATCTTGTCTTTGTATTATATTCAACTGAATATAAGTCAAAAATGTTTGCAAATCACTACATTTTGCTTTTAGGTACGTTTAACACAATGCCACAACTTTTTTGGAATTGGGGATGCAGAAAGATTTGAGACTGTGTGGTTAAATGGAAGAATGTGTATTCTGATGATGTATGCAGCAAAGAAGTGCTGACAGTGGACAAAAAGGGAGCGAAACTAAAGGATCCAGAAAGAAAGAGCTGTCCTCTTGGAGCCCCTTGGCCCAGCTGGTGTTGGGAGGAACTTTTCTTTCTAGCCACAGACAGCAAGCGAGGGAACTTTGTTTTTTTGTGATGTGGGGATTGAGGGGAGTACATGTGGGTTCCTCTGTCCCCTGCCCTTGTGTGTGGGCCTCCCGGCTGATTCTTTGATGTGTTGAGCTGTGTGAGTTTAGGGACAGAGGGAGATGGAATTGGTTTGTAGGGAAAAGTACCAGAGCTTCAGAAATGAAAGACATGAGGTTCAGTATGATTCTGGGTGGCAGGAAATCCTTGAATCTGAGAAAGTGAGAGTGACGATGACTTATCACTAGACAACTGAGCAAAAACATATGCAAAACACATGGTGGACCACTTTTGATCTTCTGGAAAAGTGACTCAAATGATCGATCATTTGGTTTCCGGTGATGCCACAAACTGTGGCTTCCTCTCCATGTGAGTTTTTACAAAATGTGGAAAACAAATGCTGCCTCTTTTATCACCAGTTTTCTGTATGTATCTGTACTTTAGTTGGGTGTCAGTGCTGCAGAACAGCAAGGAGGAAGCGTTGAACACAGCGTTAGGAGGAGATCAGCTCCACCTCCAGGACAGCGGGCTCCAGGAACTTTCCCGAGCCATCATCGGCGAGCTTCGACACATGCCTGGCAACGAGGCCTGCGCTGACTGTGGAGCTCCAGGTCAGCCAGACATCGTTGTTGATGATCACTGCAGAATTACGTGTCGAAATACACCAGAAGATTAAACAATAATATTTTCGAACTAGTTAAATTTATTTTACAAGCATGACATTATTCATAACCAACAACATTTATCAATTCAAGCTGTGTTTTTACAGAGTCAGTGTGTTTCTAACAGTCTGGTGACTGTTCTCGCTCTGTGTGTCTCAGATCCAACATGGCTGTCAACCAATTTGGGCATCCTGACCTGTATAGAGTGCTCTGGCATCCACAGAGAGCTGGGTGTTCATTATTCCAGGATTCAGTCACTCACTCTGGACCTGCTGAGCACCTCTGAGCTTCTGGTACTACACACACACACACGGAAACACATGAAAACAGACAGAGTCCCAGCTTTTCCTAATTACACACATTATGTAACTGTCTGCCTTTACTTAAAATGCTTTAATGTCTCATCTTTGGAGCTGCTTTGTGTGTCATTTCAGCTGGCTGTCAGTATTGGCAACACCAGATTCAATGACATCATGGAGGCGGGCCTTCCAAACGACTCTGTCAAACCATTGCCACAAAGTGACATGTGAGTCCCTGATGTCTTTTAACGCCAATAATCCGACTGTTCAAAAGAATTAAAAAATAGTTTGGTGATTTGTTTTCATTATACTTTGACTGGGTTACACACACAAATATTTATTTAATCTAAGATTTGTCCTACTCAAGGTTGAACAGAATTTGTGTGAGTAAATCCAGATGTAAAATTTAGCAGAGCTCTGTTGCACAATTAAAAACTAATCTCTTTTTTGTAAATACAAGACACCTGCTTACCCAAATTAAAAATAAATGAATAAAACACAAATTTAAGTGCTGTCAGGACCTAGTAGTAATAAAATGGGGGGTGTTAACTTTTAGTGGTTCTGTATTCCTTTACAAAATGTTACATTGTTTGTTAACTAGCTAAAAAACTAACAAAACATGACATTGCTCGATAGCTAGTGAAAAAAGTTACCAAAACATTGCATTGTTTGCTAGCTAGTTAAAAAGTTAGCAACACAAAATATTGTTTGCTAGCTAGCTGAGACATCAGTTAGCCTAGTTAGCCAACTCATGATGGCTTCACATATAAGCTCTAATTTCTCCTCCTCTTGTGAAAAAAAAAGAAAGAAAGAAAGAAAAAAAGTTGGTTGAATTAATGGGACATTATGGCCAAACAATAGAAGATTAAGAAGGGGACGACAACAACACAGTAAGAAAAAAAAAAGACAGTGAAAATAAGAGCCAATCCATAAAACTTTATTGGGTTGAGTTTGTCCCTTCACATGATTGATTTGCTCAGTCCATCTCAAAAAGGCAGCTATTTGAAAGTTAAACCTCCACATCAATACAGGAACACATTTTAACTTGGATTTGAAGCTTTGGTTCAACAGACTTAACTTTAATCTAGGTTAAAAAAAAATTAACTGGGATTTAAAGAGAAGTTTAAATTTAATTATTATTAAATTTAGGAAACATTACCCTTAAATTTGGTGCAACAACCTTATTATATTTTTCCTTACCACTTACCAACCAGGAATGCCAGAAAGGAGTACATTGTGGCGAAGTACGCTGAGCGCCGGTACGTCGTACGTAGAGAAGAAGCAGATCCTGGCCGTCTGTACGATGCTGTGAAGAGTCGTGACCTCACCTCTCTGCTACAGCTCTACGCTGAGGGAGCGGACCTGGCCAAACCACTTACGCTGCCTGATGGACAGGTAGAGATAATTTACAGCCACAAGTGTATCTCCACACCTGCTTCTCTTCCTCAAATGTGTCCCGTTAGAGTGGAAAACATGTACTAAACACGTATCATCTTGTGACACATTTAAACCATCACATCCCCACAGATGTCATGCATTTAGTCTGAATGACAGCTACATCCTGACATGGCCGCCCACCCGGCGTGTTTTGTGCAATGTTTCAAAAAGTTAACTTTTCCCTGTCACTGTAGTTCACTGAACTGTGAAAAGACCAAAAATAGTATCTCATTCTCCAAATGTTAAAGACGTACAGTATGTAGGAGGTGTGTGGATGGTTACAGTATGTGAAGTATGTGTTAATTGTCCTCTTGTGTGCGCTGTTCATGAGGGTGGGAAGTCGGAGGCCCTCCCATCAGGTTCTGGCCTCTAATTCAATCTTTCCCTCCCTCTTTTTTCCCCCCCTCATCCTCTCATCTTGTATCCTCCGCCTCTGCTGTCTCTCTTCAACGCCTCGTCTTTAATCACGGTCGACCATCCCGTCATACACTTCCTGCTCAGCATAAGCAGTGTGTGTAACAAGGCTGACTTCACTTTGTGTGTGTGCATGAGTGTATGTGTGTGTTTGTTTGTGTTGGTTAGGCCCTCGTTTATTATTTCAGCTTTTAGGTCAGAGCTCATGTCTCTTGAGAACAAGTGAGACGAGCTCATTGAATTACGCAGGCACTTCTCTCTCTCCTCTGCCCCTCCTGTCTGCACTTTACATAAATAGACATGTTTTCACCTTTTAAGACACAAACACACATTAAGTGTTGCACAATCAACCCTCTGACATTAGTTTCACTGTATTCTAACAGCACGTCTTTAGATCTGATTGACAGATACAAAGTGAGGCCACTGACTGGCAGCGAGGGTCAACAATTTGGCCTTATTTGTTCTCTTTTCTTCCTGTTTAAGGGGATCAGAGAGACAGCTCTCCATCTTGCTGTGCGTCTGGAGGAAAGAAGCTCTCTGGCGTTGGTGGATTTCCTCTGTCAGAACAGGTCAGACACAAGTAGTCAAGTATGATTTGTATCTTCCTTTGTATGAAGAAGAGGATTAAATGGATAGTCTGGATTATGTGAAGTAGGGTTTTATGAGGTACTCAATAGTAAGTTTATTAGTGTACTACTTTGGAGGAGCAGAGAGGAGTACCAGCACAGAAGCTAAGCAATATACTGCTGTGGAGAGGGTCAGCAAAAAAACATATTTTAGCCACTTAAAAAAGTTTCAACCAAAAGAATCAATATCAGTTTAAGCTATGGTTTCTGATGGGAAACCATTATATAAGCCAAGTATCTATCACTCCAAAGCAACTGGACTCCTTATGGAAAAACAGCAATTTTACCTTATAGGACATGGGATTTGCTGGACTACACCGCTTTGATTGGTTAGTTTGTGTTATTATGTGACTTTGGTGAATCCGATCTATCCTTTTAAAACACAAAAGTGACACAATAACACACAAACAAACCGTTCAGTGCAGCAGTAGACCAGTAACCCCTGTGTCCTGTGAGGTAAAATGGCTTACTTCGCCCCTGGAGTCTGGTGGCTTTGGAGAGAGTGATATTTAGATAATATAACTGAGGTTAACTTTTTTAAGTGTCTAAAATACTTTTTGCTGTTGACCCTGTCCACAGCAGTTCAGTGGTTAGATTTTGTGATGGTGCTCCTCTCTGCTTCCCCAAACTGTGGGCATTGGTAACCACCATTTAGACTGACTATGTACAAGTACCTCATACAACCCCACTTCAAAAAATCTGAACTATACCTTCAAGTTCTTGATCGGTGCTGTTCAAGTTGCTTTGGAAGTTGGTTTAACACCACCTGACTGTTCTGTATGTTCACTCTACAGCAACTGTTTGGAGAGAAAAACAGCAGAAGGAAACACAGCTCTTCACTACAGCATCCTGCATCACAAGCCAGAGTCTCTGAAGTTGCTGCTCAAAGCAAAGGCAACCCTACACACAGGTATATCTAACTTTATTTACTGTGCTTCTCTTTCACACAGTGCAGTCAGTAAATACATATGCTTTCCTCAGCTAATTACCATCTCAAAGAGGCTGTAGTGGGCTCAGTTTTAAAGATAGTATCAAACTACTGGTATCATATGAGATTTATACATGTCACGCTAGCATTGCCAGGTTCCCTTGACCTCTAACCTCAAGATATCTGAATGAAAATGTATTTTATGGTTACCCAGGAATCTCCCCTTTACAGACATACACATTTTATGCTGATTTCATGCAGTTTAGAGCAAAAACAACACAGTATTTTTTGCATGCAGTAATAATGTGTTATTTTCCTATTTTATTTCAATGTTTCTGCATACTGGGGCCCCTTAAAAGTTCTGAAGTATCATAAACTGGAAAGTTGAGACAGTTGTTGATTGATGATGTTGAAATTCACAACCACAAACTGGAGACCTGGGAGATTGAGAGGATGTATGGCTTTCCTATATATATTGGCAATAAGGGGGTTTTTGAGTAATTTACAGCCCAGAAGTGCTCGCCATTCGATTGCTGAAAAAAGTAACTCTTACAGAAATCTTCAAATGTTTTTGATCCTATATCACAGCACAAATTTTCTATGGCGTTCCTCAGTGTACTGGTGTCTTAAATCTTTCCTTCTTTTACATCTCCAATAGTGAACTCTGGAGGTGAGACGGCCCTTGATGTTGCACGGCGGCTGCAGCACGCACAATGTGTCGAGCTGGTGAGACCCCGCTTTCTCTCTCTTTTAATCCAACTTTTAAGATTTGATTCATGAATTCAAAGATCACATGCAGCCAGGAGGTCAGTTCAACAGAGGAATCGAGTTGCAACATTAAAATGCCTACCAGAAACCAAACTCTAGAAACAAAATAAGACAACTTCCACAGCTGGAAACACTACCTTGAAATAACTCCCCGCGCAGCAAAGCTCGGCTGAGGACTCGCTCCCTGGACAAAGAATCTTATCCTCGTCAGGTCCCAGTGTGGATCATTTATAAACTGGTTTTATTTTCTTACCGGCCATCTGCCCTGCTGAATTAGACCTTCCTTGTGTAATATCCTGTTTGATTGTGCACATCCTTGTGTCACAGGCAACTGAAAAAGGTTACACAAGTGAGCAGCTTTGAAATTAACCCTGTTTCCCAACTAGTTATATTTCATTTTGCATTGAAGTTGTTTATCTTTTTTTTTTTAGCGGTTTCAGCAGTCTTGAGAGTTTTGTTTCACTGATTACATTTAAACCTTTAGCTCTTAATTGTTTTTCAGTTTGTTTTTAAACATCTGCTGAACCCAATGTCATAATGATACAACTGATGATTGTCAGGAGGGAATTTCTGAGGATTTTCCCAAAATTGCACAGGGAAGTTTGATGGTTTGTGTTGACATCATTTATAATTATACCCTTTCTTTAGCTGTCCATTTTTTTCTTCATTGTTTAGTCTCAAAATACTGAACGGTTTGTACAGAAAGATTAAAATGTTTGTACCTACAAACCAGAGTAAATACTGTTGGTTTGATAGAGCCAGGTACACAGTTACTGTATTATAAGATAAGAAATCCTTTACTGATGTCAGCAGAGGGGAAATTCAAGTGTTACAAGAGCACGAAGACAGAAATAATTAAAGACAAATAAAGAAACTTGAATATTTGAGACAAAAATTTGAACAGATCAAATATAAACTAAACTAGCCTTTTACTAATATCATGTGTGTATATTTAGTATGTGTAGAAGTGAATATCTGAGTGTTTGTGATCCTGTGTGTGTTTTAGTTGGAGCTGGCGCAGAGTGGGAAGTTCAACTCTCAGATCCACGTGGAGTTCATGTGGGAGACACAGTCTCAGGAGTTTTATGACAGTGAGGATGACCTGGATGAGAGGGTAAGGAGCCAACCTCATTACTGACTTAGTCTCTCTGCCAAAAAAACATTTTCAAAGCTTGGAGTAGAATCAGGGGTTTTCCACTGCAGTCTCTACTCCACTAATGAGGAAAAGGGCCATACAAAGAAAGCTGAGGAGAATTGAATTAACCTTGTTCTCCTGTCTGCTTTGTTCCAGGTTAGCCCCTTACCCAAAAACCGCTCTCCTCTGTCCTCAAACGGAGGTGGTGGAAACGCCTTTGCCCGCTGGAGTGTGGCTAATGCCAACGGTGGCGCGGGAGGTAGGCCTTGTCAAACATATGAGAATCTCGACTTCCTATACAGAAATCCTCCAGCCAACAGCGCCCCCTCTGGAGCATCAGCACCACCACCACTGCCAGCTAAATGCATCCAGAGAGGTGAGTTACTGTAGTGTGTGTTAGAAAAAACACAATCATATCATCATATGAGCACAGCTTTTAATTCATTGTCCTTAAATCTAGTTTACACTACTCATCTCACATTTTTAACAGCTGCACTAATCACTGTGGAACACTGCCACCAAGTAATATATGACATGCTGAAAGCCAGATGATGTCATATTTCCCACAATGCTCCATACAATAGCTGTTATGTGCAGTTTACTGTGTTGTGAACAGGGCTGCAACTACCAATTAGTTTCATTATTAATTAATCAGTTGATTTTCTCAATTAATCAATTAGTTGTTCAGTCCATAAAATGTCAGAAAAGGGAGTAAAAGATCACAACCCAAGGATATTCAGTTAAAAAAAAAACAGAAATTATTCACATTTGAGAAGCTAAAATCAGAGCATTTGGACATTTTTTCTTAAAATCTTGGAACGATTTATCGCTTATCAAAATAGTTGGCCATTAATATAATAGTTGACCACTAATTTTATGTCTTTTCATTAGACATTTTGTATTATTTCTTAGTATATGTTTTTAAATAAATTAATTTCATTTTACAAAATATTTGACCTTTTTTCATGTACCACTAGAAGAGCTTGCATACCAACAGTGGTGCACATACCACACAGTCTAGGACTTCAGATAGTGATCATGATAAATTTACAGTAAAAGCAAAAAAGTGATTAATGTGGTTACAATTAGATTTGGTTTATGTTACCATGCAACAACTATACCTCTCTGCCACAACTGTAGGTAAATAATGGATTGTTTGAGCTGCCTATGATTGCACTGATTGGAATTTACTAAAATCATCCTGCTTACTTGATGCATTACTCATCCCTTGAGCCAAGAGGTGAGGCCTCACTAGGGCTCCAGGAAATTATGAACTTTTTTGGACATTTCATAAAACAAATAATTTTAACAATAATCGGTTAATAAAATAAAGTTAGTTGCTGCTATATTAAAGCCACACTTGTCTCTGAAAGAATTAGTAGCTCTACCAACTAAAAATTAAGATTGGTTTTGTAAACAGAAATAATGTACAGTGTTGTGTTGTCCTTCACAGGTCGCTCGGACCCTCAGATTTCGGTCACAACACAGGAGGGCAACTCCGTTCCACGTCGCTGTTCTAATCCGGCCTCCCACTCCTCCAGTCCCCAGACACAGGCCCGACACAACACTCCTTCACCCAATATAGAAAGCCAAGGCCAAGGGGGGAGACCGCCGAGGTCTCCACATGGACAGGGGGGTCTGTTTAGGGGACAGAAGCAGAGCTGGGAGGGCCAGTCTGGTTCTAGCTCTGGATCTCAAAGCAGTGTCACACCAGCATCCTCTCAGAACCACATAGGGCCTGTCAGGTGAGACAACACACCATAATATCAGGTGTAAAGAGGCACACTCTTGATACTACTGATAAAAAAAAAAAGATTATCCAGCTGTCCCCTGTTTTGACATGTTTGTCAACAGCTCTGTATCGCATATGAAGCCGTGTCTGATCAGTTATTTCACATGACTTCTCCACCCTCCAGTTCAGAGAAGACCACATCGTACCGTCGGACGAGCAGTGGAGGAGGCAGCCAGGGGAAGTGTGGTGTGTTGTCTCCCAGCTGTGTGGGCAGTCAGGAGGAGCTGTACTGCAGCTTAGTGGGGAACGGCCCAGGCCTCACCCCAGCTCCAGCACCGTCATCCTCCCCTACTGTCACCTGTGCCCCTCGACCCCGCAGGAACGCTATGGTACAATCACACAGAAGCCTATTTTTTATTGCATGCAGCCGATAGTTTAAGTCGTCCATATCACAAGCTTCAGTTCCTCTGTGGAGAATCAGAAATGGCCTGTGAGATTTCACAGTCACTATAAATTTGCTGGTGGCATGCTGAAAAACATCATATCACATGTCTTCTGCAGGTTTCTGGCAGCAGGCCACATCAGAAGCGTGTCAAGGCTTTAGTGGACTGCAGAGCAGTCAGTTCAGAGCACCTCGCCTTCTTCAAAGATGAGATCATTGTGGTCACAGCCACTAATGACCCCCACTGGTGGGTAAGTGCAACTACAACTTCTTAATTTCATTACAGTGCCTTCTCCATTCCTCTTAGAGCAATGACTCTGTTTACAGGCACAAAATATTCAGTTTTTTATCCTTATTCCAAAAAAGACAATATTCCTACTAAGCTGGTTGACCTGTATACTCAACTGTAGATGAACAATGTGTCGGATGCTCTTGAAAAAAAAACAAAAAAACCCCCCAAAAAAACAGGATAACCAGAAGAAAAAAACAGACAAAAAAGGTAACAATGCTACTATAATTCCTTCTTTGTCATTACCATTTGGTTTCTAAAGTGCCTGGAATGCCTTTCTGATTTTCCTAGAAAAAGGTGTTTATATGGCTGAGTGAAATGAATATTCCATTAATATTCCAGTTTACATGCAGCTATACCTATTCTGATTTACACAAACAGATCGTCTTTCTTTTGGTCAACCACCAAAATGCAGTTGTTACAATATTTGTGCATATCCAAAAACCTGTTGATTTTCAAGTCCTCGATAATGTTAAAACCTAGCCGCGTTTCTGTGGGCTTTTCTTTTTTACATGAATCTCTACCCCAGCCTCGCAAACTGTCAGTCATTTGGTTCAATTACAATTCACAGAGCTGACTGTAAACAGGCTAGAGGCCACGTGTCACAAACTGCTGGTAAAAACCCCGGCTGAGACGCATATTCTGAAAGCTGTATACAAGTCCAAAGAATACTCCTAAAGCCTGAATATTATTGGCATATCCCACGTCTTAATCGGAAAATGCTACATTCAGAATAATGCCTTATTAGGAATAGTCAGTGCTGTTCATGTAATCCAATTTCCCTGTTGTGGGAAGAATAAATAAATATTCTATCTTGTCTTGCATGACCTCCATCAAATTTGAAATAATCAAATTTGGAATAATAGTGGAAGCTTGGTCATTTACAATGTTTACATGCTGACAATATTTAGTTTTTTAGCCTTATTCTAAAAGATGTTATTCCTTCAAAGATGTTACACGGATAATGAAAATGACTATTCCCGTTTACATGCAGCCGTGCATAGTCTAATTATAGAAAAATTAAACAGCTGGAGCCACTTCACAGCCTCCCTTTTATTCGCTTAACCACCTTCTCAAAAAGTGTCCGCATTGCAATATTTGTGTATTACGTAAAGACCTGTGGACATCAAAATCTTCCATAATATGCACCTCTACCCCAACTTTGCAAACTGTTACAAAAGCCCCAATTGATATGTATTTTCCAAATGTCCAAAGAATGTTCCTAATTTGGCATGTCTTCTTAGGAAAATGCTACAATCCGAAGAAGGCCTAATTAGGAATATCCAAACGAAAAATGCCATTTCCATGACCTTTATCAAATTTGGAATGTTATCATACTCTGAAGAATGGTGGAAAATTAGTATATATGTAAACATGGTCAATGTGAAAGATTTAACACAAGCTGAAAACACTTGTAAGATGTTCACATCATTAATATGACATCACTCTTTATCCTAACAGGTTGGTCACATAGACGGGGATCCATCCAGGAATGGGACCTTTCCTGTCAACTATGTGCACAAACTGACAGATTGAAGGGATATGGACGCATGAACGAACTGCACAGTAACATCATAGAGGAAACTAAACCAGCATTGGATGCTTACTGGAAACCACACAGTGGATTTTATCTACAGGAGAGGACAGTGTTATTCTCCTGGACTGAACTCAAACTAGAGCAAACTAAGAATATTTCCACATGAGGATATACTAACCAAAGGATACCTGAGGATATAAATGGAACCGTTTTTAAGATTTATACCCTTTAATATTTACTCATCCTGGAAACCAACAAGGGAACTGAGAGCTTTGACAGCCACATAAAACCTCTCATTCCAAGAACATTTTCTCCCCTGCCGGTCTATCCTTGGTTTTTTAACTGCATCATGTTTCTCCACTTGTCAAAAGCCATGAACCACTATTTTTAATAGGTACGAATGCATTTGTGCTTGAGGTAGAAACTGCTCTATTGTCCATTTAACCATTAATTATATTGCAGATGTTTAAGTTGTACTTATCTATCTAGGCTCTCTACCTAGAGGAAAAACTTACCTGCAGGGCAAAACCCTTTAAGGCACTTTAAACTCATTGAGAAGCAATGTTCTGAAGAGCTGGCATAGTTGTAAATGTGTACTGTATAGAACTGAATGGACACTGTCTAGTCTTTTAAATCACAGCATACTGAGACTTGGATCTGAGATGCAAACCTGTCCAGTGTCTGCTGCCCGGGGACTCTCAGAGTGGCTTTGTGCCTGCCAGTCTGTCTCCAACAAAGCGGCAGGCGTCTGGGCAGCCCCGGGGAGGAGAGATGTGAAACTTTAGCTCAGTTTTCTTGGCTCTGGGCACACAGCTCACTTGGCTGCAGGGAGGAGGGGAGGATCCAGTTTCTTCTGGTTCCAGGCATCCGTCTCTGGAGAACCTGAAATAACGACGGTGCATTATGAAAAGAGGAAAAAAAAAAAAGACTTTCTCTGTTCTACCAGGAAACGGCACTTAAAGAGAGCTTGTTAGTAACAGCACCCCACTGCAATAATTTGTTCAGTGAACACACACTTGCACACTTGCACTTACTTCACACAGAGTAGCTTCCAGGATTTAGGATCCTTTTGGGAAAAAGTAAGTTGGGAATGGGAGACGTGTAACTGCTCCACTTTTTATACTCGGAACACACACCCAAATGTAACACATTTCACAGCTTTAACACACAATTTGTTGTGCATAATTGTCTAAAAATGTCCAGTGATGTACTGTATATATCACCTGTTTTCTCATCTGTTATCCATTATAAAGCATTGTATCATTACAGATAGTGTTATGGTAATTTGTTGTCCTCTGATTTAATGTCATGTGTCCTCTGTTCTGCTGTCTAAACGGCTGTCAGGGAGAGAACAAAGAAAAGGAACAGACACAGCTGCATAATCAGTGTTCAGAAAGGATCCCGTCTCACCAAACTGAAAGCAAACACTGACAGTGATGGGTAAAGACAGCAGGAAGCAGGTGTTCACTTCTCTTTAATCATTCCTGAGTTTAAACAAACTGTTTGCTCGTCACTGTGTCTGCTGATATCATCTTGTTACAGTATTGATGATTAAGCAAACAAATCACGAGACAGGTGTGTTGTCAGATAACTGTGGGGCTGTGGATGACTGTAAGTAGAACGCTGCCAAATGTAAACAATAGTAAATTAACTCATTTTCAGTCAGTATATTTGTAAAATACACATACAGTGTTTGATAAAGTGGCATACAGTATTTAATAGTGTAAATTATGTGCTATTTTTCTGTCTGGTGTGAACAGAGTGGACTAATGCAGTTTTCCTAGAGGGACAGCTTTTCTATCATTGGCTAAACTGGCAACCTCTGATGTGACATTTCAAATTTTATTCAATGCATAATAATAATAGTGCAGAACAACTGAAGCTGTACCCAAATAACACAATAACTGCAAGAAAACAAGAGATTTGGGTCTATGTTGACTAGGTTGTGTTTTAATTCAATTCTTTGTTTTATGTAATTTAAAAAAAATCATACATACTTCATAGACTTGTTAAGCTTTTTTGATAAATTTAGTGTTTTCTTCTCTTTTTTTCCTTCCCTGATGTTTGACCATTCTTCTATTAGCTTGTTTTACTTTTTTAAATGTAGGACAAGGCTGTTTCACAGAGAATGTGTAAAAAAAACACAAATAAGATAAAAGCTTGCTGACTGATCTAACTAATTAAAGCATCTACACCTACTGCCTAGATATGTTATTAACACATTTTTACACATCTGTATTACATCTTTTATTATTACATTACACAGTTATAAAACTGATTCTGAAGGGATTAGTGTCCATGATGACCTTCACCTATAAAAATAAAAAAATACAGTACCAGAAGTAATGTAACGTAATGTAGATGTAGCTTTCATTTTAATGCTATAGCCCATTGAAATATCATTAACACTTTAAAATAAGTTACACAAAAATGTGAGAACTTACTAAGGAATAAGTGAGTGACAAGCCAAATATTAACTAACTGTTTATGTGTTGCTTACAGAAGATAATAATGAATTACTGGACTTCCCCTTCATGATTATTAAAATGGTAAGTAATGGAAGGCTAATCATGAAGTAATGAGGGAGAACTTAAGAACTTCTCAGTATGAGATGTCTGACTTCACTAACTACTCACATTTTGTATACCATATTGTAAAATGTAGAGCTGAAATGATTAATTGATTATGAAACTATTGTTAAGTAAATCGAAAATTACTTTGATAATTTTCAGCGTGTGAAATTTTTAAAGAAAAAAAGTAAAAATTCTCTGATTTCAGCTTTTTAAATATAAATATTTTCTGGTTTCTGTTCTCCTTTATGACAGTAAACTAAACATCTGTATTGTGGGTAAACTCAGACATCTGAGGACATTAACTTCCTCAAAACAGTGATCAACATTTCATAAACCAAGCAAATCACTGATAAATCGACAGATTAATCAACATTGAAAAAAATCATTACTTGTAGCCTTAGTAAAATGTAAGAGAAATGTTTTCCCAGCATAGTCCTTGTGCACATAAAACTGTATTTTTTTTTCCTGGTCTATAAAAGAAACTTTCAAAGAATCTGTGTGTAGCTCAATTCCAAAAATGTGAGTGTGAGCAAGGCTTTTCTAAAAAAAATAAATAAATAAAATAAATCATTACTCTCAGTGAAACAACCCATGGTAAATGAGGGATACAAATTGACAGTAAAACTTAAAAAATGGAACCCATGTATACATTCTGGCAGTTGCATTTTCATTTCTTCCTGCTATTTCTGGCATCCCTGCAGCTTTTTTCCCCCTCCTTCTACCCATTATGCCTCCCTAAAGCTAAATCTCTCCATCCATCTTTCTTGGCAGTTTTCCCTGCAGCTCTCTGTCCTTCCAGCCTCATTTCGTCTCCGTCCGGACGTTACTTAGCCCTGATCCAGGATGATGAAATTCCAACCTGTCACTTACATAACCGGCCACCTCACTAACAGCCAGGATGATAATGCCACAGCCTATTCTGCTCTGCCAACTGAGTAGCCCTTACACAGACACATTTCCCACCATTAGGCCTGTGTCTGTGCACTAATGCATATAAGACGCACTTCCAGCTACATGTCAATTCTAAAACACAATGTATAGTTAATGTATTCATTCACTAATGCTCTCATCCATTTTATGTTTATTTATGCACATACAGACATGCCATACATATATAATTTAATGTAATGTGGAATATAATAGTAATCCATGAAATGCAGAGTAAAGCCTGCACTAATCTCTGGATTTAGATGGTTAGAAGAAAAGTGTGGCTTGGGTTCATTATTACCATCTTTTTGCATAAGCATGTCAGGTTTGTATGCATCAGTGTCTGTAATCCCTGAAAATAAAATATAATAGAGGATGTTCTAACTTTCTAATACCCTAGATACTCATAGCCGTCTGTCTAAAAGCCATCTACGAGGGTTAATGCCTTTCATTAAGTGAGCAACAGCAGAAACATCAGCTTAATGTAACTTCACAAATCCTGGCTTGCGATAATGAGCACTTGGAAAGTGGGATATATTTCCAGTAATTCAGCCTCTTTCCATCTAACATGGGGTTATCTAACCTCCATTTAACCAAATAATCAGCTAAGAGGAGGCTCTGACGAACAAGCGAATGACTCGATGGCACTATGACTAGTATGTAGCGTGTTCACGGTTTGTTTCTTTCTCGCCTGCAGCATCTTGTTACGTCAAAGAGCAGTTTTCTGCTGATCCAACACTACACTGCTGCAGGCTGCTCCAAGGTGACCCCGTTCACTTCATACTAGACCTCCCACACAACTGCAAAGGGATGTAATATTTAGAGATCCTATGTGAAACACAACACACTAACAGCTCACAGTAGAATCCCAGAGAGAGACTGTAGCTCCAAGGATTTTCAGTAAAACTTTATTTGAGGGGGTCTGCATAAGACTAAGTCATTACACTGTCATAAACGTGTCATGACACCTGTCATGAACATGACAGTCTTTATAAATGTTTTTGACTGAGTTGACATGGTTTGAGATCTCTTTATGACAACTTTGCATTATCCGACTTCATGAAACTGCTTCAGCATCATACAGACGTAATTAAATCTTAGTTTGACACCAGTGTACAGTACCAATAGTGATGTAGCATACATGGTTTGGCATACAATACTGTACATTAACGTTAGCGGTTAGCTAATTTACTTGTTGCTAAAATAGGCTAACTGCTATCTGCTGTTATCTGTAGCTGGTGTTTGTTAGTTAGCTCACTTTGTTCTCATCTCTGTTTAAAAATGCACATCTGCAGTATCGAATAGCATTATGCTAATATATGCTAGCATTGACAGCATCTAGCTGAGTCTGGCTGGACTGGAACTCTAGGCTGAATTGGGACCAAGCACAACTTCCGAGACCAACAGTGGCCAGTTTGACAACAGGGAATACAGTACCAAGGTGGTTTTCTTGCTGGGGTTTTGCTCCTGGCACCCCAGGGCTGAGTGGGCTACTTAGGCGGCTAGTTTGACGGCAATCTGAGCCAACTAGCTAATGCCAGCTCCAGATAACAGCAAACAGCGGTTAGTCTATTTTAACAACAAGTAAGCTAGCTAACTGCTGTCTGTCCATCAGATAACTCTGTAAGCTAAATTACCTTGGTACTGTGCTCTATCATCAAACTGGCCTTATAACACTTAACTGCATCTTTATGACAAGTCCAAATGGTACCACTTCACTTGAGGTCAAGGAAAATATTCATTACACACTTACAATGGTCTCATGACACCTAATGTCAAAACCAACCACATAAGCTAAACATTTTAAGTTTGATAATGTCAAGTTGTTATGACAAAAACATCTCAAACAATGCCAACTTTTCATTGTAAGTGATATAAGTGACCGAATAATGCTCAATGACAACAGTCATAAACAGTCAGATGACACTGACAGGTCAATGACAAACTTATGCACACCCCTTCAAATAACCCCAAGAATGGGATTTTCTCTTGAGTTTGCCTGAGACATAAAACAGTAAACATTTTAGTCATTTAGTCCATTTATTCTAATAATTCAGTCTATCTTACAAAACCTAATAATGCTTAAAATGAAATTATCTTTTAACATTTACTGGTCTTGTACATTGTTGCTCTGTGCTCAAGTAAATTACAGTGTCAAGGAATTCAAATAAGTAGTAGCAATTGTAAGCATTAAACATTGCAGAACATTCATTCTTTCACTGCACAGCAGAAAGCAAAAAGCCTTTTCAGAAGCAGTGCTAGTACATCAGAAAGGTTTGGGGACAACTAACTTCCAGTCCAGCTGGTTTTCAATTACATTTTGGTGAGTGGGCTTTCTTTCCCATAACCATAAATCTGTCAGAAATGATTGGAATTAAGGCTCTTAATTACGCTGATTTGTTTGACGTTTAGAACTGAAAGCAAATTGACTCCAAACCTGCTGTTACTATCAAGCTTATAACATTTCCAAGTAAAATTCGAATTAACATTCATACTAGTAATAGAATATACAGCTTTCAATCAAAAATAGCATCATACTGTGAATAAAAGGTCATAAACACCTGATTCAAGGAAAACAAAAAGTTCTGTGCTTGTTCCACCAGAACATAAATACATACCATACCCCACATCACATAAACAAACACAAAATATTAAAACATTCAAAGGATAAATTTATATCAGAGAAGGTACTTCTGGACCTGTGCTTGTCAGTAAAGGGCTATGAGAGCTGTCATTGTAGTTACTTTCTAGTTCTCCAAACATTATTATTTGGGCCAAAATCTCTTGTAGCAAAAGTTGTGTGGCCTGAAATGTAATTCCCAAGGCCAGAAAATGAAGAGAAGAGGATTTATTGCCAAACACAGGTTCAAACTAAACTGATTCGATTATTGTATTCAGTGTAGAGGGAAAAAAACACACTAAGTAACAATTAACATTACATTCATTCTGCAAGTGGGCCCAGAGATCTTTGGGAAATCTTGTTTCATTCATATAAAAACACAAAAGGTGCAGTCCCACAACAGTGCATGAGTTAGTTTTTTTTTTCTTCTGCCCAGATAATGATGTTTCTGGATGAGGTCTATGATGGTCATGAGTTTGCCTGGTTACCATCGGCCTTCATCGTTACCATCACTGCCAATGCACAAACACTGCATAAGGCATATGAAAAGCAATATATAGGCCAGCTGTATATGCGGTTATATCTCTAGCTATATACATAGGACCATGAATATATGTTTAAGGCCGACTAGACCCTTTTATTCTGCACAAGCAATCGACTAGCAACTAGCTTAGCTGAATATTGTTTGGTATAGATGTGCACAAAGACGGCAAGCAGTACTTCCCTTGACCATGTGGAATGCTTATATAGAGTTAATCAACATTCAATGATAAAGTCATCATGGCTGTCAGACATCTGAAAACTGAGAACATCAACCGTAACGCTGAATCTGTAATATTGTCTTTGCTTAAAGGGGTACTCCAACAATTTAGTAATGCAAATCCATGAAGTTGGGAAAAAAAAAAAAGAGCGGTGAAAATTGAAGCAGCAGATATCCTGATTTTTAGTCCCTGCATAGGTCCAGTCCCATAATGCCACTGGATACCATCTTTTATTAGTCCATTAGATTTAGAAGAACATAGGAGAGGTTTCTGTCAGAAAACCCTTTCTTACATGTGGTTAATGGTTTATTTTAATGATCGTTTCCCAGACCTAACTAAACTGTTTTGTTGCCAAAACCTAATCAAATAACTTCATCTAATCACATTGTGACAGAAAGCTCAAACAATAATTTAAAAAGCTAGAAAATATTAGGAGTGCGCCAATGGTGTGTGTACTGAAATTGTATTATTCAAGATAACCAAGACCTATACACCATCAAATTTCCAAAGTAAGTGTAGAACTTGTAATAATGTGTGGAAATTAGTTAAAGAGATCATCATCTGGTGATAATTTATGTCTTCCTTATGAACACCAAAAAAAAAAAAAAAAGACCTAGCCGACCAGTAATCCATAATATGCTGTACTGGTGATATTATTTATTTGTGGCACTCATCATTGCAAATACTCTCTCAGCTTAAAAACTACAATTTGTATCAAAAATTTTTAAAATGTGGGAGCTGTTGCAATTTAAAAACTCTTATCAACTCTGTAGTCAAAGACTTCTGACAGAAAGGGCTTTCTGATAGAACGTCCTGAGGGCTAACTTCTCCCAAGTGTGATTTAGGACATTTTAAAACGGTTTCCACAGGCTGAGTGGTACTCTCCATGACAAGTAAACTGACCTTCATGTGTAAAAATCGGTGGAGTGCCCCTTTAACTGTGCTCCCAATTAACTTAAACAAACAGATCATTTGAGCCCTTGTGATCAAAATTAAAAATAGCAAATGCTAACCTATGTCTTTATACTACTTGATTTGCATTCATCTACATTATTAAACTCGTGCACTTAGTTTCCACATCACGTTTTTTTCTCCTCTCTTTGCCTGCAGGGTTCCTGATACAGGCAGCCTGCTCTCAGAGCCGTACATCAGTGCCTTCTCCTGCCACCCTCCACTTGACAGAGACAAATAGACATTTCTAACATTCCCATTAATGTGTATCTTTGCAACCAGGGAGCAATTAAAATCAGATGGAAACTTATGCAATTAGACAGTCAAACCATGTGCCTTTCTTGGAAGCAGCCTTGCTTTGTTCTTCGTTGAGGTCATTAATAGTAGGAGAGCAAACAAAGCACCGTCAGGGAGTCTGCACTTGCAAGAGTCCCTTCTCATTCTTTTGGAAAGGAGCACACAGATGGATACTAACATGCTTTTTCCACCAAATGCTGCACTAAAATTAAAAGCCTGCCTCTCTGCCATAACCCTCGAATGCCAAAAATAGGCATCCCTGGTGTATTGGCTGTGCTTTCTACACACACGCTTACAGCCGGAGCAAGGGGATTGGTGGAATAGATGAATACAAGAGATTCACCGTCATTGCTAATCCAAAGAGGAGAGAAACAGGAGTAAGGAAGAGAAGAATTAGGCCAAAAAATGAGTGTGATCTATATGTAGAAACCAGGTCATCCACTGCATATGAGATAAAGATACTGCCGTGCATGTGAAGGATCACAACGCAAGAACTAATTCATCTATCAAATTAAGCAAAACAAGCTATTTTGGTTTTGACATTCAAACCCTGGATGGAGCTATATCGTCTAACTACATGCCACAAAAATGCTGATTATGATACCAGTGAGGCTGTTATTGTGGCTCTAAATAGCTTGCCATTGTCACATACCACACCAAGACATGATCAGCAAACAGTGATGGCCTATCTTAGCTTTCCTTGCAAATGCATGCATGGCTTAACTTAAGTGCAACTCCTAATCATCAAATGAATGAACAGCTTCAACAACAGCTTGTATCAATAATTCAGTGACATTTTTTAGCCAGTTCTACTTAATTTTACACCTAAATAATGGCAGCAGATATGTTCTTATACTAAATCCTCCAGGGGACCTCTACAGCTGTCTGGTAGTGTTGTAGTTACAGTGCTCTGCTGGATACATTCTGTAGGTTTGTTTAGCGGATTTAGGATGGAGAGACGAGTGGTTGCTAGGTGACTGGATAAAAAGAGGCCACAGGTGGAATCGTCCCAGCACGAACTCCTCTCCTGCTCTCTTGTGTTTTCCTTGTTTATTACGCTGCCAAAAACAAGAGATTGTGGTGGTGGAACAAGTGGTTGCAGAGAGGCCAAGGCACGTTTTCTGCCATCTAGATTCCACACACTGTGCATTTCCTCTTTTTTTTAGATTCTTTTTTCCTCTTTACTGCATCCTTTTATGTAACAGTGCAGCAATCACAGATGCACCTCTGCTTCTTTTTCACTGCCCTTCACTTTTTTCGGGACATGTTGGGGAAGCAGATTGTTCGGTGCTGTCCTCAGTCTCTTCATCTCTTTTCTTTCTCTCCTCCTCTTCCTCCTCTGATAAGTTTTATATTACATAATTCTCATTGGCTTTTCCTTCCTTGCTGCATAAATTAAGAGACAGCAAAGCTCATGTTACCTAACAGGCCAGTCTGAACCTCTCCTCCTCCACATCACCTGAAAAATGACTCATCCATGCACCATGAAATCTAGATGCTATCAAACAATCTCTCCTATTTAAGTCCAACACCATGCCAAACTGCGAGCAGCATTGAAAACAATGAAGACAAAATGACATCCTGTACACATTGCACTGGTACTGGCTTGATTGGTTTGCTAGCCAGAAAATATCTGAACAGGAAGCTCCTTACTAGCATTTGTGGTTATTGTAGGCACTCTAAAGTCCTGGAGGACCAGCCTCAGGATGCAAGAGCAGAGAGGTGGAAACTGGAGAGCAGCCGTGTCGATGCGTGATAGCTAAAGTGTGGAAGTCTAACCTTCCACTGATGTAAAGCATGTTTGTAAAGCGATGGTGGAAATGTGAACTTTTGTCATCCTATTTGAGCTTCACCGGCCAGGGGAGGCACGTGCGGAGTCCCAGCATGGAGGAGAAGACGATAGTCGGTCGATGCTTCTTGAACCTCAGGCCTTTCTTCAGCCGCTGGCTGTTCTCCGCCACGTACAGCTCCCCCTGCTGGACTCCGCTGGATATCCGTGACACCAGCTCCCCATGAACCACCACCTCTTGTTCTGAGCGCACAAACACCTCCCTGAGCTCCTCCAACCGTCGCTCCATTTCTCTGATGACGCGTTGACGCTCCTCCACCTCCAGGAGGCGCCGTCGAGCTGCCTCGAACTCCATGCTGGAGCTAGGGGTGACGAGCTTGGAGGAGGGAGCCGTGGCGGAGGTGGATGGGGGGTCGGAGCCAGCTAGTAGGGCACCCGTCACCCTCCGGAAGTCTCCCATGGAAATGGAGCGCCTGGTGGCCGGAGAGGCCAGAGCCAGGAGAGCGGAGGCAGATGTAGAAGGTGGCATGGCTAATGGAGGAAGAGGAGGAGAAGATGATGATGGAGAAGGTGAATCTGGTGGGTGGATATCAGGATGTGGGTCCTTGTTTTGAATAGCTGCTGCCACGTCCTCGCTTGAGTCCTCATCACGGGTGTCTGTGTTTCTTTGTCGTCCCTTCATGGCTGTTTAACTCTTCCTGTCCTGCTGCCGTCCTTGTTGTCAGTGTTGATGTTTTCCTCCTAGTCTTCCCACGTCAGAGCAGAGAGCAGTCGAGTGCAGAGTGCGGAGATGTGCAGTGATCCAGCCTGGGAACTGCTCCATTCATTAATAAGAGATCTGAGCCAGGCGAGTGCCGTCTCTGCATCTGAGTGGTTGTGCTCGGGAGGAGCCTCCTGGCAGCTCATTGGCTGCTGAGCTCATGAGCATGTCAGCTGATGATTGGGCAGCCTGCCCCTTTGCTGCTGATGCTGGCAGGCTGTCGTGTCCTCTGCTTGACTGTTTTGCTTCGTCGTCGTCATCTGGAGCTCTGCTTCAATCAGCTCTGCTCAGTCAAGTGAGGCAGAGTGAGGCAAGACATGCAGAAGCACCAGGTCTTGCTCCTCGTTGCTGATGCTGTTTGGCTTGCTCCGTGTCCTCTGTTCCTCTCACCAGCTGGTGTCTAAATTTTACTCTTTCTCCCTTTCTCTTGCTCGGATGGTTGCCCATAGCAACACCATCTCCACATCAGATGGCAGAAGCAGGAGGGAGGGGTGATGCTCCAATTTCTCTCACTCCCCTTTATCACCTTGCTGCTCAACATTATCACCCTTTTTCCCGGCACTCATTCTCTCCCATGTTCCCTCCCTCTTTTGACCTATTTGACAGCTCAATGTTTTACCGCAAAACTATATCTTCCTCACACAAAAGTAACATTGTTGCTCACAGAAAAATACATGCTCAGAAACATACAAATAAACAGCAAGGCACACAAGCACATTTAGATTTTCTGTAGTAACAACAAAAACCCCTGATATAGTAAGTCACTGTTGATATTTACATGCATATTTTAGACAGTAGTCACACAGCAAGAAATGTGGATTTGCTGTTGCTAAGAAACTGCTGTTTGCAGAAAATTAGGAAGCATAGAAGGAAAAAAATAGTGTATTCAAACATAGTCGTATCCATATTACTATCTGGCACAACACACAATATGTATTTAAATGTGGTACCAAGAAATCATACCAGGCTTATAAAAAATTCTTCCACTGCAAATATTGCCTTGTGTAGCTGACTGTATGCTTCTCGTCCTGCCCTGTGCTCAGATACAATTATTTCAATTTATATATTAATCATATAACAGATAAAGTAAACATCAAATTTACATCATTACCCCCATTTTCCCTGAAAGACATTAAAATTATTATATTTTGATATTTTTGCAGGAATCTGTACCAGAGATGTTTTCTTGAGTCTGTAGAATATGATGTGTAGGCCAGGATATCTCTGCAGCACCACAATATTTAATTAACAAATGGTATTTTGACATATAATTTGCACATAACATATATTGCACCTCCTGTGATTTGAAAATTGCCGCAGGCCATAATGTGATTTAAATTATTTCAGTTTTCAATGAATTGTCTACTCGCTTAAAGTAAATTTTTACTTGCTCCACAGAAGTTCTGCAATTACCAGACTTGCCTCAACACTCATGTTTTATACAAAGACCAGCAAGACCTGGAGAACGGTTGAAAGCCCTCTGAGCTGCCATGCAAGCAAGATACTGTCGACTCTTGTGATGGCACTACTGAAATGTTTTTGGAAACTTGATCTGCCTTTGAAAAACAACTCTGTTTTATCTAACTTGTTCTCAAACTTGCTGCAAACTGCGCAATAGATAATTGGAGTTTGGCCCACAACCTCTCACACCACCCAACGAAAACCCCTGTTTTCAGTGTAATTGAAATGCTTGCTCGTGCTTCAGCTCATAAACCTTGTTTTTACCTGCCACCGTTCTCTTAGGAATGCCCGATTGGTACTGTGCATGTGCAACTCTCAACAGAGATGAGAAAGATGCAAGATGGCTCACTACTTAGCTACTTCCATAATCAGCTTTGATGTGGCATTTTACTTTGCCCAGACAATTGGGCAGTTCTTACTGTTGATCCCTGCCAAAGGTACCCAAATGAAATGTTCTTTTTAAGAAGTATTTAAGTGTAAAAACAAAGGGTAAAAATCTAAATAATCATGCAAAGTTGCCCAAATAAAATGTTCTATTTAGGCAGTATTTATGTGAAAAAAGAAAGGCTGTACTGACAAGGCAATCTCTACTCTCAGAGTATTTTTCAGAGCATTTAACCCAAATTAAAGCTGTGATGATGAGTATAATCCCAAATCTAAATACCTTGAATTTAATCTGTCACCAGCTCTGTGGCAAACTGCACTCAACCGTCGCCTGTTGTTCATTTTGTTACGGCATTGCTGCAATATGAAAAACTGAAAGCTGAACTGTATCAGTAATAATGATCAGTTTTTACTTCATGAATTTTGACTTGACTGATCTGACAGTAAATAGTTACATCACCATGATATAATACTTTGTTTTTCTTCTCCTTCTGTTGGCTGTAATATGCACTCCATTAAAAGCCGAGCGGACCCACTCTGTCTAGACAAATATTGACTGGTTCTGCGGCCGCATTGTGATATGATATGATGATATGAGGTGATGAAGAGAAGGGTATGAAGTAAGGCACAGATAAGTATACCGCACACATACACACACACACACTTTTTTAAAAGGGTAACACCGGTGCATTTGGAGCACAAAGAAGTGATATTTTAAATAACTGCCTTCAGCTACAGTGAATCAAAACAATGAAGCTTTTAGCAGGTCATAGGTGTGTGTGCATGTGTGTGAGTGTCTATGTGCTTGCATATTTGAGTGTTCACTTAGCTCTTTGCTTTTATCTCAGGATTGGCATTGCATTAGCAGGAGCACTGACTGTTCCCCGCCTGCTTTTAGCTTTACTGATCTACTGATCTCTAGAGAGTGGAGAGAGAAAGAGGCAGAGGAGGCGGTACTTTATGTGCCTACTGAAGGAGTAAATGAGAGGAAACCCTAAAGATGCTGCTGAGGTCTTTATCCTGCTATTCAAAAAGCCAAAAAGATCTTCGTGAAGTATAAGAAGAGAGACCTTTGCAAAAGGATCAGAATAATAAAAATGATACAAAGGCAACTGTGCTGTTGTGGAGCTGCATGAACAAGTGAGAATGC
Source organism: Lutjanus erythropterus (assembly GCF_056507025.1). Lineage (NCBI taxonomy): Eukaryota > Metazoa > Chordata > Actinopteri > Lutjaniformes > Lutjanidae > Lutjanus > Lutjanus erythropterus. Next base: position 16,670,374 of record NC_139334.1, read on the forward strand.
AAAGGTCCAACGTAACATTAAAGATGTTGTATACAACATTAACTTCCTCTAGAAGTTGCAGTAGACAACTAGCACCTAAGACAAAAAAAATTTCATCTGGCAAACTGCTCACAAAACTCAGACTAAGTTGTGAAACTAGGCAGTGTTAATCAAATATGGCTCAAGATTACGTTACTACATTGCTTATTTTAGAAGCATATTTTAGCGCACCATTTAGCTGTAATAGGTATAGCTATATTGTGACCAGGCGGTCACCATTTTGGCTCTGATTTCTAATGGAGACTGCCAGAACTCAAACTGTAAAACCAGGCAGCGCTAATTCAAGATTATGTTACTATATTGCCTATTTCTCACCTTTAATGTCATCGCAAACATATTTTAGTGTAACTTTCAGCTATAATTCAAGAATACTGCAACCAGGCCGCAGCCATTTTGGCTAAGGTTTCCAGTGTACACTCCTGAAACTCAGACAAAACTGTGAAGCTAGGCAGAAACATTCTAATGCAATGATTTGCTGTAATACAAGAAATATTGTATCCACGCCGATATCATTTTGGCTCAGGTTTTCAACGGGGACTTCTGAAACCCATATCAAACTGTCAAATTATAGGCAGTTATTTGTTGACATCTAGTGAGGCTGAATGTTATATATTGCATTGTTAAATAAGAACTAAGTATGTTGAGTAAAATCTATACAATTTTTAAATATCAAATAATTTGCAAGAAACCTTTAATTTTGCAAAACATTTAACTGTACAATTATATGAAACACTGGATATGTTGAATACTTTCAGACAAACAAATCAGACATTTAGAATTCCACTGAAATGCAGCCTTATGAGGTTTAGTTGCACATGTTGCACATTTTCCCTTTGATTTATCTAGTTGTGCAATATAAACATGACTGAGGTAGGTAAAGATTTTAGGGATCAAGACAAGATGCTTCGGCAGGGTTTTTTTTTTAAACGATGCCCGTTTTTGGAAGATTCAAGTGGTTGCGTAACATTCCTCAGTTAAAAACCACTCACTCACTCACTGTAAACTAATCCCACATGGTGCCTACAGTTCTGCACGCAGCACAGATTGCCATCATCATTGGCAAACATCTTGAGCAGCAGGACTTGGCCTGCCTGCAAACAGAGGGATGCTTAACCAAAAACCATTTTGTTATGACAAAGTCAAACACACTCACTTGGACACATTGTTCTACATTTACAAGCACGTAGCAGACACCCACACACACAAGACAAGTTGTTCTCTCTTCATTTAGTATGCAGAATTAATTTCAGCATTTAAATGCTGTCTGTAATCCTTCCAAAATACAATTATCTCAGACTCTATTTCACCATCCATTTCTCTCTGCTCTCTCTTTATAGCTAAAATTGCGATGAAAGCCTGCTCTCAATCTCTCATACCCCAGCCTCTGCTCCAGATTACTTTAATCTGTGTGGTATGTGTGTGTGTTTGGAGTGTGCACTGTGAACATGATGAAGTAAGAGCATGTGTGCCTTTACCTTGTTCAGTCTGCTTTTTGGTTAAAAATTATTTGTATTTGTATTGTATTTTGAGTTTCCCTCAGCTGTTTTTCCTTAGGATCAAAGATATGTGGTGTATGTATCTTCTTAACTGCACGTTAGCGTGTTAGCAGCAGCAGCAGATTGCAACAGTAGTTACACTGACCAGATTACATCATCAGGTTTGAGTTGATTGAATAAAGTTTGACCTACAGCAGTGACGGATGGGGAAACAGCTGCAGCTCATATATGCCAGTCTGCACTAACAAATAAACAGGGATGGATAAAATACCTTTTCAAGAACAAAAAACAAAACAAAACACAACATTATGATCTTACTCAGAGTCAGGATTAGGGTGACTTTATCAAATCACATAAGTGTACGCTGAAAACTAACTATTCAGCAGCAAACCACAAACGGATAGTTAGCAACTACCTGGTGAACAAAGAGAGAGATATTCCCCTAATTAGCTGGTAGAGACACAACTCTGAATGGATGATAATGATGCTCCCCACCTGCTGAAGGTGTAAATAACTGTTTGTTAATGTTACACCTTTCAGACAGCAATGGTATGGTGTAGAAAGCTAGAGCTTAAGATTTTTTTTTTTTCAGTCGAATAAGACTTGCACAAAATAAATATTCAGCAATGCCTTCTTTTTCAGTTCAATGCACCACATTAAATTCATTTATCAGCCTGCATGAGGAAGTTTTACCAGCAGGACTCACATTTTATCACCTTGCTTCATCATCTGTGATGTAAAAACATCAGAGAAAGTAAAAGAACCTGTCCTATAATTGAGTTATAAAATCAACACACTGCTAAGCATCTCTCATGTTGTCATCCACTGCAGTGCCGCCACCTGCCCTGAAACTTCCTCTACTTGGCTTGCCGTCATCAGCCACAGTTTTACCCTGCCACCTGCTGGCGAGTGCAATAACACATAATTGAACAAAAAGGAATAAATATTACAGTATTATTGAACCAAATGTCAAATAAGAATTGTGAGCCTATATTGCAAATAGAATATTTTTACAGATGCCACACTAATAATTTCACCATAACAACTAATAGGGTGATGAGGTTATTGAACATGCTGAATAATAAATGTTGTGTCAGACACTGCCCAGGGATTTCATACACATTGTCCAATTTTTTACCATATAACCAACAAGAACAACAGGAAATGTTATAAGGAAAATGTTGCAAGAAAGTATAAATGGGGAATGTGTAGATTAGAAGCAGGGCTGCATCATATGGTAAAAAAAATACAGTATATTGTGGATATTTTGACAAATACTGCAACTGTAATATGATTCTCAATTAGTGGGGATGATCATCATGGCCTTTGCAATTTCAATAATATTTTGATTAACTGTGCAGCCCTAAACAGAAGACATTAAAATAAGCTTATGTTTTTTCCCCCTACTTCTTATATTACACTTTTGTCACTTCTGGTACTATAGCTGTTGATCAGAGACGGGTAACCTTCAGTGCCAGTACAGCTATTATCATATACATTGCATGCACCATGTCATTTATCACATGCATCTAATAACTGGATGACAGGTAGGCCTACACTATAATTTTCTTTCTGGTATGAACTGAACAGCATGTGTCGCATGTAGAAAAACAAGCACTGTGTTTGTGTATGTGTGCAGGGTTAGAGAGAATTGTGATAAAAATGATCCATTACCCTCAGAGACATGTACTATGGAGAGTGATAATAAATGTCAATCTCAGTTTTTTGTGCTTGCATATGCAATTGAACAGAACCACAGGGGATGCTATAAGCAGCACATCAGCCAGAGAAAAACAAAAACACAAAGAAGACCTCTTTAAATAGAGAAGAACTTCTTTTAGAATATTCAGCCCTGGACGGTTTCCATTTTATGGCTCAGATCAGACGAGACATCCACTCTCACATACACCCACGCACACTCCCACCCTTACAAAAAGCCAAGGAAAAAAACAACGAAAATTCAGCCTCCATTTGAGCAAAGCTGCTTCAGCTGACAGCTGCAGTAAACTGAGGAGACAGGACCTGACTAAAAACTGCACCACTTTCTTCTCCGAGACAGGAGACATGATGGTGATGATGATGCTTTTCCGCTGTTCTGCAATCAATATCTGTTGCCTCATTCTGCTGCTGTAGGCTGAGTTAGTCAGCCTGTGTGTGTGTGTGTGTGTGTGTGTGTGTGTGTGTGTGTGTGTGTGTGTGTGTGTGTGTGTGTGCGCGCATGTGTGTGTGTGAAACAGCAGGAAGTAATTCATTGCAGTGTGAATTACTGGTAAGGTGACGTCAAAGTACAAAGAGCAGAACCCAATGGGAATACATCAGAGCATGAATGTGTATCAGTGCATAAAAAATTTAAGACCACAATTCTCTTGTCATGATTGTGTACAGTACATCTCTCCAGCATAAATCATGTCAGCAGGCTGCAGACAAATAACAGAAATCAGCAGCGCCAGAGCAGACCCAGCACTTTACTGTGTGAATGTTACGTAAGTGAGAGCTGATGTGCATACAGAGGGAGACAACAGAAGGTAAAAAGTAAGTGGTGATACTCGCAGTTGATACTGTAAAGTGGAATCTGGTTCATGGTGTTAAAGGAAGAGCATGGAGGAGGAGGAGGAGGAGATGAAATATGATGACAGTAAAAAAAAAAAAGCCACAGGCAACAAGAGACAGATGGTGCTGAAGCAGAGCGTCATTAACATACAGATATTGTGAGCTGCCACTATTGTGTATGTATAAATATAAATCACTTTACTTCTAACATGACACAAATTGTGCAAGAGTTATGTAAAGTTGCCATTTTTAAAAGGCTACAATTTAGGTCACTAGGTTACAACATTTGCAACACAGTGGTTTAAAGAACAGTAAATAAGAGTCAGTGGTATGAGCCGTGGTCAGTGCTGAGTACTGAGACAGAAGCACTTCACTAAATAGGCCAGGATTCATTTTAGTTTTACATAAAAAAAAAAAACAAGGTTGCACTTTACCTCCCTCTAGTGACCAGCATGGGAAACACACCAGGCTGAGGGGCCCACAAGACAGCAGGAGCTGAGGGTCAGATAGACAGGTACAAAATAAAGACACAGCAATCCAACCTTTTCTCTCTTGATGCCAATTTTACTACCCCATTTTAAGATATTAGGATACTTGGAATACCAGTATTTTTCACATGCAGTAATGTAAGATGCAGTCAGGAATCACTGTGCCACCAAACATAAGACTGTATCTCACCATGACTGAATAATGTAACTGAATGTCAACATTGGTATATTCTGATATATATGGATCAGTAATGTAATTTTGAATCATATACATGGAAAAACATGTTTCCTCCTTCTTTCCCAAAATAAAAGAAAAATAGTGATAGAGGCATAGAGGTGGGGGGGAAATGAGAAATGTTTTCATTAACCTTAAGTATTTTATAAGCATGAAGGATAGTTTATTAGTCATGATCCTGTAGTATAAAATAGTATAATGAACGAGCTTTCTAAAGGAGATAACCCTAAAGATGTCTTCAGGCATATCCAAGCTCACTTTGAGAAAGGCTGGGTAACATACTGATATAAGGCCAATACTGTGATTTGAGACTAGATGTCATGTTACATTTTGGATTTCATTATATCATGATATGGCATAGTGATGTAATTTTCTGAACTAACCAAACTGTTCAAGCTGTTGTTTTATGGATGGCAATGTTGGTGTGTCAATCCATCATTTTGGTCAAGACAGAACACAACTACAACTGTTGGATGAATTGCAATGAAATCTGGTTCACGGCTCCAGAGAAACATTTGTAAAAACTATGATCCCCTTATTTTTCATCTAAAGCATGTCTGTTTGTGAAATACCTGCAAAACCTATGTCTTTATTGCTAATTAGCAAATGTTTGCATGTTAACACATTAACTAAAATATTCCACAACATATACCTGCAAAAAATCAGTATGAGAGTATTATCATTGTGAGTATGTTAACGATTAGCTGAAATCACAGCTGTGATAGCATGGCTATATACTCTAATCCTGTTAACAGAAAGTCTGTGGTCACAGAGTTTGAAAGTTGTGGATGTTCACCAGCAGGGAGGTTCTGACAAAGAGAAGCTATTGGTTTTATTATGGGAAATGGAGGATCCAGTATTTTTGGAGTTTGACCCATGAGTGAAATGTCAATCCCCTGACTACATCCCCTCAAAAATGTATTTTCCTTGTGTTTATGTCCCCTACAATGTCTGACCTAAACTATACTTACTTAAATCAGTGCAAAATTTGTCACTAAGGAGGTGTTTTCACATTGATCTACTTAAGGGATTTGTTGTCTGCGCACCTTCCTAACAGCTGAGACTCAACTACATTCGGGCAAGTTAAATTTGATTCGTAATAAATTAGAAAGCCAATCGCTGTAGTGCAGGCAAAGAAACCCGGAACCCTCAGGGCAGAGCTGGAGTCGTCAGTGCACAGAGCGAGAGTTAGCATTAGCCATGTCAGCCACCTGCCAATACAAGCTAAGAAACAACATAAACAAATAAAAGACGCTAATTACACTTACCATTCTGACACAGCTGTAGTAAGTCGCCGAATTTGGTTCACAGCAGATTCCTTATCCGAGTCTGGGTCTGACTGAGGCTAAAAGTTGTTTGATGCTAAAGCTAGCCATCTCAACGTGCTGGGCTCCGTCGCCGGTCAGACTAGTGTGAGCAGAGGTGGTGGGCGGGGCGAAGACGTTTTAAGAATAGCTATTAGAACGACCACGCCCCGTAAAAGTACTACTGGCGCCAAATTGAGAAAAAAAGTAGTGCCTACAAGTACATCAAATAACAGAATAAACCATTGTTTTCCGGTGCTTGTACTTATGTGGAAAAACTTCACACGATTTTAATGATATTGGAGTAAATTAAATTTGTGCTGATTGTACCTGTAAATCATAGTGAGTCAGAAAAGAGTGATCATGTAACTAAGGGTTTTACTGTGCAGAATCCCTGCCATAAAAATGCCTGCTTTTGAGAATGGAGTCTGGTTTAATGCTCTGTCTACCAAAAAGACCACCTGGAAGTGGAGCTGAAACTACCTTCTACCTCTCACGTTTTTTTCAAAAGCTATGAAAGTAGGGACAGCAGTTCTACTTTGACACAGCAATGTAATTAATTTCCAATAAAGTCATAAAAAATATTTGTTTACCTTACTGGCAATAAGATTTGACTGCTAATAGCTAAAATAAAAAAAGCAATATGCTATTTTTATTTTATGCTATTAAATTGGCAAAGGACTTGGAATTTGCATTTATTGCCAGTCAAATGAGACAGGCTGCTTTCTTTCAAAAAGAGGCAGGGACATGAGACAAGTACCCAGAGGTACTGTCTATGAGGGAGAGCCCCCCTTTCACAGTTTTTTTTTCATGGGAAAGCAATATTAAACAAAATATTAATCACAGCAGAGTATTTTTATGTGCTGCAAAATGGCATGTCTGTAAGGGAACTTTAAAGAAGTGCAATGGAGTGCCCCTTTAAAGCTTAACAAAAACACAAGAGAGTTTGTCATAGCAACTGAATTTTTAATATTTTGTAAGATATAAAAATCTTCATCTTTATCATACAATAACATCTTACCATAAATTTAGTCAACGGAGGGAGAGTTTTGCCACCAAACAAGAATTATAATATTAACTTTGATCCCTTTTGAGGTAAGACAGCTGGTTCATTGATTATTTAGCCACACAGGTCTTCCTTTCCACACATGCGCAGGCTGTTTGGTTTGTTATTGTGATGTGTTATCCATGTAAGACATTCTGCCTCACCTGTAGGCCTATAGGCACCGAGCTGAAAGCAGGACCTACCCTATGAAGCTACTTACAATGAGATACATTTACTCTTTTTTAGGATGTCTCAAATTGGGTGTCAATAAAATGAAAACGTCATATAATCATCAGAATCAATGGAACCTGAATCAATTGGAACTGTGAATGAAAGAGTTAACACAGGACTGCTGAAGGTCTGGTCTGTGTTATATTAACAACCTGTGATTTGAGAGTTTTAAGGGGGAATGAGGCTGTGTTTTACCACCTTTCCTCCCTTTTACAATTCAAAACAGAAGGGGAGACCTGTACGGCATTACGTCCACAGACTGTGAAGTGCTCAGCTCATCTTTCACTATTTTTAATAATCACCACTTCCTTTGGACAAAAAGAAAAGAACGAAACAATCAACAACAAAAGCAGCCAACACAGGAAACAGCATTCAATATGCATTATCCAAGAAACACAGTGGAAAAAAAACTGAAAAAACAAGAAACAAAGCAAATATAGAATCTTTAACATGCCACATTGTTCCTTGGGCAAGTTTTCTTTCACAGAAAGCCACCTATTTTACTAGTTTTTGTAGTAATAAAAATAATAGACATCTCAGCAGGTTGACCAAGCAGAGAAGAAGGGAGAGGAGAGAAACAAGGAAGCCACATGACATCATCACATCACCGGACCATGCACATGACCCTGCAGCATCCTGCAAGACAGCATACACACACACACACACACATACACACACACATACACACACACACACACACACACACTGCAAGTCATGCAACTGACAAACACACACACGCACACCCACACACCCAAACATACACACTCTCTGTAAAACAAACACAAGCATAAATTGACATTAACCAAAACATCAGCATGTGACATTTCCCAGAATCCACATGTTCTGGCTGTACCAAAGCCAAAGAGGCATTTATGGCAGAAATGTTTTAATATTCATATTAATAATGCTCTTTCAAAAACATTTAACAGCAGTTGGACAGTACTGTGTTTTTGTGCTGTCGGCACAGGTGGATTTGGCAGCACACCCGGTAATATAAAGCTCATCAACTTTACAAAAAGAACAGGAAGACAGACAACAAAAACAGGCAGACAGACAGGCGTGCAGCAAGCTGAATGACAACCGAGTACAGCAATGATGAGGAGAGAAAACTGTCATTGTCACAATCAAAAACATGGCTGCATCAACTCTGTGGCAGGTCATGCATAAACACACACACACACACTCACACACACACACACCCCCACACAGCACTAATACATCTGCCAAAAACCTGCACCCTTTTTTTTTTATTTGCCCTCATCGCCCCCATCCATCTTCACAATCTTTTGCCAGTCTGAAGGAGACTGGCAAACAGCAGCTGACGAGCCCGAACAAGGAGGATGATAGCGAGAGCGGGACGACTGATGTCACAAGATGGGGGCAGGACCACAGTCAGTGTTCCTTGGCTGGTAGAGGCGGATGATACACCGAGAGTCCTCGAGCAAGCTGACTGGGTGGTTGGAGCCAGGAGGTGCGGTTTTGGTCAGTCTCCAGTGAGCTGATTGGTTGTTTTGAGTCTCTACAGGGAGGTGGAGGGAAGCTTCTTGACACGCCTCTGGGCTAGGAAGGAGCTCTCGATGGGCTTGAGCTCTGGGGTTGGTTGGGAGTTCTTCAGGGCAGAGTAGGTGGCTGCCATTGCACCCTGGTACATAAAGAGCAGCATAGTGAGAGCAGCACAAATAACCAACTATCAAACATGTAGGTATGACAAAGAAACCTGATAAACCCTTTCTTAAGACCTGCCCCTCTTTGCTCTGTGCTTGAGAAAGCTTTCTTCTTTACCGTACTTAGATCCGCTATATGCCTGGTTCATCTATATTGAAAAGAAACCAAATTTAAAAGATGTTTCTAGGGGACCTGTAAAAAAAAATGCTAGTTAGATGGTGTTTTGCTAACATTAGCTTATTAGTTAACAGGATAATTCATATAATTTCTTAGCTAGTGTTTTGCTAACATTATAGCTAACTTTAAGATGCTTTTACGGGAAAGGGGAAAGTTGACTGAGGCACCAAGGTTGCTCAGCTGTTACTGCAACACAGAACAAAAAGGGGCGGGACATAGGAAGGGTCAATTGTGCTTTATCTACACCAGATTCTTTATGTATACCAAAAGTTATATCAAAAGTTCTCCTCAGAAACGTTTTGCGTGACCCCAAACATGACATGAACAATGCATGCATTATATTTTATATTATATTTCAATACTTTGCTTTTCAATAGCCTACATTCAATATATTACTCGACTAGTGCTTCAAACTGTGTTCCAACATGTATCTGTCAGGTTGGGAATGATGAATAGCTTGTAATCTACCGGTTGCATGGCAACTAGTGGCACCCTTCAAGTGTCGCAGGAAATACGCTCTGCTGCTTGTGCTTTGTTTTGGTGGACGACTCTGCAGTTAAATTTGGCTGATCTGAAAACAGGTGAATTTGCTGTTGCTGGAATTTTATGTTAATGCCATTGACACTAATCACAAATATTATGAAATGTTCATTGTCCTTGAGTGTTGCTTTATGTTGGCTCCCTAAATTGGAAATTTGAAAACCTCTGAACTAAATAATGTAAAACTGGTGGAAAGACTGAATTGAGTGAGTTGTTGTTGCTCAATTGCACTACTAGTGTTTTAAAACTCAACAGAATATCTTTAATTCTTAAGTATTCAGTTCTCAAGCATTATGTAACTGTATTATTTAGGAAAATAAATACCTGATCAGGACTCTGTAATAACAAATATTGAATATTGGGCAATAGGGACATCCCTACTAGATATAATTAGAAATGTTCACTGATACAGATGTTAAGAGAAGCTCTGTTACCTTGACCAGTTTGGGATCATGATGTGGGAGCTGGCTGTTGGGTAGCTTGTCTCTTTGGATGATCCAGGGATGTTTGAGGACCTGCTTAGCAGTCAGTCTCTGGTGGGGGTCCACATGAAGCATCTTGGACACAAGGTCCTAGAGGGAACACATTAAATATGAAACTGATATCACCACAGAAGGAGCCTGGAGTTATCTCTGAGGAACATGAGAAAACATGAGCCGTCTGTCAGATCTGTGGCTCTACCTTGGCAGCATCGGACACAGTGTCCCAGTTGCCTCCATTCAGACTGAAGTGACCGTTTCCTATCCTGTTCAGGATCTCGTTCGGGGTGTCCTCGGGTCCGTTGGCAAATGGTGTGAAACTGGTGGAAGAAACAGATAACAGAGTGAGTATGGAGGGAAGCCAGAGAGAAAAATCTGCTCAAGAGAAAGTGTTGGTATTCACCCGGCCAGCATGGTGTACAGCAACACTCCCAGACTCCAGATGTCACAACCTTCGTCATAGCCCTGACGCTTCAACACCTGGAATGAAATAACACACATTTCACATTTAATTTCAATGTCTGCAAAGTTTTCAATTTAATCTGGGTCTGAGCAAATCTAATTAATTTTTGCACAAGTTCTGAATACAAAGTGACTGTGCTCACCTCAGGAGCTACAAAATTAGCGGTGTAGCATGGGGTCATCAGCAAGCCGTTGTTGGCACGCAGTTGCTTAGCAAAGCCGAAGTCACAGATCCTGATCGACTCTGGATTACCTGACTCATCAACATAGAGGATGTTGCTGGGCTTCAGGTCTCTGTGCACCACCTGGATGTTGATGTAAAGCAAAAGAAAAACAAATAATAAGATATTAATACGGCTCATTAGTTTGTTTTCAGTGATTTTAACAATAAAATGTCAAGATTTTTTAAAAAGTTTAAGCAGATTTTGATGCAGTCTGAGTCAGTTGTGTCCCCAGAAGACACTGACCACAAGTTCATAAACTACAGTTTTGATGGAAATTAATTGAAATAGTTTTATAATTACAAGGACACTTCATTCCAAAATCAAAAATGCATATTGTTTGTGTGAGTGAACATTTGGAGATACTGGCTGTAGAGATGTCTGCCTTCTTTCGAATATGACTGAACTACATGGCACTCGGCTTGTGGTGCCCAAAGGGCCAAAAAATACATGAAAAAAACTCGACAGCAATGTCTTTTTCCAGAAACCATGAACCAGTTATTCAATATAATCCACAAACCTTGTTGTGAGTAGTTTCATGTAGGAAGTACTTTCTTTCTGAACTACACCCACTAACAGTTTCACCATGCTAGCTGGCTCAGGGATGCTAACATAACCCTTTATTAATGACAATGAAAGTTTCTATGTATTAACCCACAGGTTTAAAGTCGATACAAACCATACCTAAAATCAATAACCAGACAGGAACACAGACTCTAACAGATTATGTGCTCTATATTAATATTTCTAGAGGTCCTCACCCCCTGTGAGTGCAGGTACTCCACAGTCTTGGTGATGGTGTGAAGCACAGCGCTGGCCTCTCTCTCAGAGAAGAACTTCTGTTTGAGGATTCGATCCAGCAGCTCTCCTCCACGCATCAGCTCCGTCACCAGGAACACCTGCTTACTGTTGTCGTACACCTGAGATACAAACACGCACGCCGACATTATCATATCACCAACTATAACATTTGCCACATTTAATGCCTGAAGTAAATAACTGTGATATAAGCGAGTGTTTTTATACTCACATCCTTCAGTGTTATGATGTTGGGGTGCTGTCCATATCTAAGTAGAATCTCAATCTCCTCAGAGGGGTCTGTGCTGGTCTTGTCAATCATCTGTAAATCAAAATAAAAAAGACGTGACATGAAGCTTTTATTTTAGGATGAATGGTCTTCTACTGGATCCCTTTTCAAATTTCTTATGGCTATAAATTAGCAAGGATTCTCATTCAGTTTTTGGACAAATGGGTCGCAGGCTGCAGAGGACTAATAGCCTCGGGACATGGGGTGCACGCTTTACCAACTGAGGTATAATATACCTTTATTAAGAGGCTGAAATACCTTTTATTGCTGACCCTGTTCACAGCAGTTCATTGCTTAGTTTCTGTGTGGTACCCCTCACCCTCCAAACTGAGAGTGTGCCATTAGACTGCCATCTAATGTCGGCGATACACTGATTATCAATAAGTAACACGTACGACCCCACACCAAATAACCCGAACTGTCCCTTTAATACAATTTGGCATTGAGATAAATTTACAAAGCTAAAGTCACAAACACACAACTATGATTATTGCGTTGTTGTTTTCAATGTGCTTTTTCTTAAAGTGTGTGTGTGTGTGTGTGTGTGTGTGTGTGTGTGTGTGTGTGTGTGTGTGTGTGTGTGTGTGTGTGTGTGTGTGTGTGTGTGTGTGTTCATACCTTGACAGCGTATTCTGTGTTGGTGGCTTTATGGATACATCTTTTACAGACAGAGAAGGAGCCCATGCCGATGTCTTCCTTCAGTATGTAGCCGTCGCTGAACAGCAGGTTCTTCCCGTGTAATTGCTGTGGATGAAGAGTCGAAGGTTGAAGAGGGATAGTGAGGTGAAGGTGTGGAGGACTGACAGAGCTAACAAGGTGAAGGGATGTCGGTGGTTTACAAGGAAGGAGATGAATCTATTTCTGGCACCTTTTTTTTTTCTCTGTCTGGCTCTCTGAATCTGTCACACAGAGTTAATTATTGCTCCTGTCAGCCATGAAACAGGATCTGAAGCCATGTACTTCTGTTAAGCTTCCTCTCCTTCCTGTCTGCCGTACACCTCACACATCGTATCTGTCTCTCTCCCTCTTTCACATAATTGTCAATGACAACCAACTGTGAGAATAATTATGCTGCTATAATTGACTGTACGCCAGTTGTTCTTAAATAAATAAAAGCTGCGTTAAAGGAAATCCCCAGGTGTTTTAGAGTTAAATGTATTTTCTAAACGGGGTCTCCTGAAACATCTGCTCAAGTCTGACCTGGACCACAGGGTGCGGCTGGGGCTTGACTATCTCCTCAGAAGCCTCCTCCTCCAACAGAGTCGATGCAATAAAGCTGAAGCCTCTGAAAAGCTGGTGAGCTCCGGCACTGGGGGGCACGCCGGGGGAGTCTGGAAGATGAGGAGGAAGATCAGTCAGAATCAGAAATACTTTATTGATCCCTTGGGGATGCCGGTCACATTACAGATGTGACAGATGTACAGATTTGTACAGAGTTATGTACAAAAAATAAGCATCATGCTACAATATACATCAGTGTAAATAACAACGCTTGAGTTACTACACAATTTACAGTAATAATGTCCAGTCAGTAGTGCACAGGTATTGTAAAATAAGGAAATATAAATATATATGAATGAATGTATGAACAATAATATCACAGTATAATTTGAAGCACACACAGTAAAGGCATACAGTATTATCTGTTTTTCAAATTTCAACAGATGCTTCTGAAGGTGTAGAGCGATTACACTGCAACTGCATGGTATTTGTCTCAAGTATATAAAGTGTTACCACCACTTATAACCACTGTCATCCAACACAACCTTGTCTGACTTTTTAAATCTGAACCGTGACCATATAATGGTAGTTGTGCTGGCCTTTTAGCCAACTCCTCTTCCTCTTTGTGTGCACTGTAGCAAATTGTTACAAATAAGCTCAAATGAAAGCTGCCTGCAAGCGTATGTATTCTTTAAGAGCGCTTAAATAATAAAGTGTATCCTAATGGTGCTGTAAGTAGGACTGTGTCTACTTTCATCCTGTATTGATTTGTTTTATTAGCTGAGAGAAGTAAAATGCATGAACCAGACAGAAAATAGACACAGAGTCAACTAATATAACAGCACCAGATTAAAATTCAGCTTTGATCTCTGACCTTTGGGGGTGCGGGAGGTGAACTCAGAGTCAAAGTAGAAGGTGTCATCTGGACGTCCCACCGCCGGTCTGAACGGAGGCTTTACTTCTTTTCTGAAGAGTTTCTGAAAGGAATTAAGGATTTTTAATCACAACATATAGTTGAAAATTTTCTACCCAGTAAGTAGTAGTAAAGTAAATAGTAAAATGTCCTTGACACTCACATTCCAGTCTATGGTGGAGAAGAAACCGTGCCGTTTGATCTCCTCTGCACCATCAGCACCAGACCCTGAAAAAAAAACCAAACAAACAAACAAACAAACAAACATAAACAGTTAGCACAATGAAGTGAAAACTGCATGTTTCCATTTGTGAAAGCGATGGTCATGACACTAACCCAGTCTGTTGGCAGGGTTTCTCTTGAACAAAGCCCTGAGCAGAGACTGGGCCTCTGAGCTCAGGAACTGAGGCATTCCCAGACGCGCCCTGCAGGGAGAGACAGACGGCACGCCGCTCACATTATTTTACCAGATATCAAGAGACATTTTGAACAGCAACTTTATGTGACAATTTGTCTTCTTCTGCGTCAGATTGTTCTTCCATCTAAAAGACACTCACTTTAGAATCTGGTTCATAGTTTCTTTGCGGTCCTTCCCTTGAAACGGCAGCGCTCCAGTCAACATCTCAAACTGGGAGACAGAACATACAACTGTCATGCGTGGGCGCGTGCATACACATGTGCAACAATATGATTCTGCATAACAGGGACAAATCCTGCACCACCAATAAAAACTAAATTATAATTTTGTGACTTTTGGAGTGTTTGACAGAGGTGACAAGTCCTCAGCTGCAAATAAAGCTATTTAGTGAAAAAAAAAAAAAAGGTAAATTACTTGGAGACTGGCCCATTACAAGGTTTAAAAGCCAGCAGTTTGATCTGGTAAAATATATTTTCCCAGCATAATTGAAAAATATTATATTATTATTATTATTTTATTATTCTTAGAGGGTTGGCTTGAAGCTAATCTTAAATCATTTCTTCCTGCTTACCATGAGTACTCCGAATGACCACCAGTCGGCGCTGTGGGTGTGTCCCTGCCTGTTCACAACCTCTGGTGCCATGTATTCCACAGTACCACAGAAGGAATAAGCTTTTTTCTCATGATCGATGGCCTCTTTACACAAGCCAAAATCTGTAAAACACAAGACACAGTCAGCAATATATCATCAGTATACTTAAGCTACTTAACTTAACTGACGGTTTTAATTTGCAGTGTAAAAATCCTTTAGCATTCGTCTTCATCAGTGTGACTTGTTATATCACTCTCTATAATCTCCTAATGTCACCTTTGGTTCGGTGGTGGCAGGATCCAGGGGGTAAATAAAAGGCAGTGATTATGGATGACAATAGAGATAAACAGAGGAGATAAAGTGTAATAATTAACTTGCTGAACATATACAGGCTCACATGCAGATATCTGAAGCCAGAGAGATAAGGCTGTTTCCCCACTGTGAGTAATGAAGGTCAGCAAGGTAGAGGAGAGGAAAGTATGGGCATCGACGTGTGTGTGTGTGTGTGTGTGTGTGTGTGTGTGTGTGTGTGTGTTCAGCAGAGAAACTGGGTGTGAAGCAAAGACTCACCTGTTAGTTTAATATGTCCCTCCTCATCCAGGAGAATGCTAAAAAAAAAACATTGTTGGATTGTTAAATAATGAATGTTTTTGAAGGTGAAAACATTTAACTCATTAAAACATCACACACTGTATTTGCTGCTCTGGATAATCACTTGCAAAATATAGCAATAACCTTTAAAATTTGAAGGGTAAACACAAGATACAAACCAAAAAGTCATTAAGGTACCTTTAAAGGGTGATTTCTGTATTTTCCCATGTTTTTGTGTCTAAGTGACTAATGAGGCCAACATATTTTTGAAAGTGGCCCAGTATGCAGTATGCATCACACGCACGCCTGGAATCAATCACCAACTCTGGTTGTTTGTTCGAAATAAACCCTTAAGTCACGTGAAAATATTCTGTCTGTGCACGTCGTTTGATGTTAAAATAAACCATTTTGCAAATGGAGTTTGGTTAGTTTGGTAGAATCTGCTTCTGGCTAAACAAAACATACTGTATATTACTCTTCAAAAAAGGTCTGTCTGCAACACTCCTTTCCATAATGTTGTCAGATCCTTAGACTAACGATTCGGGCCTGTCAGCGACAAGAACAAGCACTTTTAGTGGACTTATTTTGTGCTTTGATGGTGCACAGTTGCCTCGAGTAAATAGGTTGTAGTTCAGTTTAGCTTCTGACAACTGCAGTGGTCTCGCTCAATACTGGATAAATTTCTACTATTGTTGTCCCCATTAGTATCTTAAAAGTTCACAAAGCACTCACATCCAAATGTGATCAATAGTAGGTGCTGGACAGAAGTACATTCATCACTTAGACACAAAAACATGTGAAAATAGTTGAAAAAACCCAAAGCTAGCCTTTAAGAGTTAGCTGTGTTTTGATTAGTGGGTTTGCGTCTTGTGTTTCTATGCACACTTCAAGCACGGGGGGAAGTGCAGAGGTTTCATATTAACAACTGATGCCAGTAACGTACCATAAAAAGTAGCAATGCACTAATTAAAATGCAGAAGAAGAAGACTACAAGCCGATGTAAACAATGCAGGGTTCACAACTTTACAAGCTTTGCACATTTTTAATGAAGCAGGTTTGCATTCATAATGTTTGTCAGCCCTGAGGGACACACACACACACACGCACACACACACACACACACACACACACACACACACACACACACACACACACACACACACACACACACACACACACACACACACACACACACACACAGACACAACACATTTTGGTAAGGACAGATAAGTCTGAATGTTTTAAGGCCAAATTGAAAATTCCACTGGGTACCTTTAAAGTGCAGTAGAATTGAATAACTCCTCATATTGGAGAAGCACTTTAGTTTTAATTCCAACAACTAAATAAAAAAAAAATCATCACTGTTTGCCAGGGTTCTTGGCTATTGCACCATTCATTAGATTACTCGGAATAAAAGTCTCTTCAGAGAGCACTGTAGCAGGGATACAAGCTTTTTCATAAATACAAGAACGTGCATATTTCTTAGTACAGTTGTGGATTTATTCTCTTGAGATCTGGCTTCATAAATGTAAAACTGAGCCAAGTTTGAGGAACGCGACTGTAGCATATCCAGATGGCTTTGGATCGAATGAGCACAGTTCATGAAATATGCATCTGTTTATATGTGTATATGTATATATGTGTATTTCTGTGTGTTCAGTATGTCCTCTTACTTTTCAGGTTTGAGGTCCCTGTAAATGATGCCCAGGCTGTGGAGGTGGTCCAGTCCTAATGCCAGCTCAGCTAGATAAAACTTAACATCCTCCTCTGTGAACATCACCTGGGAGACACGAGGAGATGCATACAGAGAGGAGGATGAGACACAGAATAAAGAATAACACCATAAGAACGAGACAGAAGAGGCCAGCAAAATCCAGTGAATCACTGACCTCTTTGGAGAGTCTAGTGAAAAGATCTCCTCCTCTGAGAAAGTCCAGGATCAAGTACAACTTCCCTTCAGTCTGGAATGCTACAAATACACACAAGTTTCAATCAAATCTGATTCAACGGTAAATTAGGAGAAAAATGTCCAGAATTTAAAACAATAAGACAGTGATAAAATTGGTAGATCCAATAAAACAGTTTTTTCTAGGTTAGGGAGGTGAAGTGAAATAAGGCTTCGGACTGACTCACCATAGTGCAGTTTGACAACAAACGGGTGGTTGACGTCTGCCAGGATGTCTCTCTCCATCTTGGTTCTCACACGGTCTCTCACTGAAGGACAAATACGAGCACAGAGTTTAGTGTGCATCTATAAAACTTTAACACATTTTCATTTTACTCACTGTGGTTTAACAACAGCATGGATGAATTAGGTTGGAAAAAAATGAGTGGGTTTTTTTGTTTTTTTTTTGGCTGCACAATAAGCGATCAATACTCTGCTTTGCAGATTCACTGTGATGCTCGGTGGAAGCTGGCAGTAACAATTCAAGTTTGGTGGAGCTGTCAAACCTAGAGGGACAGTTCAGATTATTTGAAGTGAGATTGTATAAGGTATTTATCCATAATCAGGGTATTACCTACATTAGATGGCGGTCACCATGCCCCGAGTTTGGGGAAGAAGCAGAAGTCCCGGTGTAGGACACTGAGCAATGTACTGCTGAGGACAGGGTCAGCAACAAAATGATTTTTAGCAGCTTAAAAAAAAGTGATTGGGTAAATTTAAGTCCCATTTTAATACAAATAAACAAACAATGAGGCAGCA
Organism: Lutjanus erythropterus; assembly: GCF_056507025.1. Classification (NCBI taxonomy): domain Eukaryota; kingdom Metazoa; phylum Chordata; class Actinopteri; order Lutjaniformes; family Lutjanidae; genus Lutjanus; species Lutjanus erythropterus. The sequence continues at coordinate 16,688,832 of NC_139334.1, forward strand.
ATTCACATGCTTTCCCATAAGAAAAGGATGTCTAATGACAAAATAAATCTGTGAAAATATCCCAAACACAGGGTACATTTAAACTGACAATGATCGTTTTTAGACTGGCCTTTTTTAAGTTTCTAAAATAACTTTTGTTGCTGACCCTTTCAGCAGCGGTTCATTACGTAGTTTCCGTGCCAACTGTCATCTACTGTAGGTATTACACTGACTATGGAAGTACCTCATGCAACTCCACTAGAAATAATCTGAACTGTCCCTTTAAAGTTTCAGATGAAAAATAGAACAGAAACAAACTGACTAAATGTTGCAAAAACAAATTAATATGTTGTAGACCCAGACTGGTGATTCACTGGTGTGCATGCAGAATGTTGATGAGCTGCCTTTGCTGCTCCACAACAGGTAAATAAATCATTTGGCTGAGTACACTCTGTACTGACTGAATGGAGAGTCAAGTGACTCCAGTAGTATATTCATATACTGCAGCATGCTCAGTGCGCATTCTCGACTCAAACACAATTTAAAGGTGGAAATAAAATCTGTGCATCTGCACACTTTGAACTAACCACATCATATTGGAAGAGACTGTGAGAACAAATCTGGCACCCTGGTGTTTATCAAGTTAAATACCCCGCCTGTGTGCAAAAGTGAAAAACAAAAACAACCACTGCAAGCTCTGGTGGTCTGTTATGCTTCCAGTACATGCAGTTGTCTGTCAGTTACGGGAAAAGCATATACCCTCTTACATGAAACAGAGGGTCTTGCCACTTGAAAAGAGAAGGTAAAATCACCACAAAAGACAAAGAGAAAGCTTTTTGAAACAATCCCTCATGAACCTGGAGCTAAAAACAAAAGTGCAGCTTACAATTGATTGTCAGTGTATTTAAATTTACCTAAGCTGGAAACAAGAGTTTGGTTGTGAAACTTTCTGCAAATATAATTCATGCAACTTCTCTTTTTCCCCCTCATTTTTTCCTTCCTTGGAAGAATGAATCCAGGGTGATGAGTGTGTTTTGCGATATCTGTTTCTGTTTGTTTACAGGTTGTAAAAAATGTCACGCTATCAGGCTGCAGTTAATATCTATACCGCCTGTAACATACTTCAAAGTTTGTTTAATAAGTAATACATTCATGCAATGACGAGGAAAGATTTGTCACTTCATCTGCTTATATCCACCACAAGATCAGATGTCAGAACATCTTCAGAGCGACTTTCCTGCACCTGACAGGCTGCTGTACCTTTAAGTGTGGCCTTCTTGAGAACCTTCATGGCATAGAGCTGGTTGGCATCTGGCGGGGTCACCTTTCGCACCAGAAACACCTGCAATCAGCACAGATAAACACCACAAACCCCGGTTGGATCAGATCAGCGGTTAAAGGTTAATAGTTCAGATTATTTGAAGTGAGGTTGTATAAGGTACTTGTCAGTAGTGAGTATATTACCTACAGTAGATGAAGGTCAGAGAAGGTTGGAGAAGCGGAGAGGGATACCGGTATTTTAGCCACTCAAAGAAGGTATACCTAAAAAATCTATTTCAGTTTACGCTACATTTAGAATATTTACACCGCTTTAGTTTGCTATGAGACAGCCTTTGGTTTGGAAAAAGTGATATTTGACTGATATAATGATGGTTTCCTGTCAGAAAAGTCTGTCTAACTGCAGTATAAATTAGTAAAAATATTCTAAATATAGTGTACACTTAATCTTATAAGGAATATTTTTAGGTGGACCCTTTTATGTGGCTAAACTACATTTTGCTGCTGACCCTCTCTACAGCAACACATAGTTTAGCTTCTGTGCTGCTACTCCTCTCTGCTTCTCCAAACTGGGGTTGTGTTGACAGGCATCTACTGTAACCAATACACTGACTATCAAGTACCACATACAACCTCACGTCAAATAATCCCAACAATCTCTTTAAGAGTCTGAGAGTATAATGCAGGAGAGAAAAAGAACAATGTGTGTGAGAGAGTGTGTCACCTTGCCAAAGGATCCCTGTCCCAAAACTTTGAGCAGCTCAAACTGAGAGGCATCAGCCTTCTCTGAGCCCTCCTTGACCACATGGGTGATGTTGATCTCCTTGATGTCTCCATCTTCCTGAAGAGTGCAAAAGAAACAGGAGGGAAAAGTGTAATAAAGCAGTCAGTAGTCACAAGAACAAATGGCTAAATGAATGAGGATACTGTATGATTGTAAGGATTGTGTGAAGGACAGAAAACGTCAGAGAGAAAAGGGTAGTTGTTTAATAGGATTGTCTCCTGCTGTAAATAGCACTATAGATCAAAATAAAATACCTCAGAAAGAGGAAGCACAGTGAGACGTGTGTAAGAATGAGTGATTGCACCCAGCTGTACTTGTCAAAGTGTGTATTGTTTCTGGAAATGATGGTGACTGCAACACTACCAGCAAGTGTCAGTAAACTGTCGATTTCAAACAATGCAACATAAAATGCATTCAGTGGTTCACTGCTTTGTTCTTGGACACACGTTGTGTAACCTCAAGAGACTTTTAAGACAGCTTCGTGGGTTCTTTACAGGGTGGAGCACCGGCAGCACAGCTGATGACTCCACCACATGAGCACATGAACGCTGCTGACCTGGTGTCAACCTCACCCACAAATTTTCACGACACCACCCCATAGAAAGGCATCAAGCAAGCATCAACAACAACAACAACACGTCTCCTTTTAGAATCTGGTTTTTCAGTTCTCACTGCTCATACTCCCCTGAGTTTCACGCCCATAGGCGTACAGTGAGGCACACTACCTGCAGGGAGTGTTTTAAATTGTGGTTGGTGGGAAAACATGTTTTTTCACTTCTTCCCAGGAGGTTCACACTAACTTTTAGAGATTAATTTCCAAATTTTGGGACAAGAAAGTAGGACATCTGGCCTGTTGCACAGTTTATCCCTTGAATTTGTCCTCTGCAGATACAATGAACACCCATATCATGCACACAAAGTAATAGAAAAGTTGCAGGGATTTGTCAATTGATCAATTAGTTGCCAAATATCAAATTAATTGCCAACTATAGAAAAGAAAATCCCAATTCAATGATTTCAGCCTCTCGAATGTGAATATTTTCTGGTTTCTGTACTACTGTATGACAGCAAACTAACAAAACATCAACCTGTGATCAACATTCATCACCATTTTCTGACATTTTATAACTCAAACAACTAATTGATTCATCAAGAAAATAATCATTAGTTGCAGCTCAAAATAATCGGCAAAACATTTTTACAAAACTGTCTCTTGATTATCTTTTTATCTAACAGTGTTCATTGGACAGAACAATCAATACAAAAACATTTCATAAGTTTCTGAAAACTTGTAATTGTAATTTTTCAAAGGTGAAACTACTATGCATTTTTGACTGAGTCACTGAAAATATAATTTTATATTAATCTAAGATTGCACCATACAGTAAAAAAAAATACAGCAAAAAAAGATATTGCGATTGCTATAAGATTCACAATTAATGGGAATTTTTGCATCACAATTTCAATTTTCAATACAAAACTTAATAAAATCATGATGTTTTGACATTTGTTGGAAAGATTAATCCATTGAGAAAACAATCATGATTTCAACCTAAACTAAACAATTTATCAATTGATCACAAAAAATGATTAATCAGTAATGAGAATGCTAAACTTTGAACAGTATACTGTCAGCCACACCAAAGGCCACTACAGCATGGGACTTTTTTCATTTGACAACAGGAAACCAGACTTGGTTTTATGTGCAGGTTTCAGCTGCACCTCGTTTCTAAACAATCAGCGATAACAACACGCAACAGCCTCGCCTGCACTTTGCAGACTTACTAAATCCGCTTGCTCATTTAAAAATTACTGTGCATAATAACTGCGCTAACAGCTCCCTGGAGACGACTCAGGCTTTATCAAGATGCCAACATGAGGAGGTATCACTTTACCGTCCAGTGGTTCCTTGGCGCAGGTAAAGTGTCAGTGCAGCCGTTGTCTGTTGCAGCTGCTGATCTGCAGCTGTTAAAGTGAGCAGGGCTGCCGGCAGCCAGGGCTTTGTTTTTTTTGCGCAGGTAGAGGGCCAGCAAGCGGCTCAGGAACTTTCTCTTGTCCTTCTCCATCTCAGCGTTGCCCAGACTTCTGCTTCATCATTCTACCCACATCCATAACAAGGCAAACGCTTCTCTGCCTCACATAAATCATCTTAAAGCTCACCTCCTCTCACCACAAGCACACTTTACACTCATTTGTACAATCATGTCAGAATTAGTTCTGAGGACAAGCGAGTAAATATGGAAAAAGCTCTCAGCCTCTGCCCTCTCTATCTATTCTCTCTGCAGAGGCCTTCTGCAGGGCCCTTCTGCTAAAACTTTTATTAACTCTTCATCTTCATTTTGTCCTCCATTTTCTCTCCTGTCCTCCTTCTGTCTCTGCGTCTCTCTCTGTGTAGGTCTGATTAGCCTTGTGTGTCCTCATTGAGTGACTGCAGCTGAAGTGAACTGGAACTGTAGAGAGCAGGAAGGAAGAGCCTGCACTTATTCTCACAGTCCTGCACCCAACAAGTCCCACACACACACTCACAAACACATATATCTGCGGCTGAGAGAGAAACTGTGTGTTCAACAGAGAAAAACTGAGAGATTGAAGTTGAAATACAAAAAAAGAGAAACAACAGGTGGAAATAGTGATGAAAAACAACTTCTTGTTTCTGTAATATCCCTGTTTTGTCTTTAGGGCTGCAACTAATGAATATTTTCATTGACAGTTATTTTCTTGAATAATTGATCAGTTGTTTGGTCCATAAATTGTAAGAAATTGGGACAAACGCAGATTAGTGTTTCCCAAAGCCCAGGATTATGTCCTAAAACATCTTGTTTTGTCCACAGATGATTCACTTTAATGTCAGAGGAGTAAAAAAAAAACAAGAAGGAAAAAAAACATCTAAATGTCAAAAATAAAATCATCTCAATAAAAACCTCCATCTTCCTTTTATCTTGATAATGTATTACTTACTGTACTCTGCCTGGCAAAGTGTAAACAGAAACTCATTCCATCAGATTTTTACAGAGAATCAAATGAAAGTCAAGACTCAACCATGCGAGAGAAAGCCATATATCAACACCATGCAGATGATGGTATTTGTGACAGTATGGGGGTGTGCTAGTGCCCATGACATGGCTGTCACATCTGAAGGCGCCATTAATGTTGAAAGGTACACGCAGGTTTTGGAACAGCAAATGTTGCCATCCAGGCAACATCTTTTTCAGAAACGTCCTCGCTTATTTCTGTAGTACAAAGAAACATGCTGCGTGTGTTACAACAGCGTGGCTTCGTAGTAAAAGAGAGACCTGTCTACAGTCCAGACATGTCTCCCATTGAAAATATGTGGCGTATTATGAAGCACAAAATACAACGACAGAGACCCCGGACTGTTGAGCACCTGTGGTCATATATCAAGCAAGAATTGGACAGAATTTCACTTTCAAAACCTCAACAGTTAGTGTCTTCAGTTCCCAAACGTTTGTTTGACAGTGTTGTTAAAAGAAAAGTATGATGTAGATGAATATAGGTTCACAATCATTGCACTCTGCTTTTATTTATGTTTTACAAAACATCCCAACTTTTTTGGAATTGGGGTTTGTAGAAATAGTCTTCTCACAGATGGTCTTGTTTACTTATGTAAATCATATAACAGCATCAGTTATAGCTTTAATTGATTACTCGTTGCAGCTCTATTTATCTACAAAAGTGGCTTGATCACAAAACCCAGCTCTAAGCCACTTCCCGTTACCCATAATTCATCAGAGTAGCGGCTGGGGGAAGAGGAGAGGCAGGCAGAGAGAGAGGATGAGGTGTCCCCCTCTCAGTGTCAACATTGCAGAGACGACTGAGACGACTCACTGCCTGCGGATGACAGAGATTTTCCTGTCTGTGGCCAGGCATGTCCTCTTCCCAGTAGTCTATTCCTGCTCATCCTGTCTATTAAAGCTGCTCTCACCGGGTCCTAAAGTGAACCTCTCACTCCGTTTCTTCCCTCCATCTCTCACTTTATTGCTCTTTGTGCAGTAAATACCTCTTTACTGAAAGAGAATAGGCCATTACACGCTCCATATAAATACTGCGCATGAGTCAACTACTCTCTTGACCAAACAGTAGCAAACTCGAGCAGTGAGCAAACCTACTTTTCACGCACATCTGATTACACCGCATTGCAGTCCACACCTGGGGGAAAAAGGGTTGGTTTGTACAATTTTGCGATTCAATGTCCAGAGGGCAGACAAACAAAAATGCAAGATGGTGTTAGCCTGAAGTGGATGAAATGCAGAGATGTTACTGTAAGCAACAGTAAGCTGCTGGAGTGTGTTTACTTAGCGAGGGAGGAGCTGCAGACTGGACTGATATAAAGCATCTGTACAGCAGATGTGGTCCGAGCTTACCTGAGCTCTAATATTGGCAAAGTCCTTCTCTATCCAGGTGATATGAGACTCGTGCTAAGAGAGGAGGATGGTTATTTATTTTCATAAGTTGAAATAAGCTACAGAAGACATAACTTGGTTTTTCATTAAAGGGATACCTTAGATTATTTGAAGTGGGGTTGCACGAGATCCATAGTCAGAGGATTACCCACAGTAGATAGAGGTCGGCACAATAAAATGCTGTGGTAAGGGTCAGCAGCAATATGTATAGCAGTATGCTACATTCAGAATATTTTCACCACTTTACCTTGCTATCAGATGGCCCTTTCAGATGGGAAACTACTGTTACATAAGCCAAATATCGCTCTCTGCAAAGCAACCTTAAGGAAAAATTGATGAATCCAAAAGTCACACAACAACACTAACAAGCTAAGTGATAAAGGCAGCAGTAGACCAGCAACTCCTGTTTTCTCCAAAGTAAAACTACTGATCTCACTAACAGAGTCTGGTTGAGCAAGAGCGAGTGATATTTGGTTTATATAATGGCAGCTTCCCATCAGAAAAGGCTGCCTGACGGCAAATTAAATCAATAAAAATAGTCTAAATATAGTGTAAATTTAAATTAACAATGATTTTTTTGGGTTGGGCCTTTTTTTAGGTGTCTGAAATATGTTTTACTGGTGATCCCTTCCAGAGCAGTTCAATATAGGGTTGCAAATTTTATAAATTTCACTTAACCAATAGTTGAAACTGCTAATAATCAATTAATCATTGACAATCAGTACAATCAAAATGCATGTTTTTTCTTGATTTTTCTAATTTTCATGTTTTTTTCATTTTAAGTTTAAATTTCCTTATTCAATAAATGCCTCTCTAGACAAAACAACATCAATTGAGGTTAAATTACTGCTATTTCTAGATTAATTATGGATTGATACATTCTTAATCTTAATTAATAATAAGCATCCATAGTACATTGTTTCACTTCCACGCTAGTACTCCTCTCCGTGACTCCAAACTGTGGGTGTGTTGATCACCATCTACTGTAGGAAGTACAGTGACTATTGATAAGTACCTCACACAACCCCACTGCAAATAATTTGAACTATCCCTTTAAGGAAATTTCAATACACAGGTTTCCTCCCATTTTACAGCCACAAATGTACATGTACTCTTGCAGATGCAACTCACAAACACACATACAAACACAGAATGGGGTAAAAAAAAAAAAAAAGGCTGCGGTGATGATGGTTGCCACACTAGTGACAGGAAACCTCCCTTTCCTCCAAGTCCTCACTTCCTCTTTTGTTGAACCGATCTCACTTCCTTACTGCTCGATAATTTAAACATGTGTGCTTGCTAGCAGCGGGGAGCTGCGTTTCCCAGGATAACTGCTGCTCGGAGAAAGTTTTAAAATGCACCAAACTTATCTGATGATTCTAAAAACATGGAAAAATTAGCAACAGCTGACAATTTTGGCACTCATTTGACAGTTCAATGAGGTCATCTGAGCATAGTGCACCGTCATAAACTGAAATGAGTTAACTATTTGAGGTAATAATAGTCTCTGCACATCAAGATGATTTGACTGCACCGTTTTGATTTTATTATGTTTTGTGCCTACTACTAAAACGCATAAGCTGAACAGTAGGCTACTAGATCTGGATCATGCTGCATGTGTGGCACTGAATTAGCACTACCTCAAAAACCAACAGAACTTTTTTACGACAGCCATATTGAAACAGTACGGTAAGGTCTATTTTGCACTTGCAGAATGAAAGAGAAAAATGAAGTTTTTCTCTCAGTCTAGTAAAATTAACCATGTACTACATGTTTAAGGGTTAGAGGAGGTGCAAGTTATGCACATACTCCAGCATTTCCTCGCACTTCACAGCTGAGTTGATGGCAGATCAGCATCACATCCACCCTCACAGAGGAAACCCCTTCCTCTCCTCCCAAAATATCACACAGCTGCCTGAAAGTTCTGACAAGTCCCCGGTCTCCAACACATCCATCACCTAGACACCACTCACACTCACCTCACAACACACACACACACACACAAAAAAAAGCATGCACTTGCCTCTTGCGTGCGGGCTTTGGTGCGAAATAAAAGCCTCCACATGTCTGTATGCAGATACTTCCATGTCACTGGTGTCAGTGAGTCTGCGATACTCACCGCCTTACAAATACACAGCCACTGTGTCAGAGTTGGCTAACTTTTAATGTGCGCAATACCACGACAATGACAGAGATACAATCTGCACACACACACACACACACACACACACACACACACACAGCAAAATGGGAAGTGATGTTATGAAAATGCATATGAGCTGCAGACGGACTTGTGGACAGAAAAGGTTGCAGAGGTGCAGGAAGTGTCTCTTAAGAAGAGCTTTCTTACTAGGAGAGTGTTTAGACTTCAGCAAGGTTGAAGATACTGGTATCATATGTTACTGAATGAGAATGAGACTGAAGGAAGTGGTTGTCAAACTGGTGGGGGGGAGGCCCCCTTAAGGGTGTGTAGAGCAACTACAGGTGGGGGGCATGGATGACCAGGGGAGAAATATAGAGGGAAAAAAATTAAATGACTATGATTTATGTAAGGGAAATAAAATTAAAAAAAAAACAGGGGTCTGCTGCTGCTAACACAATAACTTTTATTTCACTAAAATTCAACTGGAATCTTTTTTTTTTAAATCAGTTGCTTCACCAGTCATTGTTAATACTTGATAATAATTGTGAGGTGGGAGGGTTGCAAACTTTTTCTATCTGCTGAAGAAGGCATGCCAGAAAGAGTTTGGGAACCACTGACGTAAAGAATGCACTGATACCAACCATGTCACGCTAACTGTCAGAAAGTTGGCTAAATAACGCTAAGGGTGTCCCTTCATGTCTCACCTCAATATATGTGTATGAAAATGGAATTTATGGGTATCAGAGAGTCTCACCTTTACAAAAATGTCAACTTTATTCTAATCCCATGAAGCTGTGGACAAAACCATGCACTGTATTTCATGCAGTAAAATGTGTTATTTCTTGCCTGTTCCTTGTTTAATATTTCTTCATATTGACGTCACTAAAAAGTATTAGAATTATATAAGTTGGGTATGATTGGAAAGGAGATACCCTTGTGGATTCAATGAACCAAATTATACTGGTGTGATGATGATGGTCACCATAGTAACCGTATCTTTGTAGTGAGAGCATTTTTTTAAACTGTATAAAATGGCCTATTGTAAGGATTTTTTTCTATGGTGTTCTTCAAGGTCTAGTATCTTAACGGGGTATTTTGGAGTGATTTTTAACAACTTTTATCAATTTTCTGGTGGTCAAAAATGGCTAAATTCTGCACCAAATCTGTGTAATGTACTTATGAGACACGACAAAGCAAGGGAATGGAAATGATATACTTCTATTATATAATATCGAATCATATCCATGAGCTGCATCGTAAATTATTCTTCAGGTTCCCAGATTTCCGATGATGTATATCACTTCTACGTGACATATACTGTTGACCTGCCAACTCCCCCTAAAGACCCCTGTCCCCCTCTGAAAAAAAATGACAAAAATAAGCATATGGTAGTGAGGGGTGGAGTGGAAAAAGTTTGACAGAGATACAGAAAGAGAGAAAAAGACACTGTTGCAGGAGCACAGAGACGTCTACTCATAATTAGGCACTCTGTATGATTACACAAGCCTCTGCTGGCAAGCACAGGAGTTCCCAGAGAAGGAGAGGAAATTGATTACAAGCTGATGCACGCCTGACAAGAGTCTGAGAGGTTCGTCAGAAAAATCCCATTTGAAGTTTGGATTTAGCTCTTAAATCTCATCTGGCTAAACTCCAACAAACCCCAAACGTCTTCTGTACAACAAACTTTCATGACCAGATTCTAACATTTTTTTCACTATCAAATCATTTACCTTCCGTCAGAGATGGACCTGCTGTAATGCTCTTTGATAAACACAAGGGGCCAGTGCAGGTCTACAGCCAGGCCAGCGGCCCGGGCGCCAGATGAGAGGTGCTCTGAGATAGAAAGGAGCTTTAGCCAAGTAAGGGCATGTTCACATTGTTAGCTCTTGCTGTTGGTTCTGACATCAATTAGAGCAACGGAAACAAAAAGCAGGACAGAGAGGGAGCATGTGGGAGGTAACAGAGACTGAACTGCTGCTCAAAAACTGTCCAATCACAGCAGGAAAGGTCACACAGGTTTAAGCGTTTTGAAGCATCACAGTGGAGGTCTAACATACTCCAACGAGAGGCCCGTAAAAAAGAAGACTGGACATGTTAAAGGAAAGACAGAGCTGTCAAAATGGCCTTAACAGGGGAGGAGAAGACGAACACGAGACAATTACAGTATTTCTCTACGTGTCTCTCGCTCTGGCTGCTCCTCTTTCCTGGAAAACGGAGCAGCGGCACCTGCACGTTTTCAAATGCCTGACAGCTCTGACTGCTGGAACAGAGAGGAGGAGGCGGAGGAGGAGGAGGAAGAAGAGGAGGAGGAGGAGGAGAGAGGAAGTCCAGAGAGGAGACGACATAAATGACTGGTGTACATGGAGGGAGACAGAGCAGTCTAAACATCCATCCGACTGACCGAGGCCCAGTCTCATTACTGTGAAAACAAATATCCTACTCTAGACTTTGTCTGCTTGAGTGCACGCGCACACACACACACACACACACACACACACACACACACACACACGGTATAGGTACCAGGAGCAGCATGACTTAGACTATGACTGAGATTTTGTGATTACATAATAAATAATAAAGAGAATAAGAGACACTTGAAAATATTGTAGGCTTTACATTAAAAAACACACCACTATGATAATATGCATCACATTTTTCTGTACAATTTTCTAATGAATACATCCTTCATAGAGCCTGTAAATTGTGACCACACCAATCCTTTAGGGTTGCAACCGATTATTATTTTTACTATCTATTAGTCTGCTAACTATATTCTCGATTAATCAATAATTTTTTTTTGATGTGCGAAATGCTGAAAAATGCCCATCATGAGTTATCAGACCCCAGGAAGACCTAGGAGTCTGTAACACAGGAAAGGAAAGTAATCGCGATGAAAGAGCGAGAACTAGTGAATGTTTGGCAGATAACTAAGCTGCCACATCAGGAAAAAATACTAATCAATGAATCAATCAATCGACTAATTGTTTCAGCTCTATAATCCTTTATGTATCATAAATAAAAACAACATGAGTTTGATCGTGTCTTCCCTCCTCCAGCACGACACTTGCTCTCTTCTTATTAGTTGATTATTACGATTATTCACCATCACCACCTCTGTTAATAGTTTGTAATTGTTCAATAAAGCATTAGAAAATAAACTTAGAACTTATTAATAACTAACTATTAAAAAGGGAGCTTTATTAGAAAGTGTTACCTATTTTCCCATCTGATTATCATCCTTTTCGCACTATAGTCCTGCAGAGGCAAATGTCCAATAATCCTGTAAGATTAAGAGGTTTTGAGAGAGAATAAAAGTACAATCATCTCGGTCGGACTGAGGAATGTGTGTATACAGCGCTACAGTTTGACTATACATATGAACTGCCATAGGAATTTCTGCTTTAAAGTTACATAAAGAGGCTCGCATCTGTGTGTGCGTCATTGTCCACAGACTTCTGTCTTTGTGCGCGAATGTCCAGACATGTCTGCAGGCAAGGACCCAAATCTGTCTGCTGAGACACAGGAATGTCTCTCTCAGTTTTTATCAGTCTCAAACTCTGTCCCCATCTTCTTCAGCTCTTCAAGACAGACACCAAAGAGTGCTGCTAAATTTTGAAGGGCAGGACTGACTCATTCATTCAACTGGTTCCTTTTCCATTCATCATTAAATGTTTTTTTTCCTTCTGATGAACAGGCTGTTCCTGCGACACACCTTTTTTCTACTTCGCCCAACAGCCTCTCCATCTGTCCATCCTCTCACTTTCTCCTTTCGTCCTCTAGCAACACCTGCTGTGACGACTGTGACTGACGGACCACAAGTACAAAAAAAAAAAAAAAAATGGAGCAGTGGAAGAAGAGAAAGAAGGACTGGGAAGAGGCGGTGCTGCAGATGGACATTCGTCCCATCATGGTGGTTTAATACTAGCTTAGCCGGGGGCAGGCAGTGGGGAGGGGGCTGATTTAAAGAACATCACAAAGGAAGAGATAAATAGAGGAAAATAAAAAGTTCAAGTTCAAACTGGCAGACCAACCCAGAGGCTCATCAAGAACAAAGAACCATCAGCCGGGCAAAGACTTCTAGTCTTTATCCCTCACTACTTAACGTGATTATCTCTGTCAGCTACTGTTATCCCACAGAACGATGAGAGACAAGAGCTTCATCTGTGGGCATTAGTTTGTTGAGTGGTTTGTGGTTTGTGACTAGTCTCAGGTTGTCTGTCACTGCTAAGAGGTAACATGTTCTGACCCTGGACCCATCAGCAGAGGCCGCCACTGGGGTTAATACCCATCCTTTAGTTAACTGCACCATCTGTCTCATCTGCTTATCCAATTACATCCATGACATCTGCACACACAGACACAAAAAAAACACCCATGAAGTTGTATAAACAGCAGTTAAGGCTCATTTATTCCCGTTTAAATACGAATACGTCCATTTCAAATGATGCAACCATCGCTGCCTACATACTTCCATGCGGCCTTTACGTTAGCATGGATATTAATCTATACATCAACAAGATGGGCTACTCAGAGTCAAAAGTTACCCAAAAGAAGAGTCAGAAGTTTCTGACAACAATGAGCACGATGACGTAGTAGGAGGTTGTAATAATGTTGCTCTTGAGGGAGAGGGGGACACAAACAGAGCCACTGTGTCAGACATTGTTGGCCTGTGCAGCCATTAAATACATGCGAATCATCAGGATCCATAAGGTTTTAGGAAATGTTCACAAATACAGACGAAATTAATGCAGAGCGTGGACAGAAGGCTCCATTGTAGCTTTTTAAGAGTTCAATTCAAAGACTTTTTAAGCACTTTCAAGGTATATAAACCAAAAACTTCTAGATTCTCAAAGCTTTTACATCACATCTGAGTCTGGTATGAGAGAAACGGACTGAAAACACACCGAAACACCAGATTATGTTTGAATCCAAGCAGTTTTCAAGAATTATATTCAAGCAAGTATATTCCTAAACCTTAAAAATATAATGGCTGAAATTAAAGTGGTTATATTATGTTTTTTTTTTTTTTTTTTTTTTTTTTGGGGGGGGGGGGGGGGGGCGCTTTCATTTAAAATGTTATTTTAGCTTTTAGTGCATCTGAAAGACTTGCAAAGTCACAAAGCCAAAGAGAGATACTCACTCCACAGAAAACACTCCTCTTGAACTGCTTTTAACACTTTGTTTGTAATCTAGCCTTTGATATGTTACTAAGTAACATCACAATGTAACATATTTGCATAATGCGCAGCTAGTCTGGGATGGGTTTACGGCCTTAGAAAGCCAGTATGTGAAAAATATGTTTTTTGAAAGCAGGTAAATGGACTTGTATTTGTATAGTGCCTTTTTAGTCTCCTGACACATTCATACACTAATGGCTGCCATGCAAGGTGCCTCTGCTCCTTGCAGGGCAGCAAAAAGTATTTGCTTCAAAAAGAGCATAATACGGCCACTTTAAGGCTTTTCCAAATATTCACGACTTCGTGCGAGCCCTGCAGTTAGACGTCGCTACTAGACTGACCAAGCCTGACAATGCACTGCACCAAACGGCATCACTGAATGACACCAGCAAATGTTCGGTGTGCAACGAGTCTCGAGTGGCACAGGTGGTAGATTTATATCAAATTCCAGAGACAAGCCAAAGGTGGATGGTACAGGAAATGTACCAGAGGTAGCTCAGGATTAGCACGGATGCTACAGGAAATTCTGTGTTGGCATCTGTAATATTAATAGCACCAGCAAGAATAGCAGTAAGATGATAGGCAGTTCAGCGCTGGGCCAGTTGACATGAGGCCATAATGGCCTTGTGTAATACCCAGAGTGGCAGCGATGGTCAATAAATAAATAAATAAATAAATAAACAAAAAGAGAGAACAAAGAGAGGAATACAGAGATAAGTGGGAGAGATGGATGAGACAGAGGAAGAGAATAAAAAGGGTGGATGCTGTAATATAAACAATGAGGTCATCGGTGTTAAAGCTAAGCTGGCTCACTGCAGTGCAAGTGTGTAGCTCTCTACACCACCATGCATACAGAATATACAGCCACGCCAGCATATACATGCACAGAGTACAACCCATAGAAACACAAACAATAACATGGCCTGAGCTTCTTTATCTCAGTTGCATTGTATTTCTCTGTCATCACGTAACCATTTCCAACTCTCACAGTTCAAACCCGTCACACTAGCCAGAGCGAGTCTAAAATAGCTGCTTCACATCTCTGTCAATACTTCCTGCTTCCTCCCTCTCGTGGTTCTCTCTTTCCTTAAATATCAACCCAACCACTTGCCAAAAAAACGCACACTCAAAACACACATGCACATAAATCAAAACACTGGCGCATCCTTCCTGATCCTTCCTGTCTTACACACCAGTGATAACCTTGTGCCTTGTTCCACAGCATGTCCGACTATCAGTCTTGTTCATATGTCAGCTCCATTGCCTGCACACTTGAGATTAAAGCTCTTGCGGCAAACAAGCATGGAACCGCCACACCTTCATTTCTCTCCAATAAAGCCAGATAAGAGCCAGCTAACCTTCCAGTTTGATGTTCAGTGGTGTATACAATCCTGGACACCTGCTGAATTTTCTTTCATTTTCTGCATGCACTGGTGAAAGATCCCAATGGAATATGAATGGATTTAATTTGAGGAAACATGAGCGTGCACGGTTCACTTATGAATGGAGTCCAAGTCCTCCAGCTTTGAGGAAAAAAGCTAATTGTCTCCCCTTACTTTATCAAAAAGTACACTGCGGTATTGTTTGATCTGTAAATGGCTTTTGATGTCTAAAATGGGAATCTTCAAATGATAATTTAAAAGGATAAACTGAGACTTTAATCAAATATTTCTCACAAAACCCTTTTTGACACATGGGAAGCATTTATTTGAATTTCATTAAGGCTGTCTTAATAGCTTTTTTGTCCACTTGGGGGCAGCAGAACCAGCAAACGACATGTTTGAGCATTTCTTGCTTTGAAACTGCAGTGAACAAGGGAAGTCTAAAAAAATGGATTTAAGCAGGCTGTGTATATGACATCATAAACCTAAGGAACCAATCCCACTAACCAAGGGGGTGGTGCTATACATGTTATTAGTGGCAATCCCCAGCACACAGGAGAAGCTGGATGTAGCTTGTTACTGTGATTAACTACCAAAACAGAGGAGAAGCCAGCTGCAGCTCCTTAGGGTTAGGTGTGAAGGGTTTGGTGATGTGAGGAGAGGACAGAAAACAAAAATCAGACAATTTATCACTTCTTGCAGAACATTTTCTAGTGTTTAAAACATGACTTGAGGTGGACTATTAATATGTGTGAACTCTGGAGAAATGCTATATTTTAAATCGGTTAAAGAGCTA
This sequence comes from Lutjanus erythropterus, assembly GCF_056507025.1. Lineage (NCBI taxonomy): Eukaryota > Metazoa > Chordata > Actinopteri > Lutjaniformes > Lutjanidae > Lutjanus > Lutjanus erythropterus. The sequence goes on from NC_139334.1 coordinate 16,704,795, forward strand.
TTAATTAATTAATGATTACTCACCAACATCCCTAGTTTACCAGTTTAAGTGACCAACTATACATTTCAGATAGTCATTGGACCCATAGAGACGTGCTGTAGATTTGTGCGGCATTAAGATTAAAACAAAAAACCTTTTGTAGTGAACTGAGTTAGACATTAAAAGATTGAATGAAGACTTGTTTACTTGCCAAAGATGCTGGAAGTACGACAGATGGGGCTGATACAGACAAATTTACCAGCATTTGGGTGACGGCTAGTGAAAGTTTGTTAATCAGTGTGGATGAATTTCCTCCTGAAGCCCATTTCTTTCATTAAGGTTCTGTATCCTCACACTCGACAAACAGTTTGGATGAGTAAGTGTGCTGCTGACACAAAGAGGAAATTCATTGTTGAAGTATTAAATTATGTCTTCATCTGGAGGGGAATAAACAGATCTGTGGTTTTGTCAACCCATTTCTGAATAAATAGACTATGATTGCTGTTGATGGGATTTTGCATTTCCTGTTCTACATGTGACACCGCTGCCATGGCAACAAAGGTCAAAGGTTATATGGACCTAGGGGCAACATGACAAACTGCTGAGGAGGAGAAACCGATCAGAGAATAAAACGGAAGAATGATAAACAGAAACAGACACAAATGCAACCTGAAAAGATGAACCAATAAATGGAAATATTAAAAAAAAAAATCTGCAGAGGGTTTGTTAAATCAAGAGACAGGAAGAGATGGGGCAGAGCAGACAGAACAAACACCATCGGCATCCATATTAATGTGAACTATAAAGGATAAGAGCAAGTGGTCGGAACATCGTCCTTAATCGACGCTGAGAGGGAGAAGCGTGAAACTATGGCAACTGTGTTCCTCTGTCTGCATCTCCCAGCATCCTCTTTGTGAGACAAGAGGTTGTACCAGAGGCAAGGCCACACACAAGCACACAGGAAACATTTTTTAGATGATGCTTCCAGGTAACATTTTGCCAGCCTCCATCTTCACAAATAGAGCACTTTTCTGCCTTCAAACTCTACTTCACCGTGCAATTTGGTGCCAGAAATTGTCTCCTCGCCATCCATGCTGCATGAGAGTGAATTTATCTGCGTTTATTCTGGAAGTAATATATTATGATGGCCTTTAAAGGGCAGCAATGACTCTAATATCACAGACATTTGAGAATACACAGACTTATCTATATGACAATGCACACACACACACACTGGATGATTTATGGAGCTGGCTCTCCAACTGTCAGAGTAGCCCCATGTAATCACTATTGTACTAGTACTAGTGTGTGTTTGTGTGTGTGTGTGTGTGTGTGTGTGTGTGTGTGTGTGTGTGTGTGTGTGTGTGTGTGTGTGTGTGTGTGTGTGTGTGTGTGTTTATATATGCATTTGAAGCTTAACTGATGTATGAATGACAATCCCTATGAGAGGACCGGTGTTGATTTATGAGAACTGTGTGTATATATGCATTAAAACCTTTTTGCTCCTAGCGGCACAAGTCACAATCAGGGCTTAGCGACGGCAAGGACACAGTAACCATGACAACTAGGGCCCCATAGCAGCCATGAATGGATGGAGGAGGGGATGAAGTGAATAGATGGGTGGATCATACATCTGAGGGGCATCTGGTTCAAGTCTGGTAGGATTTTTAGTCTGTTCTGGGATGATGAAACTCACTGATATTTGGACTTGACATGCCCAGTGCACACACACACAGTTCCACTGCATCCATTCACAGAAATCGTCTTTCGTTGGGTCCAATACGGACTTTTTCATTCATATATCAACTTCAGCCTGGCCTAATGCACTCTGACAAACATTATATTGCACCATGAAGACAGTCGAAAAAGGAAAATGCTTGTTTCATACAAGCTAGGTCTTATTTTTTGTAATTTTGACCAATTTTTATTACAAGCACAGGGACAGTTCAGATTATTTGAAGTAGGGTTGTATGGGGTATTTATTGATGGTCAGTATATTACCTACAGTAGATCACAGTTGACACACCCCCAGTTTGGAGAAACAGTGAAGTACAAGCACAGAAATTAAGCAATGCACTCCTCTAGACAGGGTCAGCAGCAAAACATAATTTAGCCACTTAAAAAAGGTCCATCTAAATTAATCAATATCAGTTTAATTGTAAGCATTTTAAGAATATTCTCACTGTTGTTACATTGTCGTCAGACAGCCTTTTCTGTTGGGAAACTGCCATTATATGAGCCAAATCTCTCTCTCTAGCACTCAATTAAACACTATTGGTAAACTCTTTCTGTTGTTGTGTGATGTCTGTGAATCCAAACTAATGTTTTAAAACACAGAAGTCACACAATAACACAATCAAACTACCCGAGGTGGTGGCAGATCAGCAACTCACTTGTTTTGCAAGCTAAAACTGATGATTTTACCAATAAAGTCTAGTTTTTGCAGATATTTAGCTTATATATCAGCAGTTTCTCATAACAAAAGCCTGTCTGATGGGAAGGCAGTTTTTATGTGGACCTTTCTTTGGTGACTAAAATACATTTTGCTGCTGACCCTATCCACAGCAGTATATAACTTAGCTTCCTTCACCAGCTGCTTTCCCAAACTGGGGGTGTGCTGATCGCCATCTACTGTAGGTAATACACTGAACTTTAAGTGCTGAGGAAGTTCCCAAAACAATACTGGATTTTTACCACCGACTATAATTTGGTGCACAGACAGTTTTCCTGTGCAATGAGGGATCATTACAACATTTTAAGTGCCAACTTTCAGTTTTACCTCCAAAGTGGTTTCCAGTCCCCAGGCTACAGATCTGAAACAGGCCATGAAACATTTGCCACCAAGCCGCGAGGGAACAATATGATTCGGTGAAAAAGGCTGAATAATATATAACTTAATAAACTATTCATGCGGTAATTACACTGTCTGTGTTGCATCTTCCCTCCCCAACCAGAAGACACTGATTTTTGATGTCAAGTGGGTCATCAGTGTGCAAGGTAATCAGTGCATAACCACCCAATTAGCTACTGAATCTGCGTTTCCTGTGTTGCCATTGCTGTTGTAACTAGCTTGTTCACACAACTAAAAAACAGAAACACTTAATTTGAGAGAGTGGGTGAGTTTTTTCTTTGGAAGAGAGTAGGGGATATTAAAGAGGTAATCTGGATTTTTTGATGTAGGGCTGTTTGCACACCAGACCTGTTTGTGTTACTGTGCGACTCTGGTCATTTAAAAAAAAAAATGGTTTGGATTCATCAAAGTCACACAGTAACACAAACAAACTAACAAATGGAGGCAGCGGTAAACCAGCAACTTGCATGTTCCACAAACTAAAATGACAGATTTCACCTATGGGGTTTGGCAAGTTTGGAGAGAATGATAGTTGGCTGGTGTAACTCCGGTTTCCTGCCAGAAAAGGCTGTCTGTTGGCAAGGTAAAATGGTGAAAATATCCTAAATTTAGTGTACAGTTCAACTGATACTGACTTTTATGGCGGACCTTTAAGTGGCTAAAAGACCCTTTGTTGTTGAGCCTGTCCATAGTAGTACATTTCCCATCTTACTCCTCTCTGTGTCTCCAAACTGGGACCGAGTTGACCACCATCTACTGTAGGTAATGCACTTCATTGTCTCACTGCTCATGTTTCTTGTTGGACTTGCAGTCTATCAAAATCTCAGCCATGCATCACAAAGAATTAAAAAGATGGCCAAAATGACCAAAAATAGGACTTCAATAAACTTGAATATTCTTTTAATGATTGCTTGTGGCAAAATCAATTCTGTGAGATGAAATGAAACACCCTTGATGGAGAGATAAAAGATAGTTTAACATCATCCCATGAAACTGAGAGCAGTGAGGTGAAATAAATCGCTGATGGCCAAGAAGACTGAGAGAGAAACAGAGGTTATATTGTGTACAATACAGTCCAAAGATTTAGAGCCCCCTTCCAGCACAGAGGCAGGCTGGGTAATTGGGCTGTAAACCATCTCCCAGCCTCTGAGTATGTGTGTCCATGTTTTTTTTGTGTGTGCGTGTGTTTGTGAACCAACCGTCACCCCGAGCCACCTAAACTGCTGCTGCCATTAACATCAGCTTCTGTTGATGATAAACTCAGATAAGAGGATATTCACTTGACGGGCGCTTCAATCAACTGCTACCAACCCCCCCAACACACACACACACACACACGCCACATCACACAGAAGCATCACTAACAATCACTGATTTACTTCCTTCAAGCGCTGCTGCACATGCACACTCACACACACCACACATACACACACCCCTCCTGGGCCTGCAGAGGCAATCATACTGTAACAAGGTCTGTTAGCTGCGAAGAAGAAGGAGCCATTTTAATTTGTGTTAAAACCTTCTGGAGAGGCTCAATTAATGCGCATAAACGTGGCTCTCTGACTCACACTTGATAAGATGTGAATGAGGCCCTGTGTGCGCTTTTGTTTGCGTGTGGCTGCATGTAGATAAGCCGAGGTAATAGATTTTTTTTATTGTAATGTGTGAAGGTTTGTGTGTGTGTGTGTTTGGTCAGAGCAAAGTCCTGTGTCCAGCTTGCGTAATGAAGCTAATTTTCCATTCCACACTCTTGTTAACTGACTGACTCGCCACGTAGGAGTAGGAACACCAAGAGTTGTTTATACATAACAGATGAACCAAACACACTCCGGACTTTTCACCGAAAGCTTTTGATTTCTCAAACACCATTCAATCAGGCATCACAATGTCAAACATCCTTTTTTTTTTTCTTCTTTACTTTTTATGTCCTTGCTGAAAAACTAGCATTCAGCAGCTGACAAAAGGTGTTCAGCTGTTTTAAGGTCATCCTCGACTTTTGAGTGATGAACTTCACAAAAAGTTAAGAGAAGTTTGGCGCAGAAACTTTCACAAGAACAAAAAGCGAACAGGATAAAAACGGGGCAGGACAGCCAAGGACACCTGCTCAACAAATCGTTAAACAGCAGACTTTATCTGGACGGCAAGACATAATGATGAATTAGACTGTAAGGAGGAGGGGCACTGAGGAGAAGTGATGGAAGATAAAAGAGGAAGTGGATGCTGTACTGGAATGTACAGAGTAAAACGATGAGGGAGAGTATGAGAAAGGGCATCTTCAAGCTTCGGTGCTTTTTCTCATTTAGGAGATGTGTGTGTGTGTGTGCCTGTGTGTGTGTGTGTGTGTGTGTGTGTGTGTGTGTGTGTGTGTGCGTCATCAGGGTTCCCTCCCTGTCGTCATCGAAGGTGCTGCTGGAACACCAGAGTCCACTCACTGCAGCGCTTTGACAGAATCCAGAGGCTGTTTGCACTTGTTGTTAAGGCTACGATTTTTATCGTCTGATCAGACAGAGAGTTACAGGCAGTAAGTGGCAGCTCTGCTTGTTCCTCGTCAGTCCTGCTCGCAAAAATAATCAAATGAGCCAGACCTCACTGCCATCGAAACTGACACGCTCAATCCCATTATTATGCATGATGTAGTGTCTGTAGATGGGGACGGTGGCGCCGGAACAGATACAGAATATGGAAAAGAAAAGAGACATGGTGGACGTATTCAGGTCAACGCCCACGTTGAAAGACACATAATGTCAAGTCTTCATCATCACATCTTAAACATATAATTAAAATGACAAGGGCCGTTATTTCCTTATTGAGTAACAGGCTATTATGTTTTAGCAATTTCATAATCACTGAAAGCTGGAAAATAAAGACTTAAATCTAGAGCTGAAACCAATGATGGTTTTCATCATTAATTCATCTGTTGATTGTTTTATTTTACATGAACTGGTATTATCAAGTGGGTTTTATCCATGTGAAGATGTGTTCTATTGGATGTATTCTATTCTATTCTCATCTTATCTTATTTTTACAAGTGGGTTTATTTTTCATCTTATTTTACATTAATTTTGGTATATATTCTTGTTTTTTTTTTGTGCATTTTATATCTTTTTTATGTGAAACACTTGGTGCATGTAATTTATTTGCAGTGAGCCACTTAGGGTTGCATTTCTTGTACAGAAGGTGCTATATTATATATATATATATATTTTTTTTTAAATCAATTTGTTGACAATATGTCTGATAATAGTGAAAAATGTTTGACATTTTTGCTTGAACAAGCAAATAATCGATTTTGAAAATAGGTGCAGCTTCATTTTTTGTCAGTCATTTAATCAGCTAATCCTGTCAGATGTAGGTATTACACATCTCATCTATATTACCAAAAGAGTGTCTAGTTTCAATTAAAGGATCAGTGTGCAGGATTTAGTCTGATTTAGTCTATTCTGTATGAAATAATACAGAATAGGAGCATTAATCTGAAAAACAATTAGAAAATGATTAGGAGAACAAATATACAAGTTAAACAGAAACACAACATGTATCACCAGGAAGGTGTACCAACACACATGCCATTATTAAGAATAATATATTGAAACTAAGTACTTATGAACACACACACATAAGCGGACAATCACGCTGCCACTAAATCATACTTCAGACCAACTCATTGCCAATCACTTAAGAAGCTTTTTCCACAGTTTAATGTCTTCCGCTGCAGCACAGATGCTGTGAGGAGGACTGTAATTAACTTCCAGAGAGGCAATACACTTCAGATAAACATTACCTCTCGGTGCAACACAACCCTCTGCAGTGGCGACATTTAAAAAGAGAAAGGGTCTTTTCCTGGTTGAAATTTCATGGGTGAGCTTTCATCAACTGTCACAAACACAGCACTGATAGACACTTTTACACTGTTACTGCAGGTTAGACTGGTTGCTACTGTTCAAGGTAAGAACAAAATCCTCTTGCACTTAACTAACAAACGAAGCACTTAAGTATGAATGAGGACTAATATTCAAACCAATAATGCAACAAGATGTATTTCACTTACTAATCCTTGCATTTTCATTCCATAATCCTGGCTTATTCAACCTGTCTGTTCTCGTAGGTCACTTTCTTTGAAAGAGCGGACACTCGAAATCCTGCCTCTGCCTCTGAAAGCCTTGAGCCGCTTATATTAGCACACAGACAAACACGACCTCTTTCAAATTTACTATCAGATTTTGAGATCAGCTTCCAGGAAGTGGCTGACTGTGCGGTATAGACTTAGCAGATCTATCGAAGCTTGTCAATACAAAGACGCCGTTCATTATGTATCAGTCATCTTTAAAGACGCCTCATGAAGCCAAACTTGCTGATGCTTAGTGGTATCAGCTTCAACAAATAACATTTTTATCTTCCCAAGATTATCATCATAATTTTCCATCCTCTAAAACAGTATTAAAGTGAGTTCAAGTGCTCATGTTTATAACTAAATGGATGCATAAATATAATTAACATTCCAACAGATGCAGTTTATTTGCTTTCCTCTCAAGCGGAAAGTGACACACAAGTGTGATTATCAATTCACTCAGATTGCTTCAAAGCTCATTTTGACACTCTGACTGAGGCTACTTCCCCTTAATGCTGCTGTGGAGGATCATACCTCAGTGTGCAGGCTGAGCTGCTTTCCAGCAAAAGTTTAGCAAGACAGTCAAACACCAAAGCCCCTAAAACAGGCAGTTTGCATCTTTCACACTGCAGCGTCTCCATCACATTTTTGATTAGTCATGGCCTGCAACATTTTAACTCCTGTGAGCCAAGCAGCAGCTGGAACATTCAAGCACTCCAATGACGCATCCAAGTCATACTGCATTTCCGGTAGTAACTGCCCACTGGGAAATATAGTTTCACAAATGCCTCATTGTTATAATTACAACCAAAATAAGTGGGTTGTTTTTTTTTGTTGTTGCAAGAACCAATATCTTGCATGTGGTGACATGAATCAAATGCATTCAGTCAACAGGTATTAGCGGTAAGGTCATAAAATTAAAATTAAAAAATCATTGTGTGTAAACACTACTTATAGACCTGACCTTAGTTACATCATGGAAGCAACACCTGCTGCAATTTATTTATGTGCTTTATTTACGTAACAGTCGTCCTATTATTAGGCCTCATTAAAAGACCTACTTACAGACGTGCTCAGTGTTACTACTGCTTTTAAAGGGCTTTTTTCCATGAGGCTTTTTCAGTTCAATTTATAAGTACGCAGCTCTACAAGAAAAGCTGTGACGTTTTGATCAGAACTGATCAACCAGGCAGTTAAAAATAACCAGAATTACAGGACCAGCGTGTAGGATTTATTGGCGTGTGTGTGTGTGTCTATGATCAGTACCATTGAATACGGCTGTTACTTTACAGACTCTGTCGATGTGCCCGTGACGTGAACCATGGTCCGGTGTGTGCATACTGTATTTGAACGGCACAGAATCAAATATCTGACTCTGATCGGCCAACGGTCATGGCCAAACAATCCGATTACTGCATCTCTGGAAAACTTACTTCTGAATATTACACTCCATTCCTATGGTATTGTGCAAATAGATCAACCTAAATTACACACTGGACCTTTAAATTCTAAAGCAGATCGTGTTTGTTATCACTTCCCTCATTCAGAGGAATATTAATGCCACTAATATTGTAAAATCTTTCACAGCCCCTTTACAACAGCAGCATGAGCTGCATTACCATTACTGACTTATTTGAATAGAAACAACATCACCATTAGTGTACTATTCTGTTTATTTAAATGATGTCCTGTAATAACAGAGAGGACAGCTGGTCTAATTAAAGAGTATCACAAGCAGAGAATAGAAGAGTGTGTTTAGTACAAACACAGACAGAAAAACAGAACTGAGTTAGTGGAACCATAATACTCACATTCACACAAACACAAAAGGTAAGATATAAATTATTCATATTCAAACTAAAAGGAACATGCACCACATTCTACACCGAAATTTTAATAAAAGGCACTGCGTGTAGAATAGGAAAATCTTTTACTGTTGTGCCCCCTAGTGGCAGAACCAAAAACACACTATGCACAAATTATGGTCACATCAACTACACAAAAAACGAAGAGTAAATAGCCAATTATCAATAGAGCTGTCGATCAACGAAGAAAAGTTGCCAACTATTTTTATAGTCGATAAATTGTTTCAGTCCTAAACAAAGATTCTTTGTTTTTTATTAGTATATAGTATATAGTATTTATAGTTTTTTTTCTTTTGTAATTTCTGACAGTAAATGAACAGTCTTTGGGTTTTGGATTGAAAGCTATTTGAAGAAGTCACTTTAAGCTCTGGTACACTGTGATGAGCATTTTTCACAATTTATTTGACATTTTATAGACTAAACAATGAAGCAATGAACTGCTTTATATATCTATTTCTGTTTTAAATTATGCTGTCTATTATGCTGCTTTTGCTTTAGTAAAACAAGTTCAAGTTGCTATATTAATAAACCCACCCTTCATTTTTGTACCTTCCCCTGACACCACTCACCACTTCTACATTATAAATCATGATGTTATGATTGTAGAGGGCTCAGTGGTCGGCGGCCTCATCATCCATCAACTGAACCCTATACAATATCAACAACTGCAATCATTACTCTATTGAGCCTCACAATATACAGCTGTGTGTGCATAATCACTGTGAGTAATAAAACACTGGCTGCTTAATACTGTTCAAGGATCTTGCCAATGCAAGACGAAAGCTAGCACAAGACTTTAAGGACATTTTCAAGCCTTATACGGGAGCTGAACAGAACACAGATGCCTGCGAGGTTTCCAATCAAAGCAGTCTGCATCCTAAAACACATCACCATAATTTGTTTTGTGAGGAAAAAGTTCCTGTCCAGCAATTGTACCCTCATCTGCTGATGAAAAATACAACTACTGTGAATTCTTTCCTCTTCGACCACCCCGAGGATCTTCTCTCGAGTGCACTTTTATTTTCTTAATGCAGCCTGACACGACCCGAGAACTCCTGTGGCTTCAGCTGACAGTGGAGTCCATCAGCCGCTGCTCTTTCCTGCACCTTTGCTCATGCTGTGACAACAAGGCTGACTTCCAACCAAGCCTCTGTGAAATGACCAACAAAGAGGTAAGAGGTGCAGAGAGAGGGGCTCTACCAATGCTTCCTGACAGGAACAATAGAATTTGAGGTTGTTAACGTGTAGTAAATGTGACCGGTCTAATTGCAGGATAATTCTTTTCTGTAATTTCTTCTGGCATTCGTGTCAAGACTTGTGGCAAGACTTGTACTGCTTTACAATGGAAGTGGAACACAGCAGGAACACCTTGTGAGCAGGATTTTATTACTCTAAAAAAATACTGTGCAGGCATATTTACGATTGAATGCATACACCGACTTTTATCCTTGAATTTGGAAAGTTTTACACATCCTGCTCAGTGTGTATCCTTGCACCTAAGAGTCTGCGATTGCACTGATAGAATACATCTACGCTACCTGCATTAATTCCAGGATCCCTCTCTTTACATTCTGCTGCATTTATAGACTTTGATCTAAAATTTAGATATTCAGACTGCACCACAGGAGGAGTTTAATCTCTAAATCTAATTTCATGGGAGCATAATCCTCCGACATTTCATGAAAAATAATAGACTATTTGCATAATCTGAAAATATTACTTGGCTCCCATATTCTTCAAATATGGAAATGGTTATTTGGAATTTTTTTTTTTTTTAAATAAGGTTGTACAAGGTACTTTTATATAGTCAGTCCGCCAGTGTGGAGAAGCAGCAGGAGTACCGGTGCAGGAAGTTAAGCAATGTACTGCTGTGAACAGGGTCAGCAGCAAAAAAAAAGAAAAAAATCTAAATCAATACCAGTGTAATAAATTTAGAATATTTTCACCACTTTACCTTGCCATCAGACAGCCTTTTCAGCATCAAAACACAGTTATATGAGCCAAATATCACTCTCTCTAAAACAACCATACTCTACTGCTAAAATCATTAATTTTACCTCCCAGAACAGAGGAGTTGCTGCCCTACTGCTGCCGTAATCTGTTCATTTTCTTGTGTTCCAGTGTGACTTCAGCTAATCCAAACTTACATTTAAAACGCCAAAGTCACACATTGAACTACCAACAGAATTTCATTGGGAAAGGCTGTCTGATGGCTAGCTAAAGTGGTGAAAATAAAAAATTGGAAACGTGTCGACTTCTATAGATAAGAACATCATACAATCCCACCTCAAAAAATCCAGGCAATCCCTTTAAGAGGAACAGTTGTGGTTTAAATTACATAGTTTTTCTGTTTTGCGCTACCAGTTTACCAATACTGGATGCCTGTGTGTCCACCCTTGGGTGTATCTTTCATGAACAGCTCTTTGCTCATTACTGTGATAGCTAACTAGCAGCTAATCACACACCCTGGAAATGAAAGGAAGTGCTGAGGTATGAAGGGTAATAATGTATTACCAAGGGGAGGAAAAAGAGACAAATAAAAAAAAAAACAGTGGGTCATCTGGGGACTGCAAAGAGCAATAAGCTCTGTCATCTCTGAGTCCAGCACATGATCCTGTATCAACAGTCATTTCAGAGGCTTGTTAACTGTGTCTGAGTCACGTTAGAGCAGGAAGACAGTCAACTACAACACATCCAGGACCGAGAAATGATGAGCAGTCCAACAGACGCAAATATTCTTACATCAAATCCTGTACACTGTCTGTGTCTCTACAATGTCTGGGTCCAGTGTGTGTGCGTGCGTGTGTGTGTGCGTGTGTGTGTGTGTGTGGCTATAGGCTGCCTCTGAGGTGTCCTGGCTGTCACAAAGTGTGATCAAAGACAATACTGTCAAACTATTGAAGGATATAATGACAGGACTGTCAGCAAAATAATGCTATAAAAACACAAACCCTGGAGCTCACACCCTGCTTACTATTCTTACTGGCTGTCAGGGCATGTGTGTGTGTGTGTGTGTGTGTGTGTGTGTGTGTGTGTGTGTGTGTGTGTGTGTGTGTGTGTGTGTGTGTGTGTGTATGTGTGTGTGTGTATGCGTTTGTGTGTACACGTGTGTGTGTGTATATGTGCTGGAGCCACATCTGTGACGGGTGCAACGAATGTCACCTCTGAGTCTGTCCCACAGTGCTGACATCAGCGGTTTCTGCGTATTAAAATAAAAGTTGACATTTTTAGTTCTCCTGCTGCTGCATGTTGATCCCTTTTTTAAAAATGGACCTATTGTGCTTTCCTTTCTTTTCATATATGTGAAGTTACAATGTTGGATGTTCATAATTAACATGGCCAAAGTTTTAAAGAATAAGGTAAACACATCGAAATAATCCCTTTGAGCAAAAGGCTCAGGTTTTAGGTTGTTTTTTTTCTTCTTTCGAAGACGAGTTGATGTCAAATCCACCCATTCAGACTTGATTCGGCTGCTCTGTTTCTGATGGACAGGTGTCTTTACTTGTTGCTAAAGTAGCTAACCACTACTGCTAGTTAGCCTGCTCAACCCCAGCATTCTGGTTAAAGTGGGTAACCACTAACAAAAAGTTAAGGTTTGTCCATCAGGAAACGTTGTAAATAATGAAAAGTTGAAGCAGAGCAGCTGAGGGACATCAGAGGGAAAATCAGAAAATATTTCATTCATAAAATTCTGATCAAATTTCACCAAAATCAGTAAATAAAGTTGCAAAGTTGTGTGCTTGCGTACAGTAATCAGTCCCCAGACACACTCCGCCTCTATTACTATTCCAACCCAATTCAAACTCACTTTCCTCAGCTCTAGTCAAGTATTAGAAATATAAAAACTCCATGGATCAAACATGCATCATAGAAAGAATCATAATTGTCCTTGTTTAAAGTTCAAGGTGGCTTGTCAACAGTTTTACAGACAGCTTTTTGGGAATTTTAGCCTGCAATGCAATAAGTGGCCACTGGGAAACACTGGACACAAGACTGACCATCAATTCACTATCTAGTTTCATATATTACATCTATGGTCTGCAGTTGCAAAGCAATGCATACGAGGGTAGGTACAGCCACAGGGCAGGCTTCTGGGAAGTTGTTCAATCCGAAGAAAGTGGATTTTGGCTTAAACAGCAGGAGCTAAAATGCCTTGTTACACAGTAGGGGAATTAACAATGCATAAAGGACCAATAAGATAAATAAGGATGTTTTGAACTGTGAATCATGCAATGGAATTCCAGAATACAAATATAGAGCTGTAAATGAGCACAGAAGGAAATGTACATGTGCACAAAATACACACGCGCATGCAGAAACACCCACAAAAAAGATTCGGACAGCTCACAAAGCTAGATATAAACAAATCTGGACAGCTGCAACATTATAGGTTCAACTGAGTTCAGGCCTGAAGATGTCACACATACACGCTGCCACAGACAGACACACACAAAACACACCCATGGCGTGTGCACTGACTAGACAATAATACATTAAGTGCATGTTAGGCTACATCCAGAAGCCCAAAAGTGATATAATCAGTCAAAGACAGCTCTATTCTCTATATCTCCAACCCCTCTCCCCAGTTCATAACCCCTCCCCTCTAGCCCTGCAGTGGAATGTGAAGTGTTCAGCTCCGTCGAGCTCCAAGGCGTGTCCAAACCTTGTTAATACAGGCCTCGGCTCACTGGGGATCGCAGCCAAGCAGATGCCGACATAATGCATTACTCCTCTGGCAAGGTTTCACACTCTGCTGCTGCGAGATGATGATCAGGTTTTCTAAGAAACGTACGATACTTTCCAGCTCTGACACTGTTCAGGGGATGCAGAGCAGGAAAACGCAACAAAATGCAGGATCAACTGGAAGCAGCTGTGCTCTGCCCTAATCATTCCTTCCATTATTGTATTTATTTAACCTTTAATAAGCTTGGGAAGGTCCATTGGGTACGCATTGGCCTTTTACAGTAATATCCTGTTGCACAGTCCAGTTCTGCACACTCATACCTGAGAGCTGCTGTGTGCAGAACCGAATCTTCTATTGCTAATCACATAATGGACAAGTCAAGTGACTGGTGGTTGAGTCACTCACTCATGGATGTTTCAACATATTGAGGAAACAGAAAGAAAAAAGGTGATATCAAAGCAGACGTCACTTAGGGCTTGGCAAAATGGCTTAGAAATAATATCTTGATATTTTTGGGCTAGGCTGGAATATACAATATATAGTTTGATATAAACATTTTCTTTGTACATTTCTCTGTACATTAAATGAGCCAACAGGGCTGCGCAATATGAAGTAGGACTGCAACTGTAGATTCAATAAATCCGTCAATCATTTTCTCCATTAATCGATTAGTTGTTTGGTCCATAAAATGTCATATAATGGTGAAAAATACTTTTCAGTACTGATCAAGCACAGGACGGTGTCCTTAAATGTCTTGTTTTGTCTACAGCCCAAATATATTCAGTTTACTGTCAGAGAAGAATAAAGAAAATATTCATATTTAAGAGGCTGGACTTTTTTTTCTGGTAAAATTACTTCATCGATCAATTGAGTATCAAATAAGCTGGTGTTTAATTTAATAGTTGATAACTATCAATTAGCTGTTGCAGCACTGATATGGAGAAAATCAAGTAATATAATGTTTTTGGCCACATACCTCAATACTGAGACATACTGCAGGGATGACTATTGGTACTTTGACAATATATTAACACAATACAAGATTACAAAGATACAAGGCACTTTGTCATTTCCCACAAGGTTGTATGATGAGATTTCATTGTAGTTCCCTCTTGATTTAATGGCGGGAATTGATTACATGAATGAATCATGGGAAGATCCACTGAGCATGCATTGCCCTTTTAAAGCAATATTTTGGTAAGTTCAGAAAAGTACATCAATTTATTGCAACGCAGCCTTGAAAACCAGGAAATGATAATACTTATGATTTACGATAATTTAATGATATATCCAAAATCTAAAATATCTAGTCTCATATCAAAATACTGCTATAATTTTGATACACTGCCCAGCCTTAATGTCAATGTAGCATAATGAAAGAGATCAAGTCAAATTTGCAGACCAAATATTTTAACACATAGGCTCATATCCAGATAATCTGAAGTAAAATGATCCAGGATCACAGGTTTGCCGATGATGTGATCATCATAGTATTTGCGAATAATTCTTGGCGTTCATCAGAACTTGGCAAACAGGAGCAGCAGATGGTTGAGGAGTAGTACCATAATCAGATAGTGTCAGGTTATTTATTAAACACAAGAAAACTGATGCATGTGTTCCATGTTGCAATCCTCGGCTCTCTGGAACTCCAAACGCCGAGATTTATTGCAACACAACATCCTGGTGAGAATACGAGCTTCAGTAGGAGCTCGGGGCCAAATCACACTGCAAAACTGCCTCATGCACATGCCCAGTTTCTTCACATAAATCCTACTATTAGTCAGCAAAACCCAAAAGGGGCGAGGAAGTGGAGCGATTGAAAATGATCGGATGCATCTCATCAAGAGGTAAAACGCAAACAGTCCCTGCAGGGATGTGAGTCGAGAGAAACGGAGGCAGCTGAAGTGGGTAGAGAGGAATAGAGGAAGAGACAGCAACTGGAAGGGTAGAAAAGAAATGATTCTGCTTGTCCGTCTCTTCCTCTGTCTTTCTGGCCTCAGGTCCTTCGAATGTGAGTTCAGTAAATTTACCAGATTGAACGCCCGCAGAGGGAAATACTTGCAGTATACCTACAAAGCAGACTTCTCCCCGTAACAGACAGACAGAGAGGAGAGATGGGAGCGAACAAGCAGGAAGCAAACCCCGCAGTAGGAGATTTATTCTTTTAAGAAATACAGAAATATGCTTATTGGCTTTCCTGCTGAGAGTGAGATGAGAGGGTTGATCTTTCCAGTAAATATGAAGCTACAGCCAGCAGCTGGTTATCTTATCTAAGTACAAAGGGGAAAAACAAAGGGAAACACCTAGCCTGGTTCTGTCCAAAGCTAACACAATCTGTCTACCAGCACCTGGAAAGCTTTCTGAGTTTTTTTTTCTTTCTGCTACATATGAAAGTAGTAAATAAAATACTTTTTTTGAAGTAAACTAGGTGTTCCTAAAATCAATAAAACAAGATATAATCCCTAAAAACTGCACACAGCTCAAAATCATTTAAATGAACAGCCTTCATATATGAAATTTGAGTTTTGACCCTTTGAGTTTGCTGTACTTGGTGAAGCCAGTAGTAGTAGATTAGCAGATTGAGTCAGCAGTTATTGGTTTGTTTCTACAGATCAGAGGAAATATATGTCTGAAAGCAGGAGCACACATCATTTTATTTGAAGCAGGTGAAATAAAATGGATATTACTGGGATCACGACGCTGTTGGCAGCTGTAAGAATCACCCACATTCATTCATAGTTCAATGCAGAGTGATTTACTGACGTTTATGTATTTTCACACTGACTAATTTGAGATGCATCCCAAGTCATTTTGTTCTAGAATTGCATACATGTGCATGTATATGAACGTACAGTGCACTTTAAGGTCCTGGTTTGAGGGTTTGAAGATATGGTCACCCTACTGTATCTTCATAGTCAGTGCACGGATATAAAAGTGGTAACAATCTTCATGTCCAAGCCTTTGCAAGAAAGCAAATAAATATTATGATTTACAAAAAGCCAGTTTAGTCTTTCACTTTCTTCCTCTTAGAGCAGCACATCATTTATTTGCTGTCCTTAAGTCCTCCCTCCTCCATTTTGTCTCACATTATTTTACCTCTCTCTCCCTCTCTCTTGTCTGGCTTTTCTACACACCAGTTCGCATAACGTTGTCTCCAACTTCTCCAACAACCTTCCACCGTCTTAATTAGTGTCACTGGCAGTAACTTAGCAACCACAACTACTCAGGAAGAGGCAGGGAGTTGTATATAATAAAATACATAAATCCAAGCATAATGTAAAGGCAAACATCTAAACATGAGCACGGACTGGATGTTCTTGCAGCAGCTGCCACAGCAGCGAAGTGCAGGGTTAATTAATTCCTCGCCACTTCCAAAGCATCATGTCCAAGTTTATCTTAAAACAGGACATGTGCCAAATGACCATAAAACCCTTCAACAAGAGGTTCAGGATACACAACAGATCAGTCATCCAGGCCGTCTCCTGCATGTAATCTTCACTCCGTGCTGGATTTGAAGATTATTGTACACACAGACTGATGATCCAGGAATTGGCGGGGAGGGCTCAGAGGAATATATACAGTGTGTGTGTGGGGGGGGTAACGCCACATAAATCAAGTGCGAGGTCAGGTTTACAAAAGAAAAGAGTAAGCAGTTGCCATGCCTACAACATGCATGTGCACACAGAGAGGCTTATGGTTACACAAACACACGCCGCGAGGCTACGCAGCCTTGACTCTTCCATTTCCTGACTTGCCAGCCCTGCAGCGCTCTACGGTAGCCCAGAGGTCAAAAAGCTCATCATGTAAAGCTGCAATCCCTGCCTACACATTCTTGCCACTGGTAAATATTTAATCAGTCCTGGAAACACTCGACACCAAGGCCGCACTGAGCACAGTCCTTATGATTAACACACACATGCATGAACAGAAAGATGCATGTGGAACCCTGTGGTTGTGTGTGTGTGTGTGTGTGTGTGAGAATATGCTTCACACACATCTTTCCCAAGAGAGCTGGAGTGTGTGACTGTTGAATTATTCTGCCACTTCCTCCTTGTTGGTTTCCTTCATGCTGAGTCTTTCTTCAGTCACACGGCTCTGAACTGTGTGACAGCGCTTCTGTCCACCACTGACTGACTGCGGGGAGAGCTATGCAGAGGGGAGGCTGACTGTTTCCTCTCCTCTGAACTCTCTACTCCTGCAGTCCTGCTCTGCTGTTTGCACCTCCCCTTCGTTCCCTCTTTACAACTCCCTCGTCTCCCCTCCGCTGTGCCCCCTCGTCACTCGGCCAGCGAAGCACAAATACCACTCGCTCCGCACCTCGCTGCAGTAGAAAGCCATCATCTACATTAGGGACTACAAAAATGTCACCGACACAGATGGAAAAAGAATTAACTCTTTCTGCTTTCTGCTCTCAAGCCTGGCAGGTGGGAGTTCATGCTGAAATGGGAATCACACCAGTAGAAATAAGATACACACACACAAAAGAAGCAAAACTGCACACTATACACGTTATTGACAGCAAACCGAGCTTTTAGTGAACTTTGCATGGGAACATATTTTGTGACATTCAACCCAAGATTTTTTTAATGTTCCCTTGCCTCCTGTATTTGACAAAACTATTCACTGCATTCACAAAACTTCATACTCAGGGTGGGAGATGTGGTAAAGCTGTGTTCCAGGTTGCAGGTCGTAAATGAAGAGAATCTGACAAATCATTATCATTTCATTACTTCTCAGCTGATCAGTAACTGAACACACAAGGATAGTGAAAGCCTGGACAGACATTTCGAATTAAAATAAGATATTTGATAACACATTAGCTACCATGAGATAACAGCTAATGTTAAGATTTAGCCACTGCCTAGCTAATGTTACTGATATCATTACTGCCACACTGCTTCAGTGATTGTGACACGCTTTTGTGTTTTGTATTACACAGAAATATGTGTAATATGCCCATATTTGATTTCGAAAGCAATATTTTCACTGCATCAGAAAACTGCTGGAGAGGCATGCACTGGTATTAACAGGGATGTTGAGAAAAACATCAATAAACAGCAGCCTAAATGACATTTATTTTGAATAAACTGATGTTTTTTTAAGGTGATGATGTCAAAATATGACAGACATTGAAAGCTTCATTTGAAAACCTCAAAAGAAGCTGTAAAATAAAAAAAGGCATTCACAACAGTCCTGGCTGGTTGGTTAAACAAGCATTTTGAGGATTTTTCCTCACCTTTTTCCATTCTACAGACTCAGCAGATTAATCAATAATGAAAATAACCATTACTCGTACTCCTCCTCACTGCAAAAACCATTTAGTGGCCGTTTTGAAGCTTTCAATTATACCACGCAGTCTCCATCAGCGGAAGGAATTCGTCCAGGTATTATGGAATTGTGGATGTCTGTTTTTCTGAGCACATAGTGCTTAAAAGTTATATACTGCTTTTCAAACTTTATCCAACCATGCATCATGAAGAAAGCCACAAAGCTGTTAAAGTTTACTTATTCACCTAATGACTTGACGGGTATGTGCTTTAACATGAATAGTTGAAGTTTTATAGTTTCTGCAGGAGAAAACAATATCAAAACATCCAAACTTTCAAACCACTGCTGCAGCATAATCCACTTCCATATTGTACATCCATATACTCAGTTTGTTCCAAACACTGATATTTGGTGGCTGTAAATGCCCAGAGAAAAAAGTAGTTTCCTAGAACCGCAGCCTCATAATTCACCAAAACATAACTACTGCACCATTCCTGTCTTAATCCTCATGGACAACCATGTTGAGCCAAAATGTCAAGCCGACAGTGTGACATCCTACCTCACTACATCGGGAACATTATTTCTCCTGCATGTCTTTGTTTGGTCCTCCAACATTATGCTTATAATGAGTAATACCACAAGGGTCCTAGCGGCTGCCCCCCCCCCTTATGTGTACAACAACTACAAAAGCTGTGTCCTCAGCATGTTTCCTACATTTACAGGAACATAGTATATCTGGAATTACCCAATTATAACCCTGCTCGTTTTTGCCGGAGCTGACAGCAGCTTTGATGTGAAACCATGACAACCAGTTCTCCTCACACCAACGGGAGCAGTACAACTTCATGAGGTCAGGAAATAATTTAATGTTGAGGTAAAAGATGTAATAAAAAGTAAAAATCTATCATCTGTGACCTGCAGTAATAAAGCTCAAGGTTTGTCCTGGCTGCTTTAATGGTCCCTGTTAATCAAACTCAAAGTAATTCTATTTTTTTCATGGAGACATGAACTGAGATTTATGATACACAATTGGATAAAATATAAAAAGTTAATTTTTTTTTTTGTTTAAAGTGCAGGTTTAGTTAGAAAAATGTGAGGTCACATTCGTTCCTGCACCAATCAGGATGTTAGCAACATTTAAATCAAAACATGTTGACAATGGGTGGGTGGTTTGCTTATATTCCCAGGCTGCTGTCAATCAACTCTGATCAAAGCACACCCACACAGACTTGATGTAGAAAATTAACTGGGTTTATGGAGGATGTTTTTCTTTCCGAGATGTGATTTGTTTTCCTTTCCCTAACTTAACTGGTTGCTTATTTAGTCCTGAATAAATATTGTTATAGATGAGTGCTTAAGAATTAAAAACATCATTTTTAAAGGGATAGTTCAGATTATTTGATGAAGGGTTGCATGTGGTACTAATCAGTGTATGGTCTGCACGGCCCCAGTTTGGAGAAGCAGAGAGGAGTACCAGCACAGAAGCTCAGCAATGTACCGCTGTAGACAGGGTGAGCAGCAAAACGTATTTTAGCCATGTAAAAAAAGATCCATCTTAAAGTGTAAAGTGTATGCCTCATGATCGTGTCTGAGAGGAAACATGTTATGTTTGACAAAAATCGCTCTCTCTGAACCAACCAAACTCCATGGGAAAAATCTGTGATTTTACCTGACAGAACCACAGGAGTCGCTGATCTACTGCTGCCTCGTTCTGTTAGTTAGTTTGTGTTTTTGTGTGACTTCGGCAAATTCAAACTAAGCTTTTGAAACACAGACGTCACACAATAACACAAACAAATTACCAAACTGAAACAGCAGTAGACCAGTCACTCCTGTATTCTGCAAGACAAAAATACTTATTTGCCTATGGAGTTTGGTTGAGTGAAAGAGAGCGACGACTTATATAACGGTACGTTTCCATTGGAAAAGGGTGTCTGATGGAAAAGTAAAGCAGAGAAAATATTCTAAATATAGTGTACACTTAAACTGATATTGTCCTATTTTAGGTGGACCTTTTTTTAAGTGGCTAAAGTGCCTTTGATTACAAACTCCGTCCACAACAGTTCGTGGCTTAGCTTCTGTGCTGCTGTCCCTCTCTGCTTCTCCAAATGGGGGACATGTTGACTGCTATACAATGCAGGTAATACACCGACCATGGATAAGTACCTCATACAACTCGCCGAACTATCCCTTTAATTCTAAATCTGATGACAGTTGGTGGGTGGTTTGCTTATGTTCCCGGGCTGCTGTCAGTCAAATCGCATCAAAGAACACCCACACAGTCCTGATGAAGAGAATTACTGAGTTTATGAGCATGTTTTTCTTTCCAAAAACTCAACTTTAATGTTTGCTTAATTAGTCTTGAATAGATAATGACATAGATAAACACTTAAATAATTAAAATAACATTTTAAGGGGTTTTATGTATTACAACAAACATTTTGTTCCTGACACAGACACACACACAGACAGGTAAGACGATTTCATTTGGAACAAGTGACTCAGTTTCACTAACAAAGCATGACACAATTAACTATGAGAGACTACCAATGCTTCATTAGCAAGGCAAGCTGATGTACTCGGTTGTCTAAATTACAACAGGCTCAGTAAATTATCTCCTGCGAGCCTCATCAGGTCTGTAGTTCGCTGCATCTCTAGATCTAAAACCGCTCTGATCTGATCATGACTGACAAACGAGGAAGAGCTGAAAATGGTTCTTTGTTTTTGATGAAGAAGTAAACAATGTTGCCAGGACAGCCTCTGCCTCCTCAGATTGTTTAAAAGCTGGCTTCTTCCTTTTAACAGCTCTGTGGATGTAAATGATGCGCTTCCTTCAATTAGCAAGCTTGTTTTCCCGCTGATGGAGGAACAATATGATGTATTAGGCTTTGCAGTGGGCCATTAATTTTCTGTCTCTTGAAAATATTCAATAGTTGGATACTTCTGTTTGGGTTTGGCCATCTTGTAATAAGCACTACTCTCTCCCTGTGATGTTGCTGACTGGCATTTGTTGTTCTTGTGAAAAAAAAAAAAAAAAAATCACACATTCTCATTGGCCAAGGCCGACGGCTGGAGGGATTAGGGCTTATGATTATTTTCTCGATCAACAAAGCATTTAAGCATTTAGTCTAAAAAGGGATCAGACAGAAATACTGGAAATCAGTTTCCCAAGAGTCCAAGAGATGTCATTAAATATCCTGCACTGTCAACCACCAAAGATATTTCATTTTCAATTACATTTAGCAGCAAATTTTTCACATCGGAGAAGCTGAAAACAGAGAATTAATGCTGTGTTTTTTGCTTTCAAAATTGAGGAGGTAAAGTTAACCAATGGATGAGAAATTGTTGCTACCAGCAGCAACCTCATCATACAAACTCGTTCCTAGAGGTCCAAACATGGCTGCTGGCCCGATTCGTGTTCTCATGTAAGGTCACTTTTGCCCGCTAGGAACATAATTGTCACTTTCCTTTGACAGTCCCGTGGTACACAGCTGAACTCTCGCCACATATGGATTGTTTTTTTTTCCCCCTCCAAAATCACCTTTCTGTTGCACAAAAGAGGCTGTCACATCCATTGTTTCAACTTTTTGAACAAATCGCTCTCCCAGGTACCCTCTCAAGGGCAACGAGGTTGATGTGATTTGTTGCTCGAAAAAAAAGGCCAATTTCCACACTTGTGGTGGAGCAGATCATCGTCAGCCTGGCTTATTGCCAGGGAGTAAATTGCTGGGTAATATCATCCCCCTGTGATGTGACGAGACACATCGGATGAGCGGCCTCTTAGGTGAGTGTGCTCTGCAGTCTGATCATCCCATCGATACACCTCTCCAGAGGCCATTTGTTGTTAACAGCTACTCTGCTGCCGTCACACCAGAATCTTTTCAAGTTTTTATCTTTTTTTTAAAAAACTGCACAGAGATGATGAAAGCTGGGCAAAAGCCAAACTAAGAAATGTGCAATAAAATGAGAAATGGTTGGTTTTGTCTTTTCACTTCTAACATTGATACTTTCATTAGTGCTCACACAGTAAGTTGATTAAAGGAGTACTGCACAATGTGTGAATGAATGGATGAAACACACAAAACGGCTCAACACGCCATCTAATCTAATCCAGTGTGAAGAATTACAGGGGTTTATTGGCAGAATTTGGTAGAAATTAAATATAATATTCATAAGTATGGTTTCACTACTGCATAACTGCCTGAAAATAAGAAGTGTAGTGTTTTCATTACCTTAGAATGAACTATTTATATCTACAGAGGACAGGGGTCTTCTTCCATTGGGCCACCCTGTTTCTACAGTAGCCTAGACTGGACAAACTACTGCCACTAAATCTTACACACTGGACCTTCAAATGATCCTGAACTTTGCAAGACCAATAATGACATAAAAATCTAATACATGTCATTTAAAAAAGGTGCCCCTTTCCCACTTTTGATGATTTTTTCAAAATTATTCAGTGGGTGGACTTCGGCTCAGACTTCAGTATAAGAGTACACGTTAATTGATTAATTAATTAATTGAAAAAAAAAAAGAATAGTTTAAGTAATTTATTGAGCAAACATACTGTCTGGTTTCCGCATCTGAAATGTCAACTTCTCCATTTCACTTCTCTTGTAAATTGATTGACAAAAGAAGCAGTTCTAAGAAAACAACTTGTGCTCTCTGAACTCGCTTATGTTGCCTTATTATGAAGCAATATCTCCTTGCAACCCATCATCAAAGGGCTGCATGTCAAAAAGGTTTTGAGCAGCTCAAGTGAGGAGAATTAGTAATATAGTGATATGAAACTAGATACAGGAGCAGAACAGGAACACTAATCTGTCCAATATTGATAAATATTTATATTGAGGTGTTCAGGTCTAAAACATTGAGATATTTGATTTTGTTTATATCATCCAGACCTATTTAATCTTCATTTAATATTATTGCAATCATTTTGCAACAGCTTCGATTAATTTTCGATTTTCTCTTGTGGGACAGACCGACATAAAAGAAAAAATAAATAGACAAACTTAATAAAAATAAATAAATTAAATAAATTTTTGTGTGTCCCCCGTCTTAAAACAGACAACAAAAAAAAAACAAAACAACATTTACTGGGTTAAAACCCTGTCAGGGTGCTTTGCCTCCAGCAGTCACCTTTACTTTCAGGCTAATGGCTCAGAAAAACATGGGAGGGACAAGAACAGCACCAGCGGCAGAGTAATAAGCTCTTGTGTATTCACCAATCTGTGCACCATATGAAGAGTCAGCAGACAGAAGATGGCTCATTAGTGCTGTGGATGTCTTCTCCAGGGACAGAGGACTGACTTAACCTCAGTGCCCCCAAACACTGCGCACACACACACACCTTAATGCTGAGGATAATTTACTGTTTTAAAGCTTATTTCAGGTTGTAACATCAGTTCAGGCAGCAGGGCAGCCACTCCCCCCCCCCCTCAGTCTCAATCATCCCCTCCTCCCTCTCGCTCTCACCTCCTATTAGGTCTGCTGGAGCCAGGTAACTCCCATGGCTAGAGTAGATAACAGCAGCCATTATCAGATTCCCAGCCTTTAAACTGCAGCTCGCCATCGATCGCTGGTTTCAACTGCCCTGGCTGCATGGTGCCAGAACGCTCTGGAGACGAGGTCTACCCCCGTCCACGGCAACCATCAGATGCCCAAGTGTGAGAATATATTTCTTATCGAGTCATATGTACCTAAAAATCCATCATCATATTGTGCTACCTCCCGCTGTGTGTCCTTGTTTGAGAAACACGAGCTTCTACTCCTCTGTGGACGCACAGGCAGAAAATTCAGCAGTCTGTTAGGAGGACGTCCTAATTAACAAGATTACATAAATGATCAGATTACTAGAATACTCCTCAATCAATTAACACAACATATAATGTACATAATGACAGGACTACACGTGCTGGAGCGATAATTAAATATTATCGACTGACAGAGTCGTATTGTGATGATATGATTAGGGATGTACCAATCAAAGCCAGTACTGACCTTGTTATGTGGATCAGGTATCTGCCATGATGTAATCAATCCAGCTTCAATGTCACAATAAAAGTCAGTGTTTCTGTTATTATTCTGTCATGACAAGCTGCTTTTTCTGTGTTCAGTGACACAGCAATCTCTGGCTTCACGTTACCAGTGTTACAAAAAAAACAGTCCTGGAGTTGAAGCTCCCACAGTTCTTCACAATAAAAGTCCTCCATTATTTAAAGGCTTTTATTATGAAGCAGCAAAATTGGGAAGGGTTACATTTTATCAGCAGTAACTTAGCACAACTTCTAACCAACTAACTATTTTACTTACTACATTTATATGCAGTACAGAAATGATGCTGCTGAAATAAAACTCAAAGACTGACTGACATGTGATGTGCATTGTTTTTGCAAACATGACTCATGATATACAGCCTCTACAAGTTTGTGATTCAACTTTTTCCCATGACATAGTGTTTAAAAAAAAGCAATTAATATTGAATCGCAATACTTGTAGAATCACTATACATACTGAATGGGCACCAAAGTATTGTGATTGCATCAAATCAAGAGATAAGTGTAAAATCTTGAGGAAAAAAGTTGTCCAAGATAATGACTCTGAGAAAACTGTAATAAAACAAAAATAAATAATTTAAGTTTTGTTTTTTCACAAAAAAATAGGTACTTTTGGACATATTTGCCATGTCATTTCAATTTATTCTTGAAATCATACTAACCCAGTATCCTAATTATATTATTAAAAATCAGTTGTCTTTTGTTTTATTTTGAAGATGCATTATTTTAAGTGCGATATAAGCTGAGAAGCCTGTGTCTTTTTGGCCTTTGCTATCAAACGTTGATGGCTGGTTGACCAGTGCGGCCTCTGCGACTCCTTTGACTGAAACCCTTCTTTCTCATCCAGCGTATTCAGCTCTCCCTCGGTCACAGCACATTGTTCTGAACTGAAAGAAGAGACGAAATGCTCTTCAGACTCTATCCCCCTCGAGAACCGGGACTGAAAAAAAAAAAAAAAGAGGCCAGGCAAGAAGGAACACTTCCTTGTCCTCTGGTACATGGCTGGACAGCAATAGTCTACAGGAGGAAACAGGATCACGTTTCAGAGCCGGACAATACAGCGCGGAGGCGAGCCAGGAGGCAGGAAAAGGGCTGACTCGATGATTCTCACTGTGTTTGTTTTTGTACATGCAAGCTTGCGTGCGTCTGTCTCTGTATGACGTGTGAACAGGACACATGAGGACATGCAGCATGGGTAAAACTATGATGGTCCTATTATATATTGACCCAGACACTTCAGTGTACACAGTGGCCGGGCTGTGGCTCGATCAACCTCACTCAGACAGTATTCAACACATTAAACTCCAGCCGGCTAATGTCCTCTGAGGCCTGTCAATTCAATTGCTAAATGAATAAATCAACGCACAGTCACACATCTGTGAGGACACGTGGTTTGTTTTCCTCGGAAATGGCTCAGAGTGAAGATTCACACAAGAATTTGCCCTTTGAAGGAATTTTGCCTTCTGCTGCTGCCTTTCACAGAGAAGCACAATCAAAAGCCAAAGAATTCTATGCAGGAGTTGTATCCATGTCTCACGTCTTATTTATGGGATGTTAAAAGGACAGATCTCCACCCAAAATACATATTTTTCCTCTTGACTGTAGTGCTATTTATCTATCTAGATTGGTTTGGTATGAGCTGCAGAGTTTTGGAGATATCGTAGAGATGTCTGACTTCTGTCAAATATAATGGAGCTAGATGACACTCAGCTTGTGCTGCTCAAAGGGCCAAAAAATAAATTGAGAAAGTCAACACGTCTCTTTCCAGAAATCACGACTTGTTTACTCAAGTCCAGTTCAGACCAAATATTGACAATGAGACAAAACCTTTCTTTCCAAAAACTGCAGGAAAAAGTTGTAGTGGTGTGAACTGGTCCGTCTCAGCTCGACTCAAGCCAGCAGATAGTGTCGCCTGCAACTCAGCCTGTTGAGTCACCAGTGACTGTCACCTGTTTCAATATTCAATCAGCTCATAACAAATTCAGCTGGTCAAATCAGTTACAAACTGTCAGTTCACTTAAATTGGTTTGTCTGAAGAACAGCCATGTCTCTATGATACAAAACTTAAGGGCACATTCAGACAGAAACAGGTGTTGTGGCAATAACCTACAGGGTTGTGCACCTGGGGAGTTTGTGGAGGTTTTAATTGTAATCACTGTGAAACAATCAGAAAATAGCATTTTCTCTCTCTGATTCACAAGCTTTCTCGCCACCAGCGCTCCCTCAACTTCTTCAGTGTGTACCTTGATGACCCACAGCTGTGTGCTCTCTCTCTCTCGCTCCCTCTCACTAAACTCCCCCCCTTAGACACACTTTTTAGGTTTAATTAATACTAGAAATGCAATTGTAGTAGGTAACTTACTACCACTATGTTCATTCATATTTCAAGACACTGCAAATAATATCTAGCTCCAGAAAAAGCCTGAACAGCTGGCAATTACAGCTGAAGCACAGAGAGTAGTCTAGCAGCATTAGTGCAGACTACCAGGTTTTCAGAATCCTGCAGAACGGCGCACTGCAAGTAGCTGCAAGGTTGAACTTGTCACCCTTTTGCCCTAACTGAGGTTTATAGTAAGCAGTTTCATGCAGGAGTTACTTTCTTTCTACCAAACTACAACCGTCAACTGTATCACCACGCAGAGGGAAGCGTGCATCTACTCATGGATGAGAGGTCAAAACTCGGCCGAGGAGGAATACGCCATCAATATTTGGATCCCGCGGTATCGCAAGCATGAGCCTCTCGTTAACGAGGTCTGGGGTGAACTGTCTCTTTAAGCTGCATGAATGTTGAGTCACATTTGTGTGTGTGTGTGTGTATTTGTGTAAGTGTGTCTTTGCATTTGTATATGTGTGAGTTCCAGAGATGCCATATACCTTGACAGCAGGTGTGACTCCATCCTCAGTGGTGCTCTGCCCATTCTGTCAAGAAAGCAGAAGAGAGAAATAGTCAGAGTGTGTCACAGTGCATATACCATGTGTGTGTGTGTGTGTGTGTGTGTGTGTGTGTGTGTGTGTGTGTGTGTGTGTGTGTGTGTGAAGAAGGGACACAGAAGGAGAGGGAGAGAGCGAATATTTGCAAGACTGTGTGGGTGGCTTCAGTCCATTGTATCCAGCACTTTGCTCCCAGGCTGGCAAACCTAATAATCTTGGGCTGACACACAAATACACATCCATCGTCCCCAGCAGGTTAGTCTTACTGAAAAGGGTAATCATTGTTATTTGTTAAACAATGGTTCACAGAACAAGCCGGTTCGGAAACCCAATATGTTGTCCAGTGCAGCAGAGGCAGGTGGCTAACTCTGAACATACAGCAGGATTTCAGATTAGATGAGATGATTAGATGTGTCTCGGTCTGTGGTACACGCTAGAAGAGCAACAAGGGGAATGATAAGCAGGAGACAGAGAAGGAGATACCTGTGATGTAATTTTTAAAAAGCAGGAGCCATTATGATGTCAAGTCAAATTAGCATCACTTGTCTACACAAGTCTTCAGAGGCCAGACAGGCACGGGAGGAAAAATACAACATCAGTAAGATGGGATGTCGAGCTGACTCATGCATTTAGAGAGGACTTGATCGTGTGAAGATTACAGAACGTCACATTTTGAACAACAAGAGTTTATTTTCACTTTTTCACCCCAGACGATTTAACCTGAGAGTTTGCTTCTGTGTAAAAAAAACGCTTTTTAAGTCAGTTGAAAAAAGCAGCCCTGCATGCATCTCAGCCACATAATGGATATCAAATACAAGTATTGGTCAAGTGCAGACAATTACATCTTGTATGATCATTGCAGTTAGACAACTCAGCCACTGGGGATGCAGAGGTCTGTGCATTCTCAGAATATTAGTATAATATGTGAATCATAAATCAGATCTATAGTGGCAACCCCTAACAGGAGCAGCCAAAAGAAGATTGTTGTACTTAGACATGTAGTTTTGTTACTCTATTCATATACTACCAGGTGTTGCATTAAATTAGAGGCAAATTTATTGGTGACTGAGTCCATCACCATATTTTCTTTTTTGGAACAATATTTTTGGTTTGGCGAGTTTTGTTTCATTTTATTTGGCTAACATAATGGTCTGCAGAGCGAGAGCCTCCACTCAGCGGTGCTCTCATTCAGTGTCACAGCACACACCCACTGAGCCGGAGGACGAGTGAGAGGAAAACAGCCTGTCCAGCCAGAATATTTTCACATCCAACGCTTTGAATTAAGAAATCTATTTCAACCACACCAGAGTTGGTGGTTGTTGGAACAGTAGAAAGACTCACCAAGCTGATTTTGTAGAGTTTTATTTAGTCTTTCTGTCTGTATGTGAGTTAACAAGGCAATTAAGTGCGTCTTAATTGTTACAGTTACATTTTTCTGTTTATTAACAGAAATGGGTGTGGGAATATTTCCTTTCTTGCCACCTTGTGAGTTTGTTTTGTTTATAAGTGGACATAGCACACCTACATAGCAGATGTAACAGAGCCAACCTGCTGGTCACACACACATCTATGTTAATATATCTATAATTGATGGACTGACAGTTGTCGGTTGAGAAATTTTAACACGCTGCCCAACCTTATTAGAGACTTTGTGGTGTATTTAAGGGGTCCTTTTTTGTTTGGTTATTAAAAATAAATAAATAATATTTCAGAGGGCTCGCTTTCAACCAAGTACCTTGTCAGTGTGACCAGTCATAAAATTATAAAAGCCTCTTCTTTCTTACAAAATATGGTTTCAAAACATCAGAGACAGATCAAAATCGAAGCAGCAGAGGCTGAGATGTCCTGACTTCAAAACACAGGATCCTACACTTCCCATAATGCAGCTTAATAGTGTCTTTCATCAGACCCTTCCTTTTGAATCCCCATGTCTTTCGCTTCACTTCAGTTTGTAATGTAGACTTTCTGCAGCGGTTTGCCCTTCTGAATGACTTTCTCAGACTTGACAAAACTACACAGAAGAACCACAGAAGACTTGCTACACAACTGTTGATTACACAATTGTTTTCACCGGCTGACTACTTCCCGTGTGGCTAGAACAATAACCTGCAGCGGAGTGGGCTTCTAGTGATGTATAGTGTCATACCTCTGAAACAAGTGAAAATAAATCTGTGATGATAACTGACCCCGTCCACTGATCAAAGAGACTCTCCTGGCTCAGAAGTCTCAGTATTCTGGCCAAGTGTGAGAACACCCTAAATAACAACTCCACTCCTTTTTCCGCTTTTTGCTTTGTTTTTCCATCGCGGAGGGGCGACCCTGAGCTTGTACACTTCCTCCGTGCCCTCTTTCTTCCCTCTTCCTCTTCCTTTAGACGCCACAAAATAAGACAGGCAGTCAACACAATGACAAGCAGCGGCCTTAACAATCAAACCGCTCTGCTGGGCTCATGTATACTGACGAGAAAAGAAAGACCTTCTGAACAGAAAGAACAC
This sequence comes from Lutjanus erythropterus, assembly GCF_056507025.1. Taxonomy (NCBI): domain Eukaryota; kingdom Metazoa; phylum Chordata; class Actinopteri; order Lutjaniformes; family Lutjanidae; genus Lutjanus; species Lutjanus erythropterus. Next base: position 16,735,035 of record NC_139334.1, read on the forward strand.
AGACTGTGGATCGAATTTACTGTCGCAGTGATACCTCGCAACACATTCTCCTCTGTGCCGAGACTGGATGTGTTTGGCAGCTGGATGCACTTCCTTATTTTCTGCTTTGGGTTTCATTCTAGCAACAACCAACAGCTATAAATTCGATGAGCCATGAGTTTTTACTGAGCAACAGTTCATCTGGTTGGACTTTAATCATGATCTCGAGGAAGGCAATTTAATTTAGCCAAACTATGCCAGTCATAAAAGCTGTTACGAGCGGTAATGTGAGGTGACATGGGAGAAATGGAAACAATTAAGTGGCCGAGTGCAGCCCGAAGTCGAGCACAGATGTGTTTTAGAGGTGGTAATTTAAAGAAAGCCGAGAGGAAGTGAAGTGTGTGTTGTCATGAGTGGGTTTGCAGACTGATTTAATCTCACTTTCAGGAACGCACAGTGAAATCTTCCCACCTAACACCACGTTCTGGCTCTTTCCTTCCTTTCATCTCATATTCCATCGGTGAGGTTCGTCTAGCTGGCTTTGTATGATGAGGACGACCAGTGGCGGGAATCCTAACTGTCTTGACTGTGTGTGTATGCGTGTGTGTGGTCAGCCATGCCTTCCCGACGTTGCTACTCAACACATTTCAACCTCATTAGCTTTGCTTGGCTGATCCAAGTGGCCCAGTTAATGGTGCTTTCCCTCCCCTGGGCTTCCTCAATGAGAGCACAGACACACACACACACACAAACACAGACAGCAACATAAATATGCTAAATATAAATAAATAATCTAATGTAGATACACTGTTGATACATTAATGATCAAACATGATTTCACATAACAGATTTAGTGAAGTCTTGAATAATTTAATTTTATAAAAGTTATTAAGAATGATTCAAGTGAATAACTTCCAGTGAGACACATGCTGTTCACTACTGACAGACTATTGTTAACAGAAGAAGCCAGAGGACCGGCACAGAGCTTCATGTGTTTTTGCAGATGAACATGATGTCACAGTGATGTTGACCTTTGACCTTTTGCAAATTTAAAATGTTATCGCTTAATCATTTTATCCGATTAGACATCTGTGTGACATTTTGTCATAATAAGGATATAAATGCTTGAGTTATAGGGGGAAAAAAACATGTTTTGCAGAGTTCATGGTTTTTTTTTTTTTTACTTGCCTAGTTGAGCAGGTGGTTCATAAATCTACTTGCCTGAAGTCAATATTTACTTGTCCCTGTACAAACTGTTTTATTAGCTGTTTTTAAATAACAACAAAGACTAAAGTTTAATCTAAAACTAAAACATCTAAAATGTCAGAAAATAGTGACAAATGTCCATTCCAATTTTCACAAGTCTTTAAATGTCTCGTCTTGTCAGTCTTAAACACAAAAATATTCAGTTTAATTTGAAAATAAACAAAGAAAAGCAGGATTTCTCCTCCCATTTGAGGGGCTGAAAACAGAAAAAAAAATGAAAAAATAGCTAAAAATGAATGAATGAAAAATTACTTGAACAATCTACAAATTAAAAAAATAGTTTAATTATTTTTTACCTCTTGCCCAACTCTGCAAGTAAGTTGCCTGATTTACTTGCCCGACATGGTATTTTACTTGCCCTGGGAAAGCAGGCAAGCCTTCTTGTTGAAGCCTGTTCTTTGACCTTGACCGTTAACCTTTAAATTATCAGTTGATCCTTGAGTTCAAGTGGACGTTTTTACCAGATTTTAAGAAATTGTATTCATTCTTTCCTGAAATGTTGCATTCATGAAAATGACATAGACTTGAGGTCACAGTGACCTTGACCTTTGACCTCAGAATTCTACTGAGTTAATCATTCAGCCCAAGTGGACATTTGTGGCACATGTGATGAAAATCTGTCGAGGCGTTCTTCAAATAGTGCGTTCAAGAACACGTCGGACATGCGGTTACAGGGATCTTGACCTCTGACCATCAAATTCTCAAGTCCAAGTGGTCATTTGTACCAAGTTTGAATAAATATTGTCAAGGTGTTCTTGAGATATTATGCTGATGGATGAACAATCTGCAAACATAATGCCTCCAGCCACTGCTGTCAGTGCCACGGAGGCAAAGAAATGATGAAGGTGCACACAGACAGCCACATAAATAAATAAGCTAATATAAATATGCTGTTGATGCATTAATAAACAAACATGATTCCAAAACAATGTAAGCCAGTGTGTGAATCATACTGTGTGAATAAACACACGCACACATGTTCACTATAAGAGATTTACAGGCTGCCAAAAGCAGGCTGTAAACATATTTACACGCTGACCTATTAAGCGAGCCAGACTACGGCAGAACTTTTAATTTCTCACAGGACTGCTATATGATTAAACAAAGTAAACAATCTCAGACCGCTGTTCCTGTACGTGTTTGATAGATAAATCTGTGTTTTAACAGCGTGATTAGAGCAGCACTGCCCTGTAACTAGGCAACTAAGAAACACAATCACCGTTCTTTTGTCTGTGCCTGTAATCCTATCTGACTAAATTTCTTGTAATCTCACTTGCCAGCGAGTTATTGACAGCAGGTCACGTTACTAATGTCCTCGTTCTGGTCAGTGCCAGAAAATGGACAAAAGCTCTTTCTATCCGTCTTTTTTAGTGTGTGCTGACAGGTTTCTCCTGAACATCAGCCACAATAAAGTGAAAGGAGATGAAAACTGGTTTTAACTGCACCAAATCTGCAAATATGCCTCTACTGTGTAAATCCAAACTCACAACATTAGGACTGTCAAAAAGATATAAAAACTTTATGTTCACCTGATACAAGCACTTATCCCTTGTAAGATTGTCAACAAGTTCTGATTTTTGAGTTAATTTTACTAAATAACTACTTAGTTTAAGACCTATTAACAACACATAGATTGTGCACGTAGCATATATTTTAATAGTTTGTAGAACTATAAAAAAGGTTGGAAAAATCTATATCTGTTGTTCATATGACATGTAGTCAATTTCTTATTCAATAAAATGAATAATTAGCCTTTATTAGTCACTTAACATTACAAAAACACATTATTACATCAAGAGTTGCAGAGTAATGCTGAAATATTTTACTTTCTAAACATAAAACTGGATCAATTTCCTCTGTTTTTACCAACTTATTTTCTTTTATGTGCAATTTAGTAAAAGAAACAACCAAATAAATGTTTATTTATTTATTGCACTGCATATTAGCAGACTTCCCAGCATGCACTGTGTGAGAGTTAAAACTCTCCCAAGACCCCTCTTTTGTACAGTTAGAATATGGTATTGTATGAAGAAAACATATGACGGAAACTTGCTGTGTATTTCTAATATAAAATAAACACTGGTTGTTTGTTTTCACAATACTGAAAATACTGTGATGATGAAGGTTAGTATTGAATTTCACATATTGTCTTTGTGCCAATGCAGGAACAAAGTAGCTCCAACAGGAGCAGCTGCAACTGTTTTTTCTGTTTTTCATGTGAAACAAATGTTTGCGTCTCTCCTAAACCTCACTCAAGTTTTTACACTAAACCTAGATTAAATTTGACAATTTAGCTAGCTAGCAAATAAAGTAATGTTTTGTTAAGGTTTTAGCTAAGGTTAGCTAACATACAATGTTAAGTTAGGTCACGGAATACAGAGCAGCCAAAAGTTGACGGTTTCCCTCCATTTTTTATACTAACTGGATCCTAACAGGACTCAAATTTATCTATTTATTTTAATTTGTGTATGCAACTATCTCCATCTTGATTAAACTCTATCTAGTTTTGGTTCCAGTTAATAAACTAGGATTTCCTAAGTAGAGATAGTAAATCTAGTTTTGCAAAACTCTGATTAGGACTAATCTTACGTTAAATTAATCTTTGTCAGTGCAACCAAGTCTAAAAGTCAAATGGAACAAGGAGTCACTTTCCCAGAGAACTTATCAAGCGAAATGTTGTGTTATCACACGTCTACCCAGCTCTACATCACACCCACAGCCCTGCTCAGGTGTTCTGCAGGTCACACCCTGATTAGCTGCAGCTAAGCCAACATGCATGCTCACACACACACACACACACACACACACACACACACACACACACACACACACACACACACACACACACACACACACACACACAGAGAGAGAGAGAGAGCAAAGTATGAATGTGAACTTAAGCATGAACGCAAGTACTCAAGTGCACACTGCTGACCACGCCTGGCTAGCAAACATGGCACACATTCCGTCTGTTAACCCTACTTTCTCCTCTACGTGGCTGCGTTACGCAAGAACTGAAAAAGCTCCAGTCTCTTTCTCTCTCCACCTTCCAGGCTTGTACAACCTTGTTCTTTAAGTCCTGGCCTGTACAGTCCTGCTATATAAACACATTTTTACTTCATAGTTTGCTCTGTTTTTTTCTACCCTTTCTATCCAAGAGAATCACATCTGTATTCTTAAATACGAAGAGGTTATAAAAGCATTGTTAGTGACTCTGAGATTCAATCTGCAGGCTCAGAACTGGATCTAAATTTCAGTGCAAGCTGAGAGTGGCACATTGCTATCACACCACCTCACCTGTAATCTTTCAGGCACTAGAAAGCGCAGTCGTTGAAGATAGGAGTTCAGGTGGTAAATGTAAAAGGCAAGCTCAGAGGGAGCTGATGCAAAGAAAAAAAAGACTTGTGGTTAAAATAATACATGCAAAACTACAGTAAGCAGTTTCTATATACACAATGCAAAACCTTCTGCATCTTCCTCTGCTGCCTTGTAAGACCCTCACACCACATGGTGGAAGTGAAAAGTGAAAAAACAAAACACAAACAGCCAAGTAACTAATGAACACTTTCATTAGTGTCACTTGGGCTGTCACTTCCCCCATTAATGTTTGTGCTTTTTGTTCTTCCTGCTCCTGAACTTATATAACCTAAATATCACTGACTCGGTCCAACTCTCTGGGATCTCTGACAACTTGTATTTGAGTGTATCTGCTCTAAGCTATAGTGGACCCCAAGATATGACTGCAGTGCTGTTTCATCATGTTTGAAACCTGAAAGGTGAAAAGAAGCAGAGTTTTGGGTTTGGCACTGGGAGGATTCTTGATTAAGAGTCAGAGGGGTTTGGAGGAATGTGGATACAGCATTCCTGTAGATAAAATCTGCAGAAACTAACCACTGAAAGAGGCATGATTCAGATCTTTTGGAGGACCTTGATTAACCCAGCAATGACAGCGGCCAGTACAGGTGGTAGTGACTCAACTGGGACAGGATGGGACCGATCTACTGAAGTGCCTTTATCAGAGATGATTCACTGAGCAGAAGTTAATTCATAGCAGACGTGGTTTGGTGATGAATAAAAGAGCTCAATCAAACAAACATTTTTTTTGAATAGCTCTATTTGCACGTTTCTTTCTCGCTTGCTTTGACACAGCTTGGAGCACAAAAGGCCGTTAATCTGATTTCCATTCATGACACCTTCCAAAACAAGAGTGCTCACATAATGAGCGATGCGGGGAAACAGACATCAGCTGCCGTATCATAGCGCATCACCCTGCGCTGACAAGATGGTGTTTTTAATGATACAAAGGTTTCTTTATTTTCAAAATCAACCAAGAAGTGTGTCGGTCTGTCTGTCCCATCTGTGCACATGACCAGGCAGGCAAACTCCCATCGCTATGCCTCCAGTTTGACTCTACCAACATGTTCACTGGCATGGCCTCCAGCCTCACTCGCTTTACTCAATAAATCTGAGCCCTGAGGCGTCTCAAAGTGTGCAGCTGGCTGGTAGGTTGGTGACAGAGATAAGTGGCACAGATTCCAATGTGAGTGGCAGTGACCAGTGTGGGCAAATCAATTACAGATACTGGGTTTTGGCGGACATGTGAAAGCAAAAATAAACCCTCCTTACAAACATATGTTAATATTTATGAACACCTGCTGTATTTTTAGCAACGATCTCACAAATTTGGTTATCAGAGAGTTGTGAGCGGTACACATACCAAAGGCAGGGTATTTTTGCAGCATCAAACTTAGCGCTCTTCACAGGTTCTGCACCACCATCTGTTCAGCTGTGATACGCTACTCAGCCAACTCATGTGCTGCACAATACTGTAAATAGTGGAGGCTGTCTGCGTGACGAACCAAGTCAGGATGACACCGCCTCTAAAGCACCCAACGTGAACCAGGTTTTTCATTCATCATACGCACCGATAGTAACATTTGTCTGCTCTGCAATTAACTGTAACAACTGTATCTGAACAAGCAATAATGTCTGCTCTCTTAATAGTGGTGGTACTCCTTAATGAGTAGCTTGATGAGTCAAGACTCATTAGCTTGTCTTGGGTATTCATGAATAAGGCTTCAAGTATAAAGGCATATTATGCAGGATTCTCCTAAAAAAGAAAAACAATGCATGGACTAGAGTTGGGTGATTGGACGACTATGTCATCTATCAACAATGGGCTGAATCCATCGCTGGATGCTTTTCTTAGCTAATTTTTGGGGCAATATTTGGCATTTTATTTTCCTTCTGACATGCAGCAAAGGCTCATGGGCGGGAGTCAAACCCATGGCCACTGCACAACCGCAGCACATGAGGCAAACACTCTATCAACTGAGGTACCAGGCCACCAAGATCAAGATGTTTTTGGTCGTCAGCCTCTTGTTTGGCAGTAACACGTAGTCCCCAACTAATAACAACACAAAGGGCGTGACAGTAGCACTCCACAAAAACGTAATGACTAATGACTACAACATTGTTGTAATCTCTCTTTTCTCTGCTCTTTGTTTGTGAGAGCTGCAGCGAGAGCTACACACACACAAGCAGAGCAGACTGAAGACTCAATGACAAAATGAGAGTTTACCTTACCTGCATTCTCATTAAATATTACATTGTAAAAAGTTGTGGGTGCTTTAAAACGTAACCGCTTTGAAACAATCAGAAACAACCAATCAAACAATTACTGCTTTTACAAACGTAACAGACGAATCTGGCATGTTCTACCCTTCATGGAGAAATTCAAATTATGAGTATAACAGCAATCATTTCTACTAACTTCTTGCAAGTCCTTTTCTTCATCTTAACATCCATTAAATTCACACTCCCATCAAATCTAGAGAGGCAATCTAAGCTGAGAGATCAAAAAAACAAGCCTCATTTATTCCCAAAGTGATGTCTTCTTGTAAAAGCCGACTGAGGACACTGTGTAATATTGCACACAGAACTATTCATCTATGAGATTAGACATATTAAAAAAAAAAAAAAAAAACACTGGTATCACAGGCTCGTTTCACTTGCTTCATTGGCGGACTAATTCAAAAGAGACAGTTCTTAATGTGGAACAGGTTGCTTTCACATGTCTGCTCACCATAACCACGATGTGATGGCTGCACATTCACTCAGCAACCAGTCTGTTCAAGAGGCAACTGAAGGGTTCCTGAGTAACGATGCTGCATCAGAATAACATTAGGGCCACAGATCTGTCTCTTTAGAGGTTTATTATGAGAAAATTGGAATACATTTAATCATTATGAGAGCATGAGCTCAACAGCGTCCTCCTCTACTTGCTGTGTAGCAACCAGACACCAAGGACAAGACAGGTGTTTGTTTAAGTAAAATTACACACAATTAAATACACACACTTAAACAGTGTGACGCTGATGTGGGTGCCAGCATGTTTAAACTGTAAATCAAGTGAGAATGGACCAATTCTGCACTCTACACCACTAAATTCACAACTAACAATTATTTTCATAATCGATTAAGCTGTTGATTCTTTTCTCGATTAATCAATTAATTGATTGGGCCATAAAATGTCAGAAAATGGTGATAATTGTTGATCACTCTCCAAGGTAGCATCCTAAAATGTCTTGTTTTGTCCACAACCCAAAGATATTCAGTTTACTGTCATTGAATTGTGAGTACACCAGAAAATATTCACATTTGAGGAGCTGAAATCCAACAATTATGACATTTTTTCTTAAAAAAAAAAAAAAAAAGACTCAAAATGAGATGAATTGATTGACAAAGTATTGGAGATTAATTTAATAGTTGACAACTAACAAATTAATCGACTAATCATTGCAGCTCTAAAGTTAAACATGATTAAATTTTAAATGTAAAACATATCGGCATACAGGTTGTACATTAAGGATCGACATAAGCTTGGAAGATTTTGTCCCTACCACTTTCTTGTGATGCGGTATATGAAAACACTTTATTGAAGCTGCAACAATTCAACTCCAGCTATTTTGATAATTCATTAATTGTTTCAGTCATTTTAAGCAAAAATGTCAAACACTTGTTGGTTCCATCTTCTTACATGAAAGGATATGCTCCTTTACTTTGTCATATGAGATATTAACTGAAGAGTTGTTTGTTTTTAGACTGTTTGTTCAACAAAAGATGCAATTTGAAGATGTTACTTTGGGCTGTAGGAGAATTTATTAAATGATTTAATTGTGAAAATAATCGCCTATTATTATATATTATTATATATTATTATAATAATCACTATTCACAGCCCTAGACTTCACACAGAGAGGGAAACGTCTTTCCAGGTGAGAGCAGTGACGGACAGCTTTGATGAATCTTTCCATTTTCCAGGTCTGCTCTCTGGTTCTCAGCTTGGAAATTGAGTTTCTCTAGCTCCAGTGGAAGACTAGAAAGTGAAGTGTTTCTAACTGAGAAGCTACTTTTGGAGGCAATTGAAAAAGTCTCAGATGAATATGTAATAATGAAACATCTCCCTGACGGTCACGCCTGCCAATCATAGCCTGTAATAGCCTCCCTGTTTCCAAAGACCTGAGAGTCTGACATGTTCTCATGAAAATGAACAGCCTATTCATCATATTTTGACTCACGCTGATTAAAAATTCATTCTTCATTTAAAACACAGGATATATATGATGAATTATTTATGAAGTCAGATCACCACCAGCTGTGTGTATAGCTTAAAATATATGTATTTTTTTATTTGGAAAGTGGGTCAGAAATTGTCCAGTTTTTACTTGCCCTGTTCAACTGTTACCATTTATCAAATTAACAAAGAGCAGCCACAACTAATTGATCATGAAGCGACTATTAAATTAATCACTGTTATTTTTATATTTCTATTAAGGAAAAACTGAATAATCTGTATAATAATCTTGAATATCTTCGGGTTGTGGACAGAACAAGACGTTTAAGGTCTTCAACTTGGACTTTGGGAAACAGTGACCAACATTTTTCACCATTTTCTCACATTTTATGGACCAAACAACTTATCAAGCAGAGATAAATAATCGACAATTAAAATATTCGTTAAATGGAGCCATAGTCGGTCCATAACCAAAGATATTGAGTTTAATACGATAATAATTGGAGAAAGTAGAAAATCTCGATTTGAAGGGGCTAAAAACGCATTTTCTGCCTTTTAATAAAATTAGTTACCTTTAACCACTTGATTTGCTCAGTTTACTCTCATGACATGGCACTTTACTTGCCCCGGTCAAGTAGGCAATCCTCACTGATGAGCCCTGCATGAATCATTTTAGGAACTTCACTCTTAATCACTGTGTTTAGAAAGTGGTGACTGTTGGACACCTTCAGTCGAGGGCTGGACACGCACCTTGTTCGCCATTTTAAGCTTTACCTGAACCTGATCTAATTAAAACCGGTCAAACAAATTCATGCAAACCAGTATTTTTCACCTCGCATTACCTCCGTCTCGAGCTGCACTAGTTCCATTGTGGGCCATGGCTCCGCGATCTGTGCGAGGGGCATTTTCGCAGGATTGTCAGCTTCCTCCTTGGTGGATCAATCTGGGCTCCCCTGATTTTTGTAGGTGTCGGTGTCTCCTGTCAAGTGCAGCTCACCGGGAATCTCCTTCACTCAGCTCCAAAGTCCAGGCAGAGAAGATTTATCAGCACTTCGCTCGGAGGAGAGGAAGACGCGCATGCAGACGCTGCCAGCACAACCGGGCAGAGCTTTGTAAACAATTGTAATCCTTTGATTTGTCTTCTGCGTCGGTTGTCCACTTCTCTGTGTGTGTTTAAAGTGATAATCCAGCTGAAAACACCAAACAAACTGCTTGTCCTTCCAGGTACGCGCGTTGGACACTCAGGATTTGGGTTTGACAAGCAGGAGAGCGGTGCCCAGCAGAGTGTGATCCTTTAATAGGGCTGTGCAGGAGTCTAATGCCACCTAAAGGAATTAACCAGAGTCCGTGTTGTCTTTGCAATCGACGCCTTATCAGATCTCCTTCCTCCCCTGTGTGCTTGTGGTTTCTTCCCGGGCAGAAAAGGGAAGAAGACTTGGCTCCGTCAGTCAGTCCGCCTGGTTCCCAGCAGTGTGCGGTGCGATGCGCGCAGAGACCTCAGTGTGGCTCTGTAGTAGCTTACGAGCACGCTCCAACTCGAGCTATTATTGGCAGACTCCAACAGGATTTCATCCAGCCCCCTTTTCCAATAGTTCCGCCCAGGTCCGATAGTGCCATCACCCGGAGGAGAGAGGAACTGCAAATACGTAATGCAGACTGATATTCATGAACGGCCTGTGCTGCTTTCTTTGATGCTTGTGCTGCATGCATCAGGTGCATCAGTGGAGGATGAAGCCTCTGCATTCAAAGGAAAACCTGTCAGCTCATTAATAAATGGCAGTGAATGGCATCTGAGAAATATGTGGTTACACAATGTCACCTGTAGACAGACTACGTCCACACGGCAGGCAACAGTGGACCAAATCTGATTTTTTTTTTTCGCTCATATGTGACTCAGATCTGTTTTTCATAACAGTGTGAACAGCGCAAATAAAATCTTTTCAATTCTGATTTGGGCCACTTTCATGTACCAGACACAGATCTGATTTTTTAAAATGTGGCCTCAGTCTGAACAGTCATATCGGTCACAGATGTAGTTAAAAGTAGGCCCTTGACATCTAGAAATTTTGGATGAAATCTCTTTCTGTGAAACCATCCACATCACAATCCCTCCACTCCTGGCTCCAACTCCACATTCATACACATCTCTGCACAGAGGTAGCTGCCATTGCTCCACAGAAGGCCATAATTAAAAATCTGGCTCTCTTTCTCCTCATCCTCGTCATCTGCTCAGGAATTTTCAGGCTTCCACTGCTCATCAACTCATAAATGAAACCATAAATAAATAAATACTTCAGTGGCCTCCATTTTTGTGTAGCAGTGTGCTGTATGTTAAGTCTTTGTTATTGATGTTTTACACATTAGTGTCAGTTCATGACAGCGATCATTTCTCGCTGGAATCTGATAATGGCATTGGCTACACTTAAAAGATAATGTGAACAGCCAACCCAAAAAAATCAGATAAATCAGAGTCGAGAACTGAGGCTTGTAGTGTGAATGAAGCTTTAGACTCTTAAGAAACGATGGAATTACAGGGCGATGCAGAGCATAACAGATTTTTCATGTCAGCACCAATTTTCACAAACTACAAATACATCAGAATCAGAAAGACTTTATTGATTGGGTTACATTAGAATAGACATGTTTATAAGCATAAAGAATATATCAAATAGAAAACATGCATAAAAGTAAGCTAAAATATGTGCATTATACTACAATATAACTGTTTATGCTTTATATAGGACAAGTGTAAAGTATATATAATAAAATATATAGGCAGATACCATATGCATTGCTAATGAGGCCTCTCAGTGGTTATTTACATCTAGGTGTATATATGGCAGACAAGCACTGTAGCCAATAATACTATTTGCACCCAGTGTGTAGATAGCGATTGTGGGTATTTATACCCACCCAGAGACAAACCATGATCTTTTCCTGAATCTAACCAAGTGGTTTCGTTTACCAAGCAAATAGACTAAAAGGTGAAAATAATAATTGAAAAAAAAAATTGTAATAATAAGTCAGCAAAGTCCAAAAATGTAGTTAACACTGACTTCTAACTTCATGCTAGACTCAAACCTCACTGTTCCACAGTGGACCCATTCACCCACTGCAGCCTGTTATTGACAGTAACTTTGTCGCTATTTATAGCTAGATGAAGGGGGTTGTGTGTGAATGGCTGAATAACTGTTGTGTGCAAACAGACACTCCATAATAGATAACGACAGTGTGCATACACAACAATATGAAGATGCTACTGCCTACACTCAGGTGTCTGTAGCCAATGATGCTATTTGCACTCAGGGTGGAATAGCCAATGTGGCTATTTACACCTGCATGACACAAACAAACAAACCATTATCCTTTCCTAAACCTAACCAAGTAATTTTGTTGTCTAAACCTAAAACCTTGCTGTCCTGTGTCCTGTGTTTGACCCATTCATCCACTACAACCTTCTCCTTGCAATGATTTTGTTGCTCTTTATGGCTCATAGAGGTCTGGGGGAAAATAGCCAAATGGCTGCTGTGTGACTATTTTCATCTGAGTGCAAATAGACAGAATAATGCTGGGTCTATAAAGGCACAAATAGACACTGTTTAATGCTGGGTCTATGAATAAGATGCAAGAGTATTATAAATTAGAGTATTAGTTGGTTAAAATGTGCAGTATTAATAAATAAATGCAGGATTGATGCCAGTGTAACATGAGTATTGCACATTTGAGTTATTGCACAAAGTCACTGTACTGTTGGGTCAGTAAATTGTGAAAATATACTTGGTGCACATTCCCTTTAGAGCCACATAACCACTTTCCTGTGGTCTAAAAACAACACACAATGATGCAAAAATTACATAACATAGATTACACAATAAATTCAATGTAAAGAATAGAAGAGGGTAGAATTTGGGTCGTGACCACTGCTGTTAAATTCTGTGTCCGGGCATCACATTGATGCAGCACTCTTTTCATTGACAACAGCTCTTGTAATGGTCCTTGTAATCTTCAGTGATATAATACACCCCTCCACCCTCCAACACCTCTCTGCTTCATTCACTGCCTGAGTGGATTTTGCTGTTGGCTAGCTTTGGTTACTATTGGCAACTGTGGAGAGCATCAAAACCGCCTCGCCGTGGACGGATCAGATACATTTTCGATTCAAATTAAGATGAAGGTGGCATGGCATTTCATGGAAACAAAAGTGATAAATTAACTTGAAAGATAAATGGAGCTTATGATGTGGTGCCTGTGTTCTGATGGATTTGTTGTCTAGCTGATGCACATGCACAATGCTGCTGCTGCTGCTGCTTTGATGAAGTGTATTTATCTTGACAACCTGCATGTTCCCCAGTGAGCTTTGTAACAGGTTAAAAACACAGATCTGAACCGGAGCTGGAATCATTTCTTTTCTTATGTAACTGCACGCTGACATGAGTGGCTTTTGGACTTTGTATCCAAGCTGTTAAAATGCAACACCTTGTGTGTCACATTCAGTCACGTCTGAAGGTTTACTGCAGTTTCAACCCATTGATGCACTCATGATTTTCTAGCGTTTCTGTGCACATAGCACGCTTACATGATCCTTAATGTTCAAGCGATGCTATTTTGACACAACAGATGTATATTAACGCCTGTTTGTTGACACCTTTTCCTTCTCACAGCAGGGAAAGAGAAGGAAGTCAACGAAGAGAGAGCGCTCTTAAAGGGACAGTTCCCCCCAAAATCAAAGATACATGTTTTTCCTCTTATCTGTAGTGCTGTTTATCCATCTGAATAGTTTTGGTGTAAGTTGGAGATTCACTTGAATATAATGGAACTAGTTGGCACTTGACTTCTGGTGCTGAAAGTGTTCAAAAATATTTTTTGAAAAACCAGAGGTAGGGCACTTAACTCTCGTTAGACTAGACGCAAATTTGATGACTTGAGGAACCTATTTGACTAACATTGATAAAAGACTTGGCTTAATTTTGACTTGGATTTCACTTTGACTTGACATGATTTTTAAGTTAGACATTTGCATTTTTTCTAGATATTGAGAGAAGTTATGTTATGTTTCCGAAACATGATTGAGTGATTTCTAGAGTACAAACTTGGCAACCTACTGCAGACCAGCAGATGCCAACACATGAGACAGCTGTCTCACTCACAAAGGTAGGTGAATGTGTCTTTTAAGTTAACTTATTAGCTGGTCAAATATTAGCTAGAAAGCTATCGTTAAGCTGAAGCTGTTGGACATGGCTTCTGTTTTCACTGAAAACCCAGTTACAGCTATTAGGCTATAGGCCTATTATAATTTCAAAGCCCCAGTCTCTATTGTCGTTCATTTTTGAGGCATGTTATGGGCTGCCGCAAGATGGCAAACATCAGTAAGATTTATAAGATGTGAGTAGGGCTCCAACAGCTACTAGCTAGCTAGCTCAGTGCTGTTAATATTAAAGCTCAGCCGAGGAGGATGCAGTTAATCTTTACATCCTGTGCACAAGTAGACACATGCCTTCTGATTCAATTGCTGGACTTAATCTGCGTAGAAAGAAAATAGTTCCTCCGTGAAATTGTTAAATTTTTTGTATGTATTTTTTTTATGAAAAAAACAAACAGTGGCTGATCAGTTTACGAGTAATGAAAGTCCAAGTTATTGGTTGGCAGTCTTAAGAAATCTGAGGCACTCATAAAAATCCTCTAATAAATGATAAAATAATTTGATTTGGGGGTGAACTGTCCCTTTAAGGTTGATATACAGCTAATTTGATTTCTGACAATTCACCTTCTGACACCAAAGGGTGTTCAGACGGTGGGATTACAACACCAGGCAGGAGGGCGATCCATCACTGTCATATTGTGTGTAATATTCAAAGTCACTGCTGTCCCAAAGCTCACGTTGACCCATCGATCCGTCTTGATGATGGATCAGCAGCTGCTGTGGGAACATTCATGGCACCTCATAAGGCTGTACTAGTGTTCATTCATTATTTAGTGCAGCCATGCGACGGACCATCGCTCGATTTTTCTCTCCTCTCTTCTCTTCATTTCTCATTTTTCCCCATTGCCCGTTATGAACAAGACAACTGCTGCTCTGATGGTGAGCATTTCTCACTGTTTATAGCTCCTCCTGTGTGATATGAGGAAATCCAGATGTTCAGTTTGATCCTGTGGTGAAAGTGAAGGTTGTAATAAAGACAATGTATGGGAAAGAATAAAAGTATGATGATCCAGACGGGATGAAAGGTAATTTCAAAAGGCCTGAGAATGAAGAGAAAGCTGATTTTATCAGTGATACCTTTATCAAAAATCAATGGGTAAAATAACTAATAACTAATATGAACTATTTAACTTGTTGCCCTTGTTGTAAAGTGTTACTGAGGCTGCACAATATGGCAAAAAAAAGTCATATTGTGATTACTTTGACAGATTATTTGATTGTGATATGTGATATGATATATGGGGATGATCATTTTTGCATCACAATTTTCATTTTCACAAAAAACAAACTATTAGAATCATGATGATGTGAGATTTGTTGTGGTTTGTACCAAACAAACATCTATGCAGCACTACAGTGCTTCATTATAATGCTAGTATGATGTAGACATTTTTCTTTTATCTGTGATTTGGATACTGTGCTTGGCCATATTGCAGTTTCGATAATATTGTGATTAATTGTGCAGCCCTAAGAGTTACTAATCAATATGTTGTAAGATGAGGGTCAATACTGGCCAGGAGGAAACAGCATCAAAAAGTCCACTGATACTCAGTGACATGTTGACACTGTGGCCGTTAGATGTGAAGTTCATTGCTATTCTGACAGCAGGGGATCTCTTCCTCTACTCATGATGCTCCAGTGATGTCACAGGTGACAGCGATGACTCAGAGGTGTCTCCCGCACAGTGACAGAGACTCCAGGGACACCCCACCCCCCACCTT
This sequence comes from Lutjanus erythropterus, assembly GCF_056507025.1. Lineage (NCBI taxonomy): Eukaryota > Metazoa > Chordata > Actinopteri > Lutjaniformes > Lutjanidae > Lutjanus > Lutjanus erythropterus. The sequence goes on from NC_139334.1 coordinate 16,750,777, forward strand.
GGGCTAGACTAGAAGCATCATGGGTAATATGACTCAGTCCAGCCTTGCCATGCTTGTGCAACGGAGCAAGACCCCACCCTGACTTGTTGGTGGCATCGGCGCAGGAGTTAAGTGTGTTTGCTGAGGAGCAGTCGAGCTGAAAAATTAGCTGAGCTATAACAAAATAGGTGGTTTTGTTCCCCAAACAACAGACTGCAAATTAGATAAACTGAAGCAAAGATGACACCGTTGTTTAACCTCATTTTCAGCTTGAGTTTGAAACCACAGAGGTGGAGGAGAGGCAGAGTGATGTTGAGTACACACAAGGAGAAACAGTGAATCATGTAGTTCCCTCCTCTCTGAACACACACACAGCAGTAAACACTGACAATTAAAATGCAAATACATGCACACTCCAATTGTGAAGTGGCGGCCGCTTCTGAAACAGCACCTCAAAATTCATTTGTTCATTTGTTACTGCAGCTTTTCTCTGATTGTGTTGTTTCTCTTCTTTTACTTTATGTGCACTTCCATCGACATGTGTATATTATTAATCTATATGTTAATTTGAGCAGCTATGTTTCTTTATTTCTGTTCTGTGAGTTTAATGCTCGCTTTGTCTGTATTTCTTTTATTTCTTCTCCTGATTTTATTCCACTGTTTCTGCTTTGGATCCCAAATAGCTGATGCCATGGCAATCAGCTAATTATTCTGCTGTCTACTCCAACATACAGCAAATAATACTCGATAAAATTACATCCATATACTGTACATTAATGCATTAAAGCAAACACACACTGTGCATACATTTAGGTAAAATACTAATAAAAATAAATATATAAATGACTAAATTTCATTAAAATAATGACAATTATATATTAATGGGTAAATTATTCCAGTTTTTTATGTATATGTAAATGTTTTTTCAGTGTGTTAGTCCTTGGGCTGGACACCAATAAAACCATCTGGTTTTGAGGTTCTGTGTGTTATTGCAGTAAATAGAAATGTTGGCATCTTTGAGTTAACGGCACAGCTAACATTTCAGTGCATGATGCAGAGCTTTGGTCAGAATTATGTCCAAAAAGTTTGTCTGCTGATATTAAGGCTAAATACAGATTGATCCATTTTAGCTTTCTTCACCAAATCACCAAATATCTAATCTATAATCTAAAAATCATCGTGGTCACAACCACTGAGTGGAAAAAGACTACTGTCTCTTGGGTCAGTTTTAAGGATCATTGTCCACATTCTTCATTAGCATGACAAAACTTACAGGATTTACATTCCCATTTGATCCAAAAATTTGCTTATTTGGGAACCTTACAACCATTAGTGAATATTTAAGAAACTAAACAAGGTTTTTAGAAACAGCTTTGTGCAGGACCTGGAAGTGCGCAGCAGTGACATGGAAGTCTGATTCACAATTCCTCATAGTTTGATGGTTTTTGCTGCATTCCACTTGAAAAGATCACATATGCTCAGAAATGACGACAACACCTTTCTGAAGATTCCTCTGAGGAAATCTTTTCTGAAGATTCGGACACCTTACCAATGAATCAGATTCTTGCCAGAACTGATACACCATTAGTCGCCAGAATACACTGGGATTGTTTACATTGTCTCTTGTTATTTTATGTTGAATTTATTTATGTTTTTTTTTTCGTTTTAATATTAATCTTACAACAACCCACTCCTTTTGACTAAGGTGCTATTTTAGTCTGTATGTGTGTATTCTGAAAGTCTTGATAAATTTGAAAATAAAATATTAAAAAATAAGTGTTTGATAGTTATTCTGCTTTACTTTTCCTCTCCTCCCCCCATCATAAGCATGAGTGAACCTGAATTGCATCTAAAACAGATTAAAATAGAGTTTATTATGCATCAGCAATGTTTAGTTAATCCAAGGGATTAATTTGTTGATGCAACACAGGAACTAGGAACTGACTCCACTTAAAGATGAGAGCATCTCCGCATTAAAGCAATACAGCAAATATCTACCCCATCTGCAGTGCAGATAAATACACCACACCAAGACTAATGGACATACTATTTACAGTACACTTTATTTCAGTACTAAATTTAATACTGTGGATGTGTCAGGTTTCAAGCAGGGTACTTTCAGACCTTTGATAATAATTCCTGCTGAGCTGAGCTCAGTGAGCTCATGTCTGCAGTGCAGGGATCAACACCATCAGAAGGGCTGCAGCAGAGAACAAATTAATTAGCTGCTTAATTGTGGAGAAAGAGTGATTATCCAATCTCTGCGGACTGACTACAGGAGGAGAAGATGGCATTGAAATAATTCAAAATTCACTCAGCGCCATATACAGATGATGAACAAATGGCGTTATTGTATTTCAAACATTAGTGGAACTATCATTTGTCACAGAAATGGCTGATGGGAGTGTGTGGTTGCAGATGGACTGGGAGGAGAGTATTGATCGGTGACAGAAATAAAGCAAGCGAGAGCAGAGAGGCTCTTGTTCTACAGAATTTTCCATTGTTGGTTGTTAAATGCAATCTTGCTCCCTTTTGTTGTCAGCACTATGTTTTGCAACGGCTCCTAATGCATAACTCAGTCTGCTGACTCTGTGATCTTATGACTGTAGTAATGGGTGCGACGTCAAGCCAAAGCGGCATGTTTAGGCTTGAATTTGTTGCTCAGGTATTTGGGCTGGGCAAAAAGGTGGGCCAAGCACAAGGTCTTTTAGAAAACCGCCTCTGAGGTGAGGTTCAGCAAAAACAAGCTACAGTAACACATTTCACTGAGAGATGGCTCAACCCATTGTAAAATACTGGAACATTCAAGCATTAAATCATTCAAGTCAATAAGTACATCTGCAGGCTGGGAGACAAGAAAGAAAAAGAGCAGCATCAACTCAATAATACACCACACAAAGTGCTGCTCTCACTGGGGTAAAACCATCGCGTATACCGGACCAGAGCACGAGGTAGTCATGGAGACTTCAAGCAAGAACGGGCAAGACATTTGTAATCCATTGGTTTTCCATTATCCAAGATCAGCTCTGATTTGTCAGGCTAGTGGACTGACATTCACGCTCAGTTATTTTCCTCTTCAGTGGAGAACATCTTGACTCAACCAAGGATCGATAGTGATTCACTGAGAATTCATAATGACCTTTTCCACCATACAAATACAAATACAAATACAAACAACATGAGCTGCAGTCTGTTTTTTCCTCTGGAATACACTTATCCATGACTGATGATTAAATAATGAAAGGCATGTAAAACTCACAAAGAGCTGTAAAGATACGTTGACATTGATGTTAACATTTGTGATGATTCTAAAGTAATAAACTTGCTATTAATTCAGGTGTACTGCGAAAACATGTTCAATACGCTTAAGATATTAAATTTAAGAAACAACTCTTAAGTCACACTGTCGAACATAACCAATACATTTGATTTGCTTTGACATTTTCTCAATTTAAAAAGTCAAATCTTCATTTCACACGAAGAAGTCACAGTTGCAGCTGCTTCTGTTGGAGCCACTTTGTTCCAGCATTGAAACAAAGGCGACATGTGAAACTGCTCCCAGTGAATTTATCAGGTTCACAGTGTTTTCATTACTGAACAAACGACCATCATTTGAAGTTTATGAGAGACAAACAGCAAGTCTTCATCATACACTTGAAATGAAAGGACCAGAAAGGAGGATCCCTTCTGCTTCCTGGTAGAACCATTTTTAAAGGTTCCTCTTGGAACCCTTAAAGATGGTTTTTCTTAAAAACCCAACATAAAAGTTTACGTCTAGAAACATCTGTGAAAGGTTTCAATCAGGTCCTCCTGATGGATGAACCAGAACCTCTCTATTCAGTACCTTTCCAGATTCTACAAGTACTAATAAGACTCCATCCAAGGGTTTCAAGCAAGAACCCCTTTATATCCCAAAGCCTTTACCAACAACCAGGAGGTTCAACTGAGAACCCTTTTATATTACAAGGGTTGTATCTAGAACCCACACACAGGGTTTTACTTAAAAATATCATGGTACAAAGGGCCTATTCCAGAAAAGTTTTCTTCTAAAAAAGGTTCTTTGGATTAAAACCCTTCTTAATGGAACTGTTAGTCTTACAAAGAAGAATACTTGAAGGACTCTTTGTTCAAAAAAGGGTTCTTCAGATGCAAAGGTTCTGGGTGGAGTCTCAGCCTTGCAGGAGGAACACTTTTAGAACCCACATTTCTAAAAGTGATATGTTTTCTTTAAGCTATAAAAAGAAGGTTCCCAGGAGGGTTTTAACTCTCAAACAGTGCATGCTGGGAAGTCTGCTAATATGCTGATCATGTTTCTTTAGAAACTTAACTGAATGAGTTAATTTAACTCTGTGCAGGACATTCATTTAACTCATCATGTCAAGTCAAAAGGCTCATGTTAAGTTCTTAAGTGTTCTGAAAATAATCAAAATTTTAAATTCATTTAACTTGGATAAATAAAACTTTGATATTTCCAGTAAGTTAATGAAAAAAAGTTGATTCCACTAAATTCCTGTATGATTTTTTACAGCACTCAGACCACAGTCAGATTCATACAATTTTTAAGCAATTCTCTTGAACCATCCTGCTACAAAGATAGATTTTTTTATGTGCAGCCCAGCAGATTTTCTCTAAATATTTGAAAATACTGGCATGAAGCATATAGACCACACGCACAGGGACACTGTGCCATTTTGCCTGCTGACATATAAACCCGACTTTTTCCCTTCCACTGTCTCTTTCTCCTGGTTCAAAGAGAATAACAGCAGGGGGTGCCAGATATCAGAGGGCAGCTCTTTCATGACTATAGGCTTTTTTTCATCAGGTGTTGCCCTTTACTTCTTTGGGAACTTGGCAGTAGATTTGTTGGTGACTGTGGCATTGACAGCGATTGTAGTTCACAGCATAATTTCCATGAATCATTCACAGAATCCTTTAAAATGCTAGAGTTGATGTCATGAGCATGAATGAAGTTTACAATGCTTCACAGATGTTGAGAAGTAGCATTTTGATCAAGGACACACAGTGTTATTATGACTCATAGTCTCCTTTAATAATAAATACATAATACCGACTTCAATGGAGGTAATCATTTAACATAAAATGAACTTTTAACCAGAAAACCAGCTTGGCTGATTCTGCAGCACTTATGGAGAATAAATACCATGAGTTAAGCAGTAAGACTGTCTGTCATATACGTCCTTGTGCACAACCACAAAACATGCTATTATACATTAAAGGCATCACTGCTTCTTTCTTCAGTCAAAAAAATCTGTTTGTGTGTTAAGGATCAATAATTAATGAACAAACTCCTCCAGCAGCAGGCCTCTGATGCAATTATCGATACTGTAAATAATTCAGCAAGCAGAAATGAAATTGAAAGCTCTCATACATACTGTAACAACATTGGACATTAATAAAATATTGATCAAATTAAAGCGGCTTTTTCTTTAAGTATCAGAGCTCACAAGTCAACACAGTTCAAGGGATAAATTAGGCAACATTTCCAGAGAATTCCTCAGGGAGCCACCTAACCAGTGGACTTGGGAAAAGAGGATTAGTTCTGCTGGTGTGTGTACAGGGAGAACAAGTTATTCATCCCTTTAAGTCTTGTGACATAATTCATGAACTTAAAAACAAACACTGAAAAATGACATCAGCAGTTGTGTATGTGGGATCATGTGTTTTATTTTGCTGTAAATAAATACTAGGTGCACTTTAATGCAATCAAATGCAGTCTTAACAGGAAGAACAGTGGTGGAATGTAATTAAGTGCATTTACTGAGGCATTGTACATAAGAACAAGTACTTATACTTAAGAGCATTTCCATTTTATACCAGTTTATACTTTGACTCCACTACATTTAAATAATTTACAAATAGTTTTTATACCACCACAAACTCAATCGCTCAAGGGAAGGTAACACACAAGCAGGCAAGTAAAAAAACCCCCACAAAAATGCATAAGAAAAAGAGAGCATACAAGTTCAAATCAGTTTCCTTTGGATTCATAATCAGCACGCCCAAATCAATTATCGAGGGGAATCTTTAACTTTACTTGTATATCTAAAATAACTGACCTGATCTGTCTGGCTCTGAACTATCCAGTAATGTAATATATATGTTTCTGTAATGGGCCATTCTGCAAAATGTGTACTTTTACTTTTGATATTTTAAGTAGGCTTAATTTTGATGCTATGCTTTTGTACTTAAAAGTTAAAAAAAATATATGAATGCATGACTTTTACTTACAAGAGTATTTATAGAATGTAGTATTGCTACTTTTACTCAAGAAAAAAAAGAATCTTTATACTTCCTCCACTACTGCTGAGGAATGACCGCAGCGTTCATAAGGACCTTTTCTGTCACCGTCACAGAAGCAGCTTTATTACAGGCTTACTGTGTTGGATTACACTGAGCTGAACAGGTGTTTCTGTTATTGTGTCCACCCCTCGTCTCCACATGTTGCTCTGTAATAATCGCCACACGGCCACTGCGCCTGTTAGACGCGCGGATGACGCGATTGCGCCTGAAGAAACTATGAGGGAAGTTATGAAGAATTAAAGCTGCAGCACCTATCACACGCACACACACACACTGTTCCTCCAGGTAAGGAGGAAGGTGGGGGCTGAGGGGGGGGTAGGAGGGAGGGGTCTTTACTCCTGGTCGAGCCTGACAGTTCCGCACTATTGGCTGACAGCAGGGGGACTGTGTCTTACCTGTACCTGTGCGAAGGAGTGCCAGTCGTCATCGTCATAGTCAGACTCCGAGTCGGGACTAACTTTTCCTTCTTCTTCCAGTAGTCCCGAGAGGTAGAAGTCTGCCAGCACGGCTGGAAACTGAAGCAGCGACTGCAGCAGGACTCCGAGCATGGAGCCTATCACGTCGTGGACCGAGGACAGAGTCAGCCAGTGGCTCCAAGGTGAGGAACATATTGCGCTTTTTTTTCTCTCTCTCTTCCCACGCCCTGATCGCCTCGCAGGTACTTTGGCTCGGACAGGGGGGTCAGAAATAGAAGCGACACACACGCACACACACACAAATCCTCTTGGAAGTGAAAGGTGGAGGTGGAATGAGGAAGTGGCCTGTACTATGAGAGAGAAGCCACAGCAGCCTTGCTCTGATCACTGTCAACAACTCAGGTGTTATCATTATAAACTGTTTTCTACTTCTTGGACATGTTGCGTTCACTGACTGACCTTTGCCTCTTCTATCCCGGAGAGTCATATACAGACCCTCTGTAAAGTATGGATTAATGCTCTTTTATAGGGAAAAAGTATAATGCTGCTATTATAATTGGCCTACAGGTGACCTATTACCAGTGTTGGAAAGTAACTAAATACCCTTACTCATCTTAGTTTTGAGGTAACTGTATTTGAGTTTTTCAGTTTTATGCAACTTTATACTCTTTACTGCACAATATAATAGAAATCTCAATATTGGTGAGTGCGACATCCAAATCAGAAGCCGTAGTTTTTTGATAAAGGAAAATGTGTGACAAAACATCATTATAATGAAGTAGTGTAGAGCTGCAAATGTTGTTCTCCAGATGGTAGTAAACATGTTTTTTTGGCACAGACCCCAACAAATGTCACATGATTAGGATGTTAATAGTTTTTTTTCAGTGTAAATTAATATTATGATGCAGAAATTATAATTCCCAATAACTGGGAATCATATAGCAATATCTGCAGCCATAGAGGTAAATATTTAATATTTTTATCCATTACATTAATTCAACAGCTATAGTTACTAGTATTTCTACAAATTTTCCATACAAATACACATGCAGTGTATAAATATGATGTATTGTCACAGATTAAAGTACCCAAAAGTATATGAGATAGTTAGGCCAACTAAAACATTAAAGCACTTGCTTATTGATGCATCATTAATAATGACCATAGTGGCCATTTGTTCCATATTACACCTTTAAGTAAATGATTTTAACGCCTCTTCTATCACTGGCTACTACATGTAATAACACATTTAAGATAGTGTATTAACCCCATTTGTGCTGTTATTTTCAAGTGGCTTTTAACTACAAATTCAATCATTAATTCAAAAACATTCATATTATAATGCCATAATCTTACAGTTTTTATAAAATTATTTAGCAAGTGAATCATATAAATAATTTGTTTCAGAGACATGTCTTGACTGTTTTCAACTCTTATCCCCCAACATGTAGTTTTTTTTTCAAGCTTCATGCCTGCAGCTCTGCTGATCCCTGATTCTCTGCTCCCTCTGCATGTCTCAGCCTGTACATGCCTGTGACTCTCTCACTATGTGGGTTTCCGATTTGAATTCGTGTAATGAACTGCATGTGGTTAAATCCTGAGTGTGTGTGCCTTTTTTGTCCTTCTGCCAGGTCTGGACGCCCCCCTGAATCAGTACCCACTGTCGGAGTGGCGTTTATCGGGTCTGGATCTGCTCCAGTTGACCTCCCAGGACCTGGAGAAGTTGGGAGTGCACAAGATCGGACACCAGGAGCTCATACTGGAGGCTGTGGAGAAACTCTGCTCTCTGGTGAGAAGCTGAGTCACGTGTGTTTGTGTACAGTATGTGTCCATAGCAGTGCTCCGTGTATCCAAGAGGCTGTGTGTGTTTGTTGAGCTGTTTATTGAACGGTCGTCTTCTTGTCTTTCTGTGGTGTCGTTTATGTTCTGATATTAGAGCAGAGAAGAATATTTATTCCACCATAACACCATTTTTAGAGCCTTGTCTTGTTTGCACAGTGGAACCAGCAGCTGTTGGACAAATCCTGCCAGAATACACAACTGCTCTTATTGCCATACAAGTCGTGTTTCACTGAACTGCTCTCAGACCCAGTGCATGTTTGCATAAAACCACAGCCTAAGATTTCCCTGAAATCTTGATTTAAAGATGCTTCAGGAAAAAATGAGTTGCATAAAATCACCATAAGGATTTCCTTAGGCTGTTGTAAGGGAAAACGTTTAATGTCTAAGTGATTTTTCCTTAGCTACTTAATTATTCCCTTACGTGTTGCTAGAAGGTCCGTTGCTCGATTGTATAAACCACCTTAAGTTTCAAACTTGAGTTTTTTCCTTAGGCAAAATGTTTCCCTAAGCTGAGGGTTTCACTTAGGAGAGTTGCAAGAAGTCTCTTAAGTTGTCCCCTTTCTTTAAGTGTTTAAACCAAGTCTTTCACACACACTGTGCCCAAAATCACTCACTACTCACTATATAGTCCACTACATAGTGAGTTTGCCATTTTTTTAATGCGCCTGAATGTTCTTCACTACACAGCAGTGGTTCCCAAACTGAGGGGTGCAGAGCAACTGCAGGAGGGGCCTCAATGACCAGGGGAAAAATATACAGTGAAACAAAGTCAAATGAATATGATTTATGTAGGAGAAATAAACCTTATAACCTTAATTTAATTTAAATTCAACTTGAATCTTTTTTTAACAGTTTTTTTTTTTTTTTGCCCAGTTAGTGTTAATGATGGATAATAATTGTTGACTAAGAGGAGGCCTGAACTTTTTTTTTTTTTTTTTTTTTTTTTTTTTGGCGTACCAGCAAAAGTTTGGCAACCACTGCTATAGTGAATTCACTATACTGTAGATGGGTTTCAGTGTAGCAGCATCACAGAGATACACACTCATTTAGGGGGCAGAAAGCAGTGCTTGTCCATGTAGCATAGCCAGTGTTGCCAGAAGATTTAGACCCTCTTAGCGACTTTACTTCAAAAAAGTAAAGTAGTAGCAAGTGGCGACAAACTAAACGACTTATTCTGTGAAAAGGGTAGGGGTTTCTCTCTTCCTCTCCCTCCCTTGTGCTGTGCTGGCAGCCAGGAGGTCCATCAAGTCTAAACAGGAACCCCAGACCCGTGAAAAATCTTGTGAGAGTGATCGTTCTAACACAAACCATGATCTCATGAGAGGTTTTCAAATCAAGGGTTACTTTCTAGACATGACCCAGGACCTGCAGGAGTTCAGTTGTGAGTTTCTATGTTTACATTGACGCTCTTGTTCTGAAACTTCTAATGGGTTTGAGTGAGCTTGTCTCACTCTTTCGCTCTGGATCTCTAGATGAGGATGTTCCTATAGCTTGTAAATATATAAATAGTTTGTTTGAGCTCCTCTATTACTCTTTCTCTCCAGATCTCTGCCTGAGCGTGTTCCTATACAAAGTATACATAATCTAGTAATTTCTCACCATCAACAAGAACAAGTTTATTTATGTAATCGCCGTGGTCTGAGTTACTGTCTAATGTAATGAATGTAGCCAGACCTAGCTAGCTGTCACCCATGTTTTACGTCTTATATATTATGTTTACAGTAGCTACCAAATTTCTTTCAAATGTGGAAAGCTGTAAAGTAATGTCCTAAATATTTTTACTTTGAGTTAATTAGCTTATTGACACTAATGTTGCAACCACGCTCCTGATGTGGTCAAATAAGGAGGATAAACAGCCTCAATAACCAGCAAAACCAGGTTAGTTGAGCAAAGTTATCAGAAACCTACAAATTTTTTGTGTGATTTGGTTTGCTCCTTTTAGCTTAACATTTATCTGAATAGCAAACTTTGTGGGGTGATTTCAGTCAGAGACTTTATGAGTGTACTGATAGACAGCTATTGTTAGCTAATATTTTACATAATATATTGATCTCATGTGAAAAATAAACTAACACATCCAACTCTGACATGGCATTTTATTATCAAGTCAGCAAGGATTTACAAATCATGCAAAATACACGTTGATTACAACTGACTGTAATCTTTTGAACAGCTCCTAAAACCTACATGAGGACCTTTTAACATTTGTAAACAAGAAACCCGTCTATAGAAGTCTATAGTGAGTAGGGAGTTGTAAGTGAGTGAATGATTTTGGACACAGTCATAGTTACTGTCAGAAAACAGCACATGAGCACTTCAGTTAGCGCTCACATCATTATATATTGTTAGTAGACAGTATTTTTATTGCTCTTATTAGTCAACCTGTGCTACCAGTTTCTCCAAAACAGACAACAGAAACAAAAAAAGGATGTTGTTCTCCTGAAGAATAAGGAAAGCACATAATCCAAAGTAAATTTAACTCAGCCAAAAATAATACAAATACACGCAGATGTGACAAGAAGTAACTGACAAAATCAATGCTGTAAAATTAAACGGAAATAAAGTAATGATATGAAAATATTAATGAAAGAAAGAAAGCAAAGCAAAACAAAAACTGGTGTTTCAGTGAAAGCTAATGCTAATATATGAGACAGTTGTGTTTTAAAAAGTTTTGCATCATTCATGGTGTCCAGTGGGTTTTCTGTGTCCTGAAAAACCTCCTCCACCTTTATATCAAAATTCCCCCCATTCAAGCATATCATAGTAAAATAGTTACTTTATTTTTCTAGCTTAACATCAAAGGACTAGTCATGCTTCAGCTGCAACCAAAGCAGATTTAGAATACAAAAGCTTGCGCCTGACACTTTACATGCAAATATCTGGGAAAGTTTGTAGTCGGCAAAAAAAAAAAAAAAAACACATCTCCTGCCTCCCCTTTGATGCTCTCTCCATTTTTCCCCCCCGCCTAATTAATTTTCCTCCCAGTCCGATTCTGAGAGGGAGTTTTAGGACATGTAAATAGTCGTGTTGGTGTGTGTGGGGGTGTTTGTGTGTTTCCAGAATGGCCTTTGGAAGGACTAATTGAGTAGGACAGTACCAGGCAAAGTTCCAGCTCTGGTGGTGTAACAGTGTGAGCATAAGGCTAAAGGCTCAGGCTGCTTAAACTGCTTGTTGTCCACTCGTTGAAATACTGATTGAAATAGTCATTAAGGATTTAACCCAAAATCTCTCTGAATGAGTGTGTAAATAAAGTCTCCTTGTAGTAAAAGCTTCACATGATGTGTGAACTTGTAAGATTAGACCTCATGCACAGACGTACAGTCTAATTTTTACCTTGAGTGCAGCATTTATGTGTGTGTCTTTCTGTTTGGATGCTCTGTGAAGCGCTAACACTGAGCTCATTCATAAAAAAAAAAACAATCATCAGACGCTCACATGGAGCTGACCAAACACGTTCAAGTACACGGTTACATAATTAACAACTACAGCCTTGACAAGGCCATGAAATATTCATGGCCACTTGTTGACGGATGATTGCTGCTGCTGGTTGATGTGTAACAACAAAGCCCGACAGGACCAACCCTCTTGACCACCGACGAGTGGGTCACGACAATAACCTGCTCCCTCTACGGGGGCTGTGAAGAGTCACGTCTCACACCGCTGGGCAGGAAACCGTGTTGACAGGCGGAGGAGAGAGGAGCGTTGTCTGGTTCTCTTTTATCCCTCACTGTTTGATGTGGTGGCTTTGGTTGATTCGTGTTGTGTCATACTGCGAGGTCTTTCTGATATTCAGTCCATTTTTTAAATGGGGTGAACAAAACATTACAACCACCTGTGACACAGCAAGGCCATTGTGTTAGACTGCATTAGCTTTAGCAATATTTATCTAATAAACTGGAAATTGTGTGTTCATCTGAAGAAAGAGCTGTAATTTTTGAATTCTTAAAATTTGTTTTGACAATGAACATGTTTTCTTACTGTTTTTGGATATTGAGATAAAAATCATCATTATAGTGACATGATATGTTGTATGTACTGGTTATGGTGTGGTGTATTTGCCGTTTAACATATATGGTGTAGTAGACCATTAAGGACAGTGTTGCAAATCCATTGCATTGTGCTCGACTGCTTGTGTGACCCCGTGCCAAGCACCTCAGCCAGCAGTGTGGGCGTCGCTGGCCCTGGAGATTTGGAGCAGAGATATAAATCACTAGATGCGACATGTAATAATGATTCGACATTTCTCAGGTTAGCAAATATGATCATATTTCTACATAAACTGGAGTTTGTAGAATACCAACTCAAAAGTAATTAAGCTGTACCTGGTATTTAGTGTTAAATTGATGTAGGTCAGTAAGATTTTATTTAACATGTGAATTTGTAATGTAAAGTATTTTGTATTTTTTTTAATATTTATTTATCTCAGCTATTCTTGAAACCCTCAACAGTTATATTATTTATTATATATAACCCTTAGCAAGAAAAAAAGTTGTTCTTTACTGTTGTTGACATGCTTATTCTTTCAGTTCATGCGCCATTATGTAGTCTGCCATGTTTCTACAGTAGCCCAGAACGGACAAACCAAACACTGGCTCTAGAAGCGGCCTTTCACCTTTTTTTTTCCGTACGTTCCACTACACACTTGGAACAGGAGAGGTGGTTTGCAAAGTGCACGGCTAGATGTCAGTAAAACCTGCACCTAGGTCCTTTAAACAAATCACAGAAGAGGAAATGTCGTGAATTCCTCCATCAATAGTAAATCAGAATGTGATACATCAAGAAGTATTGCCTTTTCTATAAGGAGCACAACTTTACCTCAACTTTCATAATGCTCTCTATCCCTTACTTTAATATACATTTCAGTCTGTATCATGATTGCTTTCTCCACCCTCTCACAAAACCACAGTTATGTTGAAATTGCATTGTGGGCATTACTTTATTAAAAAGTGGACAAAAGAGAGTTGCAGCATAGATCCCCAGCAAGACTCGATCTGGGAATATTCACAGAATATGAAATAAGTCTTTAACACAAGGCCCACGCTTTTGGTGAAGCATTGAGGGACCATACAGTGGGTAGGAAGAGGGGAAGTATTGCATTAAACATCACGGACTGATTATGTATAACCACTTGAGAGTATTTCAGGAGAGGAATAGACCTTTAACCAGTGTGTGTGTGCTCTCCAGACGTACGGTATAGGTGGCGAGAACCTACGCGGTCTGACAGAGAAGCTGCGTGCTGTTTCCCACACCCTCCAGATGGGCATCCAGAGCCGCTGGCGCCGCAACAGCTATGACGGACGCAGCACCACCAAGCTGCCTGCTGGCATCCTGCAGGTTGTGGTTGAGCTCATCACCTCTGCCAAAGGCCTCTTCTCTCTGCTCAACAGGTCTGTAAAGAGGGAGTTATCTAACCGTTATATATACAGCACTCCAAGTTCTATTTTATTCTGCAGTTATTTTTTACTCCCAAAATGCTCTCTGCTGTGTCTTATAAAAATAGTTGGGGCTGTAGTTTTTGTTGCCGTAGGTTTTATGTAAAAAGGCTGGCTGTCATTTAGAGGTAACCTTTAAAGTGGCAGTGTTTTGATGTTAGCACTGACTTGCTGTTTACATGTTGTCCCTAATTAAGAAAGCTGGTAGCTGTCCCCCCTCTCTGTTTGCTCTCTTTCAGTTTCTCTGTGTGACTTTCTAAGATCCTTAATTTGTCTTGGTTTCTTTTAATTACCGCTGTGAAATTAAATCACCGTGCTCATTTGCAGAAAGTCTTTTCAGTCTCTATCCACATGTATTTGAAATATAACCCCTGTCTTCTTTCCAGGTATCAGTTTTTCCAGCTCAGTGGATACACCACCAGCAAGAACATCTTTGCCTACTGCAGAGAGCTGGGAGACATTGTCCACAAGGTTGGTCCTTTTATGACTTGATATTTTCTGTGGCAAGAAAGGCTTGGCTGTCCAGGGTGTACCCCACCTCTCGCCCAATGTCAGCTGGGATAGGCTCCAGCCCCCCGCAACCCTTCGGGAATACAGAAAATGAATGAATGAATGAAAAAAGGCTTGGCAGCAGAGCCTACAACAATGGTGTATTGATCACTGAACTGGAAATATCCCTTGTTGTCATTACAGATAATGGGTCACTGTATTATAAGTATGTCACTTTTTTAAGAACCATAGCAGCATCTTTTAACCATCTTCAAAATGAGTTTGTCCTTTCCAACATATCTATCTAAATATAGGAAACAAGAAACAGCAAAGGAGAACGCTGAATTAGGAAGGGTCAGTTACATAAATACTGGTATAAACTGTCCATTACATGTTTTTATACTATTTACTGCACATGTGTTCATGAAAACGTGAGGTGTTTTACCTTAAGAGGAACAGGTGGTATTGTCATGCACACTAAACTTCCAAAGAGGAACTACAACCTGTTGTGTGGTCAGCTATTTCTTTTTAAAATCAGACCCTAAAATGCAGCAGGGGAAAAACAGAAGCTCACACACGCATGCACCTCCTGTTCCTCAACTTAGCTCAAGACTTTGAGTAATGCATCTTTATCTTTACATTCCTGGAATATTTGGAGGCGGCTGTACCTTGAGGAAGCTCAGGTTCAAAGAATTTCCAGAGAAGAGATTTTGTTTATTCACGCGTGTTAGTATGAAATATCTGAAAGAAATGGGAGGAGGAGGAATATTTACAACTGGGTGGATGTAAGGTGGGTGAAATGTGTTCACAGGTAGCAGAAGAAGGGACAGGCCTGGATATGCTGTAGTGCCTCAGGGAGGGAGGGAGAGGGGGAGGGAAGGCAGAGAAAGAAGGAGGAGACTGCGAGCGAGGGATTACACCGAGACTGTTTAATGACTTTTGGCTCCTGGGGGAGTGCATGTCGCTGAATGAACAGCAGAGAGCAACAGGCAGAAAGAGGGACTAGTAAATCTGAAAAGGACGCTGTGGTGGCATTAGACAGGAGTGAAGCAGAGGAGAAGAGGACAAAAAGCAGAGAGCGCTGCAGAGATAGCGACAGAATGAGAGGAGATAATTAAAGAGAGGAGGTAAGGAGACAGTCAGAGGTGCTGTGGGAGAAGCTGTGGGTGAAAGAGGACGCTCAGTATTTAGAGGAGTTTATATTTAGCCCTCTATAGCCAGCTCTGGACGTCTGCCCAGCACGACAGGTACAGTCTCACCTCTTTGACTGGATAATTCTCCACAAGGTGGATTTGCTGCTTTTGCACTTTGCTTGGCTGCTTAAAATGGCTCAAGCTGACACTAAACCACATCACTGAGTATTTTCTGATGGTCAGTTATAATTTAAAGGTATAATCTGCAACATTTTCGTGAAGAAAACACTGTATAGAGTCGTATGACATAATCCCTTTCAGTTATCACTGGTCACCTGTATTTCCTCTTTTTTCCTCATTCTTTTGCTGTGCTCTGGACGATTCAGCATCCCCAAAAAGTTGGTATTTGACATCCCGATGGATTTACGAACAGCCCGGACAAATTCTACTGATTTTTCCTTTAAAGGTGAAAATCATTCTGTAGATTTTTTGTCCCACAAACATACCAGTGAGACTGCCTTCTGTTTGTATGCCCCTGACTCACTGTCTTTGGATATTTGAATGTCAAACTCTCTCTGTCTTTTTAAAAGCAAAGTAAAAGTTTATCTTTTTAATCTGGCTTTTAATTTTTAATTGAGAGTAATGGTGTAATCTTAGTTTTTTATGCTTCAGCTATTGGTTTTTACATAGTTTTTATACTTGATGTTTCTCATACTTCATTTGACCTACTTTTATCTATAATATTTTAAAGATTTTATTGTTGAAATCTGTATTCTTCCATTTTTTTTAATTCATCTTTTGTCTGTGTTGTTTTAATTTTGCTATTTGAACTACTTTGGGCTGCACGTGTGTAAAGGTGCTCTATAAATAAAGCTGAGTTCAGTTTTTTGGAATGCTCTGTTTTCTTTAAGGGGTTAATAATGTTAACAGAGATCAATTAGACATAATTTTGATCTATGTTAGCCATATATGATTGGTCTGAACCAGATCTAGCAGTTTCGCATGTTTAGCCAAGAATTAAAACAAGCCCTCAGGACTTTCATGTGAGAAGTGAGAGTTGTGGTCTTTGCATTGGTGTACAGTAACAGTATCATTCTTCTTGTGGTCCACAGGGGAAGGAAGAAGTTGTTGAGCTTGTTGACTCTGACACGGATGTTTTTGTGAATCAGACTTGCTCATGTTGACTGCCGTTTTCACTCATTGTTGGTATGCAGCGTGGCACTGAGTGAGTGATTAGTAAGTTAAAGCCCTCACTGCTTTTGTTGTCGGTGCCTCTGAGAGCTTGATCATCGTTTGGTAATGTCTGGCCATTGTTTGCTCAATTCCTGTTTTTGAACTTTGTCACACTGGTGTGTGTGTGCATGCAGGTGTTTTAAAGGTAGGGATTGTCGCTGGTGTAGTAGGTATACTCCTAATTTTTTTTTAAAGTGGCACACCAGCAAAGAATAAACACCCTCTATTGTAAACGGTGACATGTTACACTACTCCAGCATGTTTAGTTCAGCCAAAAGTGGGCCAGTAGTATTATTCCATTGTCTCTTAACTTCTGGTGCTTGAATTCATGTCGTAAGGACCATTATGAAATTTACATTAGCTACAGAAGAGGTGAAGATTTTGCATTCGATACTGGCCCACAGAATTAAAGGTGAGACAACTACATAATTATGTATTTTGAGTGAACTATTCCTTATTTCTTAGTCCATTCATGCATGAAAATTGGACAACTATTCTCTCACCTTGCAAGCAGTCTGCGGGCCAGTAGTTTCCTTTGTAAAGTGTCGCTTGGAACAGCTGATTTGCAACAGATAGAGTAGGCCAGAGTGTGCCACCTTTAGAGCTGCAGCGTTTAGTCAATTAATTGATTAATCGATTGAAAGAAAATTAGTTGCCGACTATTTTGATAATTGATAAATGGCAAACATTTGGTGGTTCCAGCTTCTTAAATGTAAGGATTTGTTTCTCATCTTTGTCATTTATGGCAGTAAATGAAGAGTTTTTTGGGCTGAAGCAGCAATTTGAAGATTAACATGATTTGTCACGGGCCACTTTGCAGATATTCCTGATCTTTCACAGGCCTAATGCATGTATGCGAATGTAAGCTAAATTCAAGATGAGGCAAACTTGAGGTCCCCAATTCCTAGAGACTGAAAAAAATGACTATTGCATTCAGCTGAATGGTCGACTTCATGTTGGATTGAGACAATGGCTCCAGGAGACTTTTTGTTCTTACTGATTTTGGTGCATGTAGGTGAAACATGCTGGTGGAAACCACTGGTGGACGACCCATATCAGATTTGAATTTCACCCCTTTTTGTGCCAAGTTTTGTGAGATGTCATGCTTAGCTACTTATCATTTTTTGAAATGATAATAATTGCTCCAATTTCAATAGGGCTCTTGCACAGATCGGTGCTTGAGCCGTAATAAACTGCTTTTTGTACCAACAGCATTTTTCCATTGAGTCACGTTAATTAGTTTTTGGTGGTCTCACTTGCCAAACTGGCTGGTCAAGCATTGAAGTGACAACAGTTTCAAGTTACCACAGATGTAGTCACAAAATAACACTGGAAATGAATAGGGTAGTTTACAATCCATAAAACCTGCACAATACTTGTTTTGACAGGTGCTTAATTAAAAAAAAAACCTTTGCAGGTGAGTTAAAAGATCAGTCACACCTGTTTAACAGAGAAGGGATAACGAGAAATCTCATGCGCATGGGTTCAGGCTTCATCTGTCAGCTCTGTCATCATAGCATTATAAATCTGAAGGCGCAAGCTTTGTAGGAGAACACGTTGATGTACTCACACTAATAGTACGTACTGTACAACTGAGTCACAGTACATACACTCATGTGTGTTTTCCCTATGCAATAATGATCATATCAGCAGTGTAGCGTTTACTGTCAGTCTCATAGAGACTAGCATGGTCATGGCTTCTTAAAATTTCCTCCTGGCTAATTGATGCGGATGTCATGCCCACATGTAATGTTTCTGTCATGCCGTCAAGAGGCCGCGGCTTCACCGTACACGTCTTTTTCTGGAGAAGTGCTCTCACAGAAGCTACACCACCGTCCTTCACTCCAAAGAAAGGACTCTTATTTCCTGTTTGCCTGCATGTGTCTGAGTGTTTGTGTGTTTCTCCACACACCCTGAGGGTGATCAAGGTCGGTAGTCAGCTGGTGTTGTTGGGATCCCACACTGGAATTGTCAAGTCTCAGTTTCACTCAGTCCGCTTTGAACTAGCTGAGCAGCAGGCAAAGTCCAGGAGAGAAAGAGAGACGGGGAGGAAAAAAGAGGGCTCTGTGAACTGAACCTGGATATGAGAGCAAAAATGAATTTCTGAGCATTATAGTAAGGTATGTAAGTTTAATGGTAATTCTAAAAAAGATAAGTAGAGAATTTCTGTCACATGCACAATGCTAATCAGAGTTTAGAAAAGTTAAGCAGAGCTTTGTTGTGCAGTTAAAAACTAATCTCAATTTAGTAAATCTTTCCGTTTAGCAATGTAAACTGAAATGAAATAGAATTCAGTCAATATGGAGATGCTTGCCAACCCAAATCAAAGTGCTGTCAGGACCTAGTAAATAAAAAGACGTGAGGAAACATTTGCTTTCAGCTGCTTTGTATTCCTTCACAAAACATTGCATTGTTTTCTAGCTAACTAACAAATTCTTACATTGTTTGCCAGTTAGTTAAAAAGTAAGTAGTTATATTGTATGTATGTACATTGCTAAACAGCTAAAAGGTTAACATAACATTACATTGATTGCGAGCTAGCTAAAAGTTAAGAAAGAAACACAATATTGTTTGAGATGCATATTTAAACTCAGTTGGCTTGAGTCTGGCTCTTAACTTTCCTTGAGGAACTTGCTGATTTTTCTCATATAAACGTGATTATTTTTTGAAGGTAAACATGATTTAATTGGGTTTAAAATTTATTTCTTGGACATGCAACCCAGCCAAGGAAGCAGTGAGACAAGTCTGTGACTGTTGCTTTGTTTAAAAGGTGACATTTTGGTTATGTAATATTTTCTTTTTCTTTGACCGGAAAGCTATAGAGAGAACAGCACACTAAAACTGCTCAGTTGTTTGCAATGTCTCTGCTTTTGGACGACTTATAAAGCTCAGCATGGGGGAAATAATAAGGCTTGAATGTTATAATGTATTATTTATGGTGCTGAAAAAGAGTAATCTGTCGCTGAGAGGAGTGGAACAGTAAAAGGCAAGGACCTGAACATGGACAGGAAGGAGAGAGGAAAAGAAGTAGCAAGATTTGGACGAGACAGTGAGAGACAGGTGTAAAAGAAATCTTAGTCTTTTTATAGCAAGTCTGTGACCCGGTTGTAAATAGAAAATATCTACTGGTGAGGTCCAAGTATGTAAACAAACATGCCAAGACAGTGAGAACATGACAGGACTTGACTTGACGAGGCTGTTTGATTCATAAAGCGATACGGAGTTGCAGACGACAACAAGACGAGAAGAAAAGGCGGAAATCTGTTTAATTGTGTGTAATCAACACACTCTGTGTTTGCCAAGGGGGTACATTCATGTGTCACTGCATCTTTTTGTGATAGTTTTTCAGCCTTTTTGTAAATGTGTGCCCATGCATGCCTGTGTTCATTCTTCTTGTTTGCTTCTTTCTTTTTTTTTTTTTTTAAGAATGTTACTCCCACATAATGGCTTGTCTTTGTTTCCAAGACAACTATTGAGAGAACAGCTTTCAGGCACAGATCGCTGCTGTAAAGTTAGCTCACCACCTGATTGAGCCACACACCAGGCTTCACAGCACAACACAAGACTCTTTTTATCAAGAAAAGTGGATGCATTTTATTTTACAGTTCAGCAAAAGGCAAAGAGATTAATACTTTTCTCCTTTTATAACAATACTGAAAGATTTCTGTCTCCATTTACTCCAGGTACTTATTGATACACGTTGTATTAACTGCAGTAGATGCCAGTTTGCACGTCCTTAATTTGGATGTCAAACTATTTAGTATACAGTTTATGGCCCAACTCACAATTTGGACTGCTACACTCATTTTTTCATGTGCAGGTCCTACATATTACTCCTTTCAAGAGGGTTCGTTAAATAAAATCAATATTTGTTTAAGTGTACTATATTCAGAATATAGTCACCACTTTACTGTGCAGTCAGACAGCCTTTTCCTGCAGGGAATTGCTGTTATATAGGTAAAATATTGATCTCTCCAAAGCAACCAAACTCCTTAAGGAAAATCAGTAATTTTACCTCACATAACCTGGGAGTTGCTGGACTGCAGCTGCCTTAATCAGTTAGGTTTTTTTTTGTAATTTTGTGTGACTTCGGTCAATCTGAACTAAGCTTTTAATACATGGGGGTCCCACAGTGACTGATAGAGGGCGTAGCAGACCAGCAGTTCTTGTGTTCTGCAAGTTAAAACTAGGGACGTTGCTTATTGAGTTTGGTTGGTTAGGAAAAAGTGATATTTGACTTATATAAGATAGTTTAGTGCAGCTCATTCTGTATGGGATTGTCTGCCGTTTATTGATGATCTACAGTACAGCTGTGGCTAATATATAACTACTGCAGCTGCAATGACGGAATAAAAGGTCAATCTTGAATGTCACTGTGCGGCTTGAGCTTTTGTGCTGTTGTTTGGGCACAAAGCTGCACGAAAAGGTCTGTACAATGAAATTATTGTTTTTGGTTTTTTGATGGTACTGTAGGAAATGGTAATGTGCGGCATATTTTGGTGGCACACCTACAGTCTTGAAAGGCCAGATCTGCCCCTGGACCTCTTGTTCTGCTTTGGTTGGTGGAGAACTACAAGTGATTCATCTCACAGTAGCTCTACTGTTTAATGTCTTTAATTCTGTGAATCCTGTGTTATAAAATCCAAGGGATTTGAAGATAGTTGCAGCTGTTTTCAAGTGAAGCATTTTAGTTAATCGTATTTTATTGAGGAGAAATCAATAGAAGGGCACATGCTGGAGGCTGTTGGGGCCTCTGATGTTCCTTAAATAATTAATTCAAGTTATAAAGTGATTATGCGTGCATGTGTTTGTGTCTCGAAGTCATCCTCACTGAGGAACCAGCAGTGAGATCTGTGGCTTCGTGCCCCGTGCTCTCTGTTTTCTCACCACGCCCTCCTGATGTTACCCTGGTTTCAGGGCAGAAGTGTACCTGTCGCCCACCTCACACACAGTAATGTGCTGTTTCCTGTTCTGGCAGAGTTAGAAAGAAATGTGGAACAGGTCGTGCTGCTGTGGTGGCGCCTCCAGTCACCTGGCTACGAATACAACGGAAAGCAGAGGTTTCAGATGTTGGCTGTATTTTACCTCATGTCTAAAAAGCAGTGGTGAGATGCAGGAAAGAAAAAGGTGTTATTGTAATAATGAAGCAAAGGCAGAAGTGATAGTGTGTTGTAGGAGGTGGCAACAAGATTTAAACCTCAGCTACTATTACCACTTCCACTACTAGATCGCACTTACGTGTATCTGTCCTGGTTTTAAACCACTGTTTCATTACGTGTAACACTTGAATCCTGTTTACATTTAGCAGAAGTCTTACCTTTCTTTATACAAGTTGAACAACATCAACTTTAATTTCCCTAATGTGTCAGGTTTGCCATAATATTTACATTGTCTGTCACTACTGTGGCTGTAGTCAATCAAAGAAAATCTTGGTCAACTGAAATTCTACCTAACCAATCGATTTATCGATGGGAAACCTGCACACGATCTCTTGATCGGGAGACTCAAACTTTCCATCCATCCCCCCAAATTATTTTACACAGTGGACCATTTGTTTTTCACACACAGCTATAATGCTTGTCTTTCAAGTAAATTTAACATTACATGCAGCAGTAATATGAAAACACACACACACAGTCACACACCAATGAACACGCTCAAGCTGGCTTCCATGTACAAACAGTGCTAGCGCAGCTCGCACTGTAGTATAAACCTCCACAAAAAGCAACATTAAAAAAAGTTACCGCCTACTACTCTCATTATTTAGTTGGCTTCAAATGAGGCTTAACGTTCACACATTTTCTCTTGACTGTCCCTCGAGACTAACATCGCCCCAGCCTGTGGGAACAGCCACATTAGCAAGATGCTAACGCCAAATTCAACAGATTGAAGTCAAATCACAGACGGCCGGATTCGATCTATGTTACCAGCCCCCGTTGTCATCCAAAATAAACTGTTTATCCACTCAGCATGCGCGTCCTTGGAGGCTGGGGGTCAATGCAGTGATTTGTACTGGTGCTTTAACATGGTGTCATTTAGTTTGGAGTTTCATTAATCAAAAATAAGATACATCAGGTCTGCATAATCCATAAGTAATGCATTAAAAATCACTTCTTTCCTTATTTAGGTAACACCAGCAACCAACCAGCAAATCAGAATTTGGTTGGACGAGAGCGTGATGACCAATCATCTGAGCAGAAGGCGTCACTCCTAGTCACTGCGAAGTATATTAATTGTGTTAAGCCATGCTAATCATAGCATAAGGTTGGCAAAGTCATGCTGCTGGTTGATCAGTCCACCACTTTGACGCAGACATTAAATATCTTTAGCAACTATTGAATGAATTTGTATAAGATTTGGAACAACCATTCATATTCCCATCAAGATGAATTTTTGGTGAAATCTTTTATGGGCTTATGACCAAGTTCCTCAGCTGTACGTTGTGTTTTGTGCCAATTAGCAAATGTTAGCATGTTATCTCACTAAACTAAGAAGAATATAAATATCTGCATTGTTATAATGAGCATGTTGATGTTATAATTTTGCTCAAAGCATCACCATGACTCAGCACAGTCACACAGTGCTGCTTGCATGACTGTAGACTAAAGCTCTTTATTACCTTGTGGTATTATCATGTGGCACAAACTCCTCTTAGTGGCTAAAAGAAACCCCCTTAATCTATTTTCAGATGCATTTACCCAGGTCTGTTTGCACTAATAATATGTTGTTGGTAACATTAGCAGCTGGCTCTGCAGGAGGTTACAGCTTCAGCCCCTCTATATTTGTAAGTCAGGTTGTTTGTTGATTTCCTGAATAAAATGGGGTTTTTTTCTGTTTATTCTATTAATGAAGCCCTAACTAGCTAACTAACTAACTCAACATCACTCAGCCTAGCTCACAGCCATGACGAGGGTACTTTCCTTGAGTAGGGATCAAGATAAAGATCAGAACATCTTTGGGTGTTTATACACAACCTCGAGTGGTTTGTTGTCATGTAAATCAAATTAAAGTAGGATCTGCATCTCTCATGTGTCCACGCTTAAGGGCCTAAGAGGAATAGCAACAGACACGACAAACACCAAGTAGACAAGTTGAACTGACCAGCCATCCTGACAACAGCCTCTCCCAGTCAGTCGTACCCCTCCCTCTGGACTCGTGTCACAGCCTTTAATTAGTACGGAAATCCAGCCGTGTCCACTGGTGATCCCTTGTCACATTTCACAGGGATTAGTTTGCATTTAAAATCCAACTCAGTGCACCATCAGCCATGGCAAATTAGTTTAGGCAGTAATGGCATGTGGCCTACGTCTTATTCAGTCAATATTGCATGCTGTTTAAACACCTAGCCTCTTCTCATTTAAACTGTGTCATCATCCGTCTTCATTCACAACCTCCTCCTCATAGTAATGTCTAAAGGATCATTATCAATACTTCTCTTAAACCGGAGATTAAGCAGTTTAATTCCACTCTACTGATTCTGTACTGTAACTGTGACACTGACCACTGACTTCCTGTGTGTGTTTGTGTGTGTGTGTGTACATTTGTTACATAAGGTGCATAGCCAGGCTTGTGTGCTTGTGGGGATTAGTGTAAACCCTTGGATGAAGTGGACATTACACACTGCTAAAGGGATTTTCCACCTACTGTACTGCAATTTATATAGAGTATGTTAATTTTTTTTGTATTTTTTCATTCATACGCTCAAGCAAAATATAAACGCAGCACTTTTGTTTTTGCTCCCATTTTCACAGGCTGTACATCCTATACAAACAAAAGGTTTATTTCTCTCAAATTTTGTTCACAAGTGTGCTTAGTGTGCTCTTCTCCTTTGCTGAGATATTCCATCCACCTGACAGGTGTGGTATTTAGAAATGCAGTAGTAAGTGCAGTTTTTGGCGCTTCTTCCTTGGCTTCACTTCTCTGCAGCTGAGGCTGCTGCTTGGTCACAATAAAAGACCGCTCTAAAATGTGCAGTTTTATTTGGAAAAAAGACATTCATTAGGCACTGGACTATGACTGTTTCACGTAGGGCTGCACATACCAACGTTTTTCCCAGGAAGATAAAGTCATGACTCACCCTACTCTGTCTTTGTTGGCTGGGTTGGTTAGATTTAGGCGTGATGAGTGATTGATTGGGAAGCCAATCAGACGCGGAGTAGGACTAATAGAATAGTCAAATAGCCATATTTCAGTGCCTAATGATAATTTTTCAAGATCAAAATGCACATTTTAGAGTGCCTTTTTATTACAGCCAGTCTAAGACACACCTGTGCAATAATCGTGCCCTTTTTCAGCATCTCTGTATGTCCCACCTGTCAGGTAGATGGATTACACTGGCAAAGGAGAAGTGCTCACTCACAGAGTTAAACAAATTTATGAGCAAAATATGAGAGAAATCTAAGATCTTTTACTTCAACTTGTGAAAAATGGGAGCAAAACCAAAAGTGCTGTGTTTATATTTTGGTTGAGTGTACATGAGTTCTGCTATGATAAAAAAAAAAAAAACAGTACAGGTCTGGAGTGATGCCTCTCTTGCCTCTGGATACCGCGGCCCTTCCACTTCCTGACTCATACTGTGAAGAGGAAATGGGACATGAGTTTTGAGTCAGATTGCCCCATTTCCACAAATCAATATCAAAATTAGTTTACGTAGGGCGCTGTTGTCTCATTTTGACCCACTGCTTTGTGAAACTGTTCCATTGTTACTCATGTCATGTTGTTTCTTCCATCAGCAGGATACCTCTGTCTATGAAAAGGAGAAGGACATCATCTCTGTGGTGAGAGAGACAACTATTTCTATATGTCTTTACTCTCTAGAAGTAATTTCTCTTGTTTTTCCTCTTGTTGTGTTTGTTTCTGTTGTATCATATGTTATTGATCGTAAATGTTGTTTTGTTTCGTCCTCTAGTGTCGTCAGTTGGTGGCGGTGTGTGATGAGATCCTGAACTCGAGTCCTGAAGGGCTTCTTACCCACACTGCTCAGCTCGAGAGTGTCGACCTGGTGCCTGTGTCGCCTGGTGATCAGCTGGTAAAGCCCTCTTATTCATAATAACTCTGACCTTTAGCCATTATTAAATGCAAATGTTTTTTTAAAGTCCGAGCTCATGCAAAAGTGTTAAGTCTTTTACTGTATCGGACATTTGTTCTTCTTCTTGCCTCATCCATTATTATTATTTTGAATTTAAAGAAATCAGTTAATTTACTGATGATCATTCCTAACGACACAAAATCTTCTAATAAGATTGATTTGAAAATGTTTTAGAAACTGTAAACCAACTCCAAGATTAAGTGTTGATCACATTCAGATTGTTCACTGTCACCTCTGTTTGGCCATTTTTTAGGTCTTATTGCAGAGTTATTTCCTGTTCATCTGTTCAGCGTCTCCTATCTAATTATTGCCATCATTTTAAAAATCCTTTCACCGTTTTACCGCTTCACCAGTTTCACACATCAGCTCTGATTCTGTATCTTATTTTCTCTCATTCTCTATCTCTCATTTTCAGTATTCATTTTCTGCCTTCATCCTCGCCTGGAGTTTTCATCATCGTTTGGCTCCACTCGTCTCTTCTTTCATCTAACTCAAGGTTCTCTCTGTACTATTCTCTTTATTCTCTCCTAAAACCTCCCATCTCTTGTCTGGTTGTTCATAAACACCTTTCTATTCCTGCCTCCTCTCCTCTCTTAATGCCTTAGCCTTCAGTCAGCACATAGGGTACAGCAGTTAGAGCTCTCTCCTTTAGCTGTTTCCTACATCATCTAGTGTCCTTTCCACTTTATTTCTGCAGTCGGGAGCAGTTTTGTTCCAATACATTTTTTCCAATTTCCTTCTCTTTTGTGTACTCAGTCCATTAGGTAAAAATCTCTCATGTTAGATGATAATAGCTGTTCCATTTCCTTGGGCTCGTTCACTCGCTCTATCGACCTCTCTAATCATCTCCGTGTGTTGTCTTAAAAGCGAATATGCACATTTTCAAGCTCCACTTCATCACCTCTGATGCTGTAGACAAGCATACAGTGTTTTTTCTGTTGTTGTTGTTGTGCAGAAGTGTTTCTGGGTGGCGGTTTAAGTGAAACTGTTGGGGGTCATTTTTCACATCGTTTCTACAGTGGAAGTGGATAATTTTTACAAATGTGCTCAACAACCAGCAACAAAACGAGAAATTGATTGGAGCACATCGCTGATAATGAGGTCTGCTTCTAAATGATAAAAAGTAATGGGAACTAAAGACAGACAGAATGGGAAGTGAGAGGCAGGAAGAATTATAATTCACACACACTGAATGCTCAAAACATGATGACGCACACTGGGTCTATTCAAAAATTAAATTTGAATCTACAAGTTTACATTCCTGTATTTTCCTTCTTTCACTTTCCTTAAGTTTAAATTAATTCCAGTCACAAAATATAAATATAAAATAGTTTTTAAGCTTTGAGGTCTGTCCATTGTGGTTTATATGTGCAGCGCAGGGACATGACTAACAAAATAGTGACTCAGCTGGTACCATTATCCATTGTTGGTATTTGTCTTGGTTTAAAGCGCTGGATGTGATGGTTTTTATGTTTTTGTTAAAGCATAAAAGCCTTTAATAGAAAAATAACAGTGTAGTTAGCCCAGATGATGAATATTTTACTACATTATGTTGTTGTAAAGTTGTCTCTTGGAACTGCAGCACTGAAATGGTTTATAACAAACTATAATGTTCAATTTATTGCATCGATTAAATTTATTTGATGATAAACAACTCTTCTCAATATATGTATATATACATACAATAAATATCACAGAGGCTAAAAACAGAGGGCTTATTCCCATTGTGGTCCTCAAGTATAACACAGATATACAGCAGGCAACAGGGAGGCTATGTCAAAGTGCTCTTGATTTCTCTATATTAAAAGCTAAAAATCACAATTGAATGTGCTACACGAGGTACTTATCAGTGGTTAGTGTATTACCTACATTAGATGAAGGTCGACACACCCCCAGTTTGGTGAAGCAGCAGGAGTATCGTGTAGGAAGCGAAAAAACGAACGGTTGTGGACAGGGTCAGCAGCAAAACATATTTTAGCCGCTTAAAAAAGGTCCACCTAAAAAAATCAATATATCAGTTTGAGTGTATTCTATATTTAGAATATTTTCACTGCTGCTCACTGCAGCAACTCTTGTGTTTTGTGTAGTGTAAAGTTACAGTTTTTGCCAATGGAGTTTGGTTGCTCTGGAGAGAGCGATGTTTGGCTTAAATAACGGAAATTTCCTGTCGGAAAACATTGTCTGAAGGCAACGTAAAGCAATGATAATATTCTAAATATACCACACATTGACCTAGACATTATAAGTCAGTTTGGAATATTGTAAATAATCCAAACTAACCTTTTAATGCACAGTGTTCATCAAAAATAATATCTTCTCCCCTCAAGAGAGATATTATTATATTACATTATATTATATTATATTATATTATATTATATTATATTATATCAATGTGTTTCACTATATTGTCATTTATTATCTGTCGAGCCTCCACTTGTGGCTCCTATCTAATCAATATTTTGGCCTGTAGGATGTTATATTTGTGGCCGATAGGAGGAAATGGTTTCTGGTCTTTTCAGTTCGAAGTTTAAATCTGTTCATGTCTCTGTTGTCATGTGATATGTATTGATTATGTGATCTGGGTTGTGATTAGTTGGCTCTGTCCATGCCCTATATGACTTGAAATAATCAATCAAGCCAGGCTGACGGGTAATTACAGCCTGAACCATCGATAGATCTGGAGATGGACGTCAATATCTCAGTGACGACAAGACAGAGTGATGTTTATGAGTCCATTAGTGTGAATAATTTTGACACTGTGTATTGCAAAGGTGTCATTATATGCTGATTTATCAGTCCGAAATGTTCTTTATGTAACATCTTTCTGTTTCCGTCTCTGTCTTAGGGGATTGAGATCGCGTCCACTGGCTCCAGTAACCACTACGTGACCGGAACTGCCGCTGAGGTCAGACTCTCTCATTTACTCTCCTGCTTTCGCTGTTGACTCAGCTCACAAAACCACACAGTTAACCATGGCTGTCATCTCAGTGCTCTTAACCAAGCCTCTGACGAGAGCATGACTCAAACCTCTGCTCCTCTTCAACTCCAGACCTAAAGGTTATCTTTGATTACAGTTTGTCTTTTTGCAAAGAGCCCCATGAAGAGACATCCAGACTGCCTTACAGTGTCTGTTTTTGTAACTGGTAAACAGCTGTGACTCTATGGCTCAGGTCTGTCACATATTTCTGCAGGAGATAACACTCACGCTCACACTTAGAATTCTCCTTTTGGAAGGTTTTCATCTGTTAAACACAGATAGCACACTTGTTCTGGGTGTCTCATCTAAAAGGAACTGGAAGTACTTTTTCAGTTGTGAGGAGCAAAAATAAAGAAGAAGACTTATCAGTTTTTCTTTTTCTGGCCCCCCTTTTTTTCCAGAAACACATCAATTCTCCTCTGTTTTTGTGACCAAAAACTCATTTAGTGGTTGTTTCTGGTGGAAAATAAATCAGTATACAATGATGCCTTTTTCTGCTCTGAATTCTGCTCTGCACAGTTAAAGTATAAAAATCTTAATTTGGATTAATTTATTATGAGAGCATGAGCTCCAGACCAGGCAGAAATCCCCTTGGAACAACTTTTGTGTGACACGTTTTATTTTTAGCTGTTGGCTTATCTTTCTTTGCTTCACTGCTTTGAAACTGAAACCAATCAGAGCCCCTGTGCTGCAAATACTTTGTATTTATAAATATCTGCTGGAGGCTGCTGACTGCAGACTGTTTGTAAACAAAGACACTTCCAACCTATCAGTTCACAAAACATCATGGCTTGTTTTACATTCATGATTAACATGGTACTTTCCATTTTACCTTTAAAGATTCAGGAAGTGAGTCTGGAGAAAGATAGTTGAATGTTGAGTTTCCCAGGTTGTCAGATTACTGATGCTCAGAGTTGGTGGCTTGTAGTGTTTCCACGATACTAGATACTAGATACTCACGATTTTAGATTTTTATTTTTATTAAAAGTTAATATAGCAAAGTTATAAGATGAAATGGGATGTTCAACCGGAGCAAATGAGATGAGGGACAAGTTCCCGCAGTTCCCACATAGTCAGGGACTGTGTCAGAACTCACTGTCAGACAGAAGAGAGAGCGAGTAGTTGCAGCGAGCACCAGTGTGTTGATACTGAGAAAAAAGTATTTAAAGCATGTCAAACATTCACTACCAGTATATCGGTGTTTTTGACAACATTGGTGGCTCGAACGTGGCTGATTGTTGACCCCGGCACTTTCCTGATTCTGTGGTTAGTGGAGGAGAGAGTTGTCAGCTGTACCTCGGCATCAGATCGCATTGCAAAGCCCACATATTGTAGCCAGCTCATGGTGAGCAGAGTGTCTGTGGCAAGAGGAGGATGGATTGTCTATTTCCCAATCAGTGTTTCTCCAGGAGTTTGTAGCCTGTCATGCTGTTGCATTTCTCTGTGTACAATGATACAGATAAAAAACACGAGCTGGAACTACTCCTTCCACCCTCTCTTATCAGTCAACCAGCAGCGCATGTTGTCCCGAGGATATTTTTTAATAAGTGCACCAGCTAATATAAAAAAATATATTTTGAGTCCCTTTAATTCCTCATTGAAATGTTTTCCCTTTGCATTTTTTGTAAACTCAGTCGACTACAGCTGCTCTGACTAATGATTTGAATCATCAGCTATCAGGGGGAAGCCTTACTGAACTGTTTTGGGGTTGTGGGGAAAAGAAAACAGTATCTTTCCAGAGCAAATTGAACTCAGAGACTCTTTTTATTTTACACACTGGTATCAGATCGATATTGTTATCAGCAAAAACACAAAGTTCAAGCATCCAAATCATAGCGGGAAGGAAAAAATGGTATTGGAACATCTCTATTGATTGTTAAATCTCATTCTCAGGTCATCTAATATTGACCATTTGGGAACCACTGGGAAATCTAATACATTGGATTTATTACATTAAAAGTGGTGAATTGTTTTAGTATGCAGTTTTAATTGATTTGGCTTCTCTGCAAAAATAAAATCGTCCCGTGGAAAGAGCAGAGATGCATGATTTTCTGAGAAAAGATCAGTTGAGGATCAGAGGGCTTGTAAAATAAACAGTGGAGCGATGGAGCGATGGAGAGATGGAGGAGTGTTTATCAGCCAGAATAAGGAGGGCTTGTAAAGTGAGTGTGAGGGCAGCTCAGCTCCCCTCTGGGACAGAAAGATGGAGATGTTATTTTTCCATGATGTCAACAACAAAGTACCCTCGACTCCCCTGCTACTGCAGTTACTGTACATCACAGCGGCTGGCTGCTAATAAGAGACGTGACCACTGCCCACTAACACACACACACACAAAGCACAGCCTGTACCATTTTAAAATCAACCTGGGCGCTATAACTGTAATGTGTCCACAAAGTTATTATTCCATTTCAATGGATCACCTCAGGATTTCCTCAGGACATTACGGGTGGGCGATATGATGGTACTGCAGGACAATATAAGTTTTACTGTCAGACTTTTTCCACATCCTGGTAGCTATTACTGTATAGTAATTGGGGTGTTATTCTAAGGACACACAGCGGATGAAAAAATTGGGAGAATCAATGATTTTGAAAGCTCATTACAGTCGATGTCAGGTATGTAGTTCACTGGACCAGCCAAAAACAGAGATTTCTGTTAAGTTATTCTAATTATTTTATCCAACAGTTTCTTATTTAGAGTGTTTGTTTTACGTCACATACTGTCCAATGATAGAAGATTTTATCCATGTTCCCTCCTAGACAATGTCAACATTTTACAAATTATCATTACAACAAATTATTTCTCACTTCAAAAGACATTGTAAAAGTTTGCAAATCATGATTAAGTGCCAGATAATGCAAATAATGTTGCATTCAGTTGCTCCTCAGATGGTCTCATTTCCCAAGTTGGGAAGTCGTTCTTCTGACTCCAGTGTGTTGATGAGCTTTGAGCT
Organism: Lutjanus erythropterus; assembly: GCF_056507025.1. Lineage (NCBI taxonomy): Eukaryota > Metazoa > Chordata > Actinopteri > Lutjaniformes > Lutjanidae > Lutjanus > Lutjanus erythropterus. The sequence goes on from NC_139334.1 coordinate 16,782,643, forward strand.
TGTAATGTGGAAACAACAGGAGTGCTACAAAGGGTAGGGTTGTTGTTGTCATTGTGCTTGTTTTAGCGTCTGGGTGACAGGTTGGCTGAAGCATCCCAGTGAAGATTCATGTTGCTGTCCAAGTCTGCTGAAACACTTTGAAGCTTTATATTATTACAATGTGATTTTTTGTCCCAGTCTTGCTGCTGCGCCAGTAGATTCCTTAAAACCACTGAAACATTGCTTAACCATGACTTGTTATCAAGGTTAATGTTAATAAAAAACTTTTTGAACTAATCTAGGTCATTCAACATGGACTACATGGTTACAACCTAATACCACATTACAAATTACAAATGAGGAAAAAATTGATATGCAATACGTGATAAAAAAAAAGTTAGCAACCAAACTTTACTTTCATCCGGCATATTATGATGTCAGCAACTCAACAACTCAGCAAGTTTTTTAACCAAAATTTTCACAGACTTTTAGGGTTGTTGGTCTAACTTGACTAGGTGGTCAGGTGAAATTTCCCTGTCAAAAACTAAATTTTCTGATTGTTCTGACACCAAATGAATCCTATCCTGGTAATTTCAATTATCTGTACTCAACACTCACAAATCTTTTGATGAGGTATAACAAAAATTAAAATTACACTCATGTACTCTGTCTCATTTGTCCACATTACTACAGTAAAACACTGAATGTCTGCCTGTTCACTCACTGAACGTCACAGTGCGTACGAGCATCATTTGTCCCTAAAACAATATTTAGCTGGGTTTTATTTACTATGAGTTCTTATTTGTGTTGTTCGTCTCTGCTTTTGCAGCCTTCTCCTGATGTCTATGTGAAGATCTTGGCTGGTGATGAAGTGATTCAAGTAAACGACCAGATAGTGGTGAGTGTTATGTAATATATTATTCAAAGTATGTGTACACAAGCCTGTGTGTACAGTATGTCTCACTGCTTTATTGCACTGTATACACACGGTCTCAGTCTATGTTTGTATGAGCTGTGAATTGTCTCCACTCCGAAGCAACAAAGACAATCCTCTGTACAGTTACTGTTCCTGCAGAGTGTTGTGTGAGTGTCTGAAACAATAACCTTCAGCCTGACTAATCGTCCGTTCTGCTGCGTCAGGTGGGCTGGAGCCGAGCTAACCTCGTGAAGAAGCTGCGGGAGAATCCCAATGGAGTCACTCTGGTCCTGAAGAAGATTCCTGGATCAGTGCGACGCAAACAACAAATCCAGGTCTCCTCCAAACAGGTCAGGGATCATTAAAGTCTTCCTCCACCTACCTCATCGCTCCGTCAACTCTATGAGCTTATCAAAATAGCAAATGGAAACTTTGAATATACTCAGATGCTGATCAATTGGAAAGCGATAAAATTATAACTATTTGTTATATAATATAATTATAGTGTTTCCTGCCCAGGGACTACAGATGGAAATGAGCTTATAGCTAACTCTGGTACAGCTAAGGAGCTGTGCATTGTCCCTGTCAAATAAACAAACAAAATAAGTTTGTCTGCATTGATACAGGTTTCAATAATACAATACTTGAGCTTCCCACCCTGAGTGTGACGTCACAGGAAAACAGGTGAACAGGCTAGCTACAACCAAAGATAGTCACAGCAAAGAGTAGAGCGAACAGAAGTTAGCTGTTACTCTGGTGATATGCTACTGTCTATTTGTTAAGAGTTACTTTCAACAGGTGGCAGGATCATACTAGTTTCCCCTTACATACACTATTCATCATTTGCTTTCTCATCCATGTGTCACACACGGTATCACCTCCACCAGCCCCGTTTTGACAGAACATTTGGAAAAACTCTGCATATCATCACCGTTTACCAGTAAATTACTCACGATGGGACCACACAGGGCCTCGGGAATCACATTTCTCTTCTTTTTACTCATACTTTCCCTCAGAAGCGGCTTGAAAACTTAATTTAGAAATTGTCAAATTGTTTGTTGAAGTCATTAGAAGAAACCCCAAACCAGCATTGTTATTGCTGCACACGTATCATTTTCATTTTCTACCAGTTAGTTTGAGTTTAGGATAATTACATCCAGGGGTGACAGAGACATCCTTCTGAAACTGGATTGTTTACACAGTTTATGTCAGGAGAACCGGAACCTTTTCAGCAGGAGAATCCCCTCTCTGATTTTCACTTCACATCACTTGGGATCCGTTTCCATAAACACTTACCAGGTCTCTCAGTTGTCACTATGCCGACTGTTGTTTGTCTTTGAACTACACACTTAATTACATGCTGCAGACAAGCGCACAAGCATTTCACACTCCCTTGTGACCATTATTACCATGTTAATCTGAGAACCAGTCAGTCATAGGGTGAGAAAACATACATAAGGAGATGTGTATCAGCTCCCTGTTGCCCTGCTTTTAGCACAGACTTTGTGTCTTCATTTGTGTGTCTGTCTCTGTGTTGTTGCCTCATGCCATAAGCCACAGAGGAGACCTGAGGAGAAGCTTGCCACTGCACTCCACATGACATCCGCTTCTTTACCTTTCTGCTAACCCCTAAACACACACACACACACACACACACACACAGTTCAGTGTGCACACTCACATGCTTGTATTTCTGCTGATTTCTTCTCAGAAGGAGGAAGAGGAGACAGAAGAGAGGTCAGAGGAGGAGGAGGAGGAGGAGGAGGAGGAGGAAAAGGAGGAGAATCCGAGACACTCCATATTTGAGAGGGTAGCAGCTTCTGTCAGGTCCCTCTCTTTCAGGTGAGAGTATAAATTAGCTTTCCCTTTAATAATCAGTTATTCCTTTTAATAATTCTGGGTGTATTACATCACTGTGAGTGAAATTGGATTGTAATATGATTTTTGCATCAATGTGATTTTGTTTCTGATTTTTCAAGTATTTAGTTCAGTGGATTAACCAAAACTGAAATTTCCACCTCATGTTTTTTATCCATAAAAAGCATCTTAATCGATATAGAAATAGAGAAAGGATTATAGCTATAGGTGAATATGGATTGTTTCTGTAGTTTTAGGAAACCTGAACTTTTCCTTCATGAGAACTGAATGATTCCTATAACCAAAACACATCACTGTCTGGTGCATTAATGTATTTTTGTGATATCATCAATCATTCAGCTCTTTAAGGTCCAGTGTGTAAGATTTATGGGGGTTTATTGGCAGAATATGGCAGGAATGGAATGTAATATTCCTAAGTATGTTTTCATTAGTGTGTAGCACTAACAACAGTGGATTTCTTTCTCTGGGTGGGGTTGCTGCCCCATCCAAAGCAGTTTAAGTATCTCAGGGTCTTATTCACAAGCCAATGTGAAATGGAGAGTGTCATCAGCAGTAATGGAGGGGTTGTACTGGACCAGCATGGTGAAGAGGGAGCTGAGCCAGAAGGCCAAACTTTCAATTACCAGAGGATCTACGTCCCAATCCTCACCTGTGGTCATGAGCTTTGGGTAGTGACTGAAAAAATGAGATAATGGATACAAGTTGCCGAAATTAGCTTCCTCTGAAGTGTCACTGGGTTCAGCCTGAGTGAGCAACTCAAACACTCACAGGAAGATTGGAGTAGAACCATTGCGTCTTCATGTGCATTTAGCATGACTTTTGTGGCCACAGTAGGTTCTCCTGCATGCTAGGAAGGGGAGGGTAAGACTAGATGTTAATGCTAGTTGCCACTAAATCCCACACACTGAGGAATTTGTGACTGCCAGTAGCAGTGTGGAGCATTGTTTTGATGAGTGGGTCCGCGTTTTATATTTAAATGCATGTGCATATGGGTGATGTGTTACAACAATGATTTCACTCTATTCCACTGACCAATAGGTGGCGGTAATGTGCCTAAAATTCAGGGAAGAAGAAGAGCTGTGAACTAGCAAACAGTGATGTAAACAATGCAGGTTTCAAATTTTAAATGTTTTTTGAGGAGGGAAATGCTTTCAGCGTGTTTGATAGACCACAAGGATAGACAGAAACTTTATGGTGAGAGACACTGAATGTAAATTTTATGTGCTGAGAAGAAAACTCCACAGGGGACCTTTAATCTTAAAACACAATACATGCAAAATAATCAGTTTTGCAGTAGACATTTCCTTTGAAGCAAATCATCCTGCAGTACCTCGGCCTCTAATCTCAGTTACATTCTTTCTTGAATATTTTCATTTCCTGTGTAACCAATAAAAAATAGCTGATCTGTGGGAACTTGAACTGGAATCTTTTTAAAGGCGTAATAACTCATCTATGGGCATGTTGAACATAAGTTTGTTTCACAAAAGTACCAAGGATTTACTCATTCGAGCACAACCTCCCACAAACCCTTTGACCTCCTTAATCTGCCGGTAGGTTTGTGATGAGGTCACACTGCAAATGCCATAAATTCCACTATGCACACCCACAACCCACGGCTGACTGGAAATGAGAGAAAAGGAAGAGACGAGTAGGGAGTTTTAGAGAGATGAAGAAAGACACAAACAAGTGGAAGAAAAAATGAAAAGATGAGGAAAAAGAGTGATGGAGAGGCAAACGGAGACGTGAGAGCTGATTGAGAGCAGGCGAACTCAGACAAATGGAGGGAGTAGGCGGGGATGGCACATTAAGGTTGTAAATAATCCTGTCACATCCTGATACACAACTCCAGTCTAAAGGAAAAACAAGTAGAAAGTTCAGGCTAATGGCATATAGAGTCATATTTCACCTCTTTAAAAGACAATATAGGTCATTTAGGTTGTTTCACTTGTCAAAGACATTGTCACATGATATTGTGGTTGTGACGACGGCCTCTATTCACCACTTGGGTTGAATCAGCAAAGATAAATTTAATCTAAGATAGCTTCTAATCAGACTCGAGCAGAAAACCAGGTGTAAAATGAGTAAATCCAGATTTAAATGTAAGCAGAGCAACGTTACACAATTAACAACTAATCTCCGTTTAGTAAATTCAAGTTGCAAACCAAGTATGGAGCGTGTCCAAATTAAAATAAAGAAATAAATAAATTTGAGTGCTGTCGTAATCTAGTAAGGGGGGAAAACTCAAAAAGAAACTAAAACTGAACTTTCAGCCACTTTGTATTCCGTAAGAAAATGTTACGTTGTATACTAGCTAGCAAAAAAGTGAACAAAATGTTACATTGTATGTTTGCTAGCTAACTAAAAAGTTGACAACACATAACATTGTTTGCTTCTTTCTAAATTTTGAGCTATCTTAAAAGCTTGGCACAACATGATTTTAAGTTAAAGCATGATTTAATTTTGAAAATGAATCTTTGTTGGTGTATCCCAGTCTTATTGTTTGTATGTTTATTCATTTTGTAGCAGCTGAATCTGAAATCTCAGATGTTACAGCCTTTCTGAAGCACCTGAAGGCACCATCATCCAGTGGTTTTTGGTTGGTGTTGTGATGGGTTTCTTTGTGTTTTTCGCTCCAGGAGAGCCGTCCACGGGCCTGAGGTACAGCAGCAGCAGCAGCAGCAGCAGCAGCAGCAGCAGCAGCAGCCTATGGGACAGGAGGAATCAGAGTTGCCCTCTGACAAAGAGCTGGAGGGCGGTCTGACTCTCACGTCATTTCAAAGCCAACAGGGAAGGCTGTCACTGTCAGCCTCAGGTAAGAAAACACAAAGGCAAGATGTTGTTTTTTATTCTGCATGCTGAAATTGTATGTATCTATTTTCAGCTGTTAAAGCAGGATGTTGTCTGGAACATAAAGCAGAGAGGGTTTTGCAGAGACAGGTGGATCTTGATAAAGAAATCTGAAAGAATAACATCCACTTAAGCCCTCCAAATATGTCACTTGGGTAAAATGAGGAAAAAAATGCTAAATTATGTAAAGAGGCAATTTAAAATAAACCTATCACCCTGGGATCTTTCTGTTAGCAGTGTAGACGACCCAACAGGGTATATTTTAATGATGTTTCTATAGCCTATGTAGCAAAAGAATTTTTTGCCTTAGATTATGCAGTTGATTCTCTTCTTTAAAGCTACCCAGGAGTTTTTAAGTGGTTTTGAAACAGTCTCCATTTAATACTGATGGCTCTATATGAGCCAACAAGACTATCAAGAAGACTATTTCTATATAGTGTAATGGCTGCCACTGGGTGGGATTGTCTGTGAAATCAGATGAAACGAGCCTGTGTTTACATTTTTACAGCCAATGTTACAGTGAGTAGCCAGTAAAAAAGAAGAATCTTTATTTAGATATTTTTACTTTCAAGGGATCATGGAGGAAACACTACTGTTTTTGTCCACAGGGGCAAAAAAAATCAAGAAAACATGAAGGTTCCTTGTAGTAGCTTCAAAGCCCAGATGAAACAGCATTTCCAATATTTAGTTTCCATACTGTGATGTATTTCTGAGTGAAACAGGATAGGCAGGCAGGACGTTGTGAGAAACCGCTGTTCCATGCTGTTGCTAGCTGCTTAACTAATTAATCCTCTGTGCTGATAAACATTGAAGACTGATTGATGGGTGGATGTCATGATATTTGGTTTTACTGGAAGAAAGCATCAATGGATTTTGATAGAATACAAAGAAACAGTTTTGTTCTTTCTTTTTTTTTGGCATATATTATTAAATAGCCTGGTGGCACAATGTGACTGGGGATATTATCTAAAAGGTTTTTAAAAAGGCATTTTTCATTTCATCTCAACTTTAATGGCTTCATTGAAAAAACAGGATTTTCAGGATTGCTTGTGTGAAAATGCTGCTTTTCATTTTGCAGTGACATTAAAAGGATTTCACGGCGTAACCTCACATGAGATGACAACAAATCAGAAAATTCTCTCTTAATGGAAAACCGGTCAGAGTAATTGTTAGGGTAATGGATGTATTGCACTTGTATCAGTCACATAGATGAAATTTGTCACCTAGATACAGTGATGTTGATTTATTATGGAGTATTAAATGTAGATTAGAAATTGCTTGACGTAAATTCAGTGTGAATTATGTATAAATATACTATATGGTGTGCTGAATAGTTGTATTTTCCTTGACTGTTACCCCTGTCACTGTACTTATAATCTAATCCATGTACACTGCTGGCTTCTGTAGATTGATTATGTCCGTGTGTGTTTCTTAGGTGAGTTTGAGGGTTTAGACAGTTTGAGGCTGTCTCCAGGTCTGAGACAAGACCAGTCGCCGTCACCCAGAAGTCCTTCACCCTTTGGGTATTTCAGAAGTTCTTCACCAGGAACCAATCAGGAAACGGCGAGCATAAGTTCCTGCCCTGAAATGGTGGGACACACGGTGAGGAAACCAAGAAAGACATGCAACCACTTAAAACATTTTGAACGTCACAATTTTAAACATAAAATAAACTGTATCTGCTTCTCTTTTCAGGGGAATAAAGACAGAGAGAGGAACTCTACAAAAGGTAAAAGTTTATGCTATAATACTGTATGAATATAATGCAAAATGCTTCGCCACTGAGCTGTAGTCAAGAACAAGTCAGTACCAAAACCAGGCTCCATAGGGGTACAGACCGAATCAAGACCAGAACAAAAGCAAATTAAGCACTAGTTTAAGAGCAGAGTAGAGAATAAATAGGTGTAATGTTCATAGAAAATGTTTCCTAAGGATTAACAGATCTATGGGTAGGATTTAACATGGAGGTAATTATTAATCCACGTGAATCTACTTTGTAATATCCCATATTTTGTGCAATACATGGAAGAAAATGGAGGAATATGCACAAGTTAGAGTGTTTATCCTTTGAAAATGTTTAGATTGGCAGGTAAAAGTCAAAAGATGTAAAAACCCTCAGAATCAGGGAAAGTAAAGACCAAAATACTGGGTGTTTATCTCTGTATAAAACGCCATTGCTTTTCTTCTCCCCACCTTTCCGTCTTTCCAGGAATGACGACAGCAATGAGTCGGCGTCGCGTGTCCTGCCGTGAGTTGGGTAAACCCGACTGCGATGGCTGGCTGTGGAAGAAGAGGAAGGAGAGCAGTGTCTTCCTCACGCAGAAGTGGCAGCGCTTCTGGTTCGTCCTCAAGGGGCCGTCCCTTTACTGGTACACCAGCCAACAGGTGGGAATAAACCTAAGGATATATTTAAAGGGATAGTTTGGATTATTTGTAGTGGGGTTGTATGAGCTACTTATTCATAGTCAGTGTGTTACCTATAATTTACCTACAGTAGATGGAGGTCGACACGTCCCCAGTTTGAAGAAGCAGCAGTAGTGCTGGTATAGGATGTGCTGCTGTGGTCAGGATCAGCAGCACAATGTATTTTAGCCACTTAAAAACATCCATCTAAAAAAATCATCATCATTATAAGTGTACGCTATATTTAGAGTATTTTCTCCCATTTACCTTGCCGTAAGGCTGCCTTTTTCAATGGGAAACTGTCCTATGGAAGTCAAAAGTTGCTCTCTCTCACTCAACCAAATTCCCTTTGTAAAAGCAGCAGTTTCACCTTGCAGAACACAGGAGTTGCCGTTCTGCTGCTGCCTCTATCTGTTAGTTTGTTTGTTTGTTTATTTGCGAGATCTTTTAAAACACCAACAGCACACCTCTTTCCCGTCGATAAAGGCTGTCTGACAGGAAGGTCAAGAAAATATTCTAAATATAGACATAATAATCTGAACTATCCCTTTAATCTCTGCAGAATCAGTTGAATGACGTAGTAGCATTGAAGCACCCAGTTTCAAAGATGATTTCACTATTGACGTTTTACGATTTTACTGTATTATATCTTGAGTGCCTTTTGTTTGAGTAGGAGTCCATAGTGTTTAAATATTAATTTTGCTGCCTTTCTTTCTCTTCATCCAGTCCCATTTGTAACTTTATTGAATTGTGTGTTTTGTGTTTGTTTTTTCCTGCAGGATGAGAAGGCAGAGGGTTTTGTTAATATAGCCAGCTACAACATAGAGAGCGCCGGAGAGCACAAGAGAAAATAGTAAGGATGAACTTCAAGATGGGTTATATCAACAGGATTTTTAACATTTTGTCTTGGGATATGTGAGGTTTTGTATCTTGTAGAAATTATGAAGGAGTTGAAAAGATATTTCAGTCTTTTAGATGTAACTGGATAGTTTGAAACAAGAGCTTTATTGTCCCGGTGCACAGAGGATGATCTGTCTCAGCATTATGCGTACGTGATGCAAGAAACTGTGCAAAATAAAACCTTTTTTTCTGCATTTTCAAAATTAACTGTTAATGAAAAAGCAGACGTTGTTTTCAATGAAATCATGGAATCTCATCTCGACTGACAAATTTGTTTTACGTGTGTGTGTTTGTGTGTGTGCATGATTTATGTGTTTTAATTTCTCAGTGATGAGCTTCATGTGGCCTGAGATTCACTTCATGTTTGTTCCTCCCTCTTTTTCTCTCTCCTCACAAGCGTGTTTAAAATGTGCCACCAGCGATTTCAGAACTTCTTCTTCGCTGCTGACAACGTCAGCGACATGAGCAAGTGAGTTGAATCGATTACAGACTGAAGCCTTGTCTTTCTTTCTCCAAAACCTAAATGGCAGTTTAATAATGCACATTTTGCCTCCAGTACCACAGTTTAATTTATTTATTTACAAGTTTATTTGACAGGGACCTCATATAATAAACAGTTTCAATACTTCTGATGCATTATACAGGGATGTTGCTCAAAGCTCATTTTCATCTGCAGTCCCTGGGCAGATGAAACAAAATGCAAACAGCAAACACATTACAAACAACAGGCATTATAAATTACTGTTCACAGGATGCATGTAGTATTTACAGATCAACTGTGACAGTTTGATGAATGATTTCATTCTTGGTTCTGTGTTAACCACCTTTTTAGCATCATAGAAAAAGAATAAAAATTAAACAGTTCTTACATACACAACCAGCTCTAAAATGCATCAAGTAGATGAAGTGCATCAGCTACAGAATATAACATCTTCATTCATTCATTTTTTGCCAGCACTGAGCACATTAGAGGTGTTAAATCAAACTCGAACAGGTGTTGGTCTACACTGCCCCCTACAGTTGGCTTCTTAGGATCCTGGTTATATTCTGTCTGACATAGTGATCACTTTTGTTGAAATTTAAACCTCTAGTAGACTAATACTAGACATCACTGAAACGGAAATTGTGTTTTCTTCATTTCTGTTGACATATCATCTTATTTTGTTTATCTCCAGGTGGATTAACTGTCTGATTACAGCCATACAGAAGCATAAGAAGTTCCACACAGGCCCAGACAGTGAAGAAGGTGGGGAAACATTTTTTTCACTGATATTTATACTGTTAATCACTAAAGACTATACACTTAAATATGCATGCAGTGTTCTCATTCATCCAAAATGTCTTGCAATAGCTTGCAACATGCAGCACTTTGGTTTTGCTCCCATTTTGCTCCCACAGACTTTGTTAAAATTCAAGCGCTTCCCATTTGCCACAATAATCAATCTATGTGACATGATTTCACAGTATTATCACGTCATTAACATGATATCAGTATTTGTTTTTAAAAAAATCATGGTCAGTATTGGTGTATGGTGACACCTCTGCCTGCAAGATCATCTGAACCACAAGGACAGCTGATGCAACAGTCGGTTTGCACAGCCAAAGAATTTCTGCACAAACTGTCAGGAACCGTCTCAGAGAAGCTCATCTGTGTGCTCGTCATCCTCACTGAGGTCTTGACCTGGCCGCAGTTCGATTATTGACTTTAGTGGGCAAATGCTCGCCTTCGAGCTGGCCTCTGGCGCTTTGTAGAAGTGTTCTCTTCCTGGATGAATTCCGGTTTTCACTGTACCGGACAGATGGCAGACAGCATGTATGCATGGCGTTGTGTGGGCGAGTGTGTCTGTAGCCTTATGTGAAATAAACACAGTTCAGTGCCTAATAAATGTCTTATTTTCAAGATCAAACTGCACATTAGAACATTTTTATTGCGACCAGTCCAAGACACACCTGTGCAATAATCATGCTGTTTAATTAACATCTCTATATGCCACATCTGTCAGGTGGATAGATTTTCACTAACACAGATTTTATCCACATTTTGAACAAAATTTGAGAGAAATAAACCTTTTGTGTGCATAGTCTAAGATATTTTACTTAAATACATCAAAAATACGAGAAAAAACAACAGTGTTGCATTTATATTTTTCTTGAGTGTAATCTATTTTGCTTGACTTATGATTTAGGGTTTTATAAATAAATTTACTTAAAATGAATTTCATTCTTTGTTAAGGAAATAACCAATATTGCATTATGAGGTGTCCTGATGTAACAAAATAACGGACAGGATTGTTGTGTGTCCTCCTCTGAGTCCATCATGTTTAATCGTGTTTTTGTCAGCCATTTATAAACGAACAATCAAAGGCATCTATTGCAGCCTTATTGATTCATGGTTATGATCATTTCACTGCTCTGAGTTAACAGGTAATGTAGGATGAAGCATAATAACTGTTGCTATGGTTACCTGCTTGTTATATGATTTTAATCAATTCCTACCAGCCAGTCAAAAATAATCAGATAAGTCAAATATGCGTCACGTTTATCTGCATACCAGATGGTTTTTTTTTTACATATATATATATATATATATATATATATATGTATATATATGTATAACGTATCATTGTTATCATTAATTATCAACCTGTTGTGTTTCTTTGTGAACAGAATGTTACAGTGAGACTGAATCAGAAAGTGAGAGATCACCTTCACCCCGCAGAAGATACAAGGTCAGTACAGTCAGAGGTTTGCACATGTATGAACAAACACACCATTTGCAGCACCATTCAGATTACTGTATGTCATTGTGTCCCTCAGAAAGTGCAGTCCAACACTCTGCCTCGGCCCAAGGGGAAGACGAACAAGGCGGCATTATCGAGTAATTCAACAGGGGGCAGCAAAGGAACAGGTATGTTTTTTATAACTCTGTCTCAGTTTTTTTTCTTGATCTCTCTGCTGATTTCTTATTTTCTCTCTCAGTGAATAATTTCTTTAATCTGAGACCTGCTGATAAATGTTTTAATAATCTGAGAGTGGAAAAGTTCATCTTCTTCATGACATGTTTTTTCTCTTGACCTTACCCTGTGGATATTTTGCCGAATCAGCTGTCAACAGATATATGGTTCACAACAGCCTTGTGTGTGATGTTGTCAGCCAAACCCCACTGCTCTGTTTTGTATTTAATTCTCTTTCATGTCTGTTCCTCCATCTTTATTTGTCTCTTTATGTGCATCTTCGTCGCCGTGTGAAGGAGGACCAGTGGACGAGATGGGCATGATGTTAAACAACATAAAGGAAGGAGGAGTTTCTCTGATCGGCCATGAGCAGCCATTTACACACGACCACTTCAGGAAATCATTCATTCGACGCAACAAGAACCCCGTCATCAATGAGAAGGCGCACACACTCCGGGCCCTGCAGAGCACCCTGAAGGTGAGCAGAGAAATCATCCAGCACATCAGTCAGATTCTCTGTCCCAGCATATAATCCATATGATGACATAAACTGCCTTTCCATCGAACGTTCCCACAACTTTTATTCTCAGGAACTACTTCTCAAGGTTCTATCAGTCAGTTGTTGGCTGCGTTTCCACTGCAGTCTAAAGACCCCCGAAAAGAGGCAAACTTTGCTTTTTTCTCTGAAACCTTGTTGATATGTCGAACACAATGAACAAAAAACAAACTGGTTTGCGGCTGCAGGTTTTAAAAAATGGTAGCTGCAAATACCAATCAGAAACGTCCAACGTCCAAAGTTTCTGTGCTCTTTCAATCCTGTACTAGCCCCAAAGCAGGGACTTTTTGGGCAACAAAATATTGTCCCTGGAACTTAATTTAGACCCTGGTCCCTGCAATAAAAGTGTTTTAAGTTCCTCCAAAGGTTCCTAGCCCTTAGGGCAAACTTCCTGTAGTGGAAACACAACCTTCATTCTGCTGTAGTAATTACAAATACAGTTAATTTAGCATTGGCCAGGTAGAAAACACTAGCAGTAATAACCATAAAAAAAGTGCTATATTTTCATGCTTTTGACTGAACTGAAGTTTTAACCTCCACAACTCTGCATCCCAACCAATATTATTGTCGCTGTCAGAGGCTGTGTCAGGCTCTGTTTTAAAGCGCACATCCCTAAAGACAAGTAAGATAAATGAGAAAATACACACAAAACACACTAAACTGAGATTGTGAAGTATGGGAATGAGTGAAGGCGATGTGTGGAATAAGTATGAAACTGGTAGATGTTATGCAGATATGCTGTGATCAGGTTTAAGTTTTAATCTGAGTAGAAGAAGTAAATGCTCACTGTTTATGTATGACACCTCTGTGGTATGTTTTTTTTTCCATTTGATTCAAGGATTTAGAATGAACCAATATAAAAAAAAATACTTTGTACAGCATGGATGTTGTTCTCAGACAGAATCAGAATCTGCACGGTCACTGAAAGTCATTTTTCCTCTCCAGTCCAAAGAGGCGGAGCTTCTGCAGATCAGCAAGATCTTAGACGACCCTGATCTGACGCCATCAAAGTACCGCGAGTGGAAAGAGCACAACGAGGAGCTGATTCAAGAAATCAACAGAGTGGCCGCACTCAAGGCCTCCAAAGAAAAGGGGGGTGACGCGCCGGTGCAGGACACACCTATTGAAGAGGTCGCCATGGAAACCGTTGCCACAGAAACAGCCACAGCAGAGACAGAAGGCGCATACAGGCTGAGCCTCAGCGACGGGGAGCAGTTAGTGGACGCAGAGCCCTCTGATGTTCTCCTGGAGATCCCGCAGGGTTCTCCGAGCACAGAGACGAGCAGTCCGGTGTTAGAACTCAATCTGGGATCGCTGCAGGAGTCAATAAATAAACAGCTGAGTGAAATGGCGGAGAGCGGAGAAGCCTCTGAAAACTACTTCTACATTTAAGGCTACGCCTGGAGCAGTCACACCACTGCAAATTTTGTTTACTAGAATCAGACAAATGGACAACGTTTGACATGCAACAGTGTGAAACGGGTGCATTGCACCAGAGAAGATTAGTTTGAATTGCCATGAAATCAGCACTTTAATCAAGTATGTTAGTGACGTGCATCAGTGCAGACTTGAATTGCAAATTTAGACACAGACTTACTTACAACAAATAAATCTGACAAGTTTACAACAGAGAAAAGAACAATTTGCCAAGTGTCAATCTGAGTTCAGTGTATTTATGAGGATTCTGAGGCTGTTTTGGTCTTCTGATGATAAAAAAAAATTAGAACTTTTATTAGATTTCAGTGTAATATAAGGCATGCCTCTTGTAATGTGATTTGTAAATACAGTTTCACTATAAATACTGTATGTATTTGTTTATTGACCTTAATAAAGGTAAACATCTGAAAGATTTTGCACATCATTTGCTTTGGTAACACTGTTGTAGCTCCTTTTTTGAGTCGTCATGCCCCTGTGGAGAACACTGACTGTACTTCACCACATATATGGACTCTACATGTGTGTGTACTGTACAAACCGTGCATAAAAGCTGTATGACAGTTCTGGTTCAGTGTTCCTTTTTGCCCAAGTCTGCTATGAATGCAGCAACACAATGGAAGACTCTTCAAGCGCTGAGATGTCAGCCCTGCTCCTTTTCACTGTGCTATTCATTGACTTAATAAAAAGGGAGCGTGATGATCACTGAAACATGTTGTGAAGTCCTTGTTGTGGATAAATATCAAGGTCAGGGTGACTGAATGAGGGATGACTCACAAGACTTCCCACATGGAAAAGAAATATTAATTTAATGTTTCTGTCTTTTGTATGAAACTTGCAAAGTAAATATACATATAAGTAGATATGTGTGACATTAAGCCGACATGAGTTGGACAACCATTTATGAAGACGAAATCTTGTAAGTATAGTAAAAAAAACAAAAAAACCAAAAAAAACCAAAAAAAAACCTTACAAGCACTGTTTGTGTCAGATTACATGAAATGTAGTCAGCTACCGAATACAAATTACAAAGCAGTTTTTGTCTTGAGTAGTTGATTTAGAGAGGGACTGTGCACATTAAGTAAAGCACACAGTAAATACTTATAGTAAAAAAAGGGTTAGGGTTGCAATGCAATTTATCTGTAGTCCCTGCCAAGGTGTTAAAAGGCTTCCTAAAAGATGTTGCTGCTGTTGAAAGAAGTACCATTACTTTCAAATCGTTGTTTTTTAAAGATGTAATCGGAACTTTAATCAAGTAACCCTTGACACTTGGATTTAAATATTTTGTAAGCTGATTATGTAATCCTTTACAATACAACCCTCCTTTCAAGACATGTTAGATGTGACATATATGAGATATACAAATGAAAAAATATTGAACACAACAAAAAATATATGTGTATATATATATATATATGGTCGCTCATTGGGTGGAAGTAAAAACACTATGTCCCATATTATGTTCATACTTCATTTATTTTCCATATGGTTGATAAAGCTGATATTTTATCCACCTTCTTTGTATTTGTTTATTCAGTATGTGCATGTGATGCATACCTTTAAATGTGTACGTCCATGAATTTCAGTGTGTCAAGACTCTCTTTCAGTGTAAAGCCTCTTTAAGCTGCTTGGTGAAGTGCTCTTCAGTGAAGAGATTTAATCTAGAAATCGTTTATTCACACTCCAGGCCAAGTATGCTGCTTTCACAATAGTCTGCCATACAGCAGTGACCTTTTATTTTAATTAGCTTTTGATTCAATAATGTCAAAATTGGCATCAAAATCTGAGCTATGAATTAAAATCTAACAATATACAATGTCGAGTTTGCTGGTTGCACTATAGAGTGTTAAAGCACAGACTGTATTTATTGATGCAGGAGTGCACTCACATAATCGCACACACAAACAATACAAAAAGACCCTCTCAAATTCAAAGGCACACTTGTTCTATTGAAGCAAAAAAGAAAAAGTGAACTGGCACATGAATTTTCCAAACTTCTACATTGAGTGTCCTCAATAAAAACACATTAGTGACTCAGATATGTGCCAGATTCAGTGTACTGAACTCCTGCTCTCTGCTACCGTGGATCTGTCACTTAACTTTTACTCACCGGCTGAATTACATCGTTTGCAAACAGAACAGAACTCTTTGTCAATTTACCAGGTTTAACTGCAGTGACCTTGTGTGCTGTGCGTTGGCTGTGACGATCTCTTTGTGCGGGGTCTGAATGTATTTGATTAACTGTCCAACACTTGAACAAGTTGTATAAGTAGCCTCAGTATGTAAGTCTACAGTATAAGGATAGTTCTCCGGGTCCAGACAATCAAATCCACCCACTCAACTGAGCTGGCTGATTCACTGAATATGGAAATCATGCTAGAAGGAAAACAAAGATGTATATGATGATGTATATGAAGAATCATACTGTATATAATGATTTTTACTGGTTTCTGTTCAGTTTTCTACTTGCACAATGAGCTGCACTTCTGTTTACTTCCTGTCAACACTAAAGTAACGTTATCTTTGCCTACAAACTTTGCCTTTTCATCCTTAAGTTACTCACTTCAAATGTCACAGTTAGCTGGAGAGATATTGTTAATTTATTTAATTTTCTAGAAAAGTGAGTTGGCTAGCTGGCATTGTCATCTTGATTCTAACTTGAGAGAGACAAAATAAAACTCACCAACAACATCTTTCCACTGCTCAAACAATCATTAGATCAATATTTTCACTTCTAATGCAGTGAATATAGGGTTTGTTCTGACTAAACAAGAGTTTGCGATTGTTGGAGCAGTGAAAAGATGAGCCAAGAGTTTTATTTTTCTGTTAGACTTGAATCAAGATGACAGTGTTAACTGAGCATTTTGATAAACAACTCAGTGTCCTAGATAACTGTTAGCATTGTCATCTTGATTCAAACTCAGCAGAAGCAAAACAAAACTCACCAAAAATGTCTTGGCTCAGTTTTTCACTGCTACTACAATAGTCAGCTCTTGTTTGGTTGGAATAAACCCTTTATTCACAGCGTTGGATGTGAAAATATCCATCAGTTGTGGAAAGACAGGCCAAGACGTTTTTGGCAAGTTTTATTTTGTTTCTGTCGAGTTTATCAAAGACACAAAGCTGATGGTTAAGTTTAATCAAGCTTTTGATATCACATAAAACACACAGTGATATATTATATTTATGCTTTATTCAATGCAGAACGCACCACCAAGTATGAACACAGTATAACAAGTAAACATCAGCAAATAATTTACAAAGAACAAACAACACCCTGTTGTACATCCTCCTCCTCCTCAATCGTTGTTTTTCTTCTCACTGTTGTCAAGTCAAAAAATGTCACATTCATTAGACGAAGGCTCCTCAGTGGAGGTATTATACAAAGATTTATTCTGACAGGCTAACAAACTGGGTTATTATGGGTAATGTGTTTACAGTTTATCTGATTTTTAAAACTGGTATTTGTCATCGCTTGAATCCAGAGAATATTAAAAGCAGATTGAAAATCCATCTGGAGAAAATTATTCAGGATTGTTTTCTCCACTCCAGAGACCCATATTTGCAAATAAACTGGCACTTTCATGTTTATTGAATACTCTGTTGACATGTGACCTAAAACTAGAAGGTGCTGTAAAATCCATTGAAACGACATCTGAAACAAGCTTTAACAATCATATTTAAAGCCCCAACATTATCTAAGCAACTGCTACTGTCCACTGTCGCAATTTATCACAAGTATTTTACATTTCACAGTTTTGGTCGGACACAAAAAATGTTTCGTGCTAACAGTACAAAGGCATGGCTACAATGTAAAAGGCAGCACAAAGAGACATTTCAGTCATGTTTCACTACATGTTGCAGTTAAAGGCAGCAGGAACTTGAGCTCTTTTCAACCACGATGATCTTAATGAATCCGTAACAATCTTTGCACTCTGTGACTCATCACTTTGAATTCTACAGCCCAAAATTATGTTTCAGTCTGTGTCAGGAGGCAGTTTATACCTGACATTGGAGTGCATTAATCAGGAAGTGGAAACATCCTGTGATTCACAATCATTTATGAATTGACTGATCTCATCAATTGGTAGATCTTTTTTTACTGATGAGTTGAAAGTGACTTTAAGAAGTGTCCAGATTTGTTTAGTTTACTCATGTTTATCTTTAAGTCTTTTAAAGAGATAGGTAAGGTTTTTTGAAGTGGGGGTATTTATCCATAGTCAGTATATTACCTACAGTGGATGGTGGTCGACACGCCCCTGGCTTGGAGATGCAGCACTTTCCTACAGTACCGTGCAGGAAGTTAAGCAATCTACTGCTGTAGACAGGGACAGAAGCAAAACATATTTTAGCCACCTAAAAAGAAAAACAACATTAGTTTAAGTGTACACTATATTTAAAATATTTTCACCCCTCTACCTTGCAGTCAGAAAGCCTTTTCTGACAGGAAACTACCTTTAAATAAGCCAAATATAGTTTTCTCCAAAACTACCGGACTCCCACTGGTTGCTGGCCTACTGCTGCCTCGACTGGATAGTTTGTTTGTGTTAATGTGTGACTTTGGTGAATCCAAACAAACCCTTTAAAAAACAAAACACAAACGTGCAAAACACCAAAGTCGCACGACAACATGAATAAACCGATTGAGGCAGCAGTAGACCAGCAACTGTTCTTGCCTTGTGTTTGTAAAAACGCCCTCTTTGTTGCTGCTATGGTAGATAAAACATGATAAACGTCCCTCCTGGGTGGCCCAGTGTCCAAGACAATGTATTGAGGCATCCTTTTAGCTGTCCTTGCAGTGGACAAAACGTTAGAAAGTGCTCTTCCAGTGAAAAAATGTGATGCAGTGCCATATCGGCTGCCCACATGCTCAAAAATTAGTTGATCCCTCCAATGGCTAAATATTTAGTAGTTCTGTGTGTTTTATTAGAGGTGTAGTAGTTTTTGTACTTCATTTTAATCCAAGCTTTCTGCATGTTGGTGGCACATCGCTTACAGCTGGTGCCCTTTCAAGTTTTTTGCCCCTGCTGCTCATAAGCCTGATCTGCTAGTGCCTGCTGTCATCTACTGTAGGTAACACACTGACTATGGATAAGAACTTCATTCAATTCTACTTCAAAAAATCCAAACTATCCCTTTAAGGTTCACATTCTAACAGCTGACTTCGTATACATTCGTATCTGGCTTGTTGGTGATCTCTGGGCATGAACGACATGCGGGGCAGGCAGGCAGGTCTGGGCAGGACGGGCAGGTCGGACATCTCGGCCGTTTGAAGCTGAACAGCAGAGCGCTACCTCCCAGCACCTGTAAACACGAACCCAACCACCCAAAGTAGAGCGAGCCGGCCGGGTGGAGGCTGAGGTGGGGGAACCTGGGGTTAGTGATCACTTGACTCGGGTCCGCCAGCCCCAACCTTCCTAGGTTGTGGGTGTACACTCCCAGTGCAGTGAGGCTGAGCAGTCCGGATATCACCACCAGGAGTCCCCCCGTAGCCGCTACACCTCTCAGAGGAACATCTGTCCAACATCGGACCCCGACACAGGCCAGGAGAATACCAGTGCCGCACAAGAACAGTGAGGTCAGGACCAAACCTTGAGCCAGGCGGACCCTCGGGTCTCTCTGGTACGGACCTGCCACCGGCCAGCACTGCTTCAGCTCGGAGTGCTCCACCTGCAGGCAGCTCTCCCAAAGTCCATCGGATCGCAGCAACAGCAGCGCCTCCACCGACCCGGACCTGACCCCCCCAACCCCGTGACCCTTCACCCCTGACCGAAGGAGTGACCCCGGCAACGCCACGCCCAGGCGTGCCCGTCCTTCTCTCCACTGTGGGGTGATGGCGGCAGTGAAGACGAGGACCAGTCCCAAAGGGGCGAAGACAATCCCCATCACCATGGAGGCAGGAGTGTGCATCATAGGTGGAGAAAACCTGATTCTGTCTCAACTTTCAAGACATGTAACTGAAATAAAACACACCAGCTGCACAAAAACCTGCCCTGAATATGAGTATTTTTAAAAGACAGTGACAATGGCTGCTGCTCCTCCAGACAGATGCTGCTCGTTGTTATCATATGTTGGTGTTGTGGGTGGTGTCCTCAGAGCAGTGTGGATCTGTTCTGAAAGGGCAAGACAACACACATATGACAATGATGGAGATTAAATTTCACATGGAATAAAATCCAGCCAGGTTCAACAAATGTCCATCTGACATAGGCTTAAGTCAGCTACTGTGCTGTGCTGTACTGTTGGGTCAGATTACACTGAAATGTAGTCTGTTACATTACTACTATTACTATTACATTATGTGTCATTTTCTGTAATCTGTAAAGTAACAATTGGATTACAAAAAAAGCAGCCTAATATGAATAATTTTAGATTACTTTTGGATTACTTCAAAATCAAACATTAAAATTATTGCACCTTATGCTAATATAAAAAATAAGCTACAAAAATCTGTTTCACTCGCTAGCAATTGTCTTTTTAATTGATTTTCACTAAATGGTACTTTGGGGAACATAATCTCTTAGCTATATTGACTAATTCAGATTTTATTGCCTACCACAAGGATAAATAAAAAGGTTTCTGTTTTGAAAAAAAAAAAACAGGAACCTTTTTATTATGTGCCAAGTCTTGTAAAAGCAATAATAATTTCTTTTTATTTTGAAAATGAAATAATTGTGACCAATGAACTTTTATAAATGCCTGACATATCAAAGGTAATATATGCATGTAAATTATATCAAATTGTTTTGTATTCTGTCAAAAAGTCCAATAAACACTTTATTTTTGAAATAGGAGATTTCTGTCAATTATTTGATGTGTCAGGCTTTACAGTGTTAAGTCACCATTAACCAAACTGGCAACCTGCGAGAAGTAATTTATGTCAGATGCGTTTTTTCAGTTAATAGAAGTGGTTATGATGAAAAGAATTCCATCATTTTTAAAAATCCATATTTTAAACATGTAATTTTAAAAAAAGGAATTGAATAGCCCCTGACAATGCAACTATAATCTTATCACACATGATTTAAA
Organism: Lutjanus erythropterus; assembly: GCF_056507025.1. Taxonomy (NCBI): domain Eukaryota; kingdom Metazoa; phylum Chordata; class Actinopteri; order Lutjaniformes; family Lutjanidae; genus Lutjanus; species Lutjanus erythropterus. Next base: position 16,803,539 of record NC_139334.1, read on the forward strand.
AGTAATTTGGGTTGATTATAATCCCAGTTACATGTAATCCATTACTGCCCAACCCTGACTGCATCATCAAAAGCAAAGAGAGTCAGTAAAATAATCAGAACAATAAAAGTTCAACACCTTAATAAATAGAAGTTCATCCGTTACCTCTTCGTTGAAACTCTTCTCTCTTGTAGCTGCAGAATCTTCATCCTGACGGTCTGAGTGAAAGAGAAAATTCAGTTAGAGAGCAGCAGGGTGGTGCAAGTGATGGAGAGTGACAGACGGAGATAAAGAGATGAGAAATAACAGAGGTTTGAGGTGGAGCAGCAGACGAGCGCGGCAGCAGCCAGAGAGAGCAGAGGGAGGTTTGGCTTTGCTGCTCCGGTGCTGGACAGGAAAAGACTGAACGGTTGATGCCTGTCTCTGTTGCTAGGTTACGATAACTTGGCCAGCATCAACGTGACAATGCGTGTGTGTGTGTGTGTGGCTTTATTTATCAGAAGACCTAGTTAGACTCATCACTATAGGAGACCTGATTGCCTTGTGTACACAGACGTTGGCGTGCTTGAGTTCAGTTGTGAATGTGTGCTGTCGTGCCTGTGTGTGCGGGTGTGTGGGCGTGTGTGTGTGTGGGTGTGTGTTGTTTTGTCTGCTGTTTTCCTGACGATTGATGGCCAGTTATGACCTTGGAAGAATTCAGCCAGGTTAGTAATTATGTCAAGTCGGAGTCTGAATGCAGAGTGAGTCCATCTACAGTGTCTCAGCCCGGAGGAGGAGAGAAAGAATGTCCTCTGGGACAAAGACAAGACCACCTGAAGACATGTGTGACTCATGCTGACAAACACCAGCAGCCACAATCAGCATACATCTCTGTCAAGCAAACACACACACTGGGCGTCATATGATGACCCTCTTAAGGGAAGAATAAACAGGATTTGTCAGTTGCTGTTCATAAACGCACCAGAAAGATAGTTTGATTATTGAGTCTCATTCTCAGCTCATCAAATGTTTTGGGTCGGCAAAGTGTCCAGAACACAGAAAAAATACATGCAGCAGGCAGGTTCTCAGCAGATACACACACAACTACACACTTCTTATCATTCATAAGTGATTATTTTTGTCTATGCATTATTTATTTTTAAGAAAAATCTTGCATAGTGTACCTTCAAATGTGAAAACCACCTTTGTTTCATTCTCTTTAACAGGGACACCAGCAATATAGATGCTACAGTCACAATCATGTACACACAGTTCAACCATATTTCTTCTTCTTAAGATAAAAGGCCATTGTGATGACAAAATGAGACAAATAATAAGCTGTTTCTGAGTCTCCTGTGGCTTTTAATTTTCAAGTCCATTTCTGCAAAAAAATTCCTCGGAAAAAAGGAGATCCTGTAAGGCATTATAATGAGAAACTTTCTCAGAATAATGAGTTAGTATCCCAAATCATCAAATTATCTCCTCAAAATAAAAAGAAATGTTCTCAAAACACTGAGTTCCTGTTTTAAATTGATGACTTAGTGTCTTGAAATATTGAGAAATGTTTTATTTTGGTTTAATCCTAAAATTCACTTACAAGTTGCAGTAAACTAGAAATAAAGAAATAAAAATGAAAGCAAAAGGTAACTAAATAACTTCATATAATAGGATAATCCCTATCTAATACCTCTGAAGTTCTGCCTTGAATAATGTAATGTTCATCATCTCTTACCTACTGAAGGGCTGGTTTAGAAACTGCTGAGTTGTAATGACACAGTAGGATTATGCCTCTTACATTAAAACAAAAACACAGAGACAGTGAAGATGAAGATGCCACAGAGAGGAAGTAAAAGGGACAGAGTCCTTCTCCAAAGGGAAGTTTGCTAGACACTTAATGCCCTCATTCCCCATGGGGTCAATGAGGACATTTTCTCTGGCTTGTTTCTTGTGGTCGTTTATAATGAACTCCCCGTGTATATTGATTGTGAAACTGCCAGAACGCACGCTGAGGAAACATCTGTGTGGCAAGTAATTCTTTATCATTATTCTTACATTTAAAAATGGCCACTAAAGTCACATAACGAGAGACTGACAAAACAAGTTGAACATTGGACAACTTCTCTGCTGAGTTTAGGCTTTAAGAACTGAATTTAAAAAAAAAATGTGATCATATCAGCAAGACATAAAATAAATGATGTTGCTAAATAACCAATTTATTCTAACTTAGGCAGCTGAATGATTTATCCAGATACCATCTTATATTTGTTTTGGTGCACTATGGAGAGGATATTCAGCCTACATGAATCATATTGGTAAATCTGACCACATTAATGATAAGATATTTCACCTCTGGAAATGTCACCAGAGGGCTGATGACATTTAGCTCGAGGAGACGGGCCAGTCACCTTTATGAGGATAATGGGAAATCTAATTTTGAAGATCCAAGCCAGTCAAGTGGGTACAGCAGAATCTTGAATAAAAGAGATCAAATGGAGAATGCATGCCTGGATGTTCAAGGGATCCAAGTGTCTTTTCATAAACACATACCTTTCTTCAAGTGTCATCTGCGTCTCACATTATATTGCAAGTATTTCCTGCTCTGCTACCTGAATGCTTTGACTTTATTGCCATGACAGGAAGGAGAGTCTTCTCTGCAGGTAGCTGCAATAAAGTCTCACCTCAATCCACATTAAAAGGCTTTGGTATGTTTTTGTACTCAGATGTCACTTGTTACTTTTGGACAATGATCACACCAAAAGATGCACCTCTGACTGTCTGCCACTGCGATGCAATTTAAAACGTCCTGATCATCGTGTGTTTGTTATGTTGTGAGGCAGAGGAAACATCTGCAGAGAGGCACAGCATTGAAAAGGCATGAATTGAAATTGATGAATATACTGCAGGTTATTAATATCTCAAACACTTCTTCACACACACAGGCACATTTTGAGCGAACACACGCTCTCTCTCTCACACACACACACACACAGGCTTGGACACAGTCCATGTAGTCACTTACCATTCAGGAGGGGTTGTCTGTGGGTATCTCACTGCAGATCGCTGGCTGCCTCCCTGCTCTCCTCTGAATGGCGACAACATGTTTCACTCTCTGGCAGCAGATGGTGCAACCACCTCTTCATTATCCTCGCTCTCTCTTCCTTCTCACCTAGCTTTGCTTCAGCAGTCCCTACACCTGTCTCTGCCTCCCAATTATCTCTGTCCTCCTGTCTCTGTTTGTCCTTGTGTCTGTCCCTGTTTTTCTGTCTGCTTGCCTTACTGCCTCCTCTCCTCTGTTTGTGTGTGTGCGCCTCTCTCTTTGGCTTGCTGAAGGATGTCTGTGTTATATCGAGGACAGAGTGCCTCCCTGCTTTTCCCTGTCAGTGCCACCAAATAGGGGAAGGCAGTGAGCTTTTTTGTATACACCAGCACTTCAACACGTTTGTGCTGCCAATTTTGGAGCACAGGGAGCTGATGGAAAATCAAAGTGTGATTTGTTTTTGTTTGTGTGTTAATCTGCATATTATGAAAGCCTGTTTTTGCTAATGTGGTGGGAGAAAAAACATCCTGTAAGTCATTCTAATCAGAATCCTTCTTGAGATTATGAGTAAGTATGGTGAGTTAGTAGAAAATAGTTGCAGTGCTGTGTAAAACGTAAATAAAAACAGAGTGCATGATTTGACTTTCCCCTACATATATTGATATGAATACAGTACAAAGACAAGATTATTAATATTCAAGCTGATGTTGAAAGTTATGCAGCGCTCAGAAAACACCAGTCTGGAACGTTCCACAGGTAAACAGGTTACCTGACAACAGATAATAGTATCATGATTGATTATGAAAGGGGAATCCTCAAAAGGCTCAGTTGTTTACAAAAAAGGATGGGGCAAGGTTCACCGCTTTGTGTAAAAACTGTGAGAGCAAATAATCCAACATTTTAAGAATTTCTCATCATGCAACTGCAAGCAACTTTTGGTATACACCATTTAAATCCATATTATCATTAAAGAGTTCAGAGAATCCACAGAAATCTTCATCATTCACTCACATTGTTTTGGAGATTCACAACACTTTTTTTCTTGTGAACCTTCAGCAGTCTTTTGTGGACTAAAAGGTTAAACCCAACCTTAAATTGGCATGAATCCCTGCATCACTGAATCAGGTTTGTATCTCAAAATAATGACTTAGAATCTCACAATAATGACTTAGAAACAACTAATATTTGGTAAAAAAAAAAAAAAAAAAAAAAAAAAAAAAACCCACACCCACACATACAAAAGATAAGACCAAACTTCTCTCATGCAGATGGGATTCATGCTTCTGTTTGATCTGTGGAGCGAGCTGATTGTTTCCTCAACATTTCCAATATGCACTTCACCTCAAGTGACTAATTGCAATTGCATACACACACACACACACACACACACAAACACACACACACACACACAGGAAGCATCTCTCATCCTTATCTTTTGTTCGTTGCGGAGATAATTGATCCTGGCAGAGCTGTGAGTGGCTCGCTTTTCAATTTGTATAATTATAAATAAATACAAGACACAACCTCTATTATGCATTTTCTTTATTTTCTTACAAAAGAGGTAAGATATGCTAATACAACCAGAATTGCCATGGTATAATAATGAAATATTACAGGGATACATGTTTGTTTTGAAATGATGCATAACGTCTAAGGGAAAAGGCTCCTACAACTTTTTACACACACACATACACACGCATACTGTGAAAGTTCCTCAGGGTACAGGGGGTTTGCAGGAAAAACTCTGTGGTTACGCCATACAGTCAGGAAATGTCCACAGCTTTGGGCTAAATGATGGCCAATACTAACTCTTCGTTGTGGTTTTATGGGTGGAAATGTCTGACTTTTTGGTTGTGAATTGAACCCAGTGTCGGGCCATTTTAGTCGTGAAACTAATAGGAACCTACCTAGAAGATACTGATGGCAGTGAAAGGATTATGGGTGAGTGAACGCAACATTGAGTTTTGTGGAAGAAATGATGAGTACATTGAAAAGCAGCAAGAATAGCAACCTCTGAAAATGCTGAATATAAATTGTACACACATCGTGTACAGAGCTCTGTAAAAAATTGAAATACATAGCAATTCACGGAAAATGGCAACATGCAAATAAACACTGTCATATTAAAATCTATTTACAATATATATGTACAGGCTTGTTCATCATAATTGCTCTTACGTTAAAATAAACTCAAATAACAAAATAAGAAACCAGGGTGAGGATAATTTACAAAGATCGAGAAACGGTTTGACTTAGTAAAAACTGGAGAAGTCTCTTCAGTCCATTTCTCTTACTGGTTTCAACAGTCCACAGCTTATATTATGAGTGATTGGGCAGTGCTTTTAGAGATGGTTCAAACTGGCAGCTGTCATTTGTCCTTCAATGGAGCAAGCAGGTGGTTGATGAGATGCCGGCTTTCATACTTCAATGAGAGTGATCTGGATCTGACCGGCGACGGCCTCGGACATCTCGATGAGGAAGGCTGACTGGTTGGTGTAGTGTTCGATGATGTTGTCGTCCATGTTGACGAAAATCCTGGACAAAAGATCAGAAAAAGAAATGGTTACCTCAGTGATCATGGGGGAAAAAATCACAGAAAGTGCGCCAAATCAAAGTGTATTAAAGGGATAGTTCGGATTATTTGAAGTGGGGTCATATGAGAGAGAGGCTCAAGCAAGGTATTTTAGCCACTTATAAAAGGTTCATCTAAATAGATCAACACCCATTCAAGTGTACACTATATTTAGAATATTTTCACATCTTTACCTTGCAGTCAGACAGCCTTTTTTGAGGGCAAACTGCCATTAAATAAGCCAAAGCCTCCAAACCCACCAAACTCCATAAGTGAAATCAGTAATTTTACCTCTCAGAACACAGGAGTTGCTGGTTTACTGCTGCAATGATTGGTTAGGTTGTTTGTCTTATTGTGTGACTTAAGAGCTTTAAAGTTAAGTTTGGATTCACTAAAGTCACAAAATAACACAAACAAACTAACAGATTGATCACCAACTCCTGTAATCAGTGAGATGATGACTGTTTTCACCTGTGGAGTTTGGTTGGTTTGGAAAGAGTCATACCTGACTGATATATCAGTGGTTTTCCACCAGAAAAGACTGTCTGATGGCAAAGTAAAACAGTGAAAATATTAAAAATATAGAATACACTGACGCCCTTCATACTGCTTTGCTTCTGTGCTGATGCCCCCCAAAAAATCCAAACTATCTTTTTAACCTTTTTAAATAAATAAATAAAAAAAACTTATTCATCTTCATAACTAGGACATGCAAATTGGCTCTAAAATGTGCTCCACTTTTCACCTAAGTGTGATATAAGCAGCAGGTCACAGATTGTTTGGGTTTAAACACGATTTATTTGACAGAAGCTTCTCTGGGGAGAAACGCAGTGGCGGTGTATCTCTTGCATCAGTAGAGGTAGTAAATCAGGTCACTCTCCTCCTCCTATTCCCCAGCATCAACACTAACCTTTAAGTCTTTAAGGCTTTAATGACTAAACTAACCACCGCACTCATGTATTTTGCCTGCAGGGACATGGCTGATTGAAGACAAGAGCTAAAGAGGAGGGAGGGAACTGCGTTGAGAATGTAATCCAACCTGTTAGCTTAGCTTCTCCCCCCCTGAAGACATGACTGCCTGCAGCGAGCATTAGGAAAATCAGCCAAAGGTGCTTCAGTCTCTGTCAGGAGATGTATGCTTTCTCTCTCTCTCTTTTTTTTTTTTTTTTTTCGTTTTTTGTTAAAGCCAGCATGTAGCTATGATGGTACCTTTGTGAATCATCAAGATGAGGTGATCTTTTCATTATCGCTGGAGTGTCACCTTTTTGCCAATGTATTCCGAGGAAATTAAACAAACTCCTTTTGTTTTTAGGCAGTTCACCGTTTCAAAGCACCCAAATTCAGTGCTCTTATGAACTCATCTAACCTGTCCCATGTGGCATGTTCAAGAAAAGATACCAAACTCGAATGACAACCTTCAGCTAGTTAGCCTCCAAAGCTTTTATCAAACCAGGAATCTCTTTCACTATTGAAAAACTTCCTGATGTTCCGATGCGATGAGGTTATGAAAACATAAAAAAAACACAACAATCAGCTAGGATGACGCATGTGCAGGACTTTTGAAATCTTGTCATCCTCCCTCCTTCTTTCTTTTGGATGAGTTGCAATTAACACATTCCAGTAGGCCAAGCTAACCTGTCTGTCCACATGAGTTTCTCAAACGAGGATGAGATTAAAACTACAAACTAAACCCACATCTTCTGCACGTCTTCTGCATTAAATGCGCTCCTTTAATCCGACTTTGTGTGTTAATCCGGTTGTATAATAGCAGCAGTGCATTAGGCATACCAAAGAAACAATGAGACACTCACCCTCTCTTGCATTTTTTGTAGATTTTCCCAATGGTGTCTTTTTGCATGCCGTACTTTTCTGAAACCTGAGGGAGGAAAGGAATATGAGATGACAGTTAGCATGAGCTCCAGCTGACAGAAAGGTGATATACTTGAGAGATAACATATGGTAATGTTAATGCTATGTGAGCACGACTGGTGAGACAAAATTCCACTTCAGAAACCAGGTCATATAATATATCTTTTTCACAGCAGACATTTTGACTTGAAATAGTAGCTAAAAACAGGTGTTACCAATGATACTAGTAAAGGTTCAGGGTGCTGCTATTGTGCATGTTGGTTCTGCTATACTAAATGGAACAGGGACCTTAATTCAGTATCGCTGCTGTGAAAAAGGTCTTTTGTGTTTGTGAGTGTGTTTGTTACTTACAGCTTCTCGTAGGCCGGACAGCGTCGGTGTGCTGAGCATGAGCGCATCAAACACCTCTTCAGCACCTGTTCTCACATACAGCAGAACTATTGGAAGAAGGGAAAAGAAACATAACATTTAGCACAAAAGATAAGAAATACTCATTAGCTCATTATTCATCATTGCATCTTGCTTTTTAATATTAGACTTTAATTTTTACTTTATTTACCTCTTTGTGGGTCCTCTCTGCGGACTTGCTTGCTGGGTGGAGAGCTGCTCTGGTCTCTGTCTTGATACAGTCTCTTCAGAGAACTCCTGGGGAAAAAAAGAACAGAAATACACATTAGTTTAAAACAGCTACTACTTTAAATTAGGTAAAATTAAATTCAAACCCTGCTTTAAATCTCAGTTTAGTTTTTACTCTAAATTTAGATTGAATTTAATTCTGCTGCACCAAAACTTTATACTTTAAATTAAAATATGATCCAGCATTAGCTAGCTAGCAAATAATGTAACATTTTTAAAACTTTTTAGCTAGCTTGTAAACAATGCAAAGTTTTGTAACAGAATGAGAAGCAGCTGAAAGTTCTTTTTGAATTTATTAGATTTAGTTTAAGCAAGCATCTCCACATTGATTAAACTGATTTAATTCAGTTTACATCAATAAATTTGGATTTACTAAACTGAGATACATTTTAAATTTTGCAGCAGAGCTCTGCTTAATTTTGAATCTGTATTTACTCATTTTAAAACTAGTTTTGCTAAACCCTTATTTAATTAATCAGTGCTTATTTGGCAATAATCAGTTGTGATAGCTGTTAGTGTGTTTATTATCTATGTTTACCTTTCAATGTCGTCCATGGGAGGGGCCTGGAAAGAGACAGCGAGAAACAGAGAGACATCTGATTAGACATCATGTCACTGATAAAAGTATTGCTTAATGTCCCCCTTCCCACCATTGTCTGTCTGCGCAGTACCTTCAGAAATCTTATCATTACTGTGAGACTGCATTTCCCATAATCTCTAACAGAGCCACGTAAGCGTGGACACTGATGGAGAGACACTGATAGGACCCTCCTACGCTTTATCATACTGGCCAATCACAGACAAACTCATAACAGACTGTGGAGCATTGTGTTAATAAGTCATATCATAATTGCTGGTTTAGTTTTTCAGTTTCACTTACTATAAATCAGGGAAGTTGGTTTTTTTTGCCTCACACTCTCATTCATGTCAATCTCGACTCTGTGGTGTGGGAAAACTGGCCTGTCTGAACAACGCTCTCATCTCACTGTTTTTGTAAGTGTGTGTGAGTAAAAAATAATATGAGGGTGGTGCATACTGTATGTCAAGTGTCTGTGTGCTGCGGCACCAGGTGTGTGTGTTTTCGCATGAGCCCCCATAGCCTAATCTCAGTGTCAGTAGCTGTAGCGGCTTGTGCACATGTGCCTGGTTTCGACTCCAATTAGCTCATCTGATCTTTAGCCGCAATTTCGCTGACACCATATCCTCCCATTCCCAGCCCACTCTTCCCACCACTACATACTTTCCCACACTTTTTTTTCTCTCTCTCTCTCCCTCTCCCTTGTGCCTGCAGGGGTACAGGGGTCGGGAACATGATTCACTCAACACAGGAGGTAAGGAGAGGAGAAAACATAGTTAGATGAGGACCTACCATGCGCTGTAAGCTGGAGAGGTGAGCTTCTGGGATGAAGAGAACCGGCTGGGTGACGTGGTCGTCCAGGGTGTGGAAGAAGGTGCATTCAGTGCCCATGGAGCTGCTCACCAAAGACTTGTTGGCTGGAAACAAAAGCACCACAATGTTAGAAAACACTCTCTGAGGACTGTGATTGTATCTTTTAAAGCAAAATGGCAGATGACACTCACTGTTAGCATCATTCTTTCCCCTCCTTTTGCTTCTCTTCCTCTCCTCATCGCGCATCTTCCTCTCTGCACCCTGAGGACACAGAATCACAGGTCACAATCATGACTTTGACTCCACAAATTGTGTGCATGTGTGTGTGTAAGAAAAGAAGAATGAAGTGACACAAAAGTGACGTACCTTATCGCAGAAAATCTTGACCTGGCAGGCAGCTCTGTGTATGAGCTGGTTGGTTCCTGAGCTTAAGTCGTAAGTGTCGATCTGGATGTTTAGAGGCAGACCTTTGACGCCTTTCTGAGAGGAGAAGTCTGTGCTCAGGGAGTTGATGCCAATGTACACCTGTGGAGAAGATATTTTATTTATTTTTTAAAGTTATTTAGAATCACAATCTTCATCATCTTTAGTTAAATACCTTTAGAGTGATCCAGCATTTTACATTATAGTAAAATAATAAAAAATTGAACACGTGAAGTACATTTTTTTCTCAAGAATGAAGAAGGGTGTACAATTTTTCATCTTTCCCAAATTTCCTCAAATTTATTTGCTAAAATCTCATGGAGACTGTGATTCTTTCCACTGTAAAGATTTCATAAATGATATCATGCCAGTCCTTTATAGGTTGGGTTTCTGGCTTAAGCAGTGTCACAGGAGTAGATATTTTAAGTGCATCACTCTGGTGTCATGTTTTTGTGCATGTGTGAGACTAGATGACAGGTTTGAGTGACATATGCCAATAAAAACAAGCGGCATGGCACGGCATGTTTTTGGAGAGAGCTTCAGTTTGATATCAAAACAGATAATGATGGTTTATTTGTTTTTAAAAATGTTCTGTCTTGAAAACCGGCCACTATATGTTTGACTCTGTCTGCTTCATGTTTTCATCTTCTATCTTCATATTTTCTGCTGATAACTTCCCCTCTTCCTCTCCACCTGCAGCAGGTTTGGCGGCCCCACCTCAGCGCCTTTAGGCCACAGAGCAGCTCAAACATAAGCCGTCGTGGCCCTCGCCTGCTGTGGTGACAGGAGCCTCGGGGCCAAACACATTTCTGGGATTCCTCCCCTCCCTCCTCAGCCACTCCTTCTTCTCTCTCCACCTCTACCTTTCCTCTCTTTTTCTTCTAAATCCTCCACCTGTTCTTTTACTTCCCTCTTCAATAGAACCATGTTATATAAAAAAAAAAAAATTGCGCATTCTTGCTTGATAATGACGTGTGCTTACCTTGGCCTCCTCACTGGGGTTCCAGACAAAGGAGAGAGCGTTGAAGGCCACCTCTTCTATGTTGCTGATGCCGCTGAACACTTCTTTGAAGTCCGCTATTAAAGGAAAACATTTTTAATTTTATTTTCTGAATGAAATAAAATCTTCCACATTCATGCCTTTGGTCTGCCTGTCTGTGTACAGGCGCACATTTTTTTTTACATGTGTATTTTCAACATACCGATGTCAATGACCCTTTGCTTGGCGGTTGGCTGACGAGCATGCCAGTGATTCCAAAAGCGGAGCTGCGTCTCGGGGCTCTTGTCATTGTCAAACACAGCCATCACTACTGTCTGCAGGGGAGAATGAACGGTGACAGAAAAGCAGAGAATTAGGGACGTTTGTCAGGCTGCGTCCATTTCCAAGAACTCTCTCACGTTTCATTTATCACCCCAAATCCCTCTTTTCTCCTCACATTGTCATCAGTTATTTGCAGTGAGTGGGTGTGTGTATATGCTCTGATTTGCTTGACAAAGAAACAGGTTGTCACCTATATGTTTTAAAACCACACTGCATTTCCCCCACTCTTTGTCCACTCCTCTTTTTTTCCACTCTGCTTGTGACAAACGGAGCTGAGCTGCACTCTGGCCTCATTAAGCCACTGTAAGAATAAATTATAAAGGGCAGGACACTGTCATCTTAATGGTGGCAGCTCAGTGCGCAGGGTGTCAGCAGGGAATTAGTCATTCCTTTCTTAGCTAGCTCCAAGGGAGGGACAGATATTTGGGAAGGGTTGGCTTGGTGGCACGCAAGGAATTTATGTATTCATGAGGCCGTGAAAAAAGCCTGAAGGGAAGGATGGAATTTTTTACATAACAACAACAAAACATTTTGAACATTGTCCTTGCTTTTCTAACCATGACTCACCTTGACTTTGGTGGCACTGTGGCAGGCGCTGCTGTCCACGCCATGCAGAGTGATGGGGTAGAACTGGCCTTTGTTCAGGTAGACCATGGGCAGTTCGTTGGATTTGTAAGGAGAAGCCAGGGGAGCTCCAAGGGAGAACTGGAACTCGCTCCTGAATCTCTCTGGTGGGGAGCCAGTGTAGGAGCCTGAGTAGACGGGGCTGGAGCCATCCTCAGGAAACGGATTGCTGTAGGGAAGAGTCTGAAATCCACAAACCGACATTCGTTAATAAGGGAAAGCGGCACCGTGCCAGAAATAGAAAGAAGACTAGCTAATGACTCTAACCTCAGTGTTGGGGTCGGGGAAAGGACCGGGCTCGGGCCATTTCTGCAGCAGGGAGTCAAAGATGATGTTGAGCTCCTGCTTGTCGTAATTGTCTGCAACAACACTGGTCAGGGTGGCGTAGGTGTCTGAGGTGGTGGGGACAGAGACGGGCAGGGTGGTCTGCTTGGATCCCAAAACCTCTTGGGGATGGCTTATGGGAATGTTCTCAGAGAGAAGCTTCATGACATTGGCGGATGCCTCCAATGAAGCAAAGTCATTGGTGTTGGTTGGAGTCCTGAGAAAGAAAAAGCTGATCAATTACAGCAGGAAAGCCTCTCTTTGTTAGGTCAGCATGACTCGGTAATACTCCGCCCACATACAAATAGATCAAGGAAACAAATAGCTTAAAAATGACTAACTGTAGTGCGTCTTAAACCTTACAGAAGCCTGCAGACAGCCTGTGCAAACACACAAAAGCTGGTTCTTGTGTCTAAACTCTCTCAGCACACACAGCTACTGCAAGATGACCTCGAAGAAAGACTCGGTTTGAGTGTGGGCGGGAGCTATTTGTCTCTTAATCCAGCTTTTTTCTTCTCTGTGTTTGAGTTTCTCTGTTTAAGGGGACAACACTGCGCCCCAACAATGGCCATTTATTTCTCAGCCACCTAACAAGAAGTAGGAAAAACAGCTGTCTGTCTGCCTGTTGGGAAACTCTTTAAGCAGAGGCAGAAATGATGAAGGATGGAGGATAGATGGATGGAAGGACTGGAGTGGTAGACAATAATCCCTCTGAGTGTGTTTGACTTGAGGATTACCCATTCACCTGTTTATAACCTCCTAAAGCCCCTCAAGCCTTTCTCTTTCTGTTTGAACACTCTCTATAATACATTTTAGTCTGTCACAATAAAACATTTAATTTCTGAATCATGCAGCTTCTTCTAAAAAAAAAAAGTTGCTCACGGTGAGCTGAAAATAAAAGGGCTCAACAAAACAGTATTAGTTGGTAAAACTTTTTCAAAACTTAACCTCCCCCATCAATTTTTGATGAACAGCTGGATTATGGGTCTTACCTCTCTGTTTTGCAGATATTTCCAGCACGGTTGCAGGTAGCAATCTTCTGCTCTTTCTGGGTCTGGAAGAAAAACAAATTTTAAATCAGTAAATAAAAAAATGGTCAAAGTGAGAAAGTTGCAATAAATCTTGGAGTTTGTTTGGTTTGTCATGATTTCTGCAATATATATCTACCTTGCACTGTTCATAAAGCATGGTTAAGGCTGTTAGGTCGTCTCCTGGGTGGAGTCTTTGTTTGGGGTGGTTCAGTTCGGGGACAGGGTTCTCTGGGTAGGCCCAGGAGTCCATGATGTAGTTAGTGTAACGGTTTAAGTTGAAGTTCTCACTCTGAAAGACTAGTCCCAGAGTCCTACAGAGGGGAGAAAAGACTGTTTAGATTAACAGCATTACAGACAAATCAAAATATGCACAGAGTGTAGAATTATCTAGTTGTCCAAAGGACAAATAAATGTATTCAAGTACTTTAAGGCTTTGACACGTAGGGTTTGACAGAGTGAGTATAACAGCTGTACCTGAGCCTCGGGGCACTGCACATACTTGCCCCTGAGCATGCAGGGTTTCGATTGCAAAACCACAGAGCTGACTAATATCCCTCACAAAAGTGTCAAAAGGGTTCCAAAAATGCAAGGGCCACCCACTAACACCTCCACCACCTCCCCCCAAACACATAAACACATCTTGAATCCTGTATAAACTCCTGTATTTGCACAGATCTCAACAAAGGTTATAAGTTTTATTACTAAATAAACAGAAACCCACATATCACTTGTAAAAGAAAAATAAATATTCTGAGGATTGGAGTTGTTTGGAGAGACTTGCAGTGATATCACATTATAAATATCCGGCCTACCAGGATAAGCCCCCTTTGTAGTTTGTCTGAAGTAGCTAATGAACAAATAGCTGCAGCTTACTCTGGATAAACAGATAATTAAAAGTGCTGACAGGAGGAAGAAGACCACCAGTGTTCATGACCACAACAAAACAAACATAAACAGAAATGCAATGAGTTCTCGCAGAGATTCATTAAAGAAAACAAACTATTTGTTTTAACTCAAAAAAGTTCAGTGTTTGGGCTGCCTTACAATTTTAAGTTGACTGAATTTGAGAAGACAAGTTGAGGTCAAATTAACAAATACACTTTTCTGGTCTAATAAACTCAATATTAATTCAGTTGTACTTAATAAATGTTTCTTATAAAACTCTGACTAACATTACAAACAAATTAGATTTTCTTTTTCTGTTTGAAAAGTCCATTCTACATTTCATGTAAGGAAATATGTGACACTGCTTATAATAAATGTAACATAAAAATACAAGTTTTATAAGCTTAAAATTTCTAGTATTTATTTTCAAAACACTTCAGAACTTATAAACATGATTTCCTCTAACATGAAGTCTTTTGACTTTGACAGCTGAATGAATGTACTGCACAGATTTGAATAAACTCATTGAATTAAGTTTCCAAAGAAACATTATCAGCATATTAGCAGACTTCCCAGTATGCACTGATTGAGAGTTCATGAGTCCAGATAAACTGATTCCACTAAATTCCAGCAGGAAAACTAGAAAAACTCTATTTGAGCATGAAATACTGCACATTTTAACTTTTGTTTTGATGCTAGATGATTGCTTTAGTTTATGTTTGTTTGCAACATTGAGTATATCAAAGCTCATACACCTGTTCTAAGATGCACCTGTCTCTCCCTCTCACTGCCTACGCAGCAGCCTCAGCAAACACCACCCGACTCCATTAGTTCCTCTCCAAATCCCCCTAAAACCAGCCGAGTGCAGATGTTTTCACACAGACACAGAGGGGGGGCTCGTGTCTAGGGTTTCGCCATTATGTAATTCAATGCATTACATGCTGTCATTGCCCTCTGTCTCTGTCCAACACCTCGAGAGGAGATTCTTATTTCCCGGTCTCCTTTTGTGCTCTTTGGCCCCTAGGTGAGTGACAACACAAGCCGAAACAGACCCCACTACAACGGCAGATCCAACTCTGTGTGTGTTTCTGTGTGTGTGTTAAATCCATCCATATCAATTTCCCCTGCAAAACACCCCTTGCTTAAAACAGGGAGCTTTCACATGGGGGTCTCATTGCAAAGAGGAGGAAGGGGGGTTTCTGTCCCCCATACTGGGATCTAACCATATTACCCAAAGTTTAAATAATAATGTCTTAATCTTGTGGACAAAAAGCACAATTTAGGAGAAAAAAGATCCATACATTTTAAGATATAATACGAACAAATATCCTCAGAAAACTTACTCAGTCTCTTTGGTCATGTCTCCAGTCAAGTCAGCCGGAATAGGTTCCTTTAATTTCTTCTTCTTCTGTTGTTTGAGTGTGTTTCTCTCTCCGTGTCAGTGAGTCTATCAGTCTATAGCAGAGGAGAGCAGTGACACATGGATGAGTCAAGTGTTGTGATTCCCTTCTGAACCTGGGCCCAGATTTATTTCATCCCTCTCTGCTCTGATTGGCTGAGAGAACTGAAACAGGTGTCTGATAGGACAGGTGTAGAATCATTAACTCTTCACAGGCTGGAGAGAAACTGCTTGTGTGTGAGAGTGTGCAGCACTTTGCAAGACAATCCAAGGCTGGGGTGTTTTGCATCTCATTATCCTGCTGCATAAAAGAGTGAGAGCGGGGGTCCCAGAGGTGTGAAAGGTTTGATAATGACCTGGAACTCAGCTTTAAGATGTTAATAGTTCTTCAGTATCATTTTTCACTCTGCCCCACTTTATTTCCATGTCATACACAAGTTTTGGTTTCTTTATTTTCTGGGGATCATTGATGAAACTTTGAATGGTTTAGTGCTGTGGTCAAAACTCTTGAGTTGAGGAGAGGTGGGCTGAAGGGAAGTTTATTTGAAAAAATGAAATAATTTTCAACCAAACCGAAGTTGGAAAGTTACAAGATTTAAATATTTGAATAATGTTGTGTCAAAACTGATTTTAAGGAGGGATTTAATTCAGAAAAAAAACCTTGGCAGCGAGCAGACAGATTTTACGAGTGTAGATCACAATGACAAGATGAAATGTTCACTTTCATAATTACTTCACACTGAAACACACACACACACACACACACACACACACACACACACACACACACCTCCTAACAAATACAGCCAAAGCTCACAACTCATGCAACCAGGAACCCAAAAGAAGTGAGGCTGCTAAGGTCTTCATGTCAGTCAGAGATATCATCTTCCACCCACACACTGGTACACACTTACACGCACGCACACACACACACACACACACACACAGAGTACATTTTGTCTTGTGTGTGTGCGAGCACCTCTTGCGGCTGACACCTGAGGGAATCTGGCGTGGTAACACACAAGGGTGCGTGCTGTGCAGGTTGCCCACACACTCACACACACCCTTGGAGAGAAACACACACACAAATATAATACACAGACGCCCGAGGGCAAGCTGGCATCGAGTCAGAAGAGAAAGAGAAAGAAGGAAGAGTCTGTCTCTCTGTCTATGACACACCTTCATGAAGTTCATCTGCACAATTATAATTAATTAAAGAGATTCCAGTTACAGCTACATCCTTGTTTACCACAGAAGCTGAAATCTATACTTGTTTCCTTCCATGCCACAGTAAAACATTAACTCTGTTTTACCCAAAAATAAGTCAAAAAAGAAGGAGAGAAGAGGATGCATGTGACATGGATGTGGGTCTTTCAGCCTCTCTTTCACTTTTCACCAGCTCGTTTAGGGTGTGAACACTTTCTCCTGCCTGTGGTTTCTTTCTCCCTTAGCCTGTCTTTCTCATATTTTCTCTAACTGTCCCTCATTAGTGCTGCGAAATTAACACATCAAAAATGTTTTAGTCTGACTTCAGTCTCTCTCCACGTTTTCTTTTTCTTTTTCACCTCAATCACAGGAGAAATCTGACAATTCTCTGACGCACACATCCTCTGATCAATGTGTCTACTAAGGGAAATTTTGCTTTTGTTTTTAACTGTCCTAAAATGCGCTATGATGTATACGCAGCAACTGCTAAATAACGAGTGACCATGTGCTATCTTGAAAGGACTGCACTGAATTTGTCTGCAAAAAGACAAAAAGAAGAATTTATTTTCTCTGCTGCCTTCTTTGGGTCTTTGGGCAAGCAACTTCTTTTGTTTTTTACTTATGTAATTATGTTATGTGGTCTATAGTATTGTAATACTACATAGTACAAGTGTTTCTCCACCACTTTGAAGTCAACACTGCCCAACCAAATGACATAAATACAGAGCTTAATCCCAGATCAAAAGTGCACTGAAGGGCCTTGAATATTGCCTTCTGTTACTGTAATGTTAAGTGCATGAATTTATTTTTGCTTCCTGTCTTACGTTTTGCTTTTCTGTGAAGTTGCAAATGGACCTGCTGAGATGTAGGAAAAGAAATCTGACAATCCTGCATAAGCGTCATCATCATCAACATGGCCAGCAAGTCATAAATTTTGTGTATTTTAAGTTACACAAGAATCCCTAAAGAGTTTAAGGAGATAAGAAATATAAATCTAAGAATGACATTGAAACATTTTATGATCGAGTTGAGATTTGAAAAATGTTAAATGAAGGTCTATTTATGGAATAATTTCCTAATAATTAAAAAAAAAATAAAAGGTTTCCTGAAAATAACTATGCAATTTGATACTAATTACTGGGAACGTGGCCACAGTATTCATATGGTCCACTTAAAATTAATTGGTGTGAATTTATTGGTAGTTTAGATATAGATAGTCTTTAAGTTTGAGTGCAGCAGGTCAACATATAATTCAAAAAACATAAAACATAACATAAAAAAAAAACTTTAAGAAAACATACTGTACAAAGGAACATAAGCACATAGAGACAGACAAAAACATATACAATGCAATGAAATAACCACTACTCCAGATTATGACAGCATATTTGACTGTCCAGTATCACTGTTTCATAGATTTAGAGTTTAATCGGAGCAGTTCTTTCAATTAAGTGCTAGTTTCTCTAAAATTATCACCAAATCACAACGTTCTTTCCAGGAAATGTCCAAGGAAATTATTTGGAAATTATAAACCTGAATAATAAACCTTGCAGGACACAAGCCCATGCCTACAATAAATACTATAATAATATACGATTCCTAAAATATCAACGTGTGACAGTTTTTATTGTTTTAAGTAATCCCAGAAATAAGAATTTCCATTTTCTGTGAGGTGCCTGCAGGTCTTTCTAATTTGCTCATGCACATATCTCATGGAAAGAAAACGAAACGTGAAAATTCATGGTGCGTAAAAGTGTCAACAGCCCTGTAGAGACCTGTGGCCCAATCCGACAAGGTGGGAACGATGGGGAAACGGAAGATGGATTGATGTCACAAGACGTTCAAACGACTGCTTTTCATGCCTTGAAACTCACCCATGGAGTGAGAAACCAGGACCCAAGTGTCCTGCTGCTGCTTTGCTCTGTTGTGTGTGTGTGTGTGTATGCATGTGCGTGTGAGCATGCAGCCATGCATGGTGGCATACAAACAGATATCAGCTCTGGCTCTATGCACCACTGCTACTGAGAGGGGGTTCTATCATCACCTCTCCTCTCCCACTATCTCTTTTTCCTGTCTCCCACTTGCTTCTCCTTTCACCTTCTCTTCCTGCTTCTCCTTTCCCTAGTGACTGTTTGACCGCTAAATCTCCTGCTCTCACTTTTTAAGACCATTTTCATCAACACTTAGATTCCACACATAGAGATCATGCAGATTAAACTCTTGAACAGCACTAAATAAGTTGTGCGTGGTGAAGAAACCTATGGAAATATTTAATTCTTTTGTTCTGCAGCAGCTCTTTCTCATCAACTCCTACACAGCATACATATCTGTCCATCTCTTTCTCTTCCTGTATCTCACCATCTGCTCTGATGCCTGGTTTGTCATGGAGGAATGTGTGCTGAGGGTTGACAGAGATACAAGGAGCCCGGGGCGTGTTACTCTCTATCTGCTCCTCACACTGGAAAACCAGCGAGTGGTGCACCTGTTACCGTAAAGCCCTGACATGTCTACTTAAAGCTGCAATGCTTCCCCGTTTTCCCCCTCCACCAGCTCCTCTTCTTCCATAACTGCTTTCATTTCCCATCCTTACCCACGGTGTTCTGCTAAATATTGAATATGTAGAACATACTGTGTGGTGAGTCACAACCTTTTATCTTCCAAGTGATTAATGAGTTTGTTTTTCATAATCCTGGTGCCACCTCATGGTCTTTCTCATTTAAGATTCAGACACATTTCTACAGCATTACACATGAATGCATCAGTAAGATGAAGAGCACACTCAGTACCGTGCAGATCTCTGGCAGGCAACAGATGGCGAAACACCTACTGCAATGCCACCACAACTGTCAGATGCATTTGATAAGTTTTGAATAAAGTTTGTTTGTTTAGTATAGTCTCAATTTTGTATGTAGGTATACAAAGTCTTAAATAAAAAGTTTTTGTATAGTATGGTTTCTCTGAGATGCATAGAATAGTGTAATGGTAGTGAGCCTGAGCATCCAAACTTCTCAATTTAAACAATGTAATTTATTCAGAAAATTACAAGCTACCAGGCATCTTTAAAATAATATAATAGTATAGACATCTACATTTTTGGAGAAACTCAAAAAAGTTTAAATCAAGCCCAGTAACTGAATTTTATTCCAACAGGCAAACACTATCATGCTGAATTTCTCATGTTGATAACAAACCAAATTTCAACAAAACTGCTTCAGAATTAATCAAGTTGCAATTGATTTTGTTGGGATGTCTGCATCTCTCATTCATTTACTAGTGGACCTTAATTGCTCCAATATGGCAACTGCACATAGCAGAAATGGCTAATAAAACAGAGATTTATGCATCTTGTGTCGTGCAAGGCCTCAGTGGATTATAATGTATTAAACATGGAATGAATCTGGAGGTGCTATGGGTTCAGTATAAATTAAACTTTCCTATGGATGTCAGCTTTTGAGCCAAGGAAAAGGCCAAAACATGGTCTGCAACAGACTAGGTAAGCCTTGTTTTTAGTCTGTGCAGTGAGGAGTCAACAGTCAGTATAAAGCAGAGATACCAAAAAAATAGGGTTTTAAAAGTTTCCCAAAAAATGTGAATCATCGCAACCATGAGAGGTTCTTGACCATATTGTCATGAAAGTGCAAAAAATGTGGGCTGATGGGTCCAATAGCATGCATCGATTAGCTGCAAACATGGACAGCAGCTCACTCACACAAACATAACCCATTGCATGATTTCCCCCTAGTTCACACATGACAGAGATAACAACAGTCATGCAGTAAAAATAACACTACAAGGTGGCATTATAGATAATGCAGCTGTAAGTATGACTGTCCAAAGAATGCTAATGAGTCCATTGCTGGGTGGTAAAAATGTTCTTAGGTGTGTGCATCTGTGTTTGAATTCAGCACACTCACATTTTAGGACTATGTGTGCAGTTAGTTGGTCACTGTGTGTGTTTGCATGATTCTTTGACCTCTGCCAGGTGCTCTGACCTCCACAGAGCTGTGATACTGAGGTGAATGGTGAGACTTCTTCAGCAGAATCCTGCTGCTGTCACTTTGTTTGGCCTGGACTACGAGAGGCTCCAGGAGTCTGGAAAGACTCCACGACCCCCCCACCTCCTCAGCCCCACTCCTGTTTGATACCCCCCCCCCCCCCCCCAACAGCCAGCAGCAGCCACTCCCAGAAACTCCACACTGCCCCGAGTGAGGAATTAGGTCTGGTGGGAGGACAGGAGGGGGTGTGGGTGTAAGAATGGGGTAAGAAAAGGTGAAATTGATGGGTGAGAAGGTGTCAGGAAGAACATGAAAAAGCAGCAGATTGATGGTGATGTTGGATCAGACGGGACACGGGAGGACAGGAGGATACTGAAGTGTTTTGGAGCGCTACGGCCGCTTCAAAGTTTCATCACATTCGGAGGTTAGGACACCGCACGCCTGGGGCAGGGGGAAGCTGTGGAGGAGAATACAGTAGTTACTGCATTGCTCAATACAAATGCATTTTTGAGCGCTGCTTGGAGGCAAATGTGTTGACATAGTAGCTACAAGGGGATTTTACAGTCAACAAAATAAGGAGTGTAGTTCCTGCAATTTCTCCATGTCATAAAACAGAAGTGCATGCCTTATGAATCTAGGGGTGTAGCACAGAATTCTGGGCCCTATACATAAAGAGTCTCTATTGCCCCCCTTCCCTGTCTTGATGCATGACTCTCATTACATCTTTTGATTTGTTTTTCACAAATAATTGAGCCAACAACTATACACCTGGATCAGTAGTGGCTATGAAGGTAGTCGCTCATGAATTGTTCTTACCACATTTAAACAATTAATAATCTGTGATATGTGCCTAAGTCTGCACAGTTTGAAATCTCACTATAATTTGCTGACTTAAATAAGTTTTAGTAGGCACTTCATGAGCTCACTGTTAATTGCTTTTGTTCTTTCATTTGAAAGAAAGGTGTGTCCCCTTAGTTTTCTTTCTTTGTTTTCATTTTTGGTGCTCTGATTTCCTTTTCTTGAAGAAAGGCATGACTCACAGAGTAAACTGGTACTCCAGCACCAGCAGACACTCAGCTAGCAGCATGAACAGATTAATCCTAGTGCTGGGTGGACTAAACCATTTTGCACCTTTTGTAAGGGGGGAGGGGAACCTCAGAGAGCCTCCACTAGCCTTTCTTTTGATACAAAGGTTACCCATATTTACAGTAATAAAACCAGACATGCACAACCTCTTAACAATGTGATATAATTCAATATGATACAATGTGATAGCATGTGGTATGATCTGAAACAATACTGTACAATACAATATGATACAGTGCAATACAGCACGGTTTGGTAAAATAAGATACGGTACAATACAATACAGTACGATACGATACAATTCAGTACAATAAAATACAATGCAGTATGATACAGTAAGATATGGTTCTGTATGGTACAATACTATATAGTACAATATGAATTGAAATGACAAAATACATTTATTGTCAGTAAACTAAAATTCATTATGAAGATTTATGCTTGCTTATAAACATCTTGACATTTTGTCCAGGAAAAAATATGATGACTGAAAAATGTCTGCAATGGAAGTGAAGCAGGTTGAATTCATTGTGTACTTTCATTAATTCTCAATTACTTCTGTCCTTTCAAACTGATGTTTGTTCTACAGCATTTCCAGGCTCCAGAACTGTTTCTTCAAGAAGAATATGTTGGTATTTGTAGCCTCTGTCATGTTTGTTAAGAGTCACTCCTCTTTCATTTCTCTCTCGGATGCTTTTGTTTTTGCAGGATTGGTATGAACACGAATGAATGAGCCGCTAAGACAACAATACCTATGGAATGACACATGAATGCTGCATGCATGCACACATACAGACACACACACATCCACAGTTAGACTCCTATGCAAACTTTCTCTTACATGAATTCTGCAAACATACACACATGCACAACAACAGACATATGAAGAAATGAGAGGTAGATACAGGCAGGTAATTGTGTCTGTCACACACACTCTGCATCTTCTGTCACATCAACCAGACAAGTAGGGCCGGCAACTTTATGAAGTAACGCTGGCCTGAGGAAATCTTCCGGCAAGAAACTCAAGAAGGGTTGAGGTTTAAAGAAACATTATCTCTGGTAGAATATTGATTTTGTAATTAAGACTGGAAACAACTAATATTTGGAAACAGATAATAGGTAAATGGAAATCTTAGAGCTGTGTGAGTGTGGTTACTTGTATGATGAGGACTGCAGCAGGTTGACACGTGACATCCAACCTCCATCATCAGAATTTGGAGCTAAAAAGTCACTCACTGCATACATGTGAACACAACGGGGAAATTAAAGCCCGAGTGATGATAGATTTTTGGGACTGATGCTGATAAAAATATGAGAGAGGAAAAAAAGGGTATTAAACCAGTATCAGTTCCTGACTGTTCAGTACCAAAATATCAATAAGCTCCTGGAAAAAAAAACACTATAAAGAGCTGACAGGGCAAAATGTCCAAAACATGGCTAAATGCAATAACACAGGAAACAACTGAACTTAATATTTCTGCAAATAAAGGAGCAATCAGTCTAACAATAAGCTGTATCAGTATTTTGATATCAGTATCAATACATATATACAGCAGAAGACAATTAGATTGTCACACACACACACACACACACACACACACACACACACACACACACACACACACACACACACACACACACACACACACTCTTTAGGGTGTTTAGGCCATTGATTGTGGTCCCACCCACATGGGGATCAGGTATTGGGCTCATCTCCATATCAGGTTTCATTCAGGACCCCTCAGGCCAGAGTTACTTCAGTTCACAGTTATCTTCCTGGAGGACACTCTTATCTGCACCAACTAATGACAACAAACAACTGCGCATAATTGCACTCTGACTTAGACTGATGAAACATTCCCAGAATACTTTGCAGTAGACATAAACTGTACAACCTTAAATTTAATGTCACAAAGTCAGACATCTACTGTCTAGCATTGCTGTGTACACACTTTACAGCAGCTCATTGTTTTTTTTTTTAACTACAAGGGTGTGCCAAGAGTTTTGCAACTTTTAGCAAAATGTACTAAATTGATACCATTCTCATGATGCAGCCAGCAGCTACTGTAGTTAGCTTAGTGTAGCAGAAATACTGCACAAAGGGGGAAACAGCCAACCTGTCTCTGTTTTGGGGTAACAGAATCCACCTATCAGCATCACTCAGCCTCACCAATTGATGCATTCAGGTTTGTAAGACAAAATTCTGGGCCCATTCTCTACGGGTCCCTCCCCAAATCCCCAGCTATTCACTATAGTATCCTTGTAGGCTCTAATCAAGGGCAAGACAAAGGTCAACACTGCTGGACACCTTATATCTAATTTGTTTGACTTGCACAAAAAACAAAAAGCGCTAAAACAACAAGTTGACTCAGACCTCTGGCCCTGATATTTGATGTAATGGGAATGAGACACAACAATAAACTATCTCTATTACAGTACAGAGTACAGAGGGAAGAGTGAAAATTAGCTTTGCTTTTTTGTCTGAAGACACATTAAATGATAAATCAAGATTATTTGTCACATACACAGCAGGGCCCAACAATGAGGATTTGCCCTCTTGCCAAGGGCAAGTAAAATGTCATGTTGGGCAAGTAAATCTAACAACTCACTTACTGTGCAAATGATAAAAAAAATAATTCAACCATGAAACTATTTGATTAATGAAGGATGATTTATGGTTAAAGTATTTTTTAATGCAAATGGCTGTTTTCAGCCTCTCAAATATAGCGATTTCCTGCTTTTCTTCACTATTTTCTGACATTTTATTGATGGTGCAACACAAGGTTAAACAGGACATTTAACTTGTTATTTGATAACCACAATTTCAATGGGGGCAAGTATAAATTGACTTCGGGCAAGTCGATTTTTGATCCACTTGCCTGCTTTCTACTCAGAAAAAACACATTAACATTGCGTCCTGCCTCATCATTGCATATGAGTGTGGACTGTGCCGTACCCAGGGACCAACTCCCGCTCTAGCACTCCAGCACCAGCCTTGGTCACTGATAAGATAAATTAAAATTTAACACAGGCAGAACATGCAAATTCCACCACAATGAAAGGCCTCTCTTCCTAGGTCTTTCTTACTGTGAGGCGACAGCTAACCACTGAGCCACTGTGCTCCTACAGATCTATGCCTTGGAGAATAGTCACAAACTAGGTATAGTGTAAAGAAATGCATACCAAAAAACACGCCCATCTCACTGTAATTCTCTCCCAAAAAGCCCTGCTGTTGGAAGTATTCTTCAACTGCATCCCTGCAAGCTCAAGAGACATTATGAGTGAAAGGGGAATTTCGCAATCAAAAATCCTGGAATCATCAACAGACTCAATCATTAGTAATTTTAATGCAAAACAAATATCTGCAAAGTGAGCTCACTCTGTCCCTGTAGCCTCAGGCCCTCGAAACCCTGGGGAAAAGTCGGGCCTGATAGTTTGGTGAAAATTTCCTGCAGGCAGTAATTCTACACGCAGGCTGTGTGCGTTCACAGCAGATACAGTACAGCTCATATTCTCCACACAGGGACAACAATGCGACAATCTGCTCTTTCTCCTCCACAGAATGGGATGCTGTCGCAATTAAAAAACAAAATGTTCTTTCATGTTTCAGTTATTTGCATGAGTCAAATGTGGATGCATGATTGTTTGGGTGTGTGTGCACGCAATCTGTTACATGTCAGCGTGTTGTAGCAGCGTGTATACAGGCGCTTGCGAGTCAAAGTTAAGTGGAAACTGAAGAAGATGAGGGCAGCAGTGAGAATATGTCTCAGGTTCAATCAATTACCACTCTTAAATGAAGCAGGAAACGCTTCTCTACACATCCTTTCCTTTAACGATAAACATCACTCTCCTCCACCCTCCCAACACCCCTGTTCTTCCCTTCTTCTCCTCCTCCTCCTCCTCCTCCTCCTTCTCCTCATCCACCCATCATCCCTCTCTGTCCCTCTTTTTCTATGGATGAGTGGTGATATTCCCGTGGGATAGTGGAGGAGGAGAGTTTTCCAGGGCTTGTTGCCTCACCATCCCAAATAAAGCAGTGAGGGAACATGTCCAGACCACCTCACCTCAGCGTCAGTGATGAAACCCTCCAACAGAAACTTTTTTTTTTTGCAGGCATGCTCTCCTTGTACACACATTATATCTTTTTCAGTTTTACACTCGTTTATTGTTTCTTTCTTGGCATCATTCCATCTTTCATCCAGCATTTTCTTGACTTTGTCACTTTTATTGATTACTTTTCTGTCTTTCTGCTTCGTGTGCAATCTCTTAATGCTGTAATTTACATTCCAAACTAAATATACGGGTGTAAATATCAACTTTTCATCTACATTGCTTTTATAAATTTTCTTCTACAGATTTTTTTTTATCTCAAAAAAGAAAAAAAACATATCTCAATAAAGATATAAAGTTTACTTTGACTTTCACTCATCAAACTGATTATAAGGAAGAAAAAATTTTCCACGTTCACCTGTGATACTTCCCCATAATCTATTTCTCTCTGTCTCCCTCCCTTTTCCTTTCTTCGCCTCGCGCCCAGTTTCAGTCTACATGTCTGGGCTCGTCGGAGGTTTAGAGGAACCACGCACTCCTTTTCTCCTCAGTCCTCTGGAACAATCACAACATGCCCTGCTCAAGGGCCGTAGCGGCAGGGTGCGTCCCATCGCACGCCGGGGGAGGAACAAGGAAGACTGACGTATCGGTGTGTCAGTCCCTGTGACCTCTGGTCCACCAAGTTGGTTACCATAGAGATAAATTAATCAGCTTTTCACTAGAATTAACAACTTCACCTGCTTGTCTGATATATAATCCCATAGGGATTTATCACTTTTTTGTTAGGTCAAAAGTTCACTTTAACATGTTGTCCATAAGTTTCTGCATCTGATAATCCTTAAAAAAATCAAGCAAACAATTAATTTAGCCAAAAAATGCTATTCTTTTTTAATTTATTCTTCTAAATTTGATTTGTTTTGATTTCTATATGAAGTCCTAACTAAGATAGATATGGTTGCTAAAGATTTAAGGGTTATGTTAAGATTTAGTTTGTATAACAGAGACCTTGCACAACAATTTAACCATTTTTTTCAGATACCTGGTAAACTTTAGCCAGTACCAATGGCAATCATTTTCTCTATTACTGTTGGGTTATTTACCCAAACTAAAATTTGTTTATTTTGGCTATACAGTGTTAGACCTGAGAGGCTCAAACTATTTATGTTAAAATTGTCATAAATGTATTGTTAGTTGTACAAAACAATGCCGTTATGACATTAAAAACTGCATGTTATTAACAATCATTAACAAGTAGTGACATTTGAGTTTTTAAAAGAGCCAAAGTAGAAGTTAAGTTTGCAAGTATTGCAATATTGCAATAAAAAATGTCTCAATATTATGCCAGACTGTGATATTACCTGCTTGATTACTGTATTTTATAAATGTATATTATTTCTAAAAGGACTGTTTCGTTTTGCAATTGTACATACTTAATTCAAACTATCATTGCCAAAAATAATTCATGCAAATTTTTTGCACATGCTTAGGTCATGGCTGACTACTTTTATTTTATTTTATATAATGAAGGAAGGAAGAAGCACTTTAGGTTAAAAGGAAAAACAAATTTATACAAACAAAAAACCCTGTACACATCAGATTTTTTATTTACTATAGGCTATTTTTAAAATAATATTTTGTCTTTGGTTTTTTTTTGATACTGCAAATCCTATAATTAAGCTAAGGCAAATAACACATTACTAATACAAAAAAATACACTAACACTTGGTCAAAAAAAGCCATTTTCTTGGTGGTTTTCTAAACATTTCTACTGGGTAAAGTTAAAACCAGTACTGTGTTGGTGATGTATGCGATTTTCACCACTGACTGAGTAGAATTAAAGTACAAAGGCATATGAGTTGTAATGAAGTACAAAAGTCTGAGGATCCTCTGCCCTGGGTTTTACCCTGTCAATTTGCTTTTTTGTTTTTTGGCTGTTATTTGCTGCAGCTTGTATTATATTGGTTATAACTGTATATTGTACTTTTCCAAAATTTAAAACTGATAAAACATTTTACCAAGTACATATGCATTTGTGTCAAAATGCTATTTTTCTAAGCCTTTCTAAAAATGGTTTCTCACTAACCTGACGTAGGTTTCTACATGATGATGTTGCTCGATAAACCCCCTGGGCTGAGGGTTGGGGAACAGAGGGGATCAGCGCTGCAACCTACGTCACCACTTTTTTACAGGTGAGTTGGAGTTTCCATTTGAAAAATCCAAAAAAGGACACATATGGAGTCGCCCTTTAACTGCCTTCCATCTCTGTTTGACGTCTCATTACTGAGCTGCTCTCGGGTTCTTGTGTTCTTTTGCTCTGGGGTCTATTTGTGTGTCAGAGGAGTAGAAATGATCTAATGATATTCAATATGATACAGAGCAGCATTTCATATTGATGGAACATTTAATCTTTTTTCATCCACTCAAACTGCAGCACAATGATTGCTGCAAACAGGATAAATTACTGCTCAGAAAGTGCAGAGTTCTCAAAGGAGGAAATGACTGTCATTATGGGTGGAGTGTCACATGAAGCAATAACTGTGCCAACAACAAAATGAGTGAATAAAAGTGGAATAATCTCAGACATTGACATCTATCAGAACAATTTTAGGGCACAAGAAAACTGAAGTTATCTGCAGCAGCAGCTGACAACATCTGCATCTGCTTTAATGTTTGGATTTCAAGATTATGAAATTGCCAAAAACAACATTTTCTGAATGCTTTAAGTCGAGTTAAAAGGAAAAATAGGTCTAAAGGTAAAATTATTGAATGTAAAGTTTAGATGCAGGAGCGTAGTTGTGTGCACATTCCAAATTCAGTATAGGATAAATAAAAATGGTGAATATCTTAACACTAATTTAACTTTATGGGCTTAACGCACTGAACGTTTTGGCTGCTTTAACATAAAGTTCAGTCATCACCAACATGTAAAAAGGGTTATTGTCTGCAGGGATAAACAGGATTAAATAACATACTCTTTTAATCAGACAGTAGGATCAATAGTTGGGTTGCTTCAGTTCATCTAAACAGTCTTTTTGAGTCACATCCGGCAGACGTGCACCTGCTATTGTGTAACTTCAGTCTCTCCTGAAAGAGAATTCACCTGCCAGTGCAGGAGGGGGGAAAAGAGGAGGGTACGAGGGAGAAAGGCAAGGACAGAGAATGAATAGAGGAGGCAGGGAGAGACAGCCATGCCTTCAAGACAAATGCGTCTTGTCACCTGTTTAAAAGAAAACGCAAATCAAGGCAGAAGTGTGAATGGAAGAGTGGAGAAGATGTGAGGAGTAGGAGGGAGAGAGGGAGGGAGTTGTCGTCTCCTGCAACAAGTTTAACCTGAATCCAAAGCTAACAAGATGCCGTGATTGTGGGGCGCTGAAAATATGAAGGAACTACCAAAGACAACAGAGGGGGAAAAAAAAAAAGAAAATAAAACACAGGCTTTTGTTCACCCTGCTCTCTCCTCAGGTTTCAGACAGACAAGATCTTTATCTCTCTGTCTATCTCTTTTTGACACTCACATACAAACACACAGGTAAACTCTCTCTCCCAGATAGACAGCTCTTTAGGCCTGGAAAGACATCTCGCAGGAAAAGTTGTGCACAGTTGCACGTGTCTCGAGCCACGGTGGAGTATCAGGAAGTGTGCAGGCAGAATCTATAAGATCCAACTTCATGAGCAATACAACACACACACGCAAACATGGGTCTTCAACAGGGGCTCCTCAAAGTAACTGCAGCCCACCCACCCCCCCCCCCCCCCCTTACGAAAGATTAACTAACCTTCTGAATCACTGTGGCACCTATCCATAACAGTAAAGTAGTGAATGACATTGTTATTTAAACATATTGGCCAATTAGCTGCAGCAGAATTATGCATTAGGGTACAGACACTCTTGCAAGCCAATGCATTGTTTTGTAACTTCATGAGTAAGAGATCCAGACATACCCTCCACCTCAGAAACCACAGGATTAAGTGCAGAGGGTGAGGCGAATGCAGCTAACATTATCAACGCTGCAACTCCCGCAGACCCAGCAGCTATGAGCTACTACAAAATATTCAATCCAATATCTCTAGTAGAACCCTGGATTACACGGATCTACAAGCAGAATATTGCAAAAATGTAATTTTAAATTCATAAGTCAGTTTTTTGTTAGTGTATAATCACATGAACATTTGAATCACTGTGTTTTCTCAGTATGAGCTGCTATATTTATGGTAGGCGAGGGGGCCTCTTCCAAGTTGCACCACAATGTTTCTACAATAACCCAGATAAACATTCAGATGCTGCACACATACGTATAACTGCCCTCAGAGCATGAGTCTGGGTCACAAGCAGGGGACCCAGACTCGTGCAAGCTCACTGCTAGATGCGACTAAATTCTACACAGTAATCAAGCTAACTTCAGTAAAGTATGACCATCAAAACTACAAATATGCAGGATGACCCCTTTCAGAGTGTTACAGTATCATATTATTGGATTATTAGGACTAATGCACAAATATACAAGCAGCAATTTAATGTTGCTTCTTTGCTGTCAGCTATCAAATTTGTGTGTTATTTATCTTGGTTATTTTCAGTGATGCTACTAATGTTCCATCTGTTTTGATTTAGTTTTATACACATATTTTCATGTTGAACTGTTTGCATATAGAATAAGTTAGTAAGTAATAACTAAAACAAAAAAGGAAGGAGGGAATAGAGGACATCACCACCTTCTCTTATACATGCACACACACACACACACACACACACACACACACACACACACATACACACACACACACAGACACACACTAATCCACTGCGACAGTCTGAGATGTGTAACACATACAGCACGTCGGGGTCAATAGTTGAGACAAAGTGTTATCTTACTCTTCTCATAACTGCGGGTGAGAGAAGAAAAAGGCCATAAACCATGAGAAGTGTTGAATGTGGGTTCTCACAATATCTCAGTCTGTGTGTCACTGTGTCACAGTCTGATATCCAGCAGGTTTAAGTCTGTCACACGAAAATTCACACCGTTCAAGTATACTGTAAAATAACTACTGTGATTTTACATGGTTGATAATTACGTGTCATTGAACACAGAATCTGGAGTAAAGTGTCAGTTTAAATGTTACTCAATCATGTGTCATTTCATCATGAAAGCATTGTGACTCTGGTATGAGACTGTCACGCAAGCGCTTGAAGTAGTGTGCACTGTAGCCCTGAGTCACAATAATGTGTCATGGCACAATTATGCTATTAATTCTTACTTTGTCAAATACTTTCTTTTTTATTTTTTCTAATTAATGAAGTGAAACTTTTAAATGCAAAATTACTTTATTCATCTCATCATTTTGTCTTTATTTGTTCTTCGTGTGTTTTGAATGGTTACTTTTGTTGGATTTGATTGAGTTGTTGGGCTGGAAAGCTGGAATATACATGTATAACACAAATTTTTATAGATGAAAAAAAGAGGGTAGGATTTTGTAAGTATTCACTTCTTCCTACTGGTTTTCAAACATGAATTGTTTATTTATGTTGTTTACTGTGATCATGCTGTTAAAATTAAGCTTGTCGTTTGATCATTTATATATTTTCATTGTAAAATCACAAATTTACATCAGAGAGCTTTACAGAGAGATAAGGATTACCAAAATACTACAACACACGAAAATAACAACATAAAATCATACTATGTAGGAAAAGAACTGCAATATAGAAAATAGTTTAAAAATATATAGAAACATCAATGACACTGACATGTGTCAATGTGGAGAATTTCTGAAATGCTGATAAATACATTGTGGGGCAATAAATTGGATTTTAGCATATGGTTTTATGTAATGCACATAATATCTTAAATTTTACTTGCAGGAATGAACAGTGTGTGTGTGTTCATCAATGACAACACAACATAATTTCTGGTCTCATTTTGAAAAGGAATCTGTATTATATAATATATGACAGCCACAGGATCCTAATGACTCTGTGAAGCCCCATATGTGATTTATATTCATATCCTAATTATTCATGAGTTCCACTCCATCTGACATGGCCCCCGACTGTCTAAAGACTTAAATGGAGTCAAGGGTGAATCGTCATTTACAGCCTTTGAAAACCTTTCATCTGTGTTCATGCATAAGAAATCTGTAATTACACAGCTTAGCACACTGTAATTCTCCTCTCATTCATAATAGGCAGGTATGGTGCACAGAACAACGAGGCTCTAAATGAGCTGGGCATGCACAGGGCCACGAGGAGGAAAGATGGACACAGTTTCGTTGGTTTTGGTGCCTCAGATGTTTGGGCCCATGCTATCCTCATGAATATGTCCGTACATCTGAAAGAGTTCATTTGGCTAAAGGGGATAATCACTGTGAATGTTAACAAAGCTGTAAATTGATTGCTCTCACGCAATAGGCTGAAGGCTGGCATGAAAGAGGGTTATTGTAAGAATCTTTTAAATGCTTTGATTAAATTAAAGCACTCTGGCTCAAAATTTGAAGTTAGAAATTGTGTTTGAGATCCTCCTCATCAAGATTTCACTAACATGAACAGTTTGTCGGTCATATAACGTTTCCTCTGATGAAATTTTAAGATAAATCCTACAGACTGGGGTGCCTGCAGACCAGTGTTATACTTTTTGTTATATCTCAGAAGAGCTTTATTCTATCATTCTAATTTTTCAAGATTTTGTCAGTCAAATTGTTTCTTATGTCTCCATATCATTGATTTCTGTTTCTGTTTTAATAATGGGGTCCCCCAGTCAAAAGCACCCAATTCTGCCTGTGCATTTTTAATAGATGTAATTATATATGTGGTGGAAAAGAGGCCCAAAGTGCTGTTTCAACGCCTGATGTGTCTTCATCTGATGTTTGATCTTTTTCTCAGCTCTCTGCCTGGGCTGTGACCGACACTGGCGGTGCTGATCTGAGGACCTCACTAAATCGGTATCATTGTGTGTACCCGTGGCGCTCACCAAAGGCCGCTGATCATGATACGTATGTGAACACATAGTTAAAAGCAAGTATATCTCTGGCCTAAGAAGCTGGACATCAACCACAAGGGGTGGTTAGCACGCCGGAGTCTGTGTTGATATTATACAGATAAATCGCTCCACCAATTAAGAATAACAAAAACAGTTCACTACAGTGTTACGTGCATTTTATGTGAAACAAAGTTACAAATAAAGATATTTCAAATATTAAATGTAAAATCATTCATTGCTAACATGATTATTTTAACAACAATTATTATTATCATATGTATTTTTTTTTAAATCGCAGTCAGTGATGGGTCAGTTAATCTGTTGAAAATAGATAGAAGAAGATTTTTCTTCAGATAATTGTATTTCTGATGCTATATTTTGTGGTTATGATGGTGGAAACACTGCCACTTTTGTCCACAGGGGCCTCCAAAATCAGCACAATATGAAAAGTCCTTCAAAAGACATGGCAAAGAAACATTTAGCAATGCATGAAATAACATCGGAAATAAATCTGGGTAATCTGTGCATTGAGGTTGGAGGGTTTGAGCAACAAAGGGTTAAAGTGCCACATAACCAGGAGGCACTTTCTCATGTCTGTTTTTGTTTTATGTAATATGGAAATTAACTTCAACCTTCTTAAAATAATAATAATGATCCATTTTTTCTTCAGATGAGAACAATAACAGAATTAATGTTATGAGAAAGACAGAAATGAACAATTTACCATAACAGCTGCCTCTTGCAGTAGTTTATTCTTCAGTCAGTAGTGCTGTTAAATATGTTGGTGGAAGAGAGTTAAAATAATTTGCTTTCTAGCCCAAGAGACTCAGATACTCCTGACATCAAACAGGAATAAGAATGAATGACAATAAATGAATGATATCCGTGTTGTTATTACAATTAAAAACAGATTCTCAGCGTGTCTTTTGTCACATATATTTCTTCATCCTGTTTGGCTGATGGTTAAAAGCGCGCACAATGCCATCGAAACTGGAGGGATGCCCAAAAATCACAATAGTGACTTGCTTCTACAACACAATCAGCTTTACGCCCACAGTCACAGGCTGTGCTCGAGTGTCCTCCTATATTCACTGCAGCAATTTATTTATAATGTTGTCATTGTCACTTAGGACTCATCACTAGAAATGTTCCCAACAAGCCCAGACCTGCAGAGGATTTAGGAAAAGCCGGCTCTTCCACCACCACTTTGTAACGTGTTAACATTCCTTCACAGGATGGAGTATCACCTCACCACAGTAATGACTTCCTATTGCACACTGCCATATGGTAATGAATACATCCCCTTCATTCCCTGCTCCTATCTAACGTACACGCATTCTTCAGGTATTACAAATGGATGCTGGTCCGTTTGGTTTTTAAAACAGGACAGGCGGTTATTAAAAACACACTGCCATGCATGTCGCCAACGTTCATGCATTCCTCGAGAGATGGCGGACAGTGCCCACGCACCGCGAGTAACAGATGAAAGAGGAGACACCAGACATATTCTGTTTACAGTAAACAGACACTAATTAGAAAATATATTGTGTTTTAAGGGTTGAGGATGATGCTTTGTGGGTCGACAAAAGGAGTTGAAGGTGAGACATGCAGGTTGAGAAAGAGCCTCTTGCCTCTTGGAAATTACAGGATACAAAAATACAGGTACTTTACTTGGCATCAGATGTGTAAAAGTTTCACAAAAGATGTAAACGGAAACTTCTTTGTAACCTGAAGCCAGAAAAGAAAGAGACTCAGTTTTCTGTTTGACCTCTGTCCTGCTGCAGCAGACACAGAGGGAAGGTAGGTAGACTGCGTTGGATGCTAAGAGCTGAAATGATTAGTTGATGAACAGAAGAAGCTACAGCTAGCAGCTACAGTTTGATCATTTTGTTTACTTAATTTTTTGAAGGAAAAAATTACTAAACAAAACATGAACATGGTGTTTTTTTAGACTAAATCATTGATTGATTAGTCAAGAAAATAATTGGCAGATTAATTGTTAATAAAAAAAAGTTTTTGCACCCATGTGACAATAGCTACGTGACAGCTATTTACACCCGGACCCCTAATTTACCAATACAGAGTGTCAAAGTCTCTGTGGAGAGGATATTGTGATGGGTGAAAAGATGCTTTTTGAATTAGTTGGTTCCGCTTGTTAATGAATGATTTAAAAAAAATGTGGGGTGTGATTTTTTTCAGCCTCTGGGACATGACATAAAGTTTGAGAACCACTTAGTTAAACACAAGAATCTCCCTTGAGAGATCAAAACTGTGTTCACTTCTTTCATTAATGGGGCTGAAATAATTAATTAATCACTTAGTCAGCTGACAAAAATAATCAGCTACTATTCTAAAAACTAATTAACAGCAACTATTCCAGCAAAAAACGCCCCGAAATGTACTGATTCCAGCTTTTCAGATATGAGGATTTGCTGCTTTTATAATTGCTGAGTGGGTTTCCTCCAGGTTCTTCAGTTTCCCTCACCATCAAAAACATATATACCCACTCAAATCTCCAGTCAGTAACTGTGACCAAGGTGCTTCTGACTAGAGCTGGTCCCCGGTGCTGTACAGTGGCTGCTCACTGCTCCTTGTTCTAGTATGGGTTAAATGCAGCGAATGAATTTGACTGTATAATTGTACGTTGTATGAGTGCATGATCACAATAAAGTTGATCTTTATTGTAATAAACATCATTAAAGATCAACGGTTGGTCAAAGGTTGTTCTAAGAACACCGTGCAGGACTTCTCTCTGCTCTTGACTGTGTTTTTTTCATTCTATGAAAGGTGTGCATGAGACTTAAGATTCAAGATCTGAGCTCATATATAATTGTAAAATTATACATGATTTCATTTTGGACTGTTGGTCAGACAAAACAAGGCATTTGAAAATGTTGCCTTGGGCTCTGAGAAATTGTTAGAGGGCATGTTTCACTATTGATCAAGAAAATAATTAACAGATTAAATGATTATCAAAATATTTGTTAGCTGCATTTGTATTGATGCTAAAATTTGTCAGATCTCTTTGTCAAGTTTGTTTCTTCCACTGATGTATCCACATGCATCCACTTTTCAGCCTGTCAACGCATTCATTCATTCCCAAGGCCCTCAAAGCTGTCACACACACACACACACACACACACTGAGGTGTCAGTAAACAGGTCGATCCACTATGAATGAGGAGGACGACCGGACGTCCCGAGGAAGTAACACTTCTTTACTTACCAGAACTTTTGACAGCAAGATTTAAAGACCGTGACAAACATCTGAAACTCAGCAAAAAACCCCACAAAACATAAATATTCCACTGTTAGTATGACAGATAGTCATAATTGTGTTTTAGCAAGAGTGTGAGGGAATAGCAATTACTCAAAATAGATGCTTTGTGGAGCATTTGCATATTTAATAACATATTTTAAAAACGTTTCTATGATGGTGGTTGTCTGTCAGCTGTTTTAAAAAACGAAAGAGGTTTTCAAATGGTCTTTTAATGTTTCTAATGGTATGTAAAGCATTGAATCACTGCATTACATTGCATTTAATCCATCATAAGCAAGTTTGTACTGATAACAAACAAGAAAAATGAAAAAAGAAGTGTCATCAGTCTATGCAAATTTAGCCTGACTGCATTTCTGTTGTGGAAACAAGTTGCATCAATTCCAAGTGAATTTTTTTTTTCTTTGACTGATTTACACATCGTTTTCAACACAGTGTATTTTAGATATTTTCTTTAAATTGTATTTTCTTTTCCTGAAGTACCAGCCTCTATTTTCTTTCATATAGTTTGAGACATTTTTATATTCGTTTTATCATCATGATTATTTTATTGTGTTACACTTAACTGCATTAATGCTCTTATTTCTTTGTTCGCTATTGTTGTAGTCTTGACACTTTCGTAACACCTTTAATTAGAAGGTGTATTCACGTTGAATAACATGATTTGCCCTTTATGTGAGGTAACGCAGTGGAAAAGGACACACATACCTCCACACACCTGTTAACACCCCGAGGAAGAAGCACCTGTTCACTGTCTCTATTTATGTTATCACCCAAACCAAAAGTCAGAGAGCTGTAATCAGTGTCTGTGTGATAAACATCTGTAGGTCATAACGCCACGTCTCATTCCAACAAGTCATATAAAGAACATTGGACTGTAGCAGGCGGGGCACGCAAAGAAAGGCTTTGTAGTTTGGAAAGAGATGATGGTTTAATGACACAGCGGCTCTTTGCGTGTCAAAGCATTGTCTTCAACCGCTCTGCAGGACGATGAATACATTTCTGATCTGCTGCTCCGTTATGAAACGTCCAGTCCTCTCAGACGGTCTGGGACAGGTCAGCATATTGTCCCCAGAGTCAAAAATAAATCAGGAGAAGCAGTACGCATTTATAAGCACTACATATCTAGAACAAACTCAGAGAAAACTGAAGTTCCACAAAAAAAATGTAATTTAATGTGTCTGATTCTATTTCATTTTCCATTTTAATTGCTAGGTGTGTCTTTTTAGTGTTTCTTTTATATCTTGTGTAAAATGCTTTAATGTCTTATATTTAATTGATTGATTAGTTCCTATTATCTTTGTGTCATGCACATAAAGTGCCCAACACTTACAAGACACTAAGAGTGCATTTACAGTGTACAAACATTTCATTACAAAATTACAGGTTATATTGCAGCTCTGACATTAGCAAAATGTTCTGCCCTCTCACAAAAGCTTGGAAAATAAAATCTGCCATGAAAAGATTCCTTTCCTGAAGTACAACTCAGGTTTTTTCATAACCATCCAGCCAGATGAAATCATCATCAGTGGAGGACATTTTACTGAAAACATCCTCTACGTCCTCGTAGAGAGGACAGGAGAACAAAAAATTTGCCTCATTTTCAATTTCACCTTGCTTACACAACACAATAAAATCTGTCCTTCTCTGGAGTGGCATTAAACCTGCCAGTCTCTAATGATAATGTTCCTGAACTCAACGGTGCACACTGTTATTGTATATAAAGCACTTTGTCTTGCCTTGTTGTTGAGAGGTGCTGCACAAATAAACTTGCCTTAATAGAAAGGAGCATGCTGTTATCAAATTAAATCAGCCTCTATAATGCATTTACAAATTATCTATCAGTATACCATATATTATACATGCATGACCTGACTGCAGTCCACTTGCAGAGCATGCACAAGTTCCCTGAAAACTCGTGAGGACAGGTAACAACTGCAGTTATCGGGCACTTCGCACTATCGTAGTAGTTTTGCATGTTCTTGTTCTGTCTGTCAACATCTGTAGGCCCAGTGTTTGACCCAGACACAGCTCTTGCAACATGCCAGTCTGAAAAATCCAGCACACTTTGCCAAAAATACACGCTTAATTTCTCAAATTACTTTCATATGTACCGTGCATACCGGTATTGAAGATGTCAGATCATTGCAGGAAATGAGTGGAATTTAAAATGCTGATCGACATCACAAGGCAGCAGACAGTTTAAATGCATTGGTTTTGATTTGAGTACAATGGGATGGTGTCCTCCCAGCTGTGGTGCTTCACTCCCTCTGCTGGTTAGCAACCGAAATGTGAGGAACGAACTTTCAGAATTTCAGGGTCTGTGTTAAAAAATTGAAGAGCAAATTTTGTTGATTTGTCTCAAGTCAACATCTGAGACTGGACTGAATTGCTTCTCAGCCTTTTTGGTTTTATACATACCAGGCCATAGATAAGATTTCAGAATTTCTTTCCTTCTTTAGTCAGAAGATGTCAAATATAAGAAATGTAATTTCTCCCCCAGTTTCTTGAGAAGCTCTGTGCAGTTTCCTTTTCCTCATTTAATCTAATCTCTCCATCTACTGATATGGGTATGGGAATGAAACCATCAACTTGTCCTTTAGATATCACACCCTTAAAATTTCTAAAGGAGATTTTTAACACAGCGTACCGTTTGATTTTGACTCGGCTTGACTTTCTGATTACCTTCAAGGCCCTGGGAGGCACAGCTCCATGTTATTTAGCTGCTTACAGTGAACACAATGACAACCTAGGAATAGAACAGTTATTCTTATACACCAGGCTAACTTCTAGTCAGTCAAATAATAGTAACATCAAATAATTCTCAATTTTTCTGGGGACCCCCCGGAACCCCCTCAAGGACCCCAGATTGCGAACTGCTGGACTAGACAAACAACTTTTTTTTAGTTGCAAACTTTAGTTTAAATTCAATATTTCCTTTTATATAAAAAGCAATGGAAAATGTTGCTAAACAGCGGCTCACCAGCGTCACCACAGCAAGTGCACTTTGCTGTTTGTCTTGCCAATATTTCATGTGGAATTAATGAGTCATCAGTTGCTCACCTGATTTCTACCTGCGTTAGAAATATGAAAAAAAAAACCTCGGCTGTCAATTAAAACAGCAGCTACAGAAACACCCTC
Source organism: Lutjanus erythropterus (assembly GCF_056507025.1). Classification (NCBI taxonomy): domain Eukaryota; kingdom Metazoa; phylum Chordata; class Actinopteri; order Lutjaniformes; family Lutjanidae; genus Lutjanus; species Lutjanus erythropterus. The sequence goes on from NC_139334.1 coordinate 16,842,733, forward strand.
CATTGACCTACCTTTGTTTTGTTTGACAGAAACACTGTCGCTGACGTTACCGTGTCCCTCCTTCACTGCTGCAGGGACAGAAAAAGAAGAGACAACATACCATCAGTGTTAGTCAGGATTACAATATGATGCATGATGAGATTATTAGTTATTGTCACTCTTTTTTTTTTTTTTTTGGCTGAGGAGGAGCTGCCTACATTCAAATACTTTTTTGAAAGATGATGTGAAAAAACAGCCCGTATTAGTTATATGACACCTATTTCATTCACGTAGTCTGGTTGTTGTTGTTGTCTGGTTGCTCAACATATAACATTTTTGGACAAGACACCTTATTTTATTAAAGCACAAGTAAATTTTGTATTTTTAGGATATAATCAGGATATCTTTGAGGTAGGAGGATGTGAATTCAGGGGTGTATGCTGGGTGGTTTCCAGCAAATAAGTGCACTGTGCTGCCAGTTGTAGTGCAGTGGTTCCCAACCAAACATACACACAGGATAATACTAATCGCAAGCAAATTAAAATATTTCTTGTAAATGTCTCTTTCCAAGAAAGCTAAATATTTAAACATTTAAAATAATCTTAACATTTTTCTTTAACATCCCAGCAGAGCAGGTCTACCTCTTTACAAAAGAATGATACTGATTGTTTGTCAGAATAGTGATATATCAGCACCTGTATGGATTAATATAATGATGTTTATTGCATATCCACAAGTACAATATGTCAACACAGATTTTGGCACAGTTAGACAGTATGTGAAACAATAATAATCATAAACAGTGACAATGACACAACTGCTTCCTTGTGTTTTTTACTCATTCTGTCTGTCATTGTGTTATTCTGTTCATATGTAAACTAATGACATCTTGGACTTGCATACCTCTGACCTGTGGCTTATATTTCATTACATGCGGACAAAAAAATATAATTTAAGTGGGTATATACAGACTTTTGATAGGTATAAGATTTTATATTTAACATGCATACATACAATTTTGGCAACCTCAAGGCAGACAAATCCTTGTGCACCCCTTGTGATCTCTGCTGCCCTCCTGTGGTTGATTGGATCCACAGATCATTCAACGGTAATGAGCACCAAGGAAAACATCCGTATGAATATTATATTTATTATATTTCATAATTTTGCCCTTAAATTTAAAATTGTGTATTGGACAATACTCACATACAATATAATAGTGTATGAAAAATAAATATTCATTCCCAGCCAATAACAATAGTATAATAATTATTTGTACAGTTTTTTGGGGGAAAGTGGTTGGTTTCAAAGAATTTAATACCTGTTTTTGAATATGATATTGTTAAGTTTGGTGTTCTCTTGCAAATTTTTTTATGTAAGAATATTTTGATTGAAGGAAATTGTTAAGGACATAAATGTCTATTTGGGTTTGTTTTGTTTGTTTGTTGTTTTGTTTTGGTGTTTTGGTGTTTTGATTTATGCTTCTTGGATTAATTGTAATATATGTTTAAAATAATATTGCCTATTTGTTGTTTGAAGTTGTGGAATAAAGGTTGGACAAACGGTAGCGTTAAAGACATTAAAACGGTGCTTTGACGCCATCCAGTGGTCAAACTTATGTATTACAGCTCCACGATCCACAACGAGGTCAAGCAGGGAACCTTAGAACCGCGAAGGAGCCGCGTGTGTGATCAAACTAACCCCAAAAACCAAGTATTTTCTGACCCTAAATCTGGGTAGATTTTAACTACAGCTTTGTCACATTTTTAAACATAATTAGTTTGTACAGGATGGACAACGAAGAATCAACGCGTACAAATCTCGCGAGAAAACCAAGTCAAGTCAAGGGTTCCCTTCTAGACACGATGCAATTGATCTATTTTTTTGGTTGTGGTTAAGGGGTGCACAGTGCTTTTCAAACACGCGTTATAATGGCTTTTTATTAGTGAACAAGTTGTTTAAAAATTGGGTTAATGTTGCATGTTGCTGCTGAGCGATGTTCAATGTTTATCACGTGGAGAAACGACTGACGTCAGACTGTAAGAAGAACAGGATGGGCAGGCCAGGTGAGTGCAGGCAGGTAAAGGTGAGCTCCACCGTCCTGCGCACTACTCAAGGAAGCACACCGATGATTTGTTGAGTTTCTCCATTTTAAGCCGATTGCGTGTGAGTAACATCTAAAATACAGATTTAAGTCGTGAATGTATATGTTGTTTCTCTTTATTAGCGAGTTTTAAAATTGACGAAAGTCTGCCAGCTCTTCTCGCTTCCGTTCTCGGCAAATCTGGGTGTAGCTGCTCGATACGTTTCAGGAGTTTTGTGTGTGATATGAAGTCGTGTGGTTGACTATAGTTATACTATAAACTGTACAGTTTTCTTTTACTCTATACTGTGTTGTAAATAAGTTATATGAACTGTTGCAGCTGCCTGCGACGTCCTACAGAAACTCACGTACAGAGCTGATATCCAACAGGCGCACATCCCCCAACCGCAGACATTATTTCCACCCTATTCCTTTCGGAATATATGTTGTCCAATATGTGCCTGTAGGAAACTTTTTTTTTTTTTTTTTTTAACAGGACATAATACAGATTATTTTATGTTAGCTTTATAAACAGCATTTTATGTATATTTGATCCTTTTTTTAAATTCAGGTTTAATATATGGAAAAGGATCAACTGTTACAGGTTGACAGAGGAGTGCTTTTTCATTTAGCACTATTAGAGTACCTTGAATGTATATGACATTCATAAACAAACCAGTTCTATCAAACTTTGGAACTGTATCTGAACAATGTGTCTGTGCCGTCATGCTGCAGGACTTTTCTTGATTATTTCATATGATTATCGATTACGTTTACATGCAGACAATAGTCTGTATTTTGACCTTATTCTGAAAAAGATCAAATTCTTACTAAGCTGTTTACATGACTAATGAAAATGAATGGTCCACTAATACTCCCATTTTCATGCAGCCTTGCTGCGATTATTGATGCTTCCTTGCATCAAAATAGGTTTTTTGTCAAAGTTTTCCACTGTTGGCAGACTTGTTTGACTGTACAAATTCAGCCTCTCACTTTCATACAACCATCCTCTTTAAAAGGTCCGCATTGCGATGTTTATGCATACCCCAAAAAACCCTGTTGATATAGGTCTCTCCCTCTGACCAGAAATGTGGGCTTTTGTGCTTGCATCTGTACCCCAGGCTAGCAAACTGTTGGCTTGTTAACAGCACAGAGCTGACTGTAAACAAACATGCAGCTGTGTGTCACAAACTGCAGTAAAAGCCCTGAATGAGATGCAAAGTCTGAATTTGCTGTTTGCTTGTCCAAAGAATGCTCCTAAAACCAGACAAATACAAGCATATCCCACATATCTTAATCAGAATCTGTTCCTAATTCAAAATATCCAACATGACCTTTATCAAATTCAGAATATTTGCGATTATAGTGGAAAATGAATGTGCATGTAAAAGTGTATGAATCTGAGCTGATTTTCAGTGTTTTTGGCTCGTTTTTTTTTTTTTATATTTTTTTATTGTTTTGTCTTTTATACTTTTTTCCTAATGTGGATTTCAGAATGTATCCATCTTCAAGTATATTGTTCAAAATAACCTTGCAAAAAAATCTCTCTTAACAGAACCAAGAAAATGGTGAAGCAGGATGAGCAGGACTTCGCCAACCGGCCTGACAACACTGCTTTCACTCAGCAGAGACTTCCGGCATGGCAGCCCATGCTCTCTGCTGGCATTGTCATCCCAGGGTTTGTCCTCATCGGCCTGGCCTTCATCGGCATTGGAGTCGCCCTCTTCGTCACTTCGCAGAGCATCCAAGTGTTGGAGGTACGACTGTGACCACTGAACACACAAATCACATGTCACCAGTACAAAGAAAGGAGAGACACAAGACGGTGTGTTTTCTGGGATAAAAGGGAACAGTATTAAAACAATATGTATTTTTAGTGTTGAGATGAAAGAAAATTGCACAAGGTCCAAACTGTACGCTACTATTTGCTCATTGACTTATCACTTGGAAAGCGATATGATTTAAACAGGTGTGGTATCGGTAACACTCAATGGAGATAGGCGTTGTATCCATCAATAATTAATGATGACCTGTATTGTTCTTTCCTCCACAGTTAGATTACACTGGGGTTGAATCAGCCTCGCCGTGTTTCAAGTGCTCCGACCCAGACGTCAAGAACTGTGTGTGCAAGCTGGCCTTCCCCATCAACACTCTATTTGAGGTTGCATTGGTGCTTTGCACAAACACATTCATACACAGACATGCAAACAGTTTGTTTTAGTGAAGTTGAACTCTCTTCCTGCCTTTGACCTTTGGCTGTCTTTTTGTTTTTCTGTTTTCTACCAAAGGGCCCTGTTTTCTTTTATTATAGTTTGTCCAACTACTTCCAGAACTACAGAAGGTATGGTGTGTCCAAAGATGATGACCAGCTGTCTGGAGACCTGGATAACTTTAAGGTGAGTTAACTTATGAGAAAACCTATGAGAAATAATGCTCCATAATGCTAAACTCGAAGCCCACAAACCAGTGGGTGAAACCACAGTGTTCTGTCCACTTATTCTACTGTTTATGTGCTGTTACTCATCTGTAAAAAAAAAAAGCTTTTATTTTATCAATGCAAACATTGTTTTTTTGTCTCTCTTGAAGGCTCCCAGTGACGACTGTACCCCCTATGTGTATGACAACAACAAACCAATTGTACCATGTGGAGCAGTGGCAAACAGCATGTTCAATGGTACGTAAAAACTTGGGATGAAGTTTATTTGCACGTTAAGGAAAGTATTCATTCTTGTTTTTGCTTGCTTTACAGACACCTTCAAGCTGTATCAGATCATCAATGGGATAAAGAAGGAGGTGCCCCTGGATGGGAAAGGGATTGCTTGGTGGACAGACTACAACGTGAAATACAGAAACCCTTCTGTCACACCTCTGAAGAATGCTTTCAATGGTAGTAACTTGAGTAAAAATTACTGTGACTTGCTGCTGTGATGCAAATTACGTGAGGGATGCGTAGGGCTTAAAACTAATCGTTCATCAAAAGGCTATTTTAACTAAGTTATATTGAAAGGAATTTGAGTGTTGTAGAAGAAGCAAAATCACATTTTAAAATATGGTTAATATAATGTCTGAAAATCATGATAGCTGATCAAAAGTTTGACTTGCAGGTACTGTGAAACCCCCATTTTGGCCTCGGCCTGCTTACGAGTTGGACCCCAAAGACCCTGCTAACAACGGCTTCATCAATCAAGATTTCCTGGTTTGGATGAGGAGGGCGGCCCTGCCTAATTTCAGAAAGCTGTATCGTCGAATCACAGAGGGTGATTACGCAAAAGGTCTGCCAGCTGGAAACTACTCCCTTGAAATTGCCTACAGTATCCTTTTTTTTTTACATCTTACAGGTTCTGGGATGATTCTAGGATGAATTTAAGGATGGTACTTGGAGACATGGCCACCACACCTTGTTTAGTGTCTCTATTTAAGCTTTTTTTTTGCACGTTAGTACTATATAGCTGTTTTGATCTTACTTGCTGCTGTAATACAGTCATATTCACTATATTGACACACACTGTAATGCGTGTATATAATTTTCTGCCCATTTCACTAGTGCATTTGTTGTGTCATCAGGCGGTATGATTAGACCAGAGCATTTTGCATGGTTAAAAGAGTTTTACATCCACATGAGATTTACAAAGCTTCAAATCTACCCAAATGGGTCAGACAGGCGTTGAATCGGCCACATATTTTGTATCATGTTACTTCATCTAACCTGTTTTACTGGTTGGGTGTGGCTCTGTTTGTACTTTGGCAGAGTGAACACAATGACGCTGATGTTCCCTGAGATGAGGGAAAAATACAAGCAAATTTTCTGACATAAGTAAATGGGCTAGGCAAATAATTATTCACGTGATTGATTGTCGTCTACTTAAAGCCTACAAAGGTTTATGCAAATACCTAAAAGGCATTTTTCATTTTGCGTAAAGCAGAGTGTTTCCATTTTTGCTGTATATCCTTAACATTTTGTCCCCCAGATTATCCTGTTCTGAGCTTTGAAGGGAGAAAGAAAGTGGTTCTCAGCAACGTGTCCTGGATGGGTGGCAAGAATGAGTTCCTGGGCATCGCCTACCTCGTGATTGGCTCACTGTGTGTTGTCATGTCCATAGTCATGCTCATTGTCTATGCTAAGTTCAAGTTTCCTGAGGAAGACTGAGTTCCTGGTCATGGACTGTGGTTGGCTGGGGGTTTATATACCCGACCAACATTTTTTTTTCTTTTTTCTTTTCTTCTGTTTTTTTTTACTGAATGGGATGATGAAAGCACAGTGCAGTTCTCACACAAAGGGGAGCATTCAGCTAGAATCCACCCTTGGACTTAAATCACATGTGTTGCATGAAGACGTCCCCAAGGTACAGAGGCAGCTTGGTGTCATTTTGTAAGGCAGGACTTGACCCCACTGGCTGCAAAATAGGAACTGGCTTTGTGGACGCTGTGAAATAATTTCAAACATGGGTGCATGTGTAAAAACACTGAAATGTCAGTTACCATTCATTATTAGTGGAAAAGCTAGATGTATTTTGTTGGTATCTCAAATTTGAGTGATCTTGAGGAAAGTCTCATTGCTCATGAGTCAAGTCCAAAATCATAATGTTAATTCTGTTAATATAGCTATATTTTATTGGTAAAATGATAAAGCCTCTCCTATGCCTCCTAATGGATGGATGTTAAGGTAGTGTGGAGGTAGAATGACACTGTCCGCAGGCTGATATCTGCTGAACAAGAGAAGACATGCATGCATTTATTTAGTCGGTGTTTCTCTCAGGCTTCCTATACTGTATTGTTTTTAAATCATACTTCATATCAACAAAATGAGCTGCAGCCTCATTTTAGGTCAGTAATAATGTTAAAGCCATAAATTATTTGATAAGCCATTTGATACTGGACTAAAAGTTACTGTTGATGTGTGTAAAATATATAGTTTAGCTTGGAAATAATGCTGTTTAATGTGGGAATATATTACTCCTCAAGCTCAGGGATCTGGTGTACAGGCCATGCAAGCTCATGTTGTCTTCTATGTACTGAGATTTTACTTAATGTTTATTTATTTAATAAAACAACACAAAAACCATAGCTTTTACATTACTCTGTTATTTTGATATTTAGATTCTGCAGGCAACAGTGCCATATGTTTACATATTTTTTAAATCTATGCTGGATTAAATAGAAATGTGTGTTTAATGCCATAAGTGGGCCAGTTGTTTATCCTTCAACCACTTTATTATGTCTTCAGAGTTCATTGGGTTATAGAAATCACATTACAGTGTCTGAATAAGTAACAGCATAATTAAAGTTGTGTTACTGTCTTTAACTTTGCCAAATCTGGACTGTGGCTGAGGAGGATTTTTCGATTTATTGCTGCATCATGGAGACAACTCCCTTTCTCCCCCTATCTGTCATACACTGCTAAAACAAAAAGACTGTCGTGACTAGAAGGGAACCCCAGACCCGCGAAAGATCTCGCGGGAGTAACCATTTTAACCCAAACCCTGGTCTCCCCCTAACCTTAAGCAAGTATGTTTGTCCCTCAACGTAAGTATATCTTAACTACAGCACTTTCCATCATAATTTAAAATTAATTTGCACAATGAAGAGACAATATGTACAAATATCGCGGGGGTTCCACAAATCAAGGGCACCCTTTTAGACAAGACGCAAAAAAGACAAAAAAAAGTGATTCATTCAACTGCATTGTGGGTATTGTAGTTTTACGCTAGTATGGCCCAGTGAATTACTCCCTTCCGTGAACGACAAGTACCACAATCCATTGCACAAATAAAGTTGACGCCGGTTGCAGCGCCTTTGACAGCGGTAGTCAGTCAGCCTGTGACCAGCTCGCCACGGCCAGTCTGATAACGACAGCTTCGCTTCTTTGTTCAGTTTCACGCCGCCACCTGTCCTGCCGTTGACCGCTTCAAAGCATGTCTGACGGCGGGGGGACGGAGGAGAACTCCGGCACCATGGAGGTGTCGGCCGTTCAAACGGTCGCTGATACCTCGGTGCTGCAAAAGCACATTCGGAAATTGGTACCGCTGCTCCTGGAAGATGGCGGCGAGGCCCCGGCCTCACTGGAAACCGCCCTGGAGGAGAAGAGTGCCGTGGAGCAGATGAGGAAATTTCTGAGCGATCCCCAACTGCACACCATCCTGGTGGAGAGAAGCGCACTCAAAGGTACAGTTAGGAAGAAGCGATCAGCTTTCAATAACATGATGAATGTCATGAACATCACAATGCAGCATGTCTGTATCTTGACTATCAAATTCGTCACCAGCGAAGTGTCTTTAAACCCATTGTTAGCTAAGTTATCGGTGTATGTGAGCAGGTTCGTAGTATTTGTCAACGGGCTAACAATGTTATCAAAGTTTTCTATCCCTGCCTGTTAAATGGAGAGGCAACTGCGCCACACTGGGTGGGGAAGAGACAACAGAACAAATGACACTGCAGTTAGGTTGCAGTGCAGTGTTGTCATTTTGAAGTGTGATAACAGCACTGATTAAGCTGCAGTCAGTATTCATTTTAGTATGGCAGTGTAGCCTGCATTGCTAGACTGAACCTCTCTTTCTTTTTTTATTTTTTAAGTTAAAAACACATGTACATTAACAGTATATACGCGACATAGCTGTCTATACAAGGGGTACACACTAATAATCATTTCGTACAATTTCAAACTAATGTATCATAACTTAATAACAAAAGCATCAAACATAATTGGTTTTAATTGCCATCTTGTTCCTAAGGCCTCCTAATGTGTTGCCGTCCATGTCTTCTTATAATAGTGGAATTTTTGAAGTAATCAGAGTAACTACACAAAACCCTAATGTCTTTGTCCTTATTATCTCCTAAACATTTAAAAATGCCTTAATTTTGCAGTTGTTGGCTCTGTTTCCCCTCTTACATAATGCTGAACATCCACCAAAAATATTCTAGTACACAGTTCTTAATAAAACAAATTGCAGATTGTTTCTTCTTCAAGTTCACAGTAACATTCAGTGCAACAAGGCTGAATCACTCTGTTCCTGATTTCCAAGGACTTTTCTCAACACTCTGAGGCCAAAATTGGATAGACCCTGGGATTAAAACTGGCATCAACACAAGCCAAATTCTGGTAAAATATTTCAGTGGCTGGTAGATTTGCTTTCTCACCAGCCCTAAAAAGCCCAAAACGTTTAATCTATTGAGGTAAAAAGGCAGTTTAGTAAACAGAATCTTGATCCACATTTGATCAGCATTATTTAGTTTGATAGTTTCATCTCAGTTTCAGGAGCCTGAGCATTGTGCTGGACGGACCTGCTGACTGGATGCATTTGTATAGAACCAGTCAGAGCAGTGCAATGGCTGAAATGTGATTTTTCAGATCTGGACTGGTGACGCTCCTCTGTCATCGCGTAGAACCCAAACCATTTAAATAAATGGTTAGAATTGGTCCGACTGGATCCAAAGCTCTGTGCATTCTGTCTCAATGGAAGAGGGTGAGATGTATTTGCCAGAGCAAATGAAAACAAGAACTCTGAAGATTTGTTTGGTTCACTGGATGTTGGTGTAGAATTCTATGCATAAGTGCAGTTTTATAACCCACATTCAAAAAATAAAACTCGTTGGCAGCATTGCTGTATACTAAAGAGAACAGAACAAAAGCACAGTGCTAAAAAAAAACAAAAACACAGCCATGATTTTAAAAATGTCACAAGCACCAAAATCATAGAAATTCAAAGAGTGAATCTTTTGTATTTGCTACAAGTCATGTTGTGTGCACCTTCTTTGGGTTCTATCATGTGAATTAGCTTGTGTCAATGAACACATTATCTTTTGTTTGCTCCAGGCAAATTAAGCCTGAGCTTCAGAACCACTTGCATTTAGTAATATTTTTATGAGTGCTAAACCTTGATCCCTTGATACTGCACATGACCAGCCGCTTAGTCTGAGCCTGTAGGTTTTGGATTCCCAGCCAGAGTGCCGCTGCTCCTGCCTATTCATGGTTCTGCTTTAAGAATAGTGATGCTGCAATGCAGAGAGTGCAGTCTCTGCAGACAGCTATCTTTTCCTACAAGCCATGACCTCACTTGCAAAGGAGGGTGGGGACACAGATGGATGCAGATGAAAGTGTCAGATTGCACTGTCATCCTACTGTAAGATGGCTTATTATAATCAGATAAATGCTTATAACTAGCATCCAAATAATTATTTTTACCATTAGCATCAGACTAATTTTGTTGGCCTTGAGCAATCAGTCCTTAGTGCGTCATGGAAGCCTTAAAATAGTAACTTACATGGTGTTAAACCTCAGCACGCGGACTGTGTACTGGTAAATGATGCCAGCTTTGATTATGTTACAAGATCATATTATGGTAAATTTTTGAAAAAAGGATCTACTATGTTTTGATTTTAGGTTTTACATGGTGATGCCAAACCTTTGACCTGGTAGTTAGTGGAGAATCTTAATAACTTGGTTTCAGTGTGGAAAATGGCTTTAGCAAACACTCATTAATCACTGATTGGCAATGCAAAGAAAATGATTTCAGTAGCTGTCATTGTACTTTGTCAGATAAGACTTAAGTTTTATTTGATCTTCACACAGAGGACGTTGGAGATGAAGGAGAGGAGGAGAAGGAGTGCATCACTTATAACGTCAGTATTGATATACATTATGGGATCAAGTCCAACAGGTAAATGATGCCTCTAATGCACTGAACAGAGGTCTTCTTTTCAGCCATATGTGTTTTAATGTGATGTGATTTAAACTTCATATAACCTGTACTCTAAAATATAATTTTTCATTTATTTACTGCATTGCATTCAGCTTCCATTGCAGTTCTCTAAATTAAATTAATTCTGAAATATAAATGTTTTCAATCCCTTTTGTTCCCTTTAGCTTGGCTTTGATCAAGAGGACAGGCGTCATTGATGCCGACAAGCCCATTTCAACTCAAGTTCGAGTTCTGACCTTGAGTGAGGATTCTCCCTATGAGACGCTCCACTCTTTCATCAGCAATGCTGTTGCTCCTTTCTTCAAGTCCTACATCCGCGAGTCTGGCAAGGCAGACAGGTAATCCTCAAGATGTGTCCTACATTAAAAAAAAAAACTTTCATCTAATAAACTGAATCATGCATTCAGTACAGAGGAATAATGTTTCATTGATGTAGAATTAATTTGCATCGCAATCTCTGTCTCACTTCTCTAGAGATGGGGATAAAATGGCTCCCTCAGTGGAGAAAAAGATTGCTGAGCTGGAGATGGGCCTTCTCCACCTGCAGCAGAACATTGAGATTCCTGAGATCAGCCTGCTCATCCACCCCACCATCACAAACATCGCTAAGCAGTGCTATGAGCGCGGGGAGAAGCCCAAGGTCACTGACTTTGGGGACAAAGTGGAGGACCCGACCTTCCTCAACCAGCTGCAGTCTGGGGTCAACCGCTGGATCAGGGAGATCCAAAAGGTCGAGAGACATTTCCATATTTCTGTCTCAATAATAGACAAAACAATGCTGTTATATTTCATGTAATAACAGGTATATTGAAATATATTTTCTCTTATACTGACCGCTGGGTTTGTCTTTTATCAGGTGACAAAGCTTGATCGTGACCCAGCCTCAGGCACAGCCCTGCAGGAGATCAGTTTCTGGCTGAATCTGGAGAGAGCCCTCAACAGGATCCAGGAGAAGAGAGAGAGCCCCGAGGTTCTGCTCACACTGGACATCCTCAAACATGGCAAACGTTTCCATGCTACTGTCAGCTTTGACACTGACACTGGTGAGTGACAACCAGATAAAGCTTTGGCTTTTTTTGCTGCCTTTATTGGCAGTATTTTGAACACAGTATGATTAATTGTTTGTCCTTTCTCTACATCTCACAGGCCTCAAACAGGCAGTGGAAACTGTCAATGACTACAATCCTCTGATGAAGGACTTCCCTCTCAATGACCTGCTCTCTGCTTCAGAGCTTGATAAAATCCGTCAGGCCCTGATGGCCATATTCACTCATCTGAAAAAGATCAGGAACACCAAGTACCCGATCCAGAGAGCATTGCGTCTGGTAGAGGCCATCTCCAGGGACTTGAGCTCCCAGCTCCTCAAGGTGTTGGGCACCAGGAAGCTCATGCATGTTGCCTACGAAGAATTTGAAAAGGTCGGTGTGGTTGAGTCTCTAGCATGAACTACTTTTGCTATTCAAAATATTATACATCTTCCTAAATGTCCTTTCAAACTTTTGTGTGCAGGTGATGGTGGCATGCTTCGAGGTATTCCAGACCTGGGAGGATGAGTATGAGAAACTACAGGTGCTTCTGAGGGACATTGTGAAGAGAAAGAGAGAGGAGAACCTGAAGATGGTGTGGCGTCTGAGTCCTGCTCACAGGAAGCTCCAGTCACGTCTGGATCACATGAGACGTTTCAGACGGCAGCACGAGCAGCTGAGGGCCGTCATCGTCCGTGTGCTAAGGCCACAGGTAAAGTACTAATAGTGTCTGTAATGGCTACACTGGTGTACGCTATATTTAGAAAAGTTTGACTGCTTTACTTTGCTGTCAGGTAGCCTTTTCTGGTGGGAAATATAAGCCAAATATCAGTTACTAAACTAAACTAATTTTACCTTATAGTGCACTGGAGTTGCTGGTCCACAGTTGCCTCGATCTGTTAGTTTGTTTTGTGTTATTGTGCGACTTTGATGACAGCAAACTATCCTTTGAAAACACTTAAGTCACACAGTGGGAGGAGACCAGCAACTCCAGTTTTGTGCAAGGTGAAATGACTGATTTTGCCTATGGAGTTTGGTTGGTTTGGGGAGAGCGATATTTAGCTTGTATAACAAAAGTTTCCTATCAGAAAATTCTGTCTGATGGCAAAGCAAAGGAGTGAAAATATTCTTCCAGCTTTTGTGCTGTGCCCCTCTATTTTTCTCCTATGGATAAGTACATTATGCAACCCCACTTGAAATAATCCAAAATATAGCTAATATCTAACTAATTTTATCCACACTTGACTGAGAAATACTTTTTTTGTCTTTTGGTCTCCAGGTGTCTGCTGTGCCACAACATGCCCCCGGAGAGACAGTCGAGCCTCAAGACATGAAGGTCGCTGGCGTTCTCTTTGATGCTGCTGACGCCAACGCCATCGAGGAGGTCAACCTGGCCTATGAGAATGTCAAAGAGGTGGATGGCCTGGATGTTTCTAAAGAAGGCATGGAGGCCTGGGAAGCTGCCATGAAGCGCTACGATGAGCGCATTGACCGCGTTGAGACCCGTATCACCGCCCGCCTGCGTGATCAGCTGGGAACCGCCAAAAATGCCAACGAGATGTTCCGCATCTTCTCCCGCTTCAACGCTCTCTTTGTGCGTCCCCACATCCGTGGTGCCATCCGCGAGTACCAGACGCAGCTCATCCAGCGTGTGAAAGATGACATTGAGTCACTGCATGACAAGTTCAAAGTGCAGTATCCTCAGAGCCAGGCCTGTAAGATGAGCCACGTCCGAGACCTCCCGCCTGTGTCTGGCTCCATCATCTGGGCCAAGCAGATCGACCGTCAGCTGACTGCGTACATGAAGAGAGTGGAGGATGTCCTGGGAAAAGGCTGGGAGAATCACGTGGAGGGGCTGAAGCTGAAGCAAGATGGAGACAGCTTCAGAGCTAAACTCAATACTCAAGAGATCTTTGATGACTGGGCTCGCAAGGTGTGTAATATGATACTTATTGGACAAATACTTGCCTCTCTTCTGATTAGGGCTGGGCAATATTGCAATATTTTCTCAACATGATGATATGAGGCCAGGTATCAATTTTTTGATATCATGCAATTTTCTGAACTTACTAGATTTTCCAGCCATTCTGTTTGCCTTTATCCAATTAGTCGTTTTATCCACATTACTATCATTGCAATATCAATATTGTGGTGTGGTCAGAAATATTGTGATAAAATTTGATTTGTCCATATCACTCAGCTGTGGTCTAGAAGATCACCATGTTTTAGGGCTGCAACTAATGATTATATTTATTGTAGATTAAACTGTCAATTAAATATTTCCTTAAAAAATTACTCAGACTGATTAATTGATTATCAAAATAGTTGCTGATCTGATTAAGATGTATATTTATATTCTAGAAAAGCCAGAAAATATTATAGAAACTATTGAGATATTATTTATAAGCCATATTGCCCAGCCCTTCTTACCATGCATGTTTCCATTTTCAGTCACCTTTTCTTCCGTTATTTAAATATTTGTTGCTCTTTTCTTTTATAAATCAGGTGCAGCAGCGTAACCTTGGGGTGTCTGGCCGCATCTTCACCATTGAGAGCACTCGTGCCCGCGGACGTACCGGTAACATGCTCAAGCTCAAAGTCAACTTCCTCCCAGAGATCATCACCTTGTCCAAAGAGGTCCGCAACCTCAAATGGTTGAGCTTCCGCGTTCCCTTGGCCATCGTCAACAAAGCCCACCAAGCTAACCAGCTCTACCCATTCGCCATCTCTTTGATCGAGAGCGTGCGCACCTACGAGCGCACCTGTGAGAAGGTGGAGGAGAGGTCCTCCATCTCCCTGCTGGTAGCTGGGCTTAAGAAGGAGGTTCAGGCTCTCATCACTGAAGGCATCACTCTGGTCTGGGAGTCCTACAAGCTGGATCCATATGTTCAGAGGCTGGCTGAGACAGTCTTCAACTTCCAGGAGAAGGTCAGTGTAGAGGAGCTGTCACTGTAAAATGCTTATATACATCCTGCAGAACTACAGACAGGGCTACTGCGTATTTGCTCTGAAAACTAATTCTAATGTATTTTTTCTGCTGTATGTTGTTTTCTAGGTGGACGACCTCTTACTGATCGAGGAGAAAATTGATCTGGAGGTTCGCTCTCTGGACACCTGCATGTTCGACCACAAGACCTTCACTGACATCCTCAACCGTGTCCAGAAGGCTGTGGACGACCTGAATCTGCACTCCTACTCCAACCTGCCCATCTGGGTCAACAAGCTCGACATCGAGGTTGGCACTACATTCGCGTTATACTGTGACCGTTTTGAGTTGGAAATGTAAATACTTTAACATTTTCATTCATGTTTGTTTTCTTTCTGTAGATTGAACGTATCCTGGGAGTGCGTCTGCAGGCTGGCCTTAAAGCCTGGACCCAGGTGCTCCGCGGACAGGTCGAGGACAAGGCTGATGTGGACATGGACACAGAGGCTCCACAAGTGAGCCACAAACCCGGAGGGGAGCCCAAGATCAAGGTAACCATCGTGACTGACTGTTGTGGCTCTGTCTTCACTTATTTCCTGGACACAGCTGACTAACTATTCTGTTATTTTCTTTTCCCAGAATGTCATCCATGAGCTTAGGATTACTAATCAGGTGATCTACCTGAACCCTCCGATTGAAGACTGTCGCTACAAGCTGTACCAGGAGATGTTCGCCTGGAAGATGGTCATCCTTTCCCTCCCCAGGATCCAGAGCCAGAGATACCAGGTAGGGATGTTTGAACAGTTGGGCTGCGATTTCCTCTTCAGAAAGCCATGACATGAATGCATGTCTGAATGTTTGTGGTATGCAAATATGTAGGTACAAGCCGCTTTATCTACCAAACATAGATTCTATTTTCGTCTCATACAGAAAAAATATATAGACAGCATAATTTTGTGTCCTGTTACACTTGTGCTGTTGCTTTGTTTTAAGCTAATCTGTTCCTCCTCACCAGGTGGGAGTTCACTACGAGCTGTCAGAGGAAGAGAAGTTCTACAGAAATGCCCTGACCAGGATGCCAGACGGCCCTGCAGCCTTAGAGGAGGCCTACAATGCAGTGGAAGATATTGTCAATGAGGTGGAGCAGTATGTCAAGGTAAGAAGCATCTTATTATAATGACAGAAAAATGTGTGAAAACTTTTACTGCTGTTTGAGGAACAGATGTAATTAAATGAAATGCCAACTTCTTTTGTCTTCTATGTGTACATTAGTTTTTGAGCATCTCTTTTCTTCATTGTCCACTTCCAGGTGTGGCTGCAGTACCAGTGCTTGTGGGACATGCAAGCTGAGAACATCTACAACCGTCTGGGTGAAGATCTTACTAAGTGGCAGGCCCTGCTCGTCCAGATCCGCAAAGCACGTGGAACCTTTGACAATGCAGAGACACGCAAAGAGTTTGGACCTGTGGTCATCGACTATGGCAAGGTAATGATGACTTACAGTTCTAGAACATTATTTCTCAAAAGACAAACTCTCTCAAAGGTCATAAAAAAGTCCATGTTAGACAAAATGTTATATTGTCAACCCTTATTTAAAGAGAAGCAGTAGGTTTCTTTGACATAAACACCCTGATTGGTGCAATTTTGTTTAATTCTGAAGCAATTTGAAGATTTATTTTCTACACCGCCTTCTACAATAAATGTCCAGTTAGAAGTCAGTTATAAGGGCTTTTTGTTAAGTGTTTGTGTTTGTTCCTGACAACAGGTCCAGTCCAAGGTGAACTTGAAGTACGACTCTTGGCACAAAGAAGTGCTCAGCAAGTTTGGACAGATGCTCGGTCAGAACATGCAGGACTTCCATGCTCAGATCTCGAAGGTAACACATGATAAAAGAAACTTTGTAGCATTGATTTCTACAAGAAGCTCATCAGAAGATTCTTCTATTAACAAGAGTTCTCTCTTATCACCTTTATTTTTTTGTTTCCTCTGTAGTCCCGCCAAGAACTGGAGCAACATTCTGTGGACACAGCGAGCACTTCAGATGCTGTCAACTTCATCACGTATGTCCAGACTCTGAAGCGCAAGATCAAACAGTTTGAGAAAAATGTGGACGTAAGTACTCAAATAAGTCCTCTCAAACACTGAATATCCTTTCCGTCATTCTTTTGTAGTGTAACAGTGGATGCTTTAAGAAAAACAATGCAATCATTTCCTCCCTTCTTTTGCCTTTTAGTTGTTCCGCAATGGACAGCGTTTGCTGGAGAAGCAGAGATTCCAGTTCCCTCCATCTTGGCTCTACATTGACAACATTGAGGGAGAATGGGGCGCCTTCAGTGACATCATGAAGCGCAAGGACACTGCTATCCAGCAGCAGGTGGCCAACCTGCAGATGAAGATTGTGCAGGAGGACAAAGCAGTGGAAAACCGCACCACTGACCTGCTCAATGACTGGGAGAAGACCAAACCAGTTGCTGTAAGAGAAATTAAATCATCTAATTAAATTAATTAAAATACATTATACAGTACAGTCAACCCTAGTTGATGCTTTCTGTAATGGATAAATGCTAATTGTTAAAATGGTATAATATTATTTGTACATTTTCTATTGTGGCTAAAATAACTTAAGTTTTAAAACTGAATTATTTGACTTTTTTATGTCTAATTGGTAATCTGCTTCTCCAGGGTAATCTGCGTCCAGAGGAAGCCCTTCAGTCTCTGACAATCTATGAGGGCAACTTTGGCCGTCTAAAGGATGAAAGGGAGAAATGTGCCAGAGCCAAGGAAGCCCTGGAGCTCACTGACACCGGCCTGCTCAGCGGCAGTGAGGAGAGGGTGCAGGTAATGCCAGCAAACATTGACATTAAAAGCATTTTAAATCACCAATCAAAGACCAAACAACCGCAGATATCTCACTCAGTAATATTCAACCCATTATGCATGAGTTACAGCTCTTACTTTACTTTACAATGCCAAAAAGCAAAACTGCTTTTTTTTTTCTTTTGATTTGTTTTGTCTTTGTGGGGTAGGTGGCACTAGAGGAGCTGCATGACCTGAAGGAGGTTTGGTCTGAGCTGTCAAAGGTCTGGGAGCAGATCGACCAGATGAAAGAACAGCCATGGGTGTCTGTACAGCCTCGCAAGGTAACAGTTCTACAGTAATCATTCAAGTCATTGCATTTCTGTTGTTAATTTGTGATATTCTTAGCATTTAACTGTACTTGTGTTTTTGGGTTGTAGCTTCGCCAGAGTCTGGATGCTCTTCTGAATCAGCTGAAGAACTTCCAAGCAAGACTGAGGCAGTACGCCTCCTACGAGTACGTCCAGAGGCTGCTTAAAGGATACCTCAAGGTAAGGCAGCTGGTTTATCCCACTAACAACAAATTCTGGCTCACAAAAAAGTTAGGTTATTAACTTCTCTACGTTTTCCTTTCTCTCACCAGGTTAACATGTTGGTGATTGAACTGAAATCAGAGGCTCTGAAGGACCGCCACTGGAAGCAACTGATGAAACGTCTGCATGTGAACTGGGTCCTGTCAGAGCTGACCCTGGGACAGATCTGGGATGTGGATCTGCAGAAGAATGAGATGGTGGTGAAGGACGTCCTCCTGGTTGCTCAGGGAGAGATGGCTTTGGAGGAGTTCCTCAAACAGGTGAAAAGAGGAGGCCTTCAGTACCAATAGTACAACTCTCTACAGCTTTAAATCCAAATCATTAAAAATGTCTCCTTTTTAATAATAATTCTCTGGTTTTTGGTCCTCAGATCCGTGAGGTGTGGAATTCGTATGAGCTTGACCTGGTGAACTACCAGAACAAGTGTCGTCTGATCAGAGGCTGGGATGACCTCTTCAACAAAGTCAAAGAACATATCAACAGCGTGTCTGCCATGAAATTGTCTCCGTACTACAAAGTAAACAGAATGACATCTTGTTTTCTTAAAGACAGTAGTTTAAGATTATAAAGATACTTGATTTTTCAGGACTGCATCAACACCACTTCCTCTTCTTTCTTCCTCCCAGGTGTTTGAAGAAGATGCCCTGAGCTGGGAGGACAAGCTGAATCGCATCATGGCTCTGTTTGATGTCTGGATTGATGTCCAGCGTCGCTGGGTCTATCTGGAAGGCATCTTCACTGGCAGTGCTGACATCAAACATCTGCTGCCTGTAGAAACCCAAAGATTCCAGAGGTAAATGAAGGACCTTTATTTTTACAATTTCTTTTCTTAACAAACCACAAATTTCTTCTGGAGCAATATTTTCTGCTACATCCTGCTTAAATCAGTCTCTCTGTCTTTGTTCCACAGTATCAGCACAGAGTTCTTGGCACTGATGAAGAAGGTGACAAAGTCTCCCCTCGTGATGGATGTGCTGAACATTCAGGGAGTGCAGAGATCTCTGGAGCGACTGGCCGACCTTCTGGGAAAAATCCAGAAAGCCCTTGGAGAATACCTGGAGAGAGAAAGATCCTCATTCCCCAGGTAAGAAAATGATACAGGGTGAAGGGAGTGTGATTATTTTGAATGTTTGGAATCACTGTGACCAATTCATACATTCATTTCAAAAGAGCTTTATTGATATGGGAAGCACATTTTTACATTTCCAAAACAAATGAAAAATCAACAACAAAAAATGTAATCAAACAGAAGAAATATGGTTTTGTTGTTTGAACCATATGTAGATATATAGATGGGTATAAACATGGCTTAAAATAAAATGGTTAAAAAATATAAATACTGACATTAACAATTGTATAAACACTGATCCGATCCAACTGCTCACTCTTTTCTTTCTCAGGTTCTACTTCGTGGGAGACGAGGACTTGCTTGAAATCATCGGCAACAGCAAGAACGTGGCCAAACTGCAGAAGCACTTCAAGAAGATGTTTGCTGGAGTTTCCAGCATCCTGCTGAACGAGGACAACACTGTGGTGCTGGGAATCTCCTCCCGTGAGGGTGAAGAGATTCACTATAAGACACCTGTCTCCATCACAGAGCACCCCAAGATCAACGAGTGGCTGACGCTGGTGGAGAAGGAGATGAGGGTGACGCTGGCCAAGCTACTGGCCGAGTCTGTCACAGAGGTCACAGGGTTCAACAAGGGCACAGCCGTCGACCTGAGTCAGTACATCACCTGGATTGATCGTTACCAGGTTGGTATTTTGGGCATTTATTATACACAGGAAGTTATTTAACATGCATGGAAATCAGGCAATAATTTCACCTGATCTGTTTCTTCTGTCCACAGGCCCAGCTGGTGGTCCTGTCCACTCAGATCGCCTGGTCTGAGAACATCGAGTCTGCCCTGACCACCATCTCTGGTGGTGGAGACATGTCACCCATGCAGGGAGTGCTGTCAAACGTTGAGGCCACCCTCAATGTGCTGGCTGACACCGTGCTGATGGAGCAGCCTCCGCTCCGCAGGAGGAAACTTGAGCACCTGGTTAGATGGAATTTTTTGTTTCTTTTTTAAAGAACAGCTGTAAAAGAATGTTGTCCAATGGAAAAAGTGTCTGAAATCTGTTTTCTGCTCCATCTTAGATCACAGAACTGGTGCACCAGCGTGACGTGACCAGAACTCTGATCAAGAACAAGATCGACAACCCCAAGTCCTTCGAGTGGCTCAGCCAGATGCGCTTCTACTTTGACCCCAAGCAGACAGACGTCCTGCAGCAGCTGTCCATTCAGATGGCCAACGCTAAGTTCAACTATGGCTTTGAGTACCTGGGAGTCCAGGACAAGCTCGTCCAGACGCCACTGACAGACCGCTGCTATCTCACCATGACCCAGGCTCTGGAGGCCCGCCTTGGAGGGTCACCATTTGGTATGAAAGCAGTTGTTTGTTTGTTTTTAACATGCAAGAAATGGAGACTTTGTTTCTTAAGAAAAGTAAATGGTTAACATAAAAAAAAATGTCACAGAGGTTGTTCCGAGGTTGAGTTAACCTCCGCAATGTACTCTGTTTGATAGAGTTGCGTGTGATTTACTTAATGTTAAGGTATATCGTCCTCCATGTTTTAATGTATCAAATTCACAAAAATGGCCATCAGATTTTTCCATCATGGTTAAAAAATCTTGAGTCAATATCCTCCCACAAAGGCGCTCTTGCATTGGCTTGCTTGCAAGTGCGTAACGACTGGAGGAACATAAACTTGAATGAAGACAGTTGTGTTGCTTGCTGCCTCAGCAGTTAAGATGTCAACATTCATACAACCGCTGACCATCAGGTATACGTTCATCCATGTCAGAGCACACATAGAAGTGCTGTTGACATAGTACTGGTAGGTTTCTGCATTTTACATGTTGACATGTAACACAAAAAGTTCTGTGGAGATCTGTGAATGTTTGAGCTACTGAGACTGTCTGACTGCACATCTTTACCAGAAAATGGGGAAAAAATTCAGTCGCTGATGGAAAAAATATTTGATTAATTGTCCTCCATCTAGGTCCTGCTGGCACAGGGAAGACGGAGTCAGTGAAAGCTCTCGGTCACCAGCTGGGCCGCTTTGTCCTGGTCTTCAACTGTGATGAGACATTCGATTTCCAGGTACATCACTACATTCAGTCTCATTCTTGTGATTGTCAGTTGCTTTTCCTAAACGGAAAAAGTAGTAAAGTTTGACATTATAGTCATTTAACCCGCAAATCTCTTTTGTTAACTCCTCTTTTTTAGGCCATGGGTCGTATCTTCGTGGGTCTGTGCCAGGTGGGAGCGTGGGGCTGCTTTGATGAGTTCAACCGACTGGAGGAGAGGATGCTCTCTGCTGTCTCCCAGCAGGTCCAGTATATCCAGGTGGCCTTGAGGGAGCACAGCAACCCCAACAGAGATAGGAGTACGTACAATACATGTGGGAAATCAGGTGTCATGTGTAAAGAGACTGGCCTTTTAATGTGCACAACTGTTTGTACCTTTTTTAAATAACAGAGTCTGTGACTATTTACTAAAATTTTCTTCATTTAAAAAAAAAAAACAGTATGAAGGAAAAGTTTTAAAGGCATTCAATTCTCCACCTTTTTTTTTTACCAGAGAACAACATTGTAGATAACAAATTTTTTCATCCCCTCTTAGGTGTGCCCGTCACCACAGAGCTCCTGAACAAGCAGGTGAAGGTGAGCCCAGACATGGCCATCTTCATCACCATGAATCCCGGTTACGCTGGCCGCTCCAACCTGCCCGACAATCTGAAGAAGCTGTTCCGTAGCTTGGCCATGACTAAGCCTGACCGCCAGCTCATCGCCCAGGTCATGCTGTACTCTCAAGGCTTCCGTACAGCTGAGATCCTCGCCAAGAAGATTGTGCCTTTCTTCAAGTATGTTCTGTTTAAGGAAATGCATGTAATTTTAATAGAATTTTGAGAGGTATTTCATCTCTGAACTTGTCCCCTGCTTCCGCTTCAGGCTGTGTGACGAGCAGCTGTCCTCCCAGAGTCACTATGACTTCGGCCTTCGAGCTCTCAAGAGCGTGCTGATCAGTGCTGGAAATGTCAAGCGTGAGAGAATCCAGAGGATCAAGAAGGAGAAACTAGAGCGTGGAGAGGTTGTTGATGAGAATGAGATCGCTGAGAACCTTCCTGAACAGGAGGTACAGATAATTCCATATTGTAGGACATACAGTAGTGAAGTTTATGTGTTGTTTTGTTACTAAATTTTGGCAGCTCTGGCAAATCTGGAGCAGGACTGGTTATTCCACTCTGTCTTGTTACTGTAGATCCTCATCCAGAGTGTGTGCGAGACCATGGTTCCCAAGCTGGTGGCGGAGGACATCCCTCTGCTGTTCAGCCTGCTGTCAGATGTCTTCCCTGGAGTCCAGTACATGCGTGGGGAGATGACCGCTCTGAGGGAGGAGCTGAAGAAAGTCTGCGCGGAGATGTACCTCACCTATGGAGATGGTGATGACGTGGGCAGCATGTGGGTGGAAAAGGTACGTGACTAAATAGAGTTAATACAGCCTTGCTTACATGGTGAGTAGTTTCTCTACTTTGTGTAAACACCGTCATTCATCTCCTTCTAGGTGCTCCAGCTCTACCAGATCACACAAATCAACCACGGTCTGATGATGGTGGGACCTTCAGGTAGTGGGAAGACCTTGGCGTGGAGGGTGCTGCTCAAAGCCCTGGAGAGGCTGGAAGGTGTTGAGGGTGTCGCCCACATCATCGACCCCAAGGCCATCAGCAAGGACCACCTGTACGGAACCCTGGACCCCAACACACGTGAATGGACCGACGGCTTGTTCACACACATCCTTAGGAAGTAAGTTCTGTAGCACACGTCATTATTAAGGATTTAAATCTACTCATTTTATCTTGATATTGTCAAGTAAGACTTTTAAAAAAATAACTGGTAAAGTCTATGTGATTGATACAAACCACAAGCTACTCATCTGGTATCAGCTGCTTCAAAAACTGATCTAGTAATATTATAGAAATCCACAATATGTGTGGCTGCATCACTTTCAAATGTTTTCAGCACTTTTGTATAATGTTTGTGCCAAAAAACATCCCTGAGTGACATCTTTAGCTGACCTGTGTCACATGACTATGGAAACATGAGACATGAGAAGCCTTTTACTTTATTTCATTTTTCCCCCCTAAAAAAGACCACTATTTTGAAAAATACATGCCAGTTTAAAAGAATGATATATATATTGGTAAAATTCTAACAAAAAAAGCATTGGTATTATATCGAATTGTAATATTATCTATTTTTGACCATTTTAGGATCATTGACAATGTTCGAGGTGAACTGCAGAAGCGCCAGTGGATCATCTTCGATGGCGACGTTGACCCTGAATGGGTTGAAAATCTCAACTCGGTTCTGGATGACAACAAGCTGCTCACCCTTCCCAACGGAGAGCGTCTCAGCTTACCACCAAATGTAAGAGAACAGCACTTCAAACACAGATGTCTGTTTTGTTTCATTATTAGACAAAAACAGAAGGTGGTGAAAGCTGTACTGACGTGGAATTATTTTCTCTCTGCCTAGGTGCGTGTAATGTTTGAAGTCCAGGACCTGAAGTATGCCACACTGGCCACTGTGTCTCGCTGTGGTATGGTCTGGTTCAGTGAGGATGTCCTCAGCACAGACATGATCTTCAACAACTTCCTGGCTCGGATTCGCAGCATCCCACTGGACGAGGGAGAGGATGAAGCTCAGCGCCAGAGGAAGGGCACAGATGATGAGGAAGAGAGTGCATCACCAATGTTGCAGGTAGAAAACACGCTAAGAAAAAAAACAACATGTCTTAATTAAGAAAAATGTGCAGCAATTATTTCAATTATATTTTATACCATCTTGTCTTAACTGATGTCCTGTTGCATGTTTTACTCTAGATCCAGCGTGATGTTGCAGCCATCCTGCAGCCGTACTTCACTTCCACAGGCCTGGTGATCAAGGCCTTAGAGCATGCCTCCAAGATGGAGCACATCATGGACTTCACCCGCCTGCGCTGCTTGGGTTCCCTGTTCTCAATGATGCACCAGGCCTGCCGTAATGTGGCGCTCTACAACAACAACCACCCCGATTTCCCCATGCCCATTGATCAGCTGGAAAAATACATGCAGGTGCTGTTCTACTGTGTGTATACAATGAAAAGAAGAAGCGTACATATTTTGCTACTTAATGGCTGCAAAATATATGCATTTTCTTAGAACTTAACAATTTTGTGGCATTGTCTTTCTACAGAAATATCTGATCTACTCTGTGCTGTGGTCGTTCTCTGGTGACGGACGGCTGAAGATGAGAGCTGAGCTTGGAGAGTACATCCGTCGCATCACAACTGTACCTCTCCCTGCTGCTCCTAATGTCCCCATCATTGACTATGAGGTACAGCTTCTTAGTGCTTAAACAGTTACTGATTCTTCTCTTGTGTAAATTTTAAAGAAAATGTTTGCTTTCAGTGTCTTGGAGACACAGGGATTCAAACCAGAAGACGTTAACTATTATATGTCATTTCCTTTGCATTGTTTAGGTGTGCATCTCTGGTGAGTGGCAGTCCTGGCAGGGCAAGGTGCCCCAGATCGAGGTGGAGACCCACAAGGTGGCATCCCCAGATGTTGTGGTTCCCACCCTGGACACTGTTCGCCATGAGGCGTTGCTTTACACATGGCTGGCTGAGCACAAGCCACTGGTGCTGTGTGGACCTCCTGGCTCTGGAAAGACCATGACTCTGTTCAGTGCCCTCAGAGCATTGCCTGATATGGAGGTGAGAAACTGGTTGGAAAAAAAAACTTTTTTGTTAGCTAATTATGTACACTGGAGTTATATAGTGCATACTTTAAACGGCTGAATGAACTGGGTTGAAACTAAGAATAGTTATGTACCATTGTCAACATCTCTAATTTTCAAAATTTCCTACAACTTGCTTCCAGGTTGTGGGTCTGAACTTCTCCAGTGCCACCACCCCCGAGCTGCTCCTGAAGACCTTCGACCATTACTGCGAGTACCGCCGTACCCCCAACGGTGTGGTCCTCGCCCCCGTCCAGCTGGGCAAGTGGCTGGTGTTGTTCTGTGATGAGATCAATCTGCCAGACATGGACAAGTACGGCACACAGAGAGTCATCTCTTTCATCAGACAGGTACGTTACATGTTGGCTATTTTATGGGACCTCCTTGAATTTTAAATGCAGTACAATGATGAATACTGTTGTGTTTCCTTTGCAGATGGTGGAACATGGAGGTTTCTACCGCACCTCAGACCAGACTTGGGTCAAACTGGAGAGAATCCAGTTTGTTGGAGCCTGTAATCCTCCCACTGACCCTGGCAGAAAGCCTCTTACACACAGGTGCATTTCTCAGACTTTACACCTGATTAAAACATTAATATGATTAATACCATAATTAACAGAAATGGAAAAACTTGAGCCCTAATAGTGACCTTGTTGTGGCATGCTGTTTTTAGGTTCCTGCGTCATGTTCCTGTGGTGTATGTGGACTATCCAGGCCCCGCCTCTCTAACCCAGATTTATGGAACTTTCAACCGTGCCATGCTGCGCCTCATCCCATCTCTGCGTACCTATGCTGAGCCTCTTACTGCTGCTATGGTGGAGTTCTACACCATGTCTCAGGTACATTAAATTATTAAAACTAAGATCAGTGATAGAACAATTGAGAGAATGTCCTGTGAATATGAATGTAATATGCATTTAGTACTTTATTATGATTTAAAGTATAATTTTTGCAACCGGTTTTGTTTGTTTTTTCTCACTTAATGTTTTTTTTTATTTTTTTTATTTTTCCATTATTTGCTGTTTACTTAAGTTATATGTCACTGTGCTGCTTCAGATCTTGAAAAATACTTTTAAAAGTTACAAAAAACTACCAAGAATCTGTATTTAAATCAAATATCACGTTTACTCACAGAAACTAGCACACAAACAAGAAACGAAATGTATTTTATTGATAATTTTTCAGTTCTTTTGTGCACACTATGACTAATTTGTCCTCATGTCCCGTTTAACCTTTTTCCATTCAGGAGCGGTTCACTCAGGATACCCAGCCTCACTACATCTACTCTCCCAGAGAGATGACCCGCTGGGTGAGAGGTATATTCGAGGCCCTGCGGCCACTTGAGACTCTGCCTGTGGAGGGACTCATCCGAATCTGGGCCCATGAAGCTCTCCGTCTCTTCCAGGACAGGTGAGTGCAGAGAGGCTGAGCTTTACCACTCAAAGAAGATAATATTTTTATCTACTCCAGTTGTGTTTTGAATGAATGAATACTTTGGTGACAATGTGTTTCGTCTTTTTCCAGGTTGGTTGGTGATGAAGAGAGAAGGTGGACAGATGAGAACATTGACATGGTTGCTCTCAAACACTTCCCCAACATTGATAAGGACAAGGCTCTGAACAGGCCGATTCTCTACAGCAACTGGCTCTCAAAGGTAAACAGAAACAGGCTGATTCTGCTGTGACATTCCTGTTTTGGTGATGATGCGGAAATACTGAGAATTGTTGTCAAGTTTGGGTGTTTTCTTTCTGCATTCACTGAATTTATTGTTTGTTTGATGTAGGACTATATCCCAGTGGAACAGGAGGAGCTGAGGGACTACGTGAAGGCCCGCCTGAAGGTCTTCTATGAGGAGGAGCTGGACGTCCCTCTGGTGCTCTTCAATGAGGTGCTGGACCACGTCCTCAGAATTGACCGGTGAGTAACGCAGTGTTCAGCTGCTAATTGACTTTTAATCTGGTGTAAGTATGGAAATAATCAAGGAAAGAGAATTTCAGTCCTGAAATAAATGTTTTGGCGAAAATAATAAAACTGTATGTCCTCCTGCAGAATTTTCCGTCAGCCTCAAGGCCATCTGCTGCTGATCGGTGTGAGTGGAGCAGGAAAAACAACTCTGTCTCGCTTCGTAGCTTGGATGAATGGACTTAGTGTGTACCAGATCAAGGTTTGTACAACACATGTGAAGATATATTACCACAGTTGCCTGTCTGTTTATAATGTATAATTTTCCTTCATCTTACCACACTTATTTATAGACCCCTATTTTCAACGTTGTTTATATATGCTGTTGTTTATCTATTGTAATATATAATTTTAGTATCTATTTTTCAATATATATTGTAGTTTAATGCACATATTATAATATACTTCTGTTTTGTATAATATTTCTGTGCTCATGTATATTTCTGTTGTTGAATGGAAGCAACTTTAACGTAACCCAGAGATCAATATTAAAATTGTGTGTTTTCAGGTCCACAGGAAATACACTGGAGAGGACTTTGATGAGGACCTGCGTACCGTGCTGCGTCGCTCAGGTTGTAAGAACGAGAAGATCGCCTTCATCATGGATGAGTCCAACGTGCTGGATTCTGGTTTCCTTGAGAGAATGAACACACTGCTGGCCAACGGAGAGGTAACATGCTGCCATCGTTTTCTGTTGTGCTTCAGTACAAGATGACAACACTGTCTTTTAGGTTTCTAAGATAAGATAGCTTTTACTTAACTTTTGTTTTGTATAATGTTCCCTGTTGTTTGTAGGTTCCTGGGCTGTTTGAGGGAGATGAGTACGCCACCCTGATGACTCAGTGTAAGGAGGGAGCTCAGAAAGAGGGTCTGATGCTTGACACACACGAGGAGCTGTACAAGTGGTTCACCAGTCAAGTCATCAGGAACCTCCATGTTGTTTTCACCATGAACCCATCATCAGAGGGCCTGAAGGACAGAGCTGCCACATCTCCTGCCCTCTTCAACAGGTACGGACACATGGTGGAAACCAAGCATAAATTCATCAGTGAGCAGCAGGGAGAAGATACTACAGGATTATAGTGTTTCTTAATTGAAAACTTTTCTTTGTGTTAGGTGTGTGCTGAACTGGTTTGGAGACTGGTCCACAGAGGCTCTGTATCAGGTGGGTAAGGAGTTCACCAGTAAGATGGATCTGGAGAAACCAAACTACAAGGTGCCCGACTACATGCCCATCGTCTACGACAAACTGCCTCAGCCGCCATCTCACCGCGAGGCTATTGTCAACGGCTGCGTGTTTGTGCACCAGACGCTCCACCAGGTATGGATATTTCCAAGTTTGCAGTAGTGGCTAATGTGTTTGTTTTAACAAAGATTGGGCATTTGGAAATCTTAAGTTAATACATTGAACAGTTGGTTAATGTGAAGTTCATGTTAACTCTACACAGGCTAACAACCGTCTGGCCAAGCGAGGTGGTCACACGATGGCAATTACTCCTCGTCACTACCTGGATTTCATCAACCAGTATGCCAACCTCTTCAATGAGAAACGCAGCGAGCTGGAGGAGCAGCAGATGCACCTCAACGTTGGTCTCCGCAAGATCAAGGAGACTGTCGATCAGGTGCAGTAATTTTGTATTTTATTTCAACTTAACTAAATGTGCTTGCACAGTGCCAGAGTGTCAGTTATATCAGTGCTTGCTAGCTGCTGTTTACTCTTGTCTGACTCTTAAATTGTTCTTGTTCTTGCCTCATCAAGGTGGAGGAGCTTCGTCGTGACCTGAGAATCAAGAGCCAGGAGTTGGAGGCAAAGAATGCTGCTGCCAATGACAAGCTGAAGAAGATGGTCAAAGACCAGCAGGAGGCTGAAAAGAAAAAGGTGCACAGGAAGGAATTCAATACTGAGAACACTTAAAAAAAAACAATTGTAAATCAATATTACTCTATTGTGATTGTTATTTTTTCTTCTTAAAAACAAACCTAACCGTTTCAGATTTTTGAAGGTTAGTTCCTCACATGGATATATGTGTACACTATCATGAACTTGCTTTTCAGAGGTTTGAACCACCAGACACAATAACGACACACAAATAATCAGGGCAACAATCCAACATAGTGTAGTTAACAAAAATGAAAATTCAGTGTATTGAAAGAATAAAACATCCCACATTTGACCAAAGAAAAATTCCTTTTCGTTCAAGTCCGAACAGTTAAAATGAAAATATTCACACAAGAATAGTCCAGATTTGAATGGAAAAAAAAAAACGCCACTTTTCAGGGTTTCAGAGATAACCAACAAAAATTAGAACCTCGGTTTGTTCCGTTCAGTTTCTAAAAATTAGTCCAGCATAAATTCTCTTCCCTGAACAAAATAAGTTGGGCTTTTTTAGCTAAGTTTCATTCATGTTCAGCTAAATTTTGCATCAAACTGAACTCTTGCGCTGTTGCTATGGTGATTCCAGGTGATGAGCCAGGAGATCCAGGAGGCTGTGTACAAGCAGCAGGAAGTGATCAAGGACAAACAGCTGAGTGTCAAACAGGACTTGGACCAGGTGGAGCCTGCTGTTATTGAGGCTCAGAATGGTACAGTATTATATTTTGTCACAGCAGTCTTTATAATGCGTTGGAGTTGTTGTCACACAATGAGCATGACTGTCTTGTGGATTGGAACTATCTATATAGTAAATGCACTATAATATGTGCTACAGTACTATTATGCTAAAAGATCAGTGGCCTGTACCTGCCTTTGTTCAAACTTTTCCCTTTTTTTCTTACAACGTTATCACATAGTCACTTATGGCGTATGGGCTTGCAGTTAACAGCTTGATTTTCACCTGCATCCTCCCTCCATCACTGCCCTTTCCCTGTCATAATCCACATCCTTGTTCATCTGATGTCGATAGCCGTTAAGTCCATTAAGAAACAGCACCTGGTGGAGGTGCGTTCCATGGCCAACCCTCCTGCCGCTGTGAAGCTGGCCCTCGAGTCCATCTGCTTGCTCCTGGGAGAGAGCACGACCGACTGGAAGCAGATCCGTTCCATCATCATGAGGGAGAACTTCATCCCCACTATTGTTAACTTCTCTGCTGAAGAGATCAGGTGAAATAAGAAAAAATGTTTTCTGCACTTGTTCACTAAAGCTCTCTCCCCTTCTCTCTCTCTCTCTCTCTGGCTCTTTCTGACGTTTCTACCCCTCAATCTGTCTCCTCTTACTGCTTCTTTCCCTCAAACACGTGCCACCTTCCTCCTAACTAGCGGTGAGTTCTATCAAGCGGCAGCACCTAGTAGAAGTGCGGGCCATGACCAATCCTCCAGCCGCTGTCAAGCTAGCCTTGGAGTCTATCTGCCTTATGCTGGGCGAGGAGACCAGTGACTGGAAAAAAATCAGACAAGTTATTATCAGGGACAATTTCATCACCAGCATAGTCAACTTTTCCTCTGAGGAGATGAGGTACCGGTGTCAAAACGTCCGTCTAGTCCTTAATGGGAGCACAAATGATAATAATCAATCAGAGGTATAATCAGATTTGATCAGACTTTGATTTAAGGTTTCTCATTTTACTGAATCAGAAAATTACCTAATGGTAACAGTGACCACTGTGGTTAGTGGTTGCTGTTGTGATTTTGCATTTTTCACAGTGAAGATGGCAGAAATTGCACCCCTTCCCTCACCCCAAGCAAAATTTAAATGATCCTGTGCAGTGTTTCATTTACCAGGATTTAGGGCTGGGTGATATCTACCAAATCAAATATCACAATGTTTTTGACCAAATTCCTCAATACTTATATTTATTGAAAACGGCATCGCTTTACTATAATGCGGTCTTTAAAACCAGGAAGAAAACAAAACACTAAAGCCTTATCACATGATATCGAAATTCTCAGATGATAAATAGACTCATATCATGATATCAATATGTCAATATATTGCCCAGCCCTACTGTGATTCATGATAATTGTTCCACACTTAACATTGGAGCATTGGATTTTGAATGTGCTGCTGTTTCCTAACTTCTTGGACCATTTCTACTTTATTCAGTGACTCCATCCGTGAGAAAATGAAGAAGAACTACCTCTCCAACCCGAGCTACAACTACGACCAAGTCAACAGGGCTTCACTGGCCTGTGGGCCTATGGTGAAATGGGCCATTGCTCAGGTAAGGAAGTGAAAGTGAAGAAATGTTCTTAAACTCAACCAGTTATTGTCATTTTGCCTTAATTCTAATTTTGAATTGTCAATATTTTTTTATCTCCTTAGGAAAGTACACTGTATTTGCACAATAATGTTTAGTTTTACTGCAAAATTAGCCTTAAATTTATTTAACATTGGCATGAAAGTCTTACATTTAATTTGCTGATAGATGTAGCAACTTGGTGATAATTGGGTGGAGACAGTTCTCCTTTAACATTCTCCTTTAATCTTCTTCTACTACTCCACCAGCTCAATTATGCCGACATGTTGAAGCGCGTGGAACCTCTGCGTAATGAACTGCAGAAGCTTGAGGATGATGCCACGGACAACAAGACGAAGGCAGAGGAGGTGGAGCAGATGATCAGAGACCTGGAGGCTAGCATTGCCCGCTACAAGGAGGAGTACGCAGTCCTCATCTCAGAGGCCCAGGCCATCAAGGCCGACCTGGCTGCTGTTGAGGCCAAGGTAACTGGTTATCAAACCGGCCTTTAGTTCCCCTCAAACTTAAGTATCTTGCAGCATTTTTCTGAAATCTGGATCTTCTCTCCTCTCAGGTGAACCGCAGCACAGCCCTGCTGAAGAGTCTGTCAGCTGAGAGGGACCGCTGGGAGAAGACCAGCGAGACCTTCAAGAACCAGATGTCCACCATCGCTGGAGACTGTCTGCTCTCTGCAGCTTTCATCACCTACGCCGGCTACTTTGAACAGCAGATGAGACAGAACCTGTTCACCACTTGGTCTCACCACCTGCAGCAGGCCAACATTCAGGTAGTTAAAGATCCCATACACTGACAAATCCTAGTTTACCAACACTATCAATATTTATGTTCTAACTTTCTATTACTGTGCTTCCTGTGTTCATTTACACAGAAGAGAAAATATGTCAAATTATACTAACCAGCCATAAAATAACAATAAAAAGTAGGTAATCTTAGTGAGTGTAGGTTTTTTTGTGAATTTGGATTGTTTTTTAATGACTTTTTTTGTTTGACTATTGTTCTTTTAAATGTATCTCAAGGCACACACATATGTTGAGGACAGAATCTACCACATACCCTACTATATGCACAACTACGTATTTTACATTTTATGGCAGAAGACATAAAATTCTAAACTCCCACTGATGTGATTTTTTTTTTCTTCCAGTTCCGTACGGATATTGCCAGAACTGAGTACCTGTCCAATGCTGATGAGAGACTCCGCTGGCAAGCCAACTCCCTCCCAGCTGATGACCTCTGCACTGAGAACGCCATCATGCTCAAGAGGTTCAACAGGTCAGTGTCGTTCTCTTCGGGCATTGTAATGTTTTTTTGGTTTGTTACTGTTGCAGGGTTTCTGCAAGTCTTTAATATTTCTTAAATATGATTTTCACAGGTCTCAAAATTTATTGGATTATGAAAGTAACATGTTGATCTCTTCTCTACTGCTGCCCTTTCTAGGTACCCGCTTATCATCGATCCATCAGGCCAGGCCACAGAGTTCATCATGAATGAGTACAAAGACCGCAAGATCACCAGAACCAGTTTCCTGGATGACGCCTTCAGGAAGAACCTGGAAAGTGCTCTGCGTTTTGGAAACCCACTGTTGGTCCAGGTAAGAACAGCTAATTCACGCTGACAGTGTTTTATTGTGCACTTCTCATTGTCCAAGGCCCTCATAGTCATCAAGGCTTTGCTTATAGTTGCTTCTTCTTCTTTTCTTGCCTTAAAGGATGTAGAAAGTTATGACCCCATCCTGAACCCGGTGCTGAACAGAGAGGTCCGCAGAACTGGAGGTCGTGTCCTCATCACTCTGGGAGACCAGGACATCGATCTGTCACCTTCATTCGTCATCTTCCTTTCTACTCGAGACCCAACGGTGAGTATACAGTCATTTAGGTTTTATCTATTGATAATATAAGATTACCAGAGAGTATTTAACCAACTTTAATATGTCGAAGTCTCTGATTGAAATAGAGAATTTTCTTCATTAATCTCTGATTCATGTTGTGTCTTGTGTTTGCAGGTCGAGTTCGCACCAGACTTGTGTTCTCGTGTTACTTTTGTCAACTTCACTGTAACACGCAGCAGTCTTCAGAGCCAGTGTCTCAACGAGGTCCTCAAGGCTGAGAGGCCTGATGTGGACGAGAAACGCTCCGACCTCCTCAAACTGCAGGGTGAGACAGAAAACACAGTGGCAGGGCACAGCGGAGGGTGATGATGATGATGGAAGGTAATTCAGACTGAATTCACAGTGGAAAAGTCAATCAACAACTGTCCTCCTGTCTCATGTAGGTGAGTTCCAGCTGCGTCTGCGTCAGCTGGAAAAATCTCTGCTGCAGGCCCTCAATGAGGTGAAAGGCCGCATCCTTGATGACGACACCATCATCACCACGCTGGAGAACCTGAAGAAGGAGGCAGCTGAGGTGACCAGGAAGGTGGAGGAGACCGATATCGTCATGGCAGAGGTGGAGGCAGTGTCTCAGCAGTACCTGTCTCTGTCCTCTGCCTGCAGCAGCATCTACTTTACCATGGAGGCTCTCAACCAGGTCTGAACACATCTTACATGTACTTCCACCCAATCTTTGTTTTAGTTTATTTTATGATTATTTTTATTTCTCTGCTTAATTATCAATATCAATAGTATTTTCACATTATTATTTTTGTGTCAGCCAGCCATACAACTATGTAATAAACAAATCATTCTTTGTATCTTGCTTCAGATGCACTTCCTGTACCAGTACTCTCTTCACTTCTTCCTGGATACGTACCACACTGTGCTGTATGAGAACGCCAACCTCAAGAGCATCAGCGATCATTCACAGAGACTTGCTGTCATCACCAAGGACCTCTTCCAGGTTTGAGCTGCACATTAATAAAACAAAGCTAGTTTTCTTTGGCGGTATGATTGTAATCAACACACTTTGCTTACGACTGGGTTTTTTTTTTTATCTAGGTGGTGTTCAACAGAGCAGCAAGAGGTATGCTGCACCAGGATCACATCACGTTCGCCATGCTGCTGGCTAAGATCAGTCTGAAGGGCATAACCAGGTAGGAGACCAGTGTTTCACTAATCTACCACCAGTGGTAGGATCACATAAACATCAGACAACATAGGTCTTAATTGTTTCAATCCATCTCTTTCCAGCGAGCCCTCATATGATGCAGAGTTCCAGCACTTCCTGCGCGGTAAGGAGATCGTTCTGACCGGCATGTCTCTGCCTAAAGTCAAAGGCCTCTCCACTGAGCAGAGTGAGGCTATGGTCCGCCTCAGCCGCCTGCCAGCATTCAGCGACCTGGTGGACAAGGTTTCAGCTGATGAGGTGAGTATTGATGGATACTGTCCGTTGGTATCGCATATATTGAGATAATTAAAGCTGTGTATGAACAAACTTATATTTACTTGCATGCCTCCTAAAAAAATGACTTTCTGTGAATAAAAACGTGATTGTTTTGTTGTGTGACTTTCAGCAATACTTCATGTGGCTCGAGAGCAACACTCCAGAGCTGGCTGTTCCTTATCTGTGGTCAGAGGAGAAGCAGTCCAGTGAGTAGATGGATACATCCAATAGATGCATACATTAAAGGGCTAGTTCAGATAATTTGAAGGGTGATTGTATGAGGCACTCATCCATAGTCAGTGTATCGACTAAACTAGATGGAGTTCAGCAGCATGTGCCCACTTGGGAGAAGCAGAGAGGCGCACCAGTAGGGACGCTAAGCACTGCTGTGGACAGGGCCAACAACAAAACGAAATTTTATCCTGTTTGGACCTTTTTAAGTGGCTAAAATACATTTTATCACTGACCCTGTCCATTTCATACCCTGTTCAGTTCATATCTTAGCTTCTGTGTTAGTACTGTCATCTGCTTTTCAAAACTGGGAGTGTGCCATCCACCATCTACTGTAGCTGATACATTGACTATTGGTTAATAGTGATGTATATATTCTATATCTACATGACCTTCTCTGCTCTTCCCTGCTCAGCTCCCATTGGCCAGGCAGTACACCAGCTGCTGCTGATTCAGGCTTTCCGCCCCGACCGTCTGCTGGCCATGTCACACATCTTTGTCTCAAAGGTGCTGGGAGAGTCCTTCATGAACATCATCGAGCAGCCACTTGATCTGGCTAATATTGTGGATAGTGAGGTACTAAACATTTCCTCCGTAATTATTCTTTCCAGAGGCCATCGTTGGTGTTGTTGAAACTGTTGCTGATGTTCCTCTCTTGTGTTTGCAGGTGAAGCCCAGCACTCCAGTCCTGATGTGCTCTGTACCTGGTTATGATGCCAGCGGCCTTGTCAGAGATCTTGCTGCTGAGCAGAACAAACAGATCACTTCCATCTCCATTGGTAAGGAAGGAAAAAGCTCATACTCTTGACTTGAGGATCTTATTTATGTGTCAAAAGTTAATTTAGGAAATGGCTAATAAATGTTCATAAACTGTTGACAGGTTCGGCTGAGGGCTTCAACAAGGCAGACAGAGACATCAACACTGCGGTCAAGTCTGGCAGGTGGGTGATGCTGGAGAACGTCCACCTGGCCCCTGGATGGCTGATGCAGCTCGAGAAGAAGCTCCACTCTATGCAGCCCCATGCAAGCTTCAGGCTTTTCCTGACCATGGAGATCAACCCCAAGGTAAACCACACCAGCCATAAACGAAGTTCTAGCGTTTCATAATCTTAATAATGAAAACTTAAGTGACACTTCTTCTTTCATTCCTCAAAGTCTCAGTACTGTGTTTTCCTGACAGGTCCCAGTGAATCTGCTTCGTGCCGGTCGTATCTTTGTGTTCGAGCCTCCTCCTGGTGTCAAGGCCAACATGCTCAGAACCTTCAGCAGCATCCCTGTGGCTCGCATGTGCAAGGTGACTTCGTCTTATTTAATTTTTCCACCAAAAAGATCTCTCACTTCTATCCATGGTGCTGACACACTTCCTCCCCATTTGCCATCTTAATGACTTTTTTTTTTGTACCATGTTTCCACAGGCTCCCAACGAGCGTGCTCGTCTCTACTTCCTGCTGGCGTGGTTCCACGCAGTCATTCAGGAGCGTCTGCGATATGCACCACTGGGCTGGTCCAAGAAATATGAGTTTGGAGAGTCAGACCTCCGCTCTGCCTGTGACACCGTGGACACCTGGCTGGATGACACCGCTAAGGTTGGAGATAATTTCAGAAATCATATTCTTTGAATGTGTGAAGAATTTAATTGAATTGAATTCATGTGTGAATTGAATTGAAAAAAACACAACATGGGAGACTCTGGCAATGGTTTATGCAATAACTCTAAAATAGTAATTGCTTCCAGAAAGGAGAAACAAAAGAACGATCTCACAATTAATAGTAAAAGTACCTACACATCAATTCCCATTAAATTCACACAGTTCTTAAAAATACTAAATTAACCAGATAAAGGACTTAAGTGTAAGAGTTTTGAAAGCATGAATATAACATTGTTACACTTCTTCCCACACACACACACACACACACACACACGCAGGGTCGTCAAAATATTGCTCCAGACAAGATCCCCTGGGCGGCTCTGAAGACTCTGATGGCCCTGTCCATCTATGGTGGCCGCATTGACAACGAGTTTGACCAGCGTCTTCTCAACACCTTCCTGGAGCGCATCTTCACCAAGGGAAGCTTCGACAGCGAGTTCAAACTGGCTCTCAAGGTTGACGGACACAAGGACATCAAGATGCCCGATGGCATTCGGTCAGTATAGCCTCAAACAGGCGGATTCCAGTTTATTAATATTGAACAAATGCTTCCCCGATTAACTTTAAAATGACTTATGGTTTTGATTTTGTCACAGGCGTGAGGAGTTCATGCACTGGGTAGAGATGCTTCCCGACACCCAGACTCCATCTTGGCTTGGGTTGCCTAGCAACGCTGAAAAGGTCTTGCTCACCACTCAGGGTACGCCAAAGCCGATCATCTCAATCATCTGATCTGCACTCTGGTGCTCTGTTGGTCACTGGACCAAAAAAAAAATCCTGATTCTTCTTCCTCAAACCATCTGACCAGATTTCATGTTCTCACAGCCAATCATTAACCATCTCTCTCTGTTCTAGTGTCTCGACTTTTATTTTGACAGGGTGTCTGAGTGCAACAAGAGATCAAGATCTTATTTTTTGTCTGCCTGGGGCAGAATACTGTGTGTGTGTGTGTGTGTGTGTGTGTGGCAATAATATGAGCTCCCTCTGCTAATCTCATCTTCACTTCTTAGTTGTCTGTGGTATCACAAGTAGGCCCTAGTTGCAGTCTTGTATATCGTAGTTGTGCAGTTGTAGCCATCATGCTTTCAAGGTGCTCTGCGTAGAGGAAGGGTGTGTGTATCCTCACCCTCCAGCAGCTGTATTTCACAGCCATCATGTCGCTTTGCAGAATTATCATCCCCACCCCATCCTCAGATTAGAGTTGAAAACCACACGCACACCTCCCCGTCCCCTCGATCACATCCTCCCTCCCTGTTTTTACAGATTGATTTCCCATCCACACCTCCTCCAAATTCACAGTCCTGGCTACTGAAGCCTCGACCTGCCATACTCCTCCTCTCCTTCATCCTCACTCCCACCCTTTAGTTTGTCTCCCAAACCCTCCATCAGTTATGTTCATTTCTTTTCACAGATCCAGTGAGGAATGCGGTTATTTTATCCATTTGGAAACCTTGTTGAATGTTACATTTGATTGAAGTGTTGCCTGAAGCCTTATGTGTGTCTGTCGTCCTGCCCAGTGTAGTCCTAATTTGTTTTTCTGGCTCCTCTTTTGTTAAAGAAAAAACAAACAAACCTTGTATTAACACACCCTCTTGAGGTAAGTTGTTTGTTTCTTTGTTCCACTATTAATTTCTTCTCCCCCCTACCTCCCACCATGGCCTTGTCTTCCACCTCCCTCCCTTCCCGCTCACTTGTTCCCTCCGCCGGGCTGCACAGGCATTGACATGATGGGTAAGATGCTGAAAATGCAGATGTTGGAGGATGAGGATGACCTTGCCTATGAGACGGAGAAGAAGGAGCGCACTTCGTCCACATCTGACGCCCAGCCGGCCTGGATGAGGACCCTCCACACCACCGCCTGCAACTGGCTGCAGCTCATGCCACAAACAGTCAATCCACTCAAACGCACGGTGGAGAACATCAAGGTAACGGCAGGAATGAGAGGAGAGGTGGTTGGCCAACTGAATTTAGGCAACAGGCCTGTTGTCTACAAGAAGCTGTATATCCTGTGCAGTTACTGCCATGCTTATCAGTTGTTTTATAATTTTAAATTTTTTTCAGCTCTACTCATGAGGTAACAAATAAGTTAAATGAAAAATAAAAGCACTTAACAGCATTTAACAGGGTTTCTGTAGGTTCTTTAAAAGTCTAAAATCTGAATATTAGGCCTTATAATTTCTTTAATTTGATATTTGACAGATCTTAAAAAATGATTGTATTATGAAATACACATTACTGAACTTGC
Organism: Lutjanus erythropterus; assembly: GCF_056507025.1. Classification (NCBI taxonomy): domain Eukaryota; kingdom Metazoa; phylum Chordata; class Actinopteri; order Lutjaniformes; family Lutjanidae; genus Lutjanus; species Lutjanus erythropterus. The sequence goes on from NC_139334.1 coordinate 16,881,254, forward strand.
TTTAACATCAGTCTCACTTTTAAATGCGTTTTTGGCAAAATTAGTTTTGATCATGATGTAACCACTAATTACCACTAAAACTGCAATTTGTATTTTTGCCAGTATGGATGTGAAAAGGATCTCAAATTGCATTCATAATTGTCTTAAAAAATCTTATATTTAACTAGTTGAAATCTGCAGAAACCCCAATTTCAGCAGTTAAAATATGTACTTGCTTTTCTTTGCTTCTTCATTGTTGCTTCTGTATTCGATTTAATACCCTTGTCCAAACCCACACACACTTCAGGACCCACTGTTCCGGTTCTTTGAGCGTGAGGTGAAGATGGGCGGCAAGATGCTGCAGGAGGTCCGTCAGGATCTGTCCGATGTGGTGCAAGTCTGTGAGGGCAAGAAGAAGCAGACCAACTACCTGCGTACACTAATCAGCGACCTTGTTAAAGGTAAAAATTTATTTGTTCAATCTATAGTCCTTTTTTAAGATAAAAAAAATAAAAGCAAAACCAAAATGCACCTCGAATTAATAACGCTGAAGTTAATATAGGAAAATCCCCGCACACTTAAAATTCCTAATTGTCAGTCTTGAGCATCTAGAGGTCCTTGAACAGAATTATCCTTTGAGGAATAACTGATGCACACCTATTTTTCCTTCTCCCCAGGTATCCTCCCTCGCAGCTGGTGTCGCTACACAGTTCCAGCCGCCATGACTGTGATCCAGTGGGTGGCAGACTTCAGTGAGCGTATCAAACAGCTGCAGCAGATCTCCCAGGGGGCTGCCAGTGGAGGTGCAAAGGAACTGAAGGTACAGTTTGGTTAACCGTTTGAGAATCAAACAACCTGTGACTTTTAAACAGTGTAACAGAGCCACTCACAGAACTGTCCTCTTCTGCTCCCTCTCCAGAACATCCATGTGTGCCTTGGCAGCCTGTTTGTGCCAGAGGCTTACATCACTGCCACCCGGCAGTACGTGGCCCAGGCCAACAGCTGGTCTCTGGAAGAGCTGTGTCTGGAGGTCAACGTCACCACCGCCCAGGGAGCCCAACTGGACGCCTGCAGCTTTGGCATCAAAGGTCAGACACGCAGCACGTTGCCTGCTGTAGACATGAGTTACATAACCAGGTTAAACTGTGACAATAGAGGTATATGTGAAGTAGGAAAGTGTCCTCCAGATGTACATGGGGTCATGAGCAGAGATCTGTAAAAGAAGTAGTAGAAGTAAAAAGAAAGTCACACTAATTCTGTAGCTCCCTTGTCCTTGTCTAAATATTTTCTAAAGTTCACTTAGTACAAAATGCTGTAGTTTGATGAAATCACACACATTGTGTGTGTGTGTGTGTGTGTGTGTGTGTGTGTGTGTATATAGTTAACTGAGAAGAGTATACCTGTATTTTAACATTTGATGTTAAGTTATATTGCAAAATTGGCTTTTTCATTAGATTAAATGTATATTGGAGATTTGTAAAATTTAGTTTTAAGGATTCTAATGCTGAATGTGGTCGTGTGTCACAGGTCTGAAACTGCAGGGAGCTACTTGTGCCAACAACAAGCTGTCTCTGTCAACCTCCATCTCCACTGAGCTGCCTCTCACTCAGCTCCGTTGGATCAAGCAGAGCACTGCTGAGAAGAGACACATGGTATGAACACAGTACAAAACCAGTCCTTTTTCTATCAAATTATCTACAGAAAATGTGTAACAATGCTGTAAATGCGTTCATCAAATGTTTTTGCTTCAGTTTTGGATGAATCTCTCCTCACATTTAGTTTTTCTCCTTGTTGCAGGTGACTCTGCCCGTGTACCTGAACTTCACCAGGTCTGACCTCATTTTCACCGTGGACTTCGACATCGCCACCAAAGAAGATCCACACAGCTTCTACGAGCGTGGAGTCGCTGTCCTGTGCACCGAGTAGATTAAACAAGTCATTCCTTAAGACCAGAAATCATCAATAATCATTTACATTCATTCATTTATTAGCCTCCAATTAAAATGTAGTTTGTAGCCTGTTGCATTCCAATACGAAACATAGTTGGGAACATTTTGTGGATCAGTAATTAACATGTAGCCATTCGTAGTGTTTGTGGAAAGTGTCTCAGAAGGTCAAGGGGATGTTGTCAGATGGTAAAATGAAGGGATAATGAAATGTGGAAAAAGGAAGTTGGAAGTGAAAGATGTTTTTATGAAAGAGCCTGTATGTTTTTAGATTGAATAAAGCTTGTTGGAATTAAATGAACTGCATTAATGACTTCAGCATTGTTTGTGTCCACGTAAATGTTTAATTTACAGTTTGATTTGAGAATAAGGGTTCAGGCTCATATAGCTCTAAATGTTTATTACCTGACCCTCAGACTCAAAGTGAATATTTATGATTCTCTCAATACTTTTTAAGTATTCCGTCAACCATTGAAATCTACTTGTCAGTCTGCCAGACTTCTAGAGGCAACTCAAATTTAACAAGATAATGTCTGATAACCTATTTCGGTCAGAATAGATAACATTTGTCACTGTTGGAGACATTTCTGTGAGAGAATCTCACTCTTGTCTTTTATACATTTGGTTTGGCAGACAGGATTGTGGATGGTATCACAGAAAATGTACCTCATGAATTTGCTGAGGAAATAAAGGTTTCTTGTCTTAGTCAGGACACTTGGGACACAGAATCTGAAAAGTGCACAGTGGACATCATCGTTGTGCTGAACTTCAGTTCCTGCTCTCTGTCACTGAATTCTTGACTGTCAAACACCATTTTATAAACCTAACGTTTAAAATGTCAGGAGTCGGAGCTGTGAAGCAAAATGATACGAAAATGCTAAAATTTCCAGTGCATTACTGCCACCTGCTGGTTGGAGAAAAACTTTCCCTGCTAAAAGGGTTTTTGTTTTTGAGGAAGTTTTTCCTCTACAGAATCATGGATGTAATGAGAGAAGGTGTGATTTGAGATTTGGGGCTACATGAATAAAATATGACTTGACTAGTTTTGCAAGAGAAAAAAGTACGTACAGTTCAATAAGAGGAAATGAAACTAAATCTGCAAACTATTAAAGAAGATAATAAGTTTCACAATACTTGTGTGAGAACATGTCTAAGAAAAGAGCACAAGAATATAAGACTTTCATTCTTATCTGCAACAAAAACGTGGAATACATTGTTAAGCTGTATGTTCGTCTAGACTTAAGAAAACTTTCTCAGATCCTTTACTTAAGTACAACTAACACTACTACAGTGTGAAAATATTCTGTTACAAGTAGAAGTCCTGCATTTGAAATTCCCCTCAAGTAAAAGTACAGATGTATTACCAGCATAATGTACTATAAGGATCAAAGGTGAAATTTCTCCCAATGCAAAAATGGTCCTTTTCAAAGAGTTAAATGATTTAGTCTTCAAGGTCCAAAAAATAACAGAGAAGACCTTTGAGTGTATATGTGGTCTTTACACTGTATCATATGTCATTGTATAGAAAATCAAAGTAACTATAGAAGGTAAATAAATGCAATGGGGTAAAAAGTATAATATTTTCCTCTGAAATGTTGTGGAGTTGAAGTATAATGTTGTGAAGGTAAAGTACAAGTCACTCAAAATTGTAAAGTACATGGGTAAATTTGTTACTTTCCACCACTATGCTTTTGAAAAGAATCAAGTCATGTATATATATTTTTCTTATTTAGAGTAATTTGCTGAAAGTAAAATCTGAGCAGCTTGTCATTATAACAAAAAGACTTTGATAGGACACTTGTGGTTCAAATTCAGTGGAGTTATAGTTACATGGTGCCATCTTAATCAATAAATCAGAAGGTGTTAAAACGTTAGCAGATACAGATACTTAGCTCATACAAATAAAGAACAGTATTATGTTTTCTTTTTCTTTTTTTTTATTGGTCTATGGCAAAACAATTAGTTTCTTAATTTCCAGTGCATAGGTTGTGCTTTGGTCTACTTGGAGACACAACAAAAATCATAATAACTTAAAGAGACAATCGGCACAGTATGCAACACCTCAAAATAAATGGAGGTAGAAAAACAAACCCTTGTGTCTCTTTACATGAGTAAACACAGTGCATTGCCAAGTAACTATTTATGACATTTCATTCTATCATTTAAGGCATTAAATATGACTGCAGTGCTTCAGTCTGTCAGTCCGTGGTTAGACTCTCCTCCCTCCTGTTCATCCTCCATGTTGATGAGACACTGCCTCTTTCTTTGCCCCAGCTCCACCACCTCCGCTCCGGGGAAGCCCAGCTTTCTCTTGTAAAGAGATCGGAGGTTACAGGGACTGGGGGATCTTTCAGAGGAGCTGTCCAACATCTGGGACAAACTCCCCTCCACTGGGGTTGCAGGTCCAGCTGTTTGAGGTGTGGGGGATCTTGCAGTGTGTAAGCCCGAGTCATCAAATTGGCAATGCAGTTCTAAGTCTGTATTTTGGGTGTGCATTGATGAATCGTCTGCAATTTCCTCTTTAAGATCTCCACGACCGTTCCTATCACTGTCAATATCAAGCTCACAGACCCACAGCTGCTCAGAGTCACTCCCACATTTCATCTGGACATCTGTTACAGGATCTCTCATCCCATTTTTCACAGTTTCTCTGAGGAAGGCAGGGTGATGAAGGATAAATCTCCTGCTCCTGCCTGAGAACCGACAGCCTCCTCCTCCACCTTTTCCCTGCTGCCTTGTCCGCCTGCTGGAGACGCCCACATCGACGTTTGACTCATCAGAATCCTCAGAGCTCCCATCATATGGGTCCAAAAACTACAATCGCAGGCACACAAGCAGTCATTCATAAACACATAGATGAGCAGGGTGCATTTGCAACAAAAAGGGATGGATTAGAGAAAGGAGAATGCTTACCAAAGAATAACAGCCATGCCTTCCTGCGGGCTTGTGTGTTAACGGCAGTGTCTGCCGAAAAGTCTCACTCTCTGGTGCACTGCTCACACATCCCTGCTCAATGAGGAATTCAGTGATTTTTACATTAACAAGACAATAATTAATTTCTAAATTAAAAATCTCAATGCATGCTGGAGCCCATCCAAATGTTGACCGCCTAAATGATGTTGCTCAGGCCAGAAGAGACAAGAATGTGGATGTAGGAAGGTGTGTCAGTGGTGGTGCCAAGAAAATGGGCGTGTAGATTAGGTTTATGGGAAAGAAACTCAATTTGATCCCATTTTATGGCATGTAGGAGCCCATTCCTGCCAATGTGATGAAAAAAACATCCTGTGTGTCATTATAATGAGAAACTTTCTCAAAATAATGAGTTAGTATCTGAAAATAATAAATGTGTCTCAAAATAAGGTGAAACTTTATCAAAAAAATGAGAAACTTTCTCAAAATAATGTCTTAGGATCTAAAACAATAAATAATGACTTGGACACCAATTCATCATTTCTCATTATTCTGATGTGGTAAATTAGGTCTATATACTGTCTTCATATACATGCTGTATTTATATACACACTCAAAATGATTATTTCTTTTCTTCAGCACATTAAAACAGATGTTACTGAACTATAAACAACCAAAATTATGTTTTGTGATAGAATTCTACAGAAGGAAATTAAAATAAAACACGACAATGTTTCATGTTTCTAAATTCGTGAACTTTAAAGCCTCGAGCAGAGTTGTGTTCATGCTGTGCAAAATGCAGAAGTGTTGAGGTTATCTGACTTATTTTATTTCTTTGTCAAAAAAGCAAACTATTTAGTCCGACAGAATTACTATGAAAGTAATGGAATTACAATTTCAGGCAGTTTCAAGCACTTCATCCTTAATCCAAGCACTTCAAGCGTTTTTAAGGATTTCCTGACTGAGTTAAACTCTAAGCCATTTAAAACATATCTACACTACATAAATTTACATTGTCACTCATCCATTTGTGCTTATTGTGTTTGTCCTGTTCACATTCTGAAATACCATAGTGCTGGTGTCTGACCATCTTGGACTGATCTCGGAGTCAGAATCTGTGCTGGATTCCACTTTACACATCTCCTGACAGAAAACAGACCAAAAAAAACCACTCCAGTATGTATTCATAATATTATAAATATTATATATTAAGTCACAAATTAAATGCAACAAGTGATTTTAAGATCTTCTGAGAAAATCTTAGAAAAGGCTTGAGCTCTCTCAGTATGGTGATGAAATGTGGCTCACTCATCTCACCATGTATTTGAAAGCAAGCTGGTCCACTTTGCTGGGTGAACATCTCTTGTGGTCTAATTGGAGAGAAAAAAAATGAATGTAGAGCAATAAAGTATTTAAACACTTTCAAATGACACCAAAAGTAAGTACACACTTTTTGTTTGTTTTAAAAATTGTATCCAGAAAAAAAACTACATCAAATTATTACTTAGTCATGCAGTGCCATGATAATACTTTCAAGAAAAAAAATCTGTAAAATACCAATATTTTTAATTCTGCAAAAAAAAAAAAAAAAAAAAAAAAAAAATTCACATCAAAATATGCTTACCTGAAAGTACGAGCTGTCGTCTTCTCCTATATGCCATGACATTGGGTGCGTATAACTTTTTTTGGACCACGAGACAGGAAAAAAGACTTTTAAAAAGACGTCATTGTTGTTTAGCCAGCTAAACCGGTGGATTAATTAACCAAGCACAGTACCAGGTGAGGGGTCTTTGATGCATAAAGCAGCCAACTACGTCCACAGGTGAGCGATCCACACATTACAACCAGCATGGACAGCACGGGTCACGATTTTAACAAAACACGTCCGGTGACTTTTCTTTTTCAAAATAAAACTCTTTTTTTTTTTTTATTGACCTCACTGATTCTGCACAACAGCCTAATAAATGTACGGATCACTTCGTATACCTGTTTTCAAATATCTATTATTATTATTATTATTTTTAACATCACTACAGGTGAAAGAAGCGATATAATGTGATAAAAATAAAATATCCTGTAAGTCATTACAGTAAGGAATTTTCTTAAAATAATGACGTAGTGTATCAAAATACTAGGAGACTTTCTGAAAATACAGACTTAATCTCTGAAAACAGTGAAACTCTCTCTCAAAATAATGAGAAACTGTCTTAAATAATAACAGCATGAGTCATTACTAAAACGTATTATTTTTTTCTCATTACGTTTTAATATACCAACAAACTATTTTGATAAATTTTCTCATTATTTTGAGATAATGATAAGATCACTATAAGTCATTAGTTTGAAAAAGTTATTTTGAGATCCTGACTCATTATTTTCAGAAAGCTCATTATTTTGAGAAAGCAACTCATTATTTTGAAAGAGTCCCCTTCCCTATCACCCTAGCGGAAATGGGCTTCCATAGATAAATAACTTCACAATAATGCCCAAGATTTGTTTAAATATACAATTTAACAAGAACCTACCACCAATGTAAAACGTATTATATTGTATAGCGGTTCCATTTTGCCAAATGCACTATTAGTAATATATGTTTTTAAAATGAAGAATAATGCTGCAACGTTTAGAGAAGTTCAAGATTGTGACAACTGAGTTATTTTAAAATTTCCTTGGTCGCATCCTCCTCCACCAGTTCCTCGGTGAACCATTGGGGGGAACGGGAGAGTCGGAGTGCCCGCTCCATGGCCCGCTCCCCTCCGTGCGTAAGATCCGGCCTGGGGGAAAGGGATGAATGTTAATTTCAAAGATGGCGGCGGAGGGAGGAGGGAAGGAGATGAACGAAATTAAAACTCAGTTCACCACTCGGGAAGGCGTCTACAAACTCCTCACTCACTCCGAATACAGCCGTCCTAACAGGGTGCCTTTCAACTCGCAAGGCTCCAACCCCGTCAAGGTCTCCTTCGTGAACGTCAACGACCAGTCGGGCAACGGCGACAGGATCTGTTTCAATGTGGGCCGTGAGCTCTACTTCTACATCTACAAAGGCGTTAGAAAGGTAGCGTGCTAACGCAGCTAATGTCAGCGGAAATCCGTGATACCGCATGTTAAAAAACATCACTGCTGCCTGAGCTGCTGCTCAACTTCAGGCTTGTGTTGGCTGTGTTAAATAACTCTGGCAGGTGCTTGACTTTGAAATTAGCTGACAGCTAGTTAGCTCGATGCTATCCCACTGGTTAGCTAGTTAGCCAGCGCAACTGGCTAACGTTAGCAAGCCAGCAGCTACTCCGAGGCCAGGGGCTAAATTCCGTCCCCAGTCCGTCACTGTGTTGTAGTTTTGCTGGATAGATGGCTTTTTAAGGTTAGACATATATCAGTGGGGTAAAGTCGACCTTTTGATGTGATTTAAGTTGTTAGGGTTGACATGGTTGCTGTAATGGTTGCAGTTTGTGATGATAGTGACAGTTGTACGTTGACACCCATAATAACACCTGTCGACGCCTTTTGACTGACAGCTGTCGAGAACCCACAATGATGCTGATTTAGTGTGTGGACAGTCATTTGGCTAGAAAGTTAGATAACCGCTGCCGTCACATTGGGGATGTGTCTGGACGGAATCTATGAGCTGATCAAACTAGCTGACTTGCTCTGCCTGTGGAGAAAAGCTAACTTTAGCTGGACGTCTATGATGGAGCATAATATTTTGGTAGCTAAAGTAGGAATACTCAACTTGCTTTGCCCAGGCTCCACTTTTGCATAATGATAGGATGCTTTGATAAATAAACATTAATAATAAAGTTATGTATTAGATAAAATTAATAAACATTAAAAGGACAATTTATTTGGATTTTTTAATTTGCAAATCGGTAGACTTATTAATTACATTTACATGGTGCAAGTTTAGAAAGAAATCAGTTTTTTTTTTTTTTTTACTGCATTAACTCCAACCACATTTTAGTTGTAAATGCTGTTGTATCATTTGAAGGAGTTACAATTGTAAGCATAGCTGGAAAGTCTTGCGTTATGCAATCACTGAAAATCCGGAATGATTAATACTCGGACACTAGAAAGGACAGAAGGAATAACATATTTAAGTTCTTTTAGTATGAAACACACATTCATGGGATCAGAATAGTCCTAATTTCTTCAGCTGATAGTTGTCTTCCTCTACATAATTCACCGTCTGATCTTGCTGTACTATACACAGCCTGAAAGGTAGGGCTGCGTGATTTTGTAAAAAAGTCATATTGTGATTATTTTGACTGAAATTGCAATTGTGATTTGCAGTGGGATTAGTGGAAATCATCACTTTTCCATTACAATTTATGTAAACTGAAAAAAAAAAAAAAACCTAACTAAAATTGTGATGATGTGATATTTATTGAGGTCTGTACCAAACAAACATGTTGTCTTTCACCTGGACAACAAGATTTTTAGGCCAGGTCATTTATACAGCACTACAGTACCACATTATAATTGTTGTTGCTGTTTTCTCATACATTTTTTTGTTTTCCAAAAATTGTGCTTTGGTTCTGGTTCTTTGATTTGGATATTGCACTTCGTCACGTTGCAATTGCAGTTAATTGTGCAGCCCTACTGAAAGGCCGTCACATGAAGGTTAGTGTTTTCTGTTACTAACAGCCTAATTTATCCCATTATATAAAACTGGCATATCTGTCCCTCCTACCTTGAAAAAAATGGTGTAATTCAATTTTTTTCCCATTGTGAATTAGAAAAATGTCACCTGGCACCCTACTGGGACCCAGATTTGGCCCGCAAGATGAATATAATTGTGATAGAGTATCTGGAATTACAACTATATATCTATATTCTGCATAGATGTGCAGTCACTAACAAATAAGTCATTTAATTTGTCATGATGATGGTGGGCTGGCCTAGCCTGTAGCTATTACTTTGTCAGCCAAAATATTAGATGACAAAAATAACTCATCTAGCACCTAGCTACCCAGAGGGTGAGACTAGAAATCCATGCTGAAGTAGCCTGTAGTTCGTGATTAACACCAGTGACATAACTTTGACATCACCGGATGCAGTAAGAACAACAGATTTTGCTGTATGAGAACTCATCCTTGTCAATATAGCACACACTGAGGAATTCATTGCTTCAATTGTCTACATTTACTATTAGCACTGACTGGGCATCCATATTAAAAGTTCTGAATTTTCCCTTTAAGGAATATCATGATACAGGCTCTCCCATGCGTCATTAAAACAAGATCTTAAAGCAGTCCTCCAGTATACTTGTCCCTAACATTGCATTAAGTGACTTATGCCAGCAGCTGACTTCACATCACAGGTTGACAGGAATCAGCTGACTTCTAAGTTGAAGCAATGTGTCATAGCCTTTTCATTATTCACACAGAGACATGTGCATGTCATGTGTGTCATCATGGCACTGTAATTCAGCAACAGACTTTGTTGAGCTGTCAGATATTAGAAGAAGGTTGTAGCACAGAATTTATGGTAAAAAAGCAAAAAGAGCAAACTGTGAGATAGTCTAGCTGGCAATAGGCAAGTTATTATGGCACAAGCAAATTAGTCATGTGCCTAATATAATCTGGTATTTGGTTTCAGTGTATGATAGTGTATCACATGAGAATGTTTGTGCTACATCACCATATTGATTATTTGTCCCATTTGTATGGTGCAGCTGGAAAAGAATGCCATTTTTTTTTATTTTTGTTTACCGTCCTATGTATTAGAGCAGCAGTCGACAAATCCAGCACCTCATTAGGAGGGACCTGTTTATTTCTTCTATGTGTATATCTGTAAAACTCCTTATTTAAAAGTATTTGTCATCACTGTTGGAATAGGCTTATGCACCATTTTTTGCTGGTTATGTCAGTCATAAAAGCACAGACTAATACCATACATGCAATTATGGGGCATGTGAGCTATGTTTTTGCCTGGACTCTTGATTTAAACTACTTTTAAGACTTGGTTTGACATTTTGTCTCACTGAGACAGGCAGGAACACTCAATGTCGCATCTAACAGTAATGGAGGAACCACTGAGTCATCATCTTACACTCAGAGAATTTTCCATTCTACAAGTACTGTAAACTGTAAATCATTAACAAATGGAACTGTTATACTGGTTATCTACAGTATAGGCTCTGTGTTTTTTGTTCTCAGCAGTAAAATGCCTGTACATAAAAAACAATCTTACATAACACAGCATGATTGCTGCCTATCTACAGAGAAAAGTCATACCTCGTCATTTGAGTTCTCCCTCATTTTCGTTCATTTTTGCTTGGTGATGGTGAACTTTTTGATGTGTTGCCAATGGTTGGTGTTCAGTGTTCAGATGTCACTTTAGTACCAAGATATTTGATTTAACCAACGTAAGTGTTGTCTTAGTAATCAGTGAACTTAATTAGCATTGTTTCCTCTAAATTGAGTGTTGGTGTGTTTTAACATGAAGCAAAGGAAAAAACAATATGCTGTAACTGCACAGTCAGCTCTAATGGTTTATTACTCACAGCTTGACCAACAATGGCCTTTGTCATGCAACAAAGTGCAGCGAGTAGTTTCTGATTTTTAAAGGTTACTGCACTCACTTCATGTGCGTTCATGCTTTCTCTCCTCAGGCTGCTGACCTGAGCAAGCCCATAGACAAGCGCATCTACAAGGGAACGCAGCCCACCTGTCATGACTTCAACCACCTCACGGCCACAGCAGAGAGTGTGTCCTTGCTGGTGGGTTTCTCAGCAGGACAGGTACAGCTCATTGACCCCATCAAGAAGGAAACAAGCAAGCTCTTTAATGAGGAGGTAAGTGTCTGCGCGACCTCTGAGATTACTTAGAGTTCTGTGTACAGAGTAGGTATTGGTCAGTACAGCAAAAAAAATGTGAGAAGCAGTGGAATTTCACATTTAATTTTTCACCAAATGGATTGTTATAGTATGGTTTATATTGAGCCTTGTAGTCAGACAGGCATCTGAATACTTGTTTCTGCTATTATGGGTGAGTAGATGTTTGTTTTGGCATCTTACCCAGCCCCACTGAGATAAATGAACTTTTGCTGCCAAGGAGAACTATTACTTCTACAACTTTTACAACTCACTAAATATTGGCTGAATAACAGTGATCCCACACATGAAGTACTGTTTCAGTATTCCTCTTAAACTGTAATGTAATTTTATCCTTTTGGTAAACTCTTTCATCTTTTTATGCAAAGGATAAATATAGTTCAATGTGTTTCCTGCTGCTTTTCTTGTACTCTGTGCTACTTTTTGTGTTTTTCCTGACCTTGGCCTTTAAACAGGTGCACGGAATCTTTGAAAGCACTTGAATTTTAATGTAGTGTTTTCAAGGTCTGAAAAATGCTTGGATACTTGATAGTGTTTTTGAAACACTATCAAGTTACATTGCTTTGATAATAGGTTGCTACCTGACTGAATAGTGCTTTTTAGATAAATAAATAAATTAAGTTGTACATTGCTCAGACATCTTGTATATCATGCCAAGTCTGCTTCCAGACAGATGACAACCACTGAAAAACCAAAACTTTCTTGTTTCAATATGGCGTTTTTTGTAGAAATCTATCCTGAAACATAGTTTTGGTTGTTTAGACTGGATTTATCATAATAAAAAGGTAACGATTAGTAAATTAGTTTAGTTTGTCAACTATTTTGATAATTGATTAATCAATTTGTGTCTTTTTTTTCCCCAAAAGAAAAAAAGTCAAAATTCTCTGATTTCTGCTTCTCAAATGTGAATATGTTCTTGTTTGTTTTCATCATCTATGATGGTAAACGAATGAAAATAATTGTTAGTGGGAGAAATAAAATATATGTAGATTACCACACGTCAGGTATGGGAAAATACACTGACAATTATTGATAAGTCCTTGAATTTGACGTTGGAAAAGGTATAGGAACATCTTTTGCAAGTATTAAGTATAAATTGTGTGACTTTCAACATGTTCAGAGTACCAATTTCCTGATGATACTCTACTGATATTATTTTTTCCCTCTTCTCTCTCCACTCTCTCCTTCCCTGTCTGCTTTTCAAATCTCATCCTTCCTTCTCTCTGGCCAGAGACTAATAGACAAGTCCAGAGTAACATGTGTGAAATGGGTGCCTGGCTCTGAGAGCCTGTTTCTGGTCTCTCACGCCAGTGGAAACATGTACCTGTACAATGTGGAGCATACCTGTGGCACCACGGCACCACACTACCAGCTGCTGAAACAGGGAGAGAACTACTCTGTACACACGTGTAAGAGTAAATCCACGCGGAACCCTCTCCTTAAATGGACAGTGGGTGAGGGGGCTCTGAACGAGTTTGCCTTCTCTCCAGACGGGAAGTTCCTAGCCTGCGTTAGCCAGGACGGCTTCTTGCGGGTGTTCAACTTTGACGCGGTCGAGCTTCATGGCACCATGAAGAGCTACTTTGGGGGCTTGTTGTGTGTGTGCTGGAGTCCTGATGGGAAGTACATAGTTGCAGGCGGAGAGGACGATCTAGTGACTGTGTGGTCGTTCTTGGACTGCAGAGTCATTGCCCGAGGTCATGGGCACAAGTCGTGGGTGAGTGTGGTGGCGTTTGACCATTACACCACCAGCGTGGAAGAGAGCGACCCGATGGAGTTCAGTGGCAGTGACGAGGACTTCCAGGATCAGATGATCCACTTTGGGCGAGACCGGGCAAACAGCACGCAGTCTCGTCTCTCCAAGCGCAACTCCACAGACAGTCGGCCCGTTAGTGTCACGTACCGGTTTGGCTCAGTGGGCCAGGACACTCAGCTGTGCCTATGGGACCTCACTGAGGACATCCTTTTTCCCCATCTTCCACTCTCACGGACACGAACACACACTAACGTGATGAATGCTACCAGCCCCCCTGCGGGTGCTACAATAATCACTAACACCTCTAGTAACACTACTAATGGAAACAACAGTGGTGCCAATACTCCTGGCATTAACTCCCTCTCTACTACATTACCACGCTCCAACAGCCTACCCCATTCAGCCGGCACCACGACAACGGCAAACAACACCAACAAGGCTGGGACTGGCGGTGGCATTGGCAGTGGCATTATGGACAGTGCCATCGCCACAGGCGTGAGTAAGTTCGCTACACTGTCACTCCACGACCGGAAGGAGCGCCACCATGAGAAGGACCACAAACGCAACCACAGCATGGGCCACATCAGCAGCAAGAGCAGCGACAAGCTCAACCTGCTGACAAAAACCAAAACAGACCCTGCTAAGACTCTGGGCACACTGCTGTGCCCGCGCATGGAGGACGTGCCCCTCCTTGAGCCCCTCATCTGTAAAAAGATAGCACACGAGAGACTGACTGTACTCATATTTTTAGAGGACTGTTTAGTGACTGCTTGTCAGGAGGGATTTATTTGCACATGGGCGAGGCCAGGCAAAGTGGTAAGTTCTTTTTAATGTAGGAAATGTGGGGGAAAGTGGAAGTGATAACGTTATGTCTGTCAATCTTTAGCTGTCCTAAACTAAAAATCAAGACATACTGAAAACTTAAAATAAACTATGGACATTTAGAGAAGCATTTTTAGCTTTTATAGTCAGGTTGTCACTCTCTGCAGGCAGGCTCTTAACATATCAGACCTTGTTTAATGTATACCTGCTTCCCAATGAAAGACCTATTCTGCCTAAGTTTCAAATATACCCAATGCTATGAAAATATTCCCATCTGGTTATATAATACATTCTGATAAGGAGGATTTCCTGTGTAGACCTGCGAGGGGGAAAAGAAGACATTAATCCATATGGAGTGTGTTCATTGGTTCATCATAATCATCTCACAATGCATAGCAGCACAGCCAAGAAGTCATCTGCATATACACTCTTCACATTTCAGCTTTTATGCAAATGGCTCTGTATTTGCCCAAAGAGCCTCTTCTGCAGTTTCTCACATGCTTACAGCTTAATATGTGTATACACACCCTTGTATACTTCCCTTTTGTCTGTGTATTTTGAGAGATTTTGTCAGAATGAGGCACATGTTAGTTTGAGGATCTGGAACATACAGGCAGTCTGAAGGCGAGTTAGTTCAGAGAGGTTGTTGCTTTCAACTACAGTCAGATATTAACAAGTGCTAGAGGGAAAAATAGCCTACAAGTTTCATCAAATGTCTCTTTTCTAAAAATGGGACCACAGACAAGGCTGTGATATGGAAGAGTACACTTGTGTCGGCAACATCATAAAAAGCATAATTAATAAATGGTAAATTGATTAATTTTGTTCTAAACTAACCTTCAAATCATGTTTATGTATATTTTATAAACCATTTATTAAGCAATTGTAAAGTTTTATAAGCATCAGTCGCAACTTTATAATGGCATCCTAATTATATGTATAGATGCATTACACAGTATTTATTAACCATTTACCAAGTATTATAAACCTCAGTTGCAACTTTACAATAGCAATCCAGATAACATTCATGTTCTCACTTGCAGCGCGTCAGATTCAGCAGCTTGATCAGCAGCCCTACACTTCAGACTATAATGCTGTAGGTGTAGGTACCCCTCTAGCAGCAGTTTTGCACAGACGGAGCTCTGTGGTCAAGTTGGCAATCATAATTATGCAGCACCATGGTAGACTTTCAAAATAAAGGCACAAGAAATACTTGGATAGATATGGAAACGTATAACTATTTTGTTTTGTTTGGAAAAAGATCATGCTTCTGGTTAAAATAAGTACGTTACTTAAGTAGGTTCATGTATGCAACAAATGTAAGTTATGTACCTAATAACATGAGGCGTTATCATCATCACTTGCAGCTTTATAATAACCATCCAAATAATGTTCATAGGTGGATTACAACCTTTTTACCATTTACAAAGAGTTACAAATTTCTGGTCCATTTTTCTATGTAATGATTTCTTAAAGGTTTACGAAATATTTGGTTATCATTAAGAAATACTTAGCATTTGCAGTGTTACAATATCAATATTAAACTGAAAATCAGTCAAAATGAGCTTTCAATTTCAGTAATGGAAATTGAAGGCAGAATCAGCGATTTTCCCAGTAAAATTTTTTTCCTCTCCACTCTCACCTACTTGGCGGTGTCCAGCGCATATCTGAAGAAAATAACTACACTTCAGAATGACACAGTGTGTCTTACCGGCTGTTATACCATATAAACAATCTATTGGAGATGAAATTGGAAATGTAAATGACAGTTTTCAGGGCATGAAATCTTGAGCTTGACACACTTAGCTTGACACACTTACTTCATATAGTATATAAAGAATGCAACAGTTAACTTGACTGATTTAATCAGAGTGTAATTGTGATTGTTTCTTATCAGTTATGATACAATATGTAATTTAAAAAGTAATTGTTTTATATTGAACTAATCATAAAATAGCATAAATTCTAGTATTACTAATAATTATTAAACATAATAATCATTTCATTGTTTAAACTACTGTGAAAACTATTGACTGAAGTTTAACCATCAATTTACCATTTATTAATTATGGTTATTACAAAGTGTTACCCTTCTGTCTCTGGGTGAGAAAATGTACAAATGTACAAAGATGCAGTGGTTGAGGCCAGTTTTCTGCAAAGTGCAATTAGTATTCAGTAATGGGGAAGTAGTCTAATTTTTCATGGTTAATGATTGTGTGTAATAACAAAAGCACATTAAGAAAGAAAGGCTGAACAGTTTGGCAAATTTGCCCTGTAAAAAAAAAAAGTCAATTATCTGGTTGTGTCCATTAGAAGTGCCTTGATCAAGCAAACCTCTCAAAGACATCATTAGTGTTACACTGTACACTCGTCACCCACTTTGACTGCTGTGCACACGCAGGCTTTTAATTAAAAATGCAGGGAGCCGGGATGTGGAGAGAAAGAAGTGGCTAGAGGCTGATTTTTTTGATGAGCTATTTGTTGCTTGATTTTTTTGCTACTCTATGTGAACTTTCCCAATGCAAATCTCCTTGTTTTCCTTTTTCCAGGGTTTATTGTCATCCCAAAACCAAGCCAGCTCTCCCAGTGGAACAGTAGTATAGCCACAATATTTCTGCTGCTAAAGAACCCTGCAACCCAGAGTCTGATGCTGCTCTTCACCCTGCAAGCATTGCAAGTTTTCCTTTTCTTTGATACCCCTCCCCGCCCTCCTCCTCCCCCCTTCCAATTTTGTTTAATGGCTTTTCTGTTCTTTTTCGTTTATCACTCACTTGACCTAGTGGAGGAATGAAGCAAGAAAAAGGTGTGGTGCAATGGCGGACTATTGCGCTAATGTACTATTGTTCTCTGGAGTTTTAACACATTTTTTTTTAGAGTTTTAAAAAATCTTTTCTTTCACGTCAGATCTCATCAGACTGTTGTCCCCTCTGGAAATAAAAGCTTGGCTTTGTTAGATGCAAACCAGACAATTGTGGCTTGAAATTAAAGGGATAGTTCATTTAATTTTCATAAACTGCGTGTTTTTTTAACTGAGTGGTGTGGCCCAGCTTCGGCTCAGGGTTAGTAACTGAAATATGACTTTTGGGTGAACTATCCTTTTATGACCAAGTGCGTGAGCATCTGAAAATTTTGCATCCATCCACATTCACCCACCACTTCTGTCTTTTCTTGAGTAGAATCTCCCCATTATGACTTTGCACTGATTTTGTTAGTTATTTTGTTGTTTGTTTTTATAACTACTCTAATGGAACAAAAAAAGAGGGTTGAGGACTGCCTTGTTGCACTCGGCTTTAACATCCTCAGTCTTGAAATCTGAATCTATAAAGCTGGATGCTGCAATCATAGTCTTTTTAAAGAAAAAAAAAAGTTTGCACTTAAAATTAGTTTATTAGAAGAAAATGGCTTTACATTTTTGGGTGTGCTCAGAACTCACAGATGGCTAATACAGTAGGTGAAGAAAATGATAAAAAACTATTAAAACCTTTATCTATTGAGCATTTATTTTAATATTATTTCAGATTCAAATCTGCTCTGTATCATAATGTGTATATTGTAATTAATTGATTTGATGGGGGCCTAAGCAAACTACCATTACTCCAGTGGAAGTTTTGTCATTGATAGTTATATTTCTAAAGCCTAAAGTATACATATTAATAATATTAAAATAATCTTGAATACACCGTTTTCTGTTCTCTTTTGTCACATGTATTGTGTTTTCTCTGGTGTGGAAATTGCTTACATTGTCACAGAGCTGCACAAAAGGAGCTGTGGAGTATGGATGTCTATGAAGCTCAGGAAGTCTTGCAGACGACGATTGAATCTCAAAAGACTCCTCAACTTGATACAAGCTCTTTTAATGCCTCAGTAACAAAACATGCTTAAAGAAAACATGGAACTATCCTCCAGTGTTCTCCATAAAGGAACTTTAATGGAGTGCACCAGTTGTGACGTTATGGGCAAATACCAATGTTTAAAATACCAATTTGTTCAATACTGATGTAGTTTATTTTGTTTTTGTTATTTATTCCCCATTTTATTCCAGGGAAACAAATATGTAACATATTGCCCTTTTAAGGCATATCATAGTTGTGTCCAGCCAGTGGCGATTGTTGTCCAACTGCAAAAAAACAACACAACATAAACATCTGCCACTGGCGTCATTGAATGTCATCTTCTTTGATGATCAGCCGATAAAAGTGTTCTGCTAATAAACTGGTGCATCCCTATAAATTTAACAAAAGCTGAATGAAAGAATTAATGTAACAATTTTGAGATTCAACCGATGGGTCTTTCCCTTTTGACACTACCACAGTATTCAAGTGCCTTTATTTTTTTTGTGTGTGATATGACAACCAATTCTTGTTGGTGCCATGAAAGGCTCCTTTCCACCAAATTAGCTCTGGGTCTTGATCTGGTTACGTTCAAGATTTTTGAAAACTTGTCTATCTATCTAGTGAACCACTAGTTTTGAGCGGAATCATTGGTGTTTTTTTTTTTTGGGAATGAACTTTTCAGGTTCAAAACAAATTTGGTTTCGGTGTAAATGCTCAGAATGGTTTCAAATTAGTTGCACTAAGTAGAATGGGGCCAGTTCCATGTTGGTGAAAAAGGCCTTGAAGAGTCCAGTGACCTCCGCACTAGACAGACATAACATTTTACATTTAAACTTTATTTTTCATGAGTTAATAAAACCCCAAATATTTTTTTAGCTTAAAACAAATGTATGTGGGTATTTAGTAGTGCTGTTGATAGACTCCAGTCCAGGTCATCAGTTCATTAGTCTCTTAACATTTTTGTGTCAACGATATTTTAAGTATTTTCAGTGCAGGTTAATAAGAACATACAAACGAGACTTCACTTTTTTTACTTTGATAATGCATCACAATAACCAACACAATAAAGTGCAGACTGAGTCACAGTCTGTTTTAATGAGCTCACAGCTCTGAATGAAATGGTACATTTTTAAGCCACAAATGGAGGTATGAGGGTACTGGTCAAGCTACATTTTAAAACAAAGGACTTTTTTTAAGGCCCATCTGCAGATACAGATGTTTTCACATACAGAACTGATCTAAATTGAAAGTCTTTTTTATTCATTAACAGTTCAAACTCTGTTTTGTTGCCTGCAGCAGGTGGCTATTTATGTACATTACATTTGGATTAATGTGCCTTTAGACTGTTCTCCAAAGACAGTATTGTGGCTTTGAATAATTGTGAAGCACTTAATGTGAATGCTCTTGATGTTTGCCTTTGTACAGGAAGACTGTTGCCCTACAAATCAGTTCATTCACAGCTACTAAAAGACATTATCACAAGTATACAGTACCTATCTAAAGTAGTCAACCCCACCCTTGTTCTTCATGTTAATTGCTCTACAACTTTAAATCACAGCTGATCAATTAAAGCCACTATGTGTAGTATTGAAAAATCTCTTTATTTGGTAGGTTTAGTCTTCTTTGCAAGACTGCAATATCAACTTTCAAGTCCACCCACAAATGCTTAAATTGATTTAGGCTTGGACTCCAGGACATTTACACACTCTAATGTAATTTCAATCCTATCCTGTCGCAGAATGATGCATTTCAGTTTCCTTATTGGAGATTTGATTAAAATGTTCCTTTATCTTCATGATGTAGTTTTTACTAGAACATTGACTAACCAGCTGTTGGATCTTCCTTATTTATCCTACATGTCACACTGACACTGCTATTATGTACAGGTATTCTCATTCAACTTATACACTTCTTGTACTTGCTGGGATAGTACAAAATATTTGATGTTATGCAAGCTAAATGAACCAAACTACACAGTAAAAATCAGTAATTTTACCTCACAGAACACAGGAATTGTTTTTTTTTTTTACCACTGCCTCAATCTGTTTGCGTTATTGTATGACTTTGTTGTTTTAAGAGGGTAGTGTGGATTCACCACCACCACCTCACCATTGAGGCAGCGAGGGAACACCAGACACTCTGTTCTGTGTGGTAAAATTACTTTTACTCATTTCACCTATGGTTTTGTTGGTTTGGAGAGAGCAATATTTGGCTTATACAACGACAGTTTCCTGTCAAATAAGACTCATAGCAGAGTAAAGCTGTGAAAATATTCTAAATCTAGTTTACACTTAAACTGATATTGATTTTTTTTTTTTTAGATGGACCTTTTTAAGTGGCTAAAATTTTGCTGCTGACCCTGCCCACATCAGTACATTGCTCAGCTTCAGTGCTGGTGCTCTTCTCTGTTACAAACTGTCCCTGGAATTTACATCCATTTGTAGAGATTTGTGTTTACTTTGACAGTAAAGTATTTTCCTTCCTCATTTAGGCATATAGGATTCAAAGTTGTAAAATAACACATCCCCCATAACAGTCCTACTTGGAGTGTGACTACTTTTTAAAGGCATTGACCATGTTCCAGTGGCTGCTCACTTGTCAAATATCTTATTGCTCAGCTTGTGTTTAGGCTCAGATTGAAGTCAATTTCTAAACAGTTGTAAACATGTAACACTTGACTGTGTCAAGTAAAACTGAGGCCATAACTAAACTACACACTCTCAATCCAACATAAGACGACAGACTCTTAGTATTGTGTTTGTGGAGATCACATTGAGTTTCATCATTCCATTAAGGGTTACACAGTCAGAACTGGTAAGTTGACAGGCTTGGCGGTCTTCATTGAATTGTTTTCACAGATTTCAACATCAGGCCTGTCCAAACATTGTCCTCTCAACAATCTGTTTATCAGGTCTGTCTTGTTTTAAGAGACCATTTTTTACTGAAACACTGAAGTGGTTTTGGCTCTCAGTAGCCTCCATGCTTCCGATCCAGAGGTGGCATGTAGTAGGTCTTGAAAGCTGCGTGGTGTGACTCATCCCGGGGCTGTGGAGACAGGAAATGTAGCCTGAATGCCAAATCAAAGCCCTTATGAACACTACAACCAAGGCACTTGTTTGGTTTGGTGTTCATCTTTTTTTTTTTGTCAGTACAACATAATGATCATTTTTAAAACATCTGACACTTGAAACAAATCTGTCAGCTGTGTTTTACTTAATTTCACAGTGATATTTTGGGGATTCAAAAATGTAAAAAGCCTGATGTCTGTGTTCTGTGTTCTCCTGTGTCTACCTTTGCCAGCCGGGCCTGGCACTTTTTTGACGTGATGGCTGGCAGTGTGCCTCGGTGGGTGACAGAGAATGCAGGCATAGTGGATACTGGGACGGAGATCTGTGGTCCTGGTACAACCACGTTGAGTTTGGGCAGCTCTGCAGGATAATGAGGGATGTTGCGCCTGATGAGCGGGTCTGCTACATGCTTCATGTTGTGCTGAGGAGGGAGAAAGCATCAGGTCTTACCAGGTGTATTCATATCAGACATTTCACGAAAGTTGACTTTCAAGGGATCATTCACCTCAACATCAAAATGTTTTTCCTCTTACATGTAGTTGCATTTATCCATATAGTCTCTTCTGGTGTGAGTTGCATAGTTTTGAACATATCAGCTGTAGAGATGTCTGCCTCCAGCAAAGTAGTTAGGCCCGGTGCCAAGTATATTTTGACATGGGCCTGGCATGAGCCACTGACAGATTGATGTCAGCATTAACATAGGGTCCTATGGTTTCTTTGATAACACAATCATGGTTGGAGTCATGGAACTGAGAACTTAGAAAAGCCATAGCACAGATTTCATAGAGTTATAAATTCAGCTTAAAGCCGACTGGAGATTTGAAAACATTACTGTGTAATGTATTGTTATAAATATGCCATTTAATCAACACACTTAAAAAAAATTAACTACAGTAGAGTTTTACAAAGAATCGTATAATGTAATGTCTCGGAATGCTGGAATTTCAACAATAAGAAAATAAATAAAATTGCTTGTAAAATTATCTTTTAAATGATTAACGTGTGATATATGCTTTCCAACCAATAATATCTGTTTACAAACAAGTCATATATTTTACATTTATTAAAAAAATAGTTCCTACACATAACTGCTCACAACAAGGTCTGTAGATTATCTTGGGTAACTGGATCATGATTTCTAGAAAGAGACTGCTGTTGAGTTTTTCATTTTTTAGTACCACAAATCAAGTGCCATTTAGTTCCATTATATTTGAGAGAAAGCAGACATCTCTATGGCCAACATCTCCAAAACTCTGCAGCTCACCAAAACAATCTAGATGGATAAATAGCACTACAGGTAAAAGGAAAAATACAGATTTTTTAACAGAGATTAGATTTACACTCATTAAAGGTGCTTGTCTTGTGTGTCTTCCCCTCAGCTGTTTTCCTAGTCTGATAGGGCGCCAGATGTGGTCTATGGAGTTGTGCATCCCACTACTCATTACTCCATCCATAGTCCCAGAAAGTCTGTGAAGACTCTCGGCTTTCTTCTCTGCCAGCCTGGGAGGAAAAGGCAAGACTTCATTCCAAATGACTGGAAATTATTATATAAAATTAAAGTCTTCCACAGTTTGTTTCACCAATGAGCCTAGCGATTTATGACATGCAAATTTGATTCAAAAGTTACAAAGCCATGAATTGCTTCCTATTTGCATGGTCTACCTGATTTCCCTAAAATATGTGTGCCTCAGGGCTGTTTCTGCAGTGATGCGTTCATCGGGGTCATAGGCGAGCAGCTGATAGAGCAGTGACAGTGCTGGAGCCGGGCAGTTGGGGATTAACCGTGAGATGCCGGTGCCTTTTTTAGGGGGGAAGTTGAAATGCATCGCTCTGGACCTGCCAAACATTGAAAACGACGATAAGTCTAGATACTCACAATTTTATGTGTACATCTTCTTTAATAAAGACAACATATATGAGGAACGCCTACTGCTTGAACTTTTGGAGGATGCTTTGATCTGGTGTTCCCAACACATCGTGGATCTTGGAAACCTGATCCAGCTCATTGGTTCCAGGGAAGAGAGGATTCAAACTGAAAGACATGGGTACAAACCAACCTGACTGCCACAACAAATCAATTTACATAGCATTTGTTTGACATTTGTTTAAGCCTGTGATGGCAGACAGGTGTGCCAATGTTGTGCCCTTCCCCTGCAGAGGTACCTCATGATCTCAAAGAAGACACAACCAGCACTCCACATGTCCATCTTTAAGCTGTAGTAGCCGTCAGTGAGGAGGCACTCTGGGGCTCTGTACCAGCGGGTGGAGATGTACTCTGTGTGTGGGGGCTTGGAGTACACACTTCGACATGAGCCAAAGTCGCCAAGCTTCAGACCATTTTGCTGCAAAAATAACAATTTATAAAATGTGTATGACTCAGAACCAGATCACCACCATTTATCAATTTGTGATAAAGATGCGTCTCACTTTGATGAGAATGTTTTCTGGCTTCACATCTCTGTGAAAGATCCCACAGCTGTAAAGAAGAAGAGGAACAGGGAGGTTGTTGGGTAAACGATCTCAACATACTTAAAGGGCTAGTTTGGATTATTTGAAGTACTACCTACTGTAGATAGCGGTAGACACAGCAGGAATACCAGTACAGGGAGATTAACAGTGATCTTCTGTGGACAGAGTCAGCAGCAAAACATATTTTAACCACTTAAAAAAGGGCCACCTAAAAAACATCAAGGTCAGTTTTAGTCTATGGTATATTTAGAATATTTACAGTGCTTTAGCTTATTATGAGACAGCCTTTTCAAGCAGGAAACCGCCTTTTTATCACCAATGGTGTCCTGTCAGAAAAGGCTCTCTAACAACAAGGTTAAGTAGTGAAAATATTCTAAACATAGCATACACTTAAACTGATATTGAGTTTTTAGTTGGCAAACTTAAGTTTTGCTGCTGACACTGTCCACAGCACACTTCTGGCTCCATACTCAGGGGGCGATGGCCAACCGCCATCTACTATGGGCAATACCCTGACTCTGGATAAGTACCTCATACAATCCCACTTCGAATAATCTGAACTCTGCCTTTAGTGTGCTTTATTTTACCATTTCATGTAAGCTGAAGCACTTTCATAAATACCTGTGCATATGTTCAAGTGACTTGCAAAGCTGGTACATGTAGTTCTTTACTGTATGGTCAGGCAGCGGCGTTTCCCTTCCTGCAAGGAATGAAGAACCAGTATCAGCCCCTTAACTCACCCAAAGCCTGGCAGAACGATCTGAAGGCATGCATCTTTCCAGGTCCAGTTCACTCTCATAATAATTTATTTTTCCACTTGTCATACTTGCAGACTTACCTTGTATGAACTCATAGATGTTCATCTCCATCAGCTCACAAATCAGAGACACAGTTCCAGTTTCTTTGTCACTGAAACATTGTATTAGATTAACAAGATGAGACATGAAACTTGAGGCAATACAATAACTTCATAATAGACAACTCTCCAGTACTCACAAAATCAGCTCATGTAGCTGGATAATATTTGCATGTGGGCTGAGCCTCTTCATTGCCTGGACTTCCCGCAGGTTGTTGGCCTGCTCCAGACTTCATGACAGAAAACAGGTGACTCTTGCACATTTCATTGCACACATTTATACATATAATATAGTTAAATGTATTATCAATGTGCATATCTGCTTAGCTGGAAAATTGTGTAGTGAGAATGAGGAACAAAGGGGCAATATCATCTTCATAGCTTTATGTGCCAGTAACACAATGCATATATAACAATTTAACAAGATAAATGGTTGCACAGATTTAAGGAACACAGCCATATTGAAAACCAGTGCACAGACAACTCACATTTCAAGCACTGACATTTACTGTAACCTCACCACCACAGGTCAAAGGTGGAGTCAGCTGACATCTAATAGGATACTTAAGGCACAGGGGGTGTCAAGCTGCTGACTCAAATTACCTGGGTCCGTACAGTACACAGCAGAGTAGGGTACATTGCAAAAGGGATGCATACCTGTTAATTGTCTGCTTCATGGTTTTACATGCGTAGAACTTGCCATCTTTAAGGCTCTGAGTCTTCACCACCTCTGAGAATGTGCCCTCCCCAATTTTCTTGATTATTCTGTAGCCTGCATATCAATTAAAAACAAAGATAAGACTTAAAAGAGGGAACATTTTGTGCACACTCCCATAATATTACTATTGAATATCAGTAAAAATTTGTGAGTAGCTGAACAGCAGAAAAAGTCTGCGTAATTCATAGGGAAATCCTGTGTTTGAACATTGAGCCCATGATGATTTTATTGGAATAGAGAATCATGATTTTCAAATTCACAGCTGGAAACCCTGCATTCATATAGGGCTACAACTAATTATTATTTTTATTATCAATTTGTTTGCCAATTATGTACTCAAATAATATTTTGTTCTACAATATATCAGAAAATTTATTTTATTTTATTAAGAACTACAACCAAGTTGCAATGTTCAAATGCTGTTTTTTTCGACCAATAGTCCAAAACCTAAAGAAATTCATTTTACTATCATAGAAGACTAAAGAAAGCAACATATTTTAATAGTATTGAGACAAGCAAATGTGTATTTGGCATTTTTGCTAAAAAAAAAAATATGTGTGTGTATATATACATATATATACATATATACATACACACATATATACATACACACATATATACATACACACATATATATATATATATATACACACACACACACACACACACTAATCAATACAGCTGCAACTGAGGATTATTTCCATTGTTGATTAATCTGCCAATTATTTTCTCAATTTGTTGATCTCTAAATGCAGGAAAACATGTTTGTTTGGTACAGACACCAACAACATCGCACCATTGTGGTTTTAATTTTTTTCAGTAAAAATGAAAATAATTATTCAAAAATTATAATTCTCACTAATCGTGAATCATATTCTGACTGTAACATCTGTCAAAATAATCACAATTTTTGATTTTTTTTTTTTTTTTTTTACCATATGTGCAGATGCCTAGCTGCAACAATCCTTTTAATTATCTCTTGATTCTTTTCTTGGTAAATTTTGGTTAAAGAAAGGAGCACAGATTTAGGTTCAGGTTTAGATTTAGGTTCACCTATTTTTGTATTTTTTTGCTTGGAAAATTACTTAAAAGATAGGGCTGGGCAATTATATTGTATCGTGATAAGAGACTAGATATCATGATAGATTTTGGATATTGTTATATTGTAATATGGCATAAGTGCTGTCTTTTCCTGGTATTAAAGGTGGCATTACAGTATTAGTATATAAGTATTAGTATAAAGTATATAATTTTCTAAACTTACCAGACTGTTCTAAGCTAGCTGTTCTATTATTTGCATTTACCCACTTCATCGTTATACTGCCAGACCTCCACACGACAGACAAACCGGTTAATGACAGGTAAGGTCAGGTGTCTGACACATTTTTGTTCACATGGGTCACCATATTCAGTAACATCGACTAAAGTAGTATGATTAAAACTACGCGAAAAAATGGAGCGAAAAACATGATGATAAATGTGTATGTGTGTAGTTGTTTGCCCACAGACACAATGAAGCAACAGCTAGCTTCTCCTAACGGTTAAAACAGCTAGCAAACATCAGACAAAAATCTTTGATGAGAAACCTCAGCGACCGCCCGTCAGACCTGTCATCACTCTTCTCAGCCGTTAACAACTTACAATGCATTTCTTTCAGTCTTAGCCGCCGCATGTAAGTCGAGCATCCATAATACACGTATCTGGACAGTACATGTCAGTACGATGGTTGAAAATGTGTTTTCTTTTCTTCGTCGAGGTGTCAAAAAGGACACGAAACTCGTCTAACAGTTGCTAGCCTAGCCCCGCTAGCAAGCCCTGACTGTTAGCTGACCGTCGCCTTGGTAACGGAGCACGCCTTCGCCCTCCACTCTGACCTGAGGAGGAAACTAGAAACTCAGGCTGACTGTTTGACTCTCTCTGGCCGCACGGCTCAAAATATTCCGAATTAAAAGCACCAGAACGGTAGAATATAGCCTGCCATATAAGAAAATATGCCAGTCAAGCGGAATTATTGGCTGCGGGCCCTAATATTTAACGCGACATTGCCTTTTGCAGCTGCAAAATTCACCTCCTTACCTTTTTTCCAGAGGTGGGTGGTGACCATCTGCTCGGATGTCTTCTCATTAGGCAGCGGATTGTTATTCTGCACGTCCACAACATTTCCCTTATTGTTCCAGTCGGTATTAGGTGGTGTTTTGCATGCATTTCGAAGGGTTGCCCTGTTTTTTACGCCAATAAGCCAGTTTGAGTAGTGCATCATGAGTGCACATTTAAAACTAAAGACCCTACCATGAGCTTAATAATATCTAAATAGTCTCTTCAAAAGCACAGCTCCACTGCATTCATGCCATAGCAGAAGGTTAGTGCATCCCATACACAATCAATGCCTTCTTTTCTCTAACGTTTCTAAAAGGCGTGGACCTGCTCCTTTTTGCTCCACGTCGGCTTCCGTAAAAATATCCTGCGTGCGCATGTCCAGAAGTGCTCTGCATGTTTTCCTTGCTGATGTTGCACTAGAAGTATGAATTATTTGCCTCCCTCTTAACCTTTCTTTTTCTGGTTGTAGTCAGACGTTTAGTCACCATGAAAACCAGATTTACCACTGTGGATATCAGGGCAGTTATTGCCGAAATCAATGCCAAGTAAGTGATATGTGTGTTGTTGCCTTTAGCCGGGCTGCTAAGCTAACAAAGTTAACCATCGTTTATGTGGATTTGTCTCCAGATGTTGATCATGCATACATTCACTTATTTTGCCTTATGCCTTCACAGCTACATCGGCATGAGAGTAAACAACGTGTATGATATCGACAATAAGACGTATCTCATCCGTCTGCAAAAGTAAGAACAATTTGGAAACTTGCCTGCAAAACTGTCTGAGTTATATGGCATGAAGTTCGTAAGCAAAGTGCCACGATATGAAATATTCCATTACAATTGAAAGTAATGCATTCATTATTGAGAATACTAGAGTCTATTACCACTAATGTGATTGAAAATATCTTAAAGTAAAAGTTTGTATCATACAGCAGTGCCTCTGTCAGTTTTAAATGATTATACATTATTTTATATCACTGATGATTACATCAACAGTTAAGCTGTAGTTTAGCTTATTTCAGTCATTTAGATAGTTTAATATATAACAATGCATATTTTATTCGCTCACCTGTTTTGTATGTAAAATCTCTATGTGAAAGTATATGATGTAAATGTGAAATAGAAAGTACAGTATTTGCCTTGAAATGCAATGTGAAGTATTATGAAATGGAAGTACTCAATTAAAGTATGAGTGCCTCAATGTAAGTAAATATATTTTCTAGACTTTTATGTTCACCTATTTATTTGTTCACTTATTTATTATTTATTGCTTTATTGATTCTATTTTGCTACCCCTTTGCGGGTGTAATACTGTCAGTTTCCCTTTTGTGTAATTGGTAAAGGATTATTTAATGCTCCACTTTCAATTAGGGATGCATGATAAATACCAGGGCCAGTAAATTATTGTCAGATAATGAGACTTTTATACAGCATTATTTTCTTTCTTCTTCTTCCTTACCCTCAGCTTTACAAAAACTACAGACTGTATGAACTTTTCAAAATACAAAAATGTGAAATTATCTAACTAGTACTGGCCATGAAAAGCAGGTTAAAAAAACATATTGGGCCTCTATAGTAAAAAAAAGTGTGGTATTTACCTATGAAATGTAGTAGGTAGAAGTACTTAAACTTGAGTAATTCTGATTTTCTGCACTTTTAGTGCTTGTGTATAATTTGGTGTTATATTGTTGTCTCAGGCCTGACAGCAAAGCTGTTCTCTTGGTTGAGTCTGGGACTCGTATTCACTCCACAGACTTCGAATGGCCCAAGAACATGATGCCTTCGGGCTTTGCAATGAAAGTAAGAACATCTTGTTGTTTATTGGGTAAGATTGACCAACTAAAAAAATGTATAATTTTAACTGTATTGTAGCCTTGTATAATATTTTGAAATGTCATTCAAGTCAGATTTCACTGAAACCTCCATATAAACCCTTGTTTCCTTTAAGTCCAGTATGAAGAACATCAACCAGACAATTTGACATGTTGATCCTATTCTTAAAATCTCATAATTATGTTAATATATTTTACTTTTTTCAACAATTCCCTTGTCAGGGCTGCAATTGTTTATTTATGGATCAGAATTGATGAAATTTAATGTTTCAACCAACTTTCTCCATAGTGTCGGAAACACCTGAAGACACGGCGTTTGACCCAGGTTAAACAGCTTGGGATTGACAGAATTGTTGACATCCAGTTTGGCTCAGATGAAGCTGCCTACCACTTGATTATTGAGCTGTATGACAGGGTGAGAAAACACTGAGATGTGCACATCAAACTTAAACACAACACGCTACTACCCCTGCTGTTCTTATCATATTGTATCATGACACTGATGCACGTCTTGGTGTATGTGATGGTCTGTCCATATCCGTCTTCAGGGGAACGTCATTCTTGCAGACCATGAATACACCATCCTGAACCTGCTTCGGTTTCGTACAGCAGAAGCAGAGGACGTTAAGATCGCTGTGAGGGAGCGGTACCCTGTGGAGAGTGCCCGACCCCCTGAACCCCTCATCAGTTTGGAGCGGTAGCCACATCTTTACATATGCTTGATGAGTTTGTGGACCAAATGGCCATAATCTGAATGTCAGTAAACATATTATTTCTTTATCAGTGAAAACTAATTCTCTCTTGTTGTTTTTTTATGTAGACTCACTGAAATCCTTGGCCAAGCACAGAATGGGGATCAAGTGAAAAGAGTCCTGAACCCTCACCTTCGTAAGTAACCAGGCAGCCAGTTCTGAATTGTTCAACTAAAGTGCATACATATAACTTGTTTTTTTGTATTTTGTGTTTTTTATCAATGTAAATAATCAGTATGGCCATGCTTTGTGTTCTTTAAAACAGCCTATGGAGCCACTTTGATCGAACACAGTTTGATAGAGGCAGGACTGCCAGGCTCTGTCAAAGTTGACAACCAAACTGATGCCGCCCAAGGTACAGTAGAGCAGTTGGACTATAGTTAGTTGCAATAACAAACCAGTTTTAGATTTTACTTTTTAATGCTGTTATTCTGTAAACGCATTGTATAAATGTATAAATGCATTGCTTTTCCAGTTGCTCCTAAAATTTTGGAAGCACTACAGATTGCAGAAACATATATGGCAAAGACTGAGAACTTCAGTGGCAAAGTAAGAGGGCTTTCACAAGCATTTTTTATTATATTTAAGGGAAAGTACTTTTGGATCTTCTACTAGATCTGTTATATTCACACACTCTGTTCTGTGTAACTCAAGGGTTACATCATTCAAAAGAGTGAGAAGAAACCAAGCTTAACTCCTGGCAAACCCAGTGAAGAACTGCTCACGTATGTTCTACTTTGTTTAATGCATGTCTGTCCCAATGGAGAATACAATATATGCTTTTTTCAACTGGTTATTGATATGGTGTAATGGTGTCACACTTACAGATATGATGAATTCCACCCATTCCTCTTTGCCCAGCATGCAAAGAGCCCCTATCTGGAGTTTGATAGTTTTGATAAGGTAAACATTAGCATGGTTGCTTACATGGTTTTATTTCTCGATTCATTATTTGGGAAAGAATATTGATCCTTTCTCCATTAAAATGTGAGTTCCTACTTTTTGCAATAATGTGGTATCAATCAGTTGCGATCCTTTCACTCAGGCAGTGGATGAGTTCTTCTCCAAGATGGAGAGTCAGAAGATCGACATGAAGGCCTTGCAGCAGGAGAAACAGGCTCTGAAGAAGCTGGAAAATGTCAAGAGGGACCATGAGCAGAGACTGGAGGCCTTACACCAAGCACAAGTTGGCTTTACTGGCTAATTTTAGCTTTGTCTGCTGTAAACACTGCACACAATGGCTCCTGCTTTTCCATATTTTCAATTAACTTGCATCTTGTCTGACGTGTTGCAGGAAGTTGACAAAATAAAGGGTGAACTGGTGGAGATGAACCTGCCAATAGTGGAGAGGGCACTGCAGGTGGTACGCAGTGCACTGGCCAATCAGGTGGACTGGACTGAGATTAGCATTATCGTCAGAGAAGCACAAGCTGCTGGGGACCCTGTAGCCTGCGCCATCAAGGAGCTGAAGCTGCAAACCAACCACATCACCATGCTTTTAAAGTGAGAAAATCTCTGACACAGAATCTTAAGTACCACAGACCACTTTCTCATTTATTACGTCATTTGGTGTGTTTTTTCTTCTCCAGAAATCCATACATTTCTGAGGAAGCCGAAGAAGAGGAGGAGAACAAATGTGTAGTGGAGGAGAAAGGGAAGAAAAACAAAAATAAAGACAAAGGACAGAACAAGAAGTTACAAAGAAACAAGCCCATATTGGTGGATGTGGATCTGGGCTTGTCGGCCTACGGCAATGCCAAAAAGTCAGTAGATACACACATATATCTCTATTTAGAAATAGAATTGCGCATTTGTGGGGAAAGTCATACGTGTTGTTTTTACAGCAGTGTCATTGTGCTTTTTTAGGTACTATGACTGCAAACGCAGTGCTGAAAAGAAGGAACATAAAACCATTGAAGCGGCAGATAAGGTGAGAAAGCTGTTATATTGTACACTCAGGTTTAAGTCAAGGAGAAATGTAAGGAAAAGAAGTGGCCATCATTCTTTTATATATTATTAAATGTCCATCATTCCTTGTCATTCCAGGCGATGAAATCTGCAGAGAAAAAAACACAGAAAACACTAAAAGAGGTTCAGACTGTGACCACCATTCAGAAAGCCAGGAAAGTCTACTGGTAAGACGCATGTTTCTATAATGTACCTGTACAGACTTTGACTTTGAGTATTTTCATGTGTAGCAGTGGAGTTTTTTATTCTCTCAATCATCTCTCTCCTTTTGACAGGTTTGAGAAGTTCTTATGGTTCATCAGCTCAGAGAATTATCTCGTCATTGCAGGAAGAGATCAGCAGCAGAACGAGATGATTGTCAAGCGCTACCTCCGGGCAGGTAATGAACAAACTTCTACATACACTGTTACCATTTTAAATGCACCTTAAAAACTGGACTGGTTTATCCCCTCCTGTGTACCTTTACTTTGTCAGGTGACATCTATGTTCATGCTGACCTCCACGGAGCAACTAGCTGTGTCA
Organism: Lutjanus erythropterus; assembly: GCF_056507025.1. Taxonomy (NCBI): domain Eukaryota; kingdom Metazoa; phylum Chordata; class Actinopteri; order Lutjaniformes; family Lutjanidae; genus Lutjanus; species Lutjanus erythropterus. The sequence continues at coordinate 16,913,610 of NC_139334.1, forward strand.
TCAAAAACTCCTCAGGTAAACCATATAGCCTCTCATGTGGCTATTTGACTTTATTTTATTGGTGTTCATTTTCCACTCATTTGTTCTATTTGTGTTTCTTTTCCCTTCTTTCTCTGCCTTTCCTTTTTCCTGCTTCAGGCAACCCCATCCCTCCTCGCACTCTGACAGAAGCCGGCACCATGGCTGTGTGCTACAGTGCTGCTTGGGATGCAAAGATCATCACCAGCGCTTGGTGGGTTCATCATCATCAGGTGAGTTATCGATATTATGGGGGATGAATCTACTGCGTCCATGTTTTCATTTGATCCACGTTTGTGAATTACTCTGGCGATGCCACGCTATGTATTTCTATTTCTCACATGCTGAATATTGATTTTCCATTTCCCCGTTTTTAGTTTTGTGGGACAAATTGGTGCCTGTCTTCTGTTAATATTTCAGTCTGGTCCAATTCATCCTTCAGATGCCTGTTTTAAATAGACAAAACACTTGGAATTATGTGTTTTACTTCATTCCATAGTTTTAAAATCAGTTGACTGGTTCAAAGTGGCTGCCAGATTTAGGGTTAAAACAAAGTAGAATATTTGTTTTCAACAAACCAAGACAACCAAAAGACAACCTCCATAGTTTTATCCAGCCACTTGTTAGCAACCACTTTCTTTAAAACACATAAAAGCTTCAAAGTTCATGAATGGGGGCATTTGCTGATATTTTATGATGTGGAACAAAACATGAAAGTCTTTTAAATCTCTTAACCACAAACAGATTTTAGGATTCCAACCAAAAACCCATTGACTTAGAGATGAGGGAACCAGAAACGCTAATATGCTAACTAATTTCCAGGTTTTAGGACTCATTTCTGCAGTACTCTATTCTAAAAGAGGGAAAAACTCCACAGGGTAACTCTAACGTACAAGTGTGTTATCAGTCACTGGGAAATAAAACTAGAACACAAGTCAAGCAACAAAATAAGTGTTTAGATTTAGATTGTGACACTGATATAATAGAGATGTTGGCATTATTTTTTCATTAATTAGTGGTGTTACATCTATTATTTTTTTTTCAGGTGTCTAAGACGGCTCCTACTGGAGAGTACCTGACCACTGGAAGCTTCATGATCAGAGGTAAAATTTAAGGTTTATATATTTTTTTAAGGTACTAGAGTCAAATATGTGAAGATAGCTGACGTTTGATTGATTTCTTTCCAGGAAAGAAGAACTTTTTGCCACCTTCTTACTTGATCATGGGCTTTGGATTCCTCTTCAAGGTAAAGCACCACCGTGAGAACTATTTTAACTGTTTGTTATCTTCAAGGAATTAAGTTTCTGGCTGGTGTCTGTGCAGGTTGATGAGCAGAGTGTGTTTCGGCACCGAGGGGAAAGAAAGGTGAAGACTGTGGAGGAAGACATGGAGGAGGTCACATCCAGAACTGCCGAGCTGTTGGAGGAGGAGGGAGAGGAGCTGATAGGTAGCACACACAAACATTATACGCTTAACTTGCTCTATATTTAACAACCGCATTCAGGTGTTGTAACTTGATTCTGTCGCCTGTTTCAGGTGACGACAGTAATAATGAAGATCAGGGTGACGAAAGAGAGGGAGGAGATGGAGAGATGGAAAAGATTAAAAAGGAGGCGGAGGGGGATGATGATGCGTTTGGAGATCAGGCTGAGGTTCCTGAGAACGACAACATGGAGGCAGAGGGAGAGGAGGGGAGAGAGGAGGACAGTGGGCAGGAAGAGGAAATGAAAAATGAAGACAGTGAAGAGTTCAGCTTTCCAGATACGACCATCTCCCTCTCTCATTTACAGCCCAGCAGGTAATGTTACCACTGCAGATACTTCAAACACTATCACAGCTCATGACGATATAACATGAAACTGTCCCTCCTTCTTTCCAGGATCGCTCAGAACCCTGGTTTCAAACAGGAAGTGACCGCTCAGGTAATTAATTACAATCATAAGCCACATACATCACAGCAATCGACCCTTCTTAAGCAGTGTTGAGCAAGGTGCTTTCAAAAATTAATAAATTACATGTTACTAGTTACTTTAATTTTAAAGTAACGACTTACTTTACAATATTACTGTGTAATGTGTTACACTACTTTTGTGTGACTTTCACCAAAGTAACCACAGAAGCACTATAAGACACTATAAAATGGCAGTAACCCTACTAATAATGAATTCTGTTACTTCATGGCCATTTAATACAGGATATTACTTTTGTAGACTTTTGTCAGCCCCAACATTGTTCCTAAGTCCCGCCCCTTTTTGCTCTGTGTTCCACTAACAGTTGAGCGAGCTTGGTACCCTGCTAAACCTCAAATTCTTCTTTCCTGTTTTCTCTATTTAGACATGTGTCTATGTTGAAAAGAAAAACAGATTTTGAAGATGGTGCGGGGGAACCTGCATATATTTGCATCTTGAAGGAATTGTGCTAGTGCTTGATTTGTCCATTCTGGGCTACTGTAGAAACGTGGCAGTGTCCATGGAGGTATGCAGTTATAAACAGCTCATTCTATAGTAACAAAAACACAAGAATTCTTATTTTCAGGTGATTATACACTAATGAAATCATACATCTGAATCTTATTCCATTCTCTGCCAGTAAATGTCGGCAATACTTGCTCACTGCACTTTGAAATTAGCTCTTGTTAGCAAAACGCTAGCTAAAAAGTTAACGATTGCCATAGATTAGCTAGCTAGTTATCTAGCGTTTTCTTAACATTAACTAACTAAACAACTATATATTTAAATTTTACAGCTCCCCCAGCAACATATTTAAACAATTGTAAAAAATTTGGTTTCCTTTTCAACACAAGTCAAGCTGAACACAGAGAATATCTGAGTACAGGAAACAAGAAAGAAGAAAGTTGACTGAGGTTTTGCAAACTTTCTCAACTGCACAAAGTGTGAAGCCTGACGAAGGGTCATTCATTCATTTTCTGTAACCGCTTATTCCGTAAGGGTCGTGGGCTGCTGGAGCCTATCCCAGCTGACATTGGGTGAGAGGTGGGGTTCACCCTGGACAAGTCGCCAGTTTATCGCAGGGCTGACACATAGAGACAGAGAACCACTCACACTCACATTCACACCTACGGGCAATTTAGAGTCACCAATTAACCTAGCATGCATGTCTTTGGACTGTGGGAGGAAGCCAGAGAACCCGGAGAGAACCCACGCAGACACAAGGAGAACATGCAAACTCCACACAGAAGGGCCCTGCTCCAGCCAGCTGGGGGATTTGAACTCTGGATCTTCTTGCTATGAGGCAGCTGTGCTAACCACTGCACCACCGTGCCGCCCGACGAAGGGTCATTTTCCAGTAAAATGATAAATCATATAACACTTCATATTAATGCTAATTAATTCTTTTCTTTTCAGGCTGAAGTAGACTCACAGGGGAAGAAACACATGACTGCCAAGCAGAGAAGGTGAATGAATGGAAGATAATACATGCAGTTAACCGTGTACTTCTTCCTGTTAAGGTCACACCACAAAGACCCAAAAAACGTTTTTACTCTGTGTGTTTATCTCTGCCACTAGAGAAGAAAAGAAGAAGAAGCAAAAACAGGAAGGGTGTGACACAGAAGAGAAGACTGAGGTTTCATCTGGTGGGCCAGTAGTCGATCAGGGATCCAAAGGTGGAGGCGGCTCCACCCAGCAGCCAGTGACGAGACGTCAAAGGGTAAGATAAGATGTTCTGTTTTCTTAGTGAACAAATGTAAAACAAAGTCATAACAACTTCATTACATGGTGCTTTTAAGTTTAAAAATCTTCCAAATTCACAAATTTATGGGGGATAAAATTTAGAAAAGAAAAATAATATCCACAGCTAAAACTTTAGAATAAATATAGTATTTTTTTTATCACATAAAACAAAATGAATGTAGAGAGTATCAAATGCTATACTATAACATCTTAGATAGCATTTTGTCTAAAGAATTACATGTCATAATTAGTTTGATGGTTCAATTTTGAACACTGTAATCTGAAAATTTAATCTTTGTTTTTCCTGTGTGTATTTCTTCCCTGTTACTAGAACAAGTTAAAGAAGATCAAAGAGAAGTACAAAGACCAGGATGAAGAGGACAGGGAGCTCGTGATGCAGCTGCTCAGGGTGAGGATGAATACAAACAATATGGACATGCAGTCATATCTTTTTAATTGACAGTGCTGTCACAACGTCTGAAAAACATTCAAGTGGTAACTGAAGGTTGGGTCTACAAAGTGACTAGTTCATGTGCTTTTCTTCTTTAGTCAGCTGGCCCCACAAAGGAAGAGAAGGATAAGGGGAAGAAAGGAAAGAAGGGGAAGGGGAAAGACGAACCTGTCAAGAAACAAGGACCTCAGAAACCAACCCAGAAACCTCGTAATGTGGACACAACAGCGAAGAAACCAGAGCAGGGAGGAGGGGAAGATATGATGGAGAGACAGCCTGGAGAGGAGGGAGGTGCTGCTGAACAGGAAGAAAAGGTACATGACACTCTTGTCAGTAACAGTGTCTTGCAAAACTTGCAAATTTAAATCATGAATTAAATGTATACATCCATACTTAACATGTGCTTTGTCAATGCTGTCCTCTATTTCAGGAGGATGATGTGGACCAGGACAACCCTGGAGCAGAGGTGAGCTCTTAATATAAATATGTAACTGTGGATGAATAGCTGTCGAATAGAAATAAATCAGTATTCACTCTTTAGTGTATTTTTAAATGATTCAAAGAATATTTTAGAGATAAATTAATGTTAAAGGGTAACTTTGGTAATTTCATGGAAAGAGTCTACAGAGGTAGTCTCTTTTGTTAAGGAGTTAGATCCATTTTGTTGAACTATAAACAGCTGTTTTTATTAGGGCTGGGTATCATTTAAAAAATTATAATTATAATACCAGTACAGTGCTGATACTGATACTCTGTTTTTTAACAAGGTGCAGTTGTCGACCTAGACGTTTTCTTTATACTTTAGTCGGTGCTTCATCTGTTGTATCATATTCAGTTTTTCCTGAAATAATCCTTCCACATTGTATGCATTTTTTTTATCTGACACCACAGGCATGTACTATAGCCATACATTTCAATGTTTTGGTTTCAAAACCTTACAAATAGTCATTTATTTCTAGATCTGGATAACAAGAGGCTATAATTCAGGTATTGTTTGACTGGGAAAGTTTTGATACTACTTGGTCCTGAGTTATTTTAATAGATACCTTAAACTTAGTGAGTATTGGTCGAGATAAACCCTTAATTTACAGCATTAGATGTTAAAATATCTTGAGGAGTGAGAAGGAAGTTGGACATCAGAGAAGCAGCAGGGAGAAAACAGTGTGTAAAACCAGAATATTTTTACATCTAATGCCGAGAATTAAGACTTGGTGATGGAAGAGAATAATGAAGATGGAATTTTATTTTGTTTTGGTCAAGTCTAAATGAAGTAAGTTTTACAATCATGAAATTAATGTTTCTGTAAATGAAGTCTGGTGGCTTTGACAAGCAATAGAAACAGCTGTTTTTGGTTAAATAAAAGGGATCTAAAGGTGCCTTTTAATTCTGCTTTATTTTGACCCAGGAGTAAGTTTTTTTTAGTGCATTAGTCTAACTTTAGTTTTCCTATGTGTTGCCTCAGGAAGCAGAGAACCTGCTCACCTCTCTGACCGGCCAGCCTCATGCTGAAGATGTGCTCATGTTCGCTGTGCCAGTCTGTGCTCCATACACCGCCCTCTCCAACTACAAGTATGTACAATTAACCATTTTATGTATGTAAGAGACAAAAGTGAAGAGTCCATGGGCTAAATGAGTCATTTGTTTCCCACAGACACAAGGTGAAACTGACACCTGGTTCTCAGAAGAAAGGAAAAGGTATGATTAGTGATCCATTGTCATATTCTTTAAGCCTTTGTGTAATGTTTTTACAGTGCTTTTAGAATTGACATTCATGTTATTTTTGTTTCTACCAGCTGCTCGCACTGCAGTTCTCAGCTTTATGAAAGCCAAAGAGGCATCAACCAGAGAGAGGGACCTGTTCCGCAGCGTCAAGGTAAATAAAAACTGGCATTTTTCTTAATAAATAATCTATATGTAACATTTCAAAAGGACAGTTTACCCCAAAATCAAAAGTATATATTTTTCCCCTGGTCTGTGGTGCTGTTTATCCATCTAGATTTTCTTTTGGTGCAAGTTGCAGAGTTTTGGAGATATCAGAAGTACAGATGTTGGTCTTCTCTCCAGTATATTGGGACTAAATGGCGCATTGCTTGGGGCGCTTAAAGCACCAACAAACTGCATTTGAAAAGTTTGAAATCAGTGTCTCTTTCCAAAAAACATGAGTCAGTTACTCAAGATAATCCACAGACCTTGTTGTGTGCAGTTTCTTGTAGGAACTACTTTCTTGCTTTTAGAAAGTAAATAGTTCCAGTATATTCTAAAGTAGTTCTATTAGATCCTACTGCAGAGAGAAAGTAGTTCCTACATGAAACTGCTCACAACAAGTTCTGTGGATTATTTCGAGCAATCATATCATGATTTCTGGAAAGAGACATTGCTGTTCAGTTTTTCAGATGTCTTTTCTGGAGTTTTGAGCACCATAGGACAAGTGCATGGAGTTCCATTATCTTGGAGAGAAAGCAGACATCTCTGACGCCGATATCTCCAAAACTCAGCAACTCACACCAAAATAGTATAGATGGATAAGCAGCACTACAGGCCAAAAGAAAAATGTGCATTTTTGATTTTGGGGGTGAACTGTGTTTTATGATAGAAAATAACGAAAAACAGCCCAAACCCTTAAGACAGCTAATTTAGTGACAGTATATAGGCTAAACAAAAAATCAAATAAGTGAATAATTGAGAGATTACCACATGATTAGGGATGCAACTAATGATTGTTGATTGTTTGGGTTTCTTGATGTTACAATTCAAACTGCGTCCTCTCTCATATCACCTTGTGCTGCAGGATGCTGATCTATCCAGAAACATGCCGGGCAAAGTTAAAGTGTCAGCTCCAAACCTGCTGGCTGCCAAGAAGAAATGAGAGCAGGTGAATACAAACCAGACGAGAAGTGGATTATCAGTTTTCAACATAGAACTGCAGTTCAGTGGGACTCTGCCAACTTCTACCTTTTAAACAATTACAGGTTAAGATCTAATTGTCAGTGTTTGGACATGAATAATTTTATTCTAGAGACTGATTGTATTTGTTGACCAACAATTCATTTGAAATGAAAACATAAATTAACAGAGCTGAATAGAACATGTATGTGTTTATTCTGTACAAAGAAACAGTATGCACTGTATTCTACAATAAAAAACACAGAAGGAAACATTGTGCAAACCTGGCAAATACAAACAAAGCCCTACTGACATGAGGCAATTCAGTGCAATGTGGCTCAACATCCAATACACTCGCAGTATTTTAAGTAATTGATTAAATAAAATTATAATGCTACAGGAGCCACTCATGACAATTTAAAGGCTTCACAAGCCACTTTCAGAAAAAAGAACCCACAAATATAAATTACTATATTTATAAATAAAAGCGAAAAAAATTAAACCTGCAGTGCGGAATTGTCGACACACTTATGACTGCAGCCTGCTCTGACACTACAGTTACTCCCCACAGGTGTGTTAAACACAAGAAACCAGATTCAAAGATGAAACCTATGTAGTCCAATTCAAGGTTTTCGTGTTTCTGGGTTTATTTCCATGGTATGCAGCTCAATGTATATGCTCAGTAGTGTCTCTTCTGCAGGCCCCTCCCACAAGTTCCTGCTTGGCCCGTATACTTTATTTTGATATAATGTTGCAGATTTTTCAATTGCTTTTCTTGGGTCGAGGAAAGTTTTACAAATATAAAAACAACATGGCTCAAAAAATGACTGAATCCACTCAAAAGAAAACGCCACATAAAACAGTAAAATATGTATGTTGACTTTGTAATACGAATGAATGAATATGTGAAACTTTCAAAGGTTGTTGTTTCACATAGCGACAGCAGCATAGCCTGCATCCACTGAGTCAGACTAGAGCCACGGGAATTCTTTGCTGCAATACTGCAAATGGCCACTGGGAAAAAATTCAAAGCAGTGCTGAGCAGCAATGCTGAATCCTGTGTTTAGTACATTGGACATGTTACGGATGTCAAGTCGATGGATCTTGTTCCTTCTCTGATCAAATTTGAATCAAGATTCTGTCACTGCACTGCCTGCTTCTCTTCTCAAATGTTTAAGAAACATTTTAGTGAACTATTTAACTGTAGTATGAGAAAGTTTATGACACGGCCACCAGGCTGAAAAAAGACAAGCCAAAAACCAAACACTGCCTAATGCACCCACGAGTCAGATCTTGTAGCGCTCTGGTGTGTCCAAATGCATCTTTATCATTAATCAGAATTGTGTGACCTCATTTGGCGAGGGTTTGAATGTAACGGACGGTTGTTTATATGTTAAAATCCCGCACTGCAGCTTTAACATCTCTGTGGCTTTAGAGAAGATAGTCTTACTTAACAAAGCACTAGTTTCAGGCCTGTGAGAACTTCAGCTATCCAAAATCTAGCAAACATCTGTATTCAAGATGGAGCCAAACAGTAGTTCAAGGAATCATTAAAGCAACAGGCTCCCTAAAAAAAAACAAGCATTAAGACAGACACATTTCTTAAGTTGGTTGGTTCAGGAACACAAATGAAAACCACGGTTTTAACAAGTAACTGGTATGTTTGTTTACAAGGGCCAGAACTCTCCCCTAAATCTTAGCTTTTCAGGAGTAATAAAAGAAGTGTATCTGAAAAATTAATGTATGTTGAGCCAAGAAAGAGGAACAAAAACTAATCCAAAGGTAGTGAGGGGCTCCTGTGCTGTGCATCACCTGTACTGCTACTCCACTAAAGGTTCTACTGGCTTTGCAAGAGTTCGACCTGTAAAATAATCAACAGCTTTAAGGATGGCCTGTGAACCTCAGTGTGCCAGTCAGGACCCATTTCCAACAGTTCCACAGCTATTCACTATTGCTTAGAGACTTTTTTTGCAAGTGTCCACACACATTAAACTAATGCTTTAATAGGACTACCTGCTCATCCCGTACATACATACAGTACATATTCTGTTGTCCTCTGGACTGGATTGACGGCGTCCTCCCGGCCTAGGAGCCCAGTGTGTTGACGCGTGACATTCTCTGTTTGAGGCTGTGCAGGAGGTGCTTAGGCAAGCAGTCCCAGTAACTAGACAAACGATCCCTGTGCTGCAGAATGGCCTCCATACAGAACCTGGAGTGGAGACAGGAAAATATGAGCATGAAGTCAGCATATTATTTCTCTTTAAGATGTAAAGTACTTTGCATCGCGTCTCCACCTCTGCAGACACTCACCGAACTAGTGATTTTGGCTGAACGTTGAAAATGAGTAGCTCGTTGCTGTGAGCCTGTCAAATAGAAAAAATTTAGTCAAATTTAGTTGAAAAGCTTTCAATGAATGTATAAAAATATTCTAGATTGAAAGGGATAGTTCAGATTTTTTTCAAGTGGGGTTGTAAGAGGTACTCAGCCATAGTCAGTGTGTTGCCTTCAGTGAAGGTGGTCAACACACCCCCACTTTGGAGAAGGCACAGGAGTACCAGTGCACAAAACTAAGCAATGTACTGCTGTGACAAACATATTTTAGGACACCTAAAAAAAGTAATCATTTAATATATTTATGTATGCTGTTTTAGCATATTACAAATACTTAATGTTACCTCAAGCTTTCTTCATAAAATAACTAGACATAAATAACTGTTGCAAGGGCTCAATTCCTGCTTAGCCTTTGTTTACCACTACGCATACTTGCGACATTTTCTTGTATACTGAACCAACCAGAGCCCACTGGTGAAATCAGTAATGTTCTCGCCGAACATGGGAGTTGCTGGTCTGCCGCCGCCTCAATCAGTTAGTTTGTTATGTTATTGTATGACTTTGGTGAAAACAAACTAATCCTTAAAAATACCCAAGTCACCACAATAACACTAACTGATTGAGACAGCAGTAGACCACCATCTCCTGTGTTATCCAAAGGAATTTGGTTGCTTTGGAGAGCAATATTTAGATTATGTAACAGTGGTTTCAGTCTGACAGCAAGATAAAGTAGTGAAAATATTATAAATATAGTGTACACTTAAACTGATATTTATTTTTTTTAGGTGAACCTTTTTTATGTGGCTAAAATATATTCTGAGGCTGATCCTGCCCATGACAGTACATTACTTTGTTTCCAATATCAGGGCTGTACTACCTCTAATCTCTAATACCGGCATCTACTCTGGGGAATACACAGACTATCGATAAATACCTCATACAACCCCATTTCAAAAACTTCTATCTTTCTCTTTAAGATATGACTTCCAGCTTACAGCTCTGTGATGAGACAACAGGTTGTTGGCGCACCCTCCAAACACAAACACTTCCCCATCAGGACCGGAGCATGCTGTGTGCCACAGCCTAAAACAAACAGCAAAATGTCAAGAACATTCTACATTCAGTGTGTTTGCTTTGACCAACACACACCCAAAGGAGTGTGTCAATTATCTGCAAGCAAGCACACAAACATTAGCGCTCACAGGGAATTACCTTGGTCTCTCTATGTGACTGTGTTTGAAAGGCTTCCATTCATTTTTGCTCACATAGTACAACCAGGCATCACCTGAAAAACAAATGATATCTTCATGAGAACAGTGGTCATTTTGAGGCAGCTGGGATAATTTGCTACTGTTACACAGTGTCAGACTCACTCAGCGTCTCCCTTTCTGTGGTGAAACCTCCAAATAAGAAGATATGGTCTGGTGACACAGGAGTGAAGGAGTGCCAAGACCGGCCCACAGGACCATGCTGGGGAACGCTCCTACAACAAGGCAGAAAGGAACATTAGTGCAAGAAAAACAAACACGAAAGACCGCTCAAGGGTGGAATGTATCAGTGGAAAAAGTGGAAGAAATATGGATAACGCATGACGCATCTTAGAGGATAACAGGAGCAGAATGACGCCAGTATTGACCCTGTTGTTTTCAAAAAGGTTTTCAACTATCATCTTTGAAGACTATTCTGTGTTGAGACTTCCGTCAATGAAAATGACACTTACATTTCATGCCACTCCCATGTGTCCAGGTCAATGTAGTACAGGTCATTTAGTCTGTAGTGCTATGGACCAAAGGAGACAATTGCACAACAGAAGCACAAATTATTCATTTTATAGCACTGCATTATTTGCAAATCAGTGACTTTAGTTTTGAACATGGAGACAGTATCAACTGTATTCATGACACACAGGCGAAAGAGACGCACACCTTGAATTTTAGTTTCCTCACCTTATATCGTCCACCGAACACATAGCCTCTGTTACCAATTGTGGCACAGGCGTGAGCTGCTCTGGGTGATGGGGTGTTCCCCTGCATCATGTCAAACCAACAGGGACAAAATGGACAATGTCAAATATTGTTCTGTATTATTTTAATATTCCTTTACAGTATTTCCGACCAAAGAAAATGATTATGGCAGGATAATGAGAATGGATGGAAAAGAGAGGGACTGTTTGGTTCTAGTTATTTGCTATTGGCTTTTAACATACAACAATGCAAGTGTGTGTGTGATTAAACTGCGAGAGGTGAAATTAGTAGTGACTGGACTGTTTACCGTGGTGATGGGCTGGCTCCATGTAGACGTCTCCAGGTCCAGAATATGGATGTGGTTGTTCCAGCCTCGCCCAGGGCTGTCCCACTGCAGCAGCCAAAAACAAAAAAATCATTCATTTTTCTAAATAAAATGTTATAAAACAGTCTCATTATAGCAAGTTGCTTTTTTTGTTGATTAGTTGTGAAACAGACTGATTTTATTTTAAATGAAATTTAAGGATATTAACAAAAAGCAGTATGAGAAGTCAGTGTTTGTCATGAGAAAATGATTTTTGTTACAGACCACAAGTGAAGATGATTCATCATATTCAAAAGTCCCCCGATGAGCTCCTTGTGCAGCGTAGCCGTAACCCCCAAAGAATATAAGTCTGCAAAGACAATATCAGAGAAAACTCACTTAAAATGTCACACAAACTATGGTGAAAATGATTTGCAACTCAATTCTTGATTAGGGCTCAATAAACTTTTTCTTCAGTGTCTGGCACCTGTCCCAAATTCTACTTTCTATTTAATTGTTTATTTATTTATTTTTACTCAAAAAATATAGTTCAATAACTTTGTTTCAGGAGCACACATCACTTCATTGTCTCATTCTGGTCTGCAATGGAAGTCTTGCTAGACTTGGAGCTTCCTACTGGGGATCTGAGGGCCAATTTATCAGTGAAGAGTAGCTTAGTGAAATTCACCACCATGCTACCAATTTCCCAAGCACATTTGGTAAATACCTGGAATCTGAAATGGTTACCTAACATCAAATTAACAGCAACAACAACAACAAAAATTGAGTCATTCCTCACTTGTTCTTCTGAACCCAGCACCCTAGCTTATCCTTGCAGGATGGAGGGAGTCCTTTAAGGTCCTTCATTTCCTCCCAAACAAGGCTGGGAGCTCTCAGGGGCAGACGGTAGATCTGCAAAGCACAGCACAGAACACAGGAGTAATCAAAGATGATCACAAACAGCAGCCTGACCTGCCTCAAGGTCTTATACCTGATGCAATCATGTGAAATCAGCAAAAGGTGTTTGATGCAGCACACAAACTGTACCTTGTTAGTGTTTCCCCTGGCGTGATGACCTCCAAACAGGTAGAGAACTCCATCAACACACACCCCACAGCTGCCTGACATAGATGTGTGTAGGTTTCCTCCAGCTACATGCTTTGTCCTATGAGCATTCAGGGTTTTTTTTTAAAAAAATGTGTTCAAATGGAATAAATATAAAATGATGACATCTGTATCAACATGCAACTTAAAAGCAACATCTATTACCAGACTCCTGACTCCATGTTGTATGTCCAGATCTCATTTCTTGGCAGGTACAAGTCAAAGAATCCATGGGTTTGAGCATTCTAGTTGAGGAGGAATAAAATGACATTTAAATAAACATGAAGACTGTGAGAAAAAAAACAGGGTTTCTGCCAGATTCAACAAGATAAATTTAAGACTTTGAAAGACTTTTTTTGAGACCATTATGAATTCAGGTCCATACTGGCAAAATGCAGTTTGCATTACTGGTTTTTGGTTCAGTGTTGGTATTGCTTTATAATTGGTACGGTGTGATAAATAAGCTACAATTTTCTACATTTGCAACAATTAATCAATTATCAAATTACTTGCCAACTAAATTTTGATTTATGATGATTTATCAGTGTGAGTGATTTTTTAAAGGAAAAAAAGAGGCAAAATTCTAGGATTTTAGTTTCTTGTAAGTGAATATATTCTGGTTTCTTTACTCCTGAATGTCTTAGGGTTGTTGGCAAAACAAGACATTTGAGGACGTCATCTTGGACTTTGGGATACAATGAAATTTTTCACTATTTTTAGACATTTTATAGACCAAACAATTTATTGATTAATTGACAACAAAAAACAGAATCAACACTTGAGTTAAATCCAACTTAATAATAGCAGCGTCAGCATCATAAATCATTGGTTAAAACCTGTCAATATCGTATTCGTAAGTCATTTTAAGGCCTAAAATCCAGATTAATAAGATTATTACACCTTTTGAGAACCTGCACAAACCCTGAAAAGATTTAAGAGATGCAGTGGTTAGTCACTTAATCAATCAAAATAAAATTAGTTGTCAACTATTTTGATAATCAATAATCTTGTCTGTCATTTTTTAAGCCAAAATGTCAAAAATTTTGTGTAACAGTAAGAATTTGTGTTTTTTCTTACTGTTGTAAATTACTTTTCATGTCACGTCGGGCTTTTATAGACTAAAAAATTAATGGATTAATATATAAGATAATAACTCTTAGTTGCAGCTCTAATATGATGAAAATGCAGTTTTTAGGAGATGAATCTAGTAAGCTTCTTACCTTGTATCCACCCCACACATACATGATGTTTCTGTCAACCACTGCTATATGACCACTGCGCTCAGCTGGACAATCCAACTCAAACGACTCAGATGCTTCTGTGTCCAGGAGCTGTTCATCCTCCACCTCTTCCTCATCATCATCTTCCTCGTCCTCATCCATATCATTATTCACCATCCAAGCAAACAGCCTGTCATCTTCATCTCTGTCTGAGTCATTGTCATCCTCTCCTGGTGGCAGATCTTCCATGTCCTCCTCCATCTCTGCCATTCTCTCTGCCATGTCAGTCTCTCTTTGTCTCCTGTCAGGACAAGAAGTGAAAGACAGAGAAATCACCTATTAGTCGGCTAGGTTACTACTGATTGGATTATTCGATTAACTGGTTTTTCCAGTTATCTAAAATAGGCTAAGAGAAAACGATGCAGTCAAAACACAGGATGTCAGGAAATGACCAGAGATCTTTCAGCTAAGTTAATTAAAAAAAAAAACAGGACACAATAACATCGCTATATTTACTCTGAGTAGAGTTGTTGCTAAGATTAGATATAACATATACTTACTGTTAACTTTATTTCAAGTCCACTTTGTTGGCGAATTCAGCTATAACTACAATACAGGTCAACGGAGCAGATATCGTTAGCTGGTAGCACGATTACTGTTGACCTACTTTGCTAGCTTAACTATTTAGGTTACTAAACCAACGTTAGCTGCTAGCTTAGCCTTTGTCCTCGAGAGACGTCAAACTGAAGGTACAGGTTAACAGATATTTTTCATTAACAAGCTCTAAATCACTTCGCTGTCCACCCAGACACCAAGCACCATCAGTAACAGCTGTTGGTCAGTGTTAATTTCCGTTGGCTACAGCACATTTGTAAATGTGAAAATGCAAGCTAATAAAGGCTATCAAATCATATTAGCTGCTTTGGTGTCGAAGATAACCTGCATGTTAGTGCAGCTCAGGTCAAAACATATTCGCACCTGACGTTGTCTTACCTTAACAGATGTTTGTTTCTCTGAAAAATTCAAAAGCAGTACGACATTTATGTGAGGTCATCACAAGGATTCTGGGGGCACGACCGGAAGTGGCCGTCTACTTAAATCCGCCATCTTGGTAAGGTCAGCACAAAAAAAAAACAAAAACAAAAAAAAAACCAAGAGGAATTTTTCAAGACGTTTCCAGAAAAAAGTCGAGAATAGCGTTGCAGCTAATGATTATATTTATTATCAGTTAATCTGCTAGTTATTTTCACAATTAAACAACTGGTAAGTCTATAAAATGTAACATCTAAATTATGTCTTTTGTCCAAACCAAAGTCCAAAACCCAAAGATTCTTCATTAATTATCATAAATGACAAAAAAAACCAAAAAAAAACAAAATCATTATATTTAAGAAGGTGGAACAAGCAAATGTTGCTTTATTGATTAATCAACTATCAAAATACTCAGCTAATAATTTTCTTTCAATTGACTAATTGATTACTTGACTAATCCTTGAAGCTCCAGTAGAGAATAAAGTCAAAATGTTTTTGAGAATACAGTTGAATTTTCAGTATTAGTGCCAGGCATAAAAAAAACAAACCAGAGGAAGATTTTTTTTTTATTCTGAGAAGCCAGAATGTCAAGAAATAAATTAAATAACACAATACAATACAATTTTAACGATAGAGTCAAAATGTTATTTCAAATATTCTCAAAATGCAAAAAGATTTACAAAAAAAAAATGCCTGGCACTAATACTGAAAGTTTGACTTTATTCTCAAAATATAAAAACATAAAATCTTCTTCCTCTCCTTTTTACCCCTAATGCCTGGCCCTAATACTCTTCTGTAGGTAACAGAGTTACAGATTTATTTTTTGATGCTTTTTAAGGACCCCCAGGTTGTAAACAATCACATAAACAAGTGTACACAATTAAGTTAAGTCAAGCTAATTAAGTTAAGTTTCCCAAACTAGGGCAGACAAAGATTTCAGGATTTTCAGTACAAAGAATAAAACCTTTATTATTAATCATCACATAACAAACAATCGGATACATACAAAATGAAACACTACAGTTGTTTGATTGCTAATCTATTTTAAGCATACACTATTATACATAAGAAATGTACAAAACAAGTGAAACAAATCCACTTATAAATCCACGATTTTCTTTAGAGTCCTTGAAGTTTGCTGTGAAGACACAAGAACACAAATAAGTATGATTAAAACTACAGTTGTCTGTGGTGAATTACATGAACAGAAAAATGAAACCCACCTGTCCTCTACAGTTCTGTTGGATGGGTAGTACACCTTAAATGTGAAGCCACTTCTTGGAAAAGAGCCCTGTAATTAATTATTGACAAATTATATTAGTGACAAATACCACATGAGTACTCATTGAGACAAGACCACAATATAACTTTCAAAGACCACCATTTTTTTAAATATGATTTGCTGTTGTTTTAGAGCCCTTGTTTAGGTTCCTCCTGTTTCTTACCGGGTTTATGCAGAGGCAGTCTGTGGTTGTGATGCTGAAGGGGTCGTATTTGTCTGCAAAGATGATGACATCAGGGACTGGGTAGACACGCAGGGAGTAGTCGTATGCCCAGAATACAGGACTGACATAAAGAGGCAGTGGAGTCAGGTGACCCTGGGACAGGATGGTCTTAACAAACTGATGCGAGGAGGAAAATTACAAGATCTTTATTATTTATTTATTTTTTTTTACAAAAACAAAAGAGACAATTCCAATGCTGTTTGGTGCTTTAAACTGATTGATTATCTTACCAACATATTTGCAGCAACAACTCATTGCTTAGAGGGATAGTTTAGATTATTTGCTGAGGGGTTTTATGAGGCTTAGGTGTCAGTTAAAGAGTACGCTATATTTAGAATATTTTTCCTGCTTTATCTTGCCATCACACAGCCTTTTCTGATGTCAAACCACTGTTACATAAGTCAAATATCACTCTGTCTAAGCCAACCAAACTCCATAGGCAAATCAGTCATTTTACCTCACAGAAAACAGAGGGGTTGCTGGTCTACCTCGGCCTTGATCTGTTAGTTTCTTTGTGTTATTGAGTGGCAAATCTGAACTATCCTTTTAAACCACCAAAGGCACACAACACCACAAAGAAACTAACAGACTGAGGCAGCAGCACGCCAGCATCGTCTGTTTTCTGGAAGGTAAAATTACTGATTTCATCCATGGAGTTTGGTTGGCTTGGAGAGAGTGATATTTGGCTTATATAATGATGGTTTCCCATCAGAAAAGGCTGTCTGACATCAAGCTACAGCGGTGAAAATATTTAAAATATTGTATACATTTAAACTGAAACTGATACTTTTTTTTAGGTGGAACTAAAATACCTTTTGTTGCTGACCCTGTCCGCAGCAATTCATTGCTTAGCTTCTGTGCTGGTACTCCTCTCTGCTTCTCCAAACTTTAATTTACTGTAGCTAATACAATTCTGCTTCAGATAATCTGAACTATCACTTTAAGGAGCACAAACAGTGGAAAGAATGACCAACACTTTAAATACTACATACAAAGGCAAATAAGATTTCATACAACATAACTATTAATAACCATGTCTGTTTGATGAGAGGAATTTCACTCAAATATGAATGTTTGTTCAGAGGAGCTCAAACTCACATGGTTTGGAATGTCCAGATTGTTGTTGGGCAGCCTGACGCAGTTCCTGCACATCTTGTTGACCAAGTCTTCCCTGATAATGACGATCTCCTGACTGCAGTACTGGATCCTGACAGGAAAAACATGGCAGGTCACTTTTAGTTTCCAAGAATAGATAGAAACTGTCTGGTCATAGACGTCACAGTTTTACAGATCAATCTCGTTTGCACCAAAACCCTGATCACTCTGCATAACTAATGTTTTGACATTAAACAAAAGCCTTGTGTGTTTTACCTGCATGGGTTGGTAGTGAACACAGAAAATGGCACCCTCTGTCTGAACTCCTCTGTAATGTGATCTGCCAAGGGAGGCCTGAGGGAAACATTTACATCCACATTTGTCCAAACCGCTGAACAAAACTCACATATGTTGTTAAAAAGCAGAAATGTCTGAAGGCTTACCTTGGCAGGATGGTGCCTGGACCGGGGTCTTCAGGGCCAGGAACAAACACGAAGCGACTACTGCAGGTGCAGGATGAACATGTTTAAATCATTGAAACTTTGACAGTTCAGAATAGAGCAGAATAGACCTGAGTCAAAGGGACAGATCAAATTTTTCAAAGTGGGGTTTTATGAGGTATTTATCCATAGTCAGTGTATTATTATTATTATTATTATTATATAAAGTACAGTACTGTCAGACAGCATGTTCATACACAAAACTGCTGTTATAAAAGACATTGTTCTGTCCACAGCCAATACTCAATAACACAAACAAACTAACTAATCAAGGCAGTGGCAGACCTGCAATTTTCTTGTTCTGCAAGGTAGAATTAGAGTTTTTGCAAAACCAGTCTGGATGCTTTGCAAAGAGCAAAATGTATCTTATATAATGATGGTTTCCTGCCAGAACAGGTTCTCTGACAGCGAGCTAAAGTGGTGAAAATATTCTATACCTGGCATACACTTAAACTGATATTGATTGTTTGAATTTTTTCATTTTTTTAGGTGGCTAAAATAAGCTAAGGTTTTCTGCAGGTTTCAAAAAGTAAAATTTAAGACATGATGAAACCTGTTTCATGTTCACACCGTTAAAAAAAAGTGCAAAGTATATAAAGTCAAATCTGAATCCATGTTGGTTTCTTTATGAAGTTATTGTAGTGTGATCAATATATTTTATTGCTAAAAACACATTTAAAAAAGACTGAGGTTAGTTAAATTTTATGAAAATAATATTTACTTCATAATTCACAGTTTTAAAGAGCTGTCAAAATTGTATTTACATCTCATGTAGTTAATAGACTGAGTATGGAAAAGACACACAACCACATTTCTTAACTATCACTTTAACAACTCAATTAGATCCTACCTGCTGTGAATGCTGGGATGTGCACATATAGCATCTGCAAGAGCCTTCAATGACTCTAAAAAGATAAAGATGAATGAGATTCTGAAATGCTGTCTGTTTATCTCTGTTATGAGTGATGAGGACCCAGAATTCTCACCTTTGAGCGATTTGATCTGTGTTTTTCCATACGGAGCAGAAGAGAAGTTACCACACAAGATGAAACAGGTGGGAGGCATTGCAGCATAACCTGTAAGACAAAAAACGTAAAATGGCTTCACAGACTCAGACTTTACATCACTGACTTATTATAAGACACCGGTCACATAACAGACCTGAGAACATGAGGTTGAGCTTCTCCATCACTTCAACGTTATCCAGCCACACATCAGAAACAATTACGAACATGGCGTCCTCGTTCTCCTCCTCCAGCTGCTTCAACTTGGCTGAGGCCTTCACTGAAGTGGTGGATGGACCCCCAAAGAAGTTCATATTGCCATAATATGCCCTGGAAATAAAGCAAGGATCCCATAGTAAAGGAGCAGGAAAAACAGATAGGATAATGCATGACTCGCCTTTAAGATACTTAAAAACTAAGTTTAAAAATAAAATAAAAGGCAAAAGAGGATGTTATGTCTGACTTCACCATTTAAACGTACCACAAGGAGCTTTTAACTGGTTATCAAACAGTCTCAATTTAATACTGATGCCTCTATATGACCTACATAAGCAAAAAAAGAACAACAGTGAGAAAATTAGCTATTTCTATATAGTTATTCTTAATGCCCGCTGCTGTGTCAGCATGCAGACCGAAAGAGTGCATATTTACATTTTCCCAGGCATATTTAGAGTGAGTGCTATCATAGCCAGCCCGGAGACTTTTACTTAGATAATTTATTTTTTAGATTTTGTGGTTATGGCAATGGAATCCACTTTTGTTTACAGAGGTATTGTTTAACCAGAAACAGGCATTTTATTGTTCTTGCCAAACTAGCCAGGCCTCCTTTTGCAAAGCTGTAATTTTGACTTCATCATCTTCGTTCAAACTAGACAGAAACAAAATTAAACCCAAAATCTTGCTTCGTCACCAACTCTGGTTTGGTGGAATAAACCTTCAGTTAGTCAGATGAGAAAATATTCTGGCTGTTTTCTGGCTAAACAAAAAGGATCTTCCTCTTTAACTAAAGTTGCCAGACACTTAGAATAACAATCTGAGCCTGTCAGTGGCAATCAATACTTTTAGTGGACGTACTTCGACACAGCGCAGTTGCCCGTAACAATTACATTGTGGCTTAGATTCACTTCTGCTGGCTGCAGCTGCTCTGCCTCAATACTGAACCAACTTCAAAAACTGTTGTCTCCATTAGTCACTTAGACACAAAGACATGGAAAACTAGGATCCGGGTTGGAAAATTCTTAAGCTACCCTTTAAAATTAAAATTTGCTGGAACACTTTCCTTCCAGTCCACTCACCTTGTGCCTGATGACGGCTCTGTTGGTGGAAACCCAAAGCCATTGACGTGAAAAACCGAGTCCTCGTACCAACCTACAGGACAAAGGACAAAACTTAACTTCTAATAATGTTTGTAATGATACTTTAGTGTCTTAATCTTATGGCACATTTGTCTTCTTTGCATTTTCTTTACTGCAGCTGTAGTAGTTGTTATCTCACCTTCTGCCAGCACAAAGCAGGATTCTGTGTACAGGCCGTTATGAAACTGGTGAGAACATAATTAAGGAAAACTCACATTTTAAAAGCAACAAAATATTGTACATTAGTAAGTATTTTTTGTTGACAAACTCTGACAACAAAATAATATAAAAGGATATTGCTTTGGACATGTCCAGCTGTACTGTTCCACTGAGGTCCTCCAGGTAAAATTTACCCTGAAACAAAAATGAAGAAAGGTTTCATAAAATTAAGGCAGGTACACTTTGCGCTTAAAAACAGACCTTTAAGAACTTTTCTTAACTAAGTCACCTCTTTCAGTTGTGTGATCATCCCCAGTACAATCACCTCTCCCAGTTTAGCCGTGCTACCGAGCAGTGCTTCAATTGTCTTGAGCTAGAAAAGAAACAAAAGATCTGTCAGCCAAAGACAAAACAGTAAGCTGTCTAACCAACTATCATCTCCAACTATTTCAGTGGTTAAAATACCGATGATGATGGCTATTATCATTGTTAAAGATTTGTCACCTGAAATTTGTTCTGACCCTCTTCAACAGCAGCGCCTATTGCAGGCGGGGTGAACAGTTCATGCCGATGTATACGCTAAAAAAAAACAAAAAAACAACAACAACATTGTGTGAATAAAATATGCACACTACACATACTGGAAGTCTGGAAACTGGACAATGAACAGAGCTCACTGACCTGTTGTAAGAGGGTGTAGCGCTCCCTGAAGAGTTCAGCTTTGTCTTTGGCCAAACCACACAGACTGGGAACTGGATGGCTCGTCATACTGAGGCTAAATTATAAAGCCAAAATAAAAGCTTATGGAAACTTGTCTGCAACAAACAGTAGATCACAAAGTCTGCAGAAAATGTCAGTGAATAAACTTGGTCCAACACCAAAAACAGAGAATGTGAGAATGACGAAGGGTTGGGCCTGACAGTAGAAGTGTCGTCGGTAGAGATTTGGTGATACTGTCTCCATCATGTGAGCTGTCCTGTAGTGTCTTTGCTATACAGTATATTCACAACAGCATATATAGCAAATCAAAGCTATATGGCAAGTTCTTTTGATATTTAATCAACAGCTGTAACAGCTAGGGGTGTAAATCACAAGTTATATCACAATTAGATTTTATATCTGTGCCTTCTCAACATCACTGTAATGAGGATTTTGCCCTCAATGAGTTTTGAGATAGAGACAAATAAATATTGATTCTTTGGATAGTGACATGATATTTCTTAATATGACAATGTCTGCCACGACACGATTTCGATTTGATTTTATTCAGGGGTCTGTGATCAATGTGAGGTGATATCGTATGCCCATTTAACACAATCACTTATATAAGAAGCTGCTACCCATTTTCTGCTTTTGAACACAAAATAGGAAAACAGAAATAATTGTAAATAACTGTAACCGATTGAGTGCAGTCAAGCTTACAACTGTCTCCACTAACCCACATAAAATATGACTTAACAACAGGAACATTTAACAAAAGTAAAAAATGTGTCTCAGTAATAACTGTCAAGGTTCACTGACATGGACGTGCCATGGAAATTTCAAAATAAAAGCCAGTTTTAAAGATGGTTATATGAATTGATATTTTTACTTGACATCTGCGATACTGGATGGTTGATCATTGAATTGATATATCGATCCAGATCAACGGATCTTTAACCCCCAGTGATAGCATTTGTATGTATCAAAAATTGCTGTTTGACTAGTTAGAATTCCATGTCAAAATATCCATGCTGTAATTTTGACTACTAGCAATTCTAATTAAAGATGCCCATTGCAGATACCTGTAACTTAATTACAACTAGTCAATTCTTACCACTGATTTCTATTCAAACTCAATTACAGATATCTCCAACTCAGTTATGAAGGGTCATGAGCCATCAAGGTTACATATCCTTTTTCTATCACAATATATGGAATGCTTTTTCAACAAGTGGACATTCAATTCTGGATATGTTATCTTTATTATTACTACTGAAAAATAAATTACTGATATCTATAATTAAATTAAAGATATCTGGAAATGAGTTTGACTCAGAGTTTACGTGTGAAAATATATATTATAACGTTACATTGCTTTACAAATATCTTTAAATTAATATTTTGACATGTCAAATCAAAA
Organism: Lutjanus erythropterus; assembly: GCF_056507025.1. Taxonomy (NCBI): domain Eukaryota; kingdom Metazoa; phylum Chordata; class Actinopteri; order Lutjaniformes; family Lutjanidae; genus Lutjanus; species Lutjanus erythropterus. The sequence goes on from NC_139334.1 coordinate 16,936,349, forward strand.
TGTCACTTCCAGTCAGCCCTACAGATTAAATGTTAAAAGGGTTTGCCACTTGACCTCGCAAGGTTATGTGATTTGGGCAGCAGGGACACTTAGCACATTCTCATGTGACGCGAGAGCGACAGCTGGTGGCGGTAATGCACCTCTAGAATCTTTTGTTTTCAACTCAGGCGTTGTCTCATGTGAGGAAGTTGTTTCTTTTTTCTAAGTTCCAAATAAAAGAGGAAAATGATTAAATGTAAAAGTACAGTATGGTTATTATAAACTATTACTTAGTTGAATTTACACAAAAATTGCCGTGTCGTGATATATATTATCATCGCAGTATAAAATTACATACAGTATACCATGACAGAAGCTTTTGGCCACACTGCTCAGCCCTAAAGTGAAGCAATCTTCTTTAAAAATGTCTTTTGGTTGACTTTGACACAAAAGAGAAAGAAACTGTCTCGTCTTTACTCACGGTATGAATTTCTTCCGTTCCACACTGTAAATGTATCTGGGCACATCAAAGGCTCCAATGATGTTGAAAACGTTATCTCTGAAAATATATTAAGCAACTTTTATCAGTGAGATTTTCTACAGCGGCTTTCTAAAGCTGATTACACTGATACACCTACTAACACCTGACTAACCTCTAATAAATAAAATGGCAAAACGTGGGTCATTCTGTAATAAGTGCATTATTATATACATTTATAAATACAGTTACAAAATATTTGCTGAGCACATTATTACAGATGTGAAGTGCTGGCAACTTTTCTAACTAATGGGGAACATCTTCAATATTTCAAAATTTCTCTAGACTAAATGTGTGATCGGTTTCTTAAAACACTTACATGGTTTCATCACAAGACTGAGTGCAATCCTGCACAGCAGTTTCCACCACAGACAGCTCGATCATACTAGAGGACACTGTTGGAAAAACACAAAATGTGGTCAGAACCTGCAAACACAGTTACAGAAAACAAAGAACCATATTACTGATCCCACTATATTCTGTAGAGAGCAGCTGTAGAATTGTACTTACACGGCTGCTTTTCCACTGCATCCAGGACCCTTTCAATAACATCATCAAGCTCAGAGGGACTGACAGACTCCAGCACCTCCACGATGTATCTGCTGGCTTCACTGGAGCACAAAAGAACAAGCATATCTGCAGATGTTGTTGATGTTGTTTTTTTCTCTTGACTGCTAGTAGAAAAATAGAAAGACCTTAATTTCCACAAGAAAAAGTATACAAGTTTAATCATCTACAACTTACCAGATTTCTTAACATGTTGATATTGTTGGAGCTTTAGAATCGATACAAACAGTCTGACGTGTTTTAAGATATTATACAAGAGCTGCAATTTAAGCAGCTTGGAGCTCTGAAGGAGTTGAAGAGTCAGTTGAAGCACTGAAAGCACCTGAAGTGTAAGCAGCTGAAGTGTACGTACATTTGTCCATTATATTCATTGCAACATTTCTGCTCAGTTTTCACTAATATACAAAGATATGCTGGTTGCTTTTTATGATGTCAGCAAATCAGAACAACTGTATTATACATCTTTTTAACTAAATTTTATATTCACAAAAGTAAATTCTATAACAGAAAACCTTTATTTAAAAATTGTATGAATGAAATAACAACACAAAACATACATTCATTCAGAATTCCACAATCTCCAAAGCTTTAAACACTTTTAATATGTGTAATATAGCTGTCTTTCTTTATATAATTTATTTATCTCATAACCCCTGGCAACTAAGTGTATTGCTACATATATATGTATATGAATGTTCAGAAAACTGTTGGGTTGTACAAAATGTGATGAAAACACATCAATTCAAGTTGTTGAAAACAGTTTGAGTGAACTGAACTTAAATCAAGAGTACGAGATAAAAATGAGCTGAACTGTCGTGTATATAATCAGTTCAAGGTACCACAGAGAGAACCTCCTTGCTTCAGTCGAGCACCAAACCTTTAAAATTAATCAAGAAAACATGAAAATCTACATAAAACTAGACTGCAGTCTGCCTCATATTATTGATGTTAACCTTCTGTTGCCACAAGTTCAAACTAAAACTCTAAATAGAAAGCATCGATCGCGTCCAGTCGCTGCCTTTGAGGTGACAGTGGTTTGTTTAGCTCTCCCGCTGCACGAACGGCAGAAAAGTTAGCAAACAAAGTATTGTTACAGTGTTTAAACCATTATAAAAATACATACGGCCGTAGTAAAAGTCCCCGCATCTTGAAGCCAGCAGACACTTTTGTCTTTATTTTGCGAGTAACATCCATGATTATTTCTGTCCAACTCAAGACTTGGCGCTAAATAACGACTTCCGCATGTATTTCATCACTTCCGCTACAGAACGCGGTCATCTTACAAAAATAAGTGTCCCTATATTTGTGAAACACTCGCGCGAGATTTGTACTCGTTTCTTCATTGTGGACGTTGTATAAACGAATTATGTTTTAAAATGTGACAACATTATGTCTGAGATTTGCTTATGTTTAGAATCAAAAAGATTCCACTTGGTTAGGATTAGGGAAAGATCATGATTTGGTGTAAATTGATCACTCTCGCGAGATCTTTTACGAATCTGGGGTTACCATTTAGCCCATAATAATAATAATAATAATAATAATAATAATAATAATAATAACCGTGTATTTTCTTTGATTTATTTACTTTGCACTATGTATATCTCATGATCTTACATGTTGGTTTATAGTATTTTGAATTTATGAAGTGCTTTCAATCATAAACTGCTTCAAGTAAATAAAAATATGCAAATTTTTAACATTAACATTTTGAAAAGAACTGCATTATTTAAATTTTTCACCATCACTGTTATACATTTTTAATTTTATTTAACATAGTAGTGTATGAGAATATCGAGTTGTCATTACAGGACCTTTATTTTGAAAGGAAAAGAAGACAGGAAGTTGTAAGGTATTTGAGGTTGTTTTGACACCGATAGGATGACAGTGTAGGTGAATTCTTGTGCCTGTGTTTAAGTTACGGTCACACAATGTTAGAACAACATGACGGAGCCTACATGACAACACGGAAAAGACATAGCAAGTATACTGCAGCATGTAAGTATATTTTACAGAGTTTTCATTTTTAAAAATATCTAATTGCAACTTTTTTTATTTTTTAGAATTCATAATTTGGTTTTGTTTTCATCTGCCCCGCCCCCTGGATGAACTACAGTTTACAATTTTATTTTGAACTTTAAAAAAAAAAAAAAAACACTAAAATACTGTGGAGTGTTTTTTTCTACTAGACTTGCTCTGTAATCCACTGAATTTATGGTACCGGTTTTTCTTTATCAACAAATAGACAAGTAGCAACATGGATTCCGCATTAGAGACGCACTGCTCGGAGACAGAGCCAACAGGGAGGAGCGGACACACGGCTGTGGTGGAGGAAAACCTGCTGTATGTGTGGGGAGGCTGCAGGGTAAGGACAAGACAGAATCAATCCATCTATCTATCTATCTATCTATCTATCTATCTATCTATCTATATATCTATCTATCTATCTATCTATATTTATTTATTTTTCACTGTGCCAATGATGTTTTATGCTGTTGAGAACTTTATTAATCTAGAAGGAAATTCTGGTGTCAGTTTGCTCCAAAATTGCAGTAACATAAGAATAAGAAGAATAGAGCATCAGATAAGTGAAATATAAATATAAAATATAAAATGTATAAGGAGTAAATGCAAAGAAACAGTTCCCTAATAGAAAGTTATGATAATTTTTGCTGAAAGTCTTTTATAGAATTGTTGATTCAACTGGTCATGGTGCTGTTGAATTGTATTGCATTATGCAAGAAAGTATTTCTGTTACTTAGGCCACCGTTACTGATTTAATGGTGGACGAACTGTTACTTTTCAGTGTAACTCAATACAATTCAGCAGCAACGTTAATTTTTATCAAGGTGTACCTAATAACCTGGCAACTAAGTGTACCTCATGGAAGTCAATGATTAAAGGGATAGTTAACTCAAAAATGAAAATTCAGTCATTATCTAGTCATTATCACCCTCATGCCGATTGAAGGTCAGGTTTAGTTTTTTAGTTTCACAGGAAAACAACATTGCAGAATCTCCCAATATAGGCGAATAGTGATGAGTTTCCAGCAACTGGAAAAAAAAAAAAACATAAAATGCCTCCATACTGCTTGTCTGGCATAATCCAAGTCTCCTAAAGTCCTGACATGCCGTTTGCACACCGTCACAACACACACACCCAGCTCAGACGGTGTGCATGTGCACTTTAATGTGGCTTCAAGCTAAGGATCTAAATCTAAATAACACATTTTAGCAGTTTGGCATGTGGGGGCTTTAGGAGACTTGGATTACACCAGATGAGTAGTATGGAGACTTTTTCGGTGTTTTTTTTTTTCTGTAATTTTTTTACATTTGAAAACTGGTCACCATTTACTTAAAGTGTTTGTGGGATTCTGCAACACTGTTTTCCTGTGAAACTCCTGCAGTGTTTTTGTAGACTAAAAAAATGAAAGCTGACTTTCAGTCGGCATGAGAGTGAGTAGATAATGACTGAATTTTCACTTTTTGGTGAACTATTCCTTTAAGTTTATTGTCAGATAATTAAAGCTGCGCACATTCATTTCATGGTAACAAACATGGTGTTTTCTCTACAGTCAGTTGCTGATAAAGATGTCTTTCTACCCAGTAATGAAATCTGGCTGTATGACTCAGAGCGAGGTGTTTGGTAAGAATATTTAATTAGTTTAAATTCAAGATATTTTTGTTTTTCTGCTCTCTTTCTGTTTGTGGCCATTTTCATTATTTTCTGTCAAAGTTGCACTCTGGAATAGGAAGCACTTGCTCTGAGCTGCTTTATGCCTCGTTTTTGCCTCAAGCTGTGTCGTTACAGAAATGGACTGTTGGAGTAGGTTAACAACATTTTTTTTTCTCATTCTGAAGGAAAATGTTTTCCATGACAGGAGAAGTGCCTCCCTCCATGTCAGGGACCTGTGGCTGCACCCTGAATGGACACATGTACATATTTGGTGGTTGTGATAAGACTGGAGAGACCAATCAGGTGACACTGATAAATAAAGACATGAGTGATTTTTCTCAGCTACTATGGCAGAAATGGTTGGAATTTGGAAATTCTCAAAACCACCAAGCTATCCATCATCATCTCTGCATCATAAATCCTGCAAATTTGAAAAATCGACACATTCATGGAGATGATTATGTACAATTGTCTGGCGTTTCCTATGTCATCCATTGCAAATGTCATGTCGATCATCAATGTATTACACTGGTTCAACCCCCAAACATCTAGGCATTAGTTCATTGCATAAGTCATTACATGCAAAATGACCATGTAATCACAATACAGAAAAGAAAAAAACAAGACTTTTATACAGCACCTCATAGCACAAAGTAAAAAATACAAAATTAGAAATATAAATACAGGAAACACCCCTTAGGCAGAACTTCTCATGCAGTATTATGCTTGGAATTAGAGTACAGTCTTTCTACACATCCTGATGTTCCTGTCTGGCTACACTTGCATATGTAGTGCAGAAATAATCTTTTGGAATCCAGTCTTGCTGTGGTACATTTTTTTTCCTTTGTACTCTGCACTGCTGTAAAACAGTCTTGTCTTTTTCTGTATTGATATAACATGATCAGTCAACAAATTACATTACAGTATGCATGTCTTGCAATCAACCTCCCACATACAGTAATGAGTAACTTTGCGCGGTTTACATTTTTTCTTACGTTGGCACATTTTTTAAAAAACATTCTCAACACTCTTTAAAGTGTAAGAGCAAACATCACAGCTGTTTAACTGGACATCACAGCTGTATTGCATGTCTGCAAAAGGTAGTAACTCACCCCCCAAAAATTCATTCATGCTTCAAAAACGAGTTCTTGTATCATTAAAGGTCTGTCCAAACAGAGCTTTAATGGGAAACACTGTACGATACTGTAGTACACAGAAGAGGGATATGCACATTTGTATGTACAAAGCAGATTTATTTGTGTAGCAATGTGTTAAATGTACTGTAAACAGAAAATTTCTGTTTGATCTCTGATGTTAAGTCATATACAGTGAACAGAAAATTGGCTGCAAAATGACATCCTTGCCCTAAAAAACCCAGACAAACCCAAAAATCAACAACAATGGTAAAACCTGTGGCAGTTTGGTCATTTGCCAATTTAGCAGACATCACAAACAATCCATGTCATAAATATTTATGGAATACACATACAAGTCAACAATAATGACCTCAAAACTGCCTGTATCACAACAAAGTCAAAGCTTAGGCTAAACAAAGTTGACACGAAGAAGTGATCATTGTTTGGCTTCACACAGATCTTTTGCGTCAACCTGACAGACAGTAAATACACATGGAGGAAGATCATACATGAGGCCGGTTCTGCTCCCTCACCTCGAGACAAACTGTCCTGCTGGGTTCATGAAGGACGGTAAGTCATGTCTCTGAGGATGCATGTATATTTGAACTGACCAGTGTTTCCAGTATCATATAATCTGCATCCATTATTTCGCATTTATATTGAATTATAAGCCACATTTGCATGGCATGTAGCCTCAGATGATCAAGGGTCCCCAAAACCTTATCTCAACGCCATGTCAGTAGTATTTTTTAATATAAATTAATTGGCAAAATTGTGAAAGAATTGCCACCACTAGAGTATAACATTAACTAAGGGGAATCTTGCATTAGTAGCTAATTTTGTGGCCTTGTGTCAAAATCCAGCATCTTTTTTTAATTTCACTTTGGTGATTACTGGTTGTTCTCTGGGTCTGTGGTCACATGACTGAGCTGCCTTGTATAGTCTGCTGAGTGTGCTGTACTAAATGGGAACGCAGAGGCAACAGGATACATGCACACCACACAAAGGACAAGTAGTTGAAGGGTCTGGGGTTATTAGGGCCCAGCAGCAATGTTTTTGCTCTGATCTGGCTGTGCATGCTTGTAAATTTGTTGCTTTTTGCATTTGCCTTGTCCTGAAATTGCAATGAATAAATATTGCATTAACTGAATATTACCCACCCCACTAACCTTCTGTCTCTCTCACCTATCAAATGGGCAAAAACCACCAGCAAGCAGAAACCATAAACTACTGCTCACTCATTATGATTTTGATCCCTTCATTTTGAACTAAAGCCATCATTTGCACTTGCGGGGCGGTTTAGGTGGTAACCTTTCTTGAATGTTCTGCAGGATCATCTACTTCGGAGGATATGGTGAAAAACTACCAGAGGACATCAGCAGGAGGAATGAAAGCTTAATTATAGATGAAGAATCATGGGTAATATTTTTTTTCCTGCTAGTAATCTGTCACACCGGGCCAAAGATACTGTCTTTAAACACATGGTTATTATTAATGGTGTCTTTCTTTCTTTTTAGATAATTGTTTCACCTTTATATTAGAATTTGTTGTTTTGAATCATGTTAATGCAACTGTAAAGCCATCTTTTTAAACAAAATATTATATTTTTTTCAGTTAGAGGTTGTCATCTGGGGTTGGAACAACGAGGTTCATATATTTGACCCCATGCAGTCCAGTTGGCAAGAACCACAAACCCATGTGAGTCAGTGAAACACTCTTAAACAATGAGTAGAATACTACATTCAGGTTAGTTATAGTTACTTGTAAGTTTGGTCAGCTTTAAAGAAGAATGCGGCGATAAAAAGATTTTTAAAGTGGCGGTTTCTGTGTGCAGGGCCATGCTCCATCCCCCAGGGCTGCCCATGCCAGCGCCAAACTTGGTTGTAGAGGATATATTTGTGGCGGCAGAGTCAAGGTGAGAGTTTCATATCTGCCTGCAGTGATTAGTAGACACACAGAATCAAAAGCACGGGTACATAAATCAAAGCCAGCCATTTGTAACTCGATCTCCTCCTTTGTTTAAATGCAGGACACCAGGATGAGTGACATTCACTGCCTGGACCTCGAGTCATGGACGTGGTCAGAAATGTATGTGTGTGATTATGATCAGTAACAATCACGATGAAGTTTGTGCTTCCATCCTGTATTTTATTAGTGTTAGTGAAGAGAGACCGAAAAACATGCAAAGACAATACAGACATATAACCTTGTGTTCGGTTCTTCGGTCCTTTCAGAGAGTTCTACCTCGAAGTCAATATAAAGGGCTATACCTAAAACCATATGTGAAAGGTTCCACCTAGGTTGAGATGTTCTACAGAGAACCTTTCTATGGTGTAACATATCCACTCAGAACCCTTTTCTGGGACTTGTACTGAGAGCCCTTTTATAGCCCAAGGTGTTCATCTAGAACCCACCCAGGGGTTCTTTTTATATGGGTTTGACCTTTAACCTTCTTTTGAGGAACCTTATGTTACACAGATGAGGTAAAAATAGCACAAGTAAAATTAATTGATTAAGGGGATTCCAGAAACATATACATTTTAAAGTACCATTTGAAACACGTATAGACATTTGAATATTTTAGGGTGAGAATCTTTTGTTTCCTTAGCTACACATATGCTCAGTCAGCATTACCATTCATATTTTAGGCAGTCGAAGCTGGTTTATTTTTGACAGTATTGTACAAACATGCTTTTCAGAATCCCAGTGTCCTCGCCTCCAGTGGGCAGATTGTGGCATACGCTCACAGCAGTATCAGACAGCTCCTTCTTCCTGTTCGGAGGTCTCAGCGTAGACTGCAAACCAATGAGTAAGCAAAAGTACCCACCAATACATATGTATGGATCTTGACATGTTTCTTCTTTGTAAAACATATTTTCTTCCATCAGGTGATGGTTGGATGTTTGATGTGGAAACAAAGAAATGGAAAGAAGTCGAGCATCCATTTAAGAAAGAGAAAAGGTATCAAAGAGGATAGAGCATGCATTTTTTATTCTTATTCTTGAACTTCAACATTTTTTTAAATTGTTTTTCTTGTGCTCAAGGTTGTGGCACACAGCATGTCTTTGCAAAGACACCGATGTGATTGTGTTTGGTGGGAGCTGTGACTACATGAAAGTATCAACGTCGAGGGATCAAGGTATCAAGGTAATTTGTTATACTTATTAATTGTACAAGTAAAATAAATAAGTATAATAATATTATAGACGGTACTTGATTATATTTATTTATTAATATCTTATAACCTTGTGTTATACAACACAAGATTGCGCAACAAAATGAAAGTTGTACTCTCTTTATAAGACACACAGAGAAAATATATATACAGATAATAAGAGATCTTGCTGTCTGCTGTCCAGAGGTAGTCTCTCATACTACTGGACCCATCAGACTAATATTTTATGTCTTACACATCTATGACTGTATCCTCAAGGACCTCTATTGGTTGCAGTGATTCACAATTTTTGAAAAACTCACTTTATTGACTGCTCTGTTTTATACCAAAGGCTGACTGGCATCATCACTGTAAAAACACAGTCCACCTCCCCATGTCTGGCACGAGTCATTCTCAATATCCTTACAGTATGTATCACAGAGAGACAAACCAAAGATATATACTAAATGGAACAGTGAAACAACAACTTTCTTCAACTAAACAAATAAAAAAAAAAAAGAAGTATTGGAAATAATCCCACTCCTGTGACCAGCAGTATAGTGTCTCTGCTCCAAAGACTGAAGAGATTTTGAAGGAAAAACAACAGTATGAAGCAAAAAGGACCATGTAATGAATGTCTTTGGAACCAGAAAGTGCTTTATGGTCTTGACAACTCTCGTGCTACATTTTCCTGCTTGTTTCTCTCCAGGGTCACTGCAATGATGTTCTCATTTGCCAAATGCAGCCATATCTTCTGTACAGGTAAAACTTTTTTTTTTGTATTTTACCAATATCTGTACCCCAAATAAAAATGAAAAAATAAGACTTTTTCTTCTGACAGGATTTGTGAGGATTACATCGCAAAGAATGTGAAGAACTCTGAAGTACTCAGGAATCAGCTTCCACTCCTGCCTCCCAGACTACAGACGGCCGTACAGAGGAGGATGTCTTTCTACAGGCCTTCAACAGAGCAGCTTTAGCTAAACAGCTCTTACAAAAATACCAAGCGCAAGGCATCATCATACAAATTACCATTTGTGTATTGTACAGACATTTTTATTTTTCTAAATATCATGTGCAAAATGTTTTACGGTTTCATGTGCTATTGTCCTTATATAAATGTTTACATACTACATATTCATATACATATTTATTTTTCATCATCTGACCCAATAACTTGACTTACAGGTTGCTGCAGTGTTGACTATGATGATTCACATGAAAGGTTTTTGGCTGATATTGATTATTAGATCGAATTATATTAATTAAGAAATGCTCAAATATCAAAAACTACATACATATCTACATATCTAGGTGAAATACCTTTCAAATAATGACACAAAGTGCATTTTATCAGTACAGAACATTTGTCACATATATGTTCAAGTACTGTGTGTGGACATAATTGTCATTAAGTGGCAGTGGGCCTGATTGAAGGTCTCAGTTTCCACACATTCCCTCTTTGTTAAGCTGGAGCAGTCCAAACACTGTAGTATGGAGACCTTAAAATGAACCCCAGCTCAGAACGCCTTTTAAATGTTGCCATTTGTTAAAAAGTATAGTCTTAGACAGAAAACAGCTGGTGGAAATTTCTCTTTGAAAGTAAAATGGCCACAAAGTTTATTTAACAATGGATCTTGCTGCTTAACTGTGCAGAACAGTTTAAAGCAAATAGTGAAACGTGTTACCAAACTCAGCTTCAAAGTAGCAGACAGTTAGTTAAGAGGTAACCAGCAAGTTGGTACATGTTCTGTGAGAGTGAGGCAGGTTTGAAGGTATGCCAGTAATAAGTATTACCATGGTGGGAATAACAAATGTGCCTGTGTTCAGCAGGTTTCCTGGCACCTGTTCAAGTTGGTGTTGCCACTCCGCAGTCGTGTTGCATCATGATGCAAATTATGAACTGGTTAAATGCAAAAGCCTGGGGTGCTACTGATGTTTTCAAACCAATAACGTATGAGGTTTAAGTACTGTGTGTATGACTATAAGATCATCGCTTGCTTTGTGAGTAAATAACAGTGTTTGTGGTCGCTGTTCATCATCAGTCTGGTTTGCATACATGAGTTTATATGTGTCTAGCCACTGTTGAATGTGTGTGTAGCCCAGTGGTTCACAAACTTTTTCTGGCATGCCCATCTTTCAGACGCTGAAAAAAATGTAATTCACTCTTTATTTCTCCCCTGGTCTTTTAAACCTCAGTGTAACTTTACCTCAGAATGAATATCACAGTATTTATTGTGTAATACACTCAGGACCTCAGACAGAAAACTTTAATAAAGGAAAACACACACCCTTTGAATCCACCTTCCAGTATTTGTGCCATCAGCCATAACAAAATATGTCAGGAGAAAAGTTTATTTTGGAGAATTAAACTGAAATACCATTTCGACTTTATTCTTGACATTTTGGCTTTATTGTCATAATGCATTGTTTTTTTAAAAGTTCCCTAATGCTCTGTCATACAAATATATATAACACTGAAACTATGAAATAATAGATTTTTATTGCAGGTTATATTAATTTAACTCCAACATTTTTGCCATTGACTGTTTTGTTTTTTGATGCCACTTTTTAACACACTGTTTGTGTCTATCAATCAGGTAAAACATAAAAATGACCTGCAATTCACAACTGGTATTTTACTGGTAAAAACACTGAAACAATAATTCATATTGTTTATTAATTAAAGAAAATGCTATTAATTATGTTATTTTATCATTAGTTGGTGTAATATAAAATAATTAGTTTATAAATGATATTTTGTATCAACTGATAAGAGATGAAATAATAAAAAGTTATAATGGATGCAACAATCAAAGAGTTAACTAATGTAATCAGAAAGTAATTGTAATCATCTCTTATAACTACAAATATATGTGTATATTTTGATATCACAGAAACTAATGATAAAAGAACATAATTTATCCCATCATTAATACTTAGTAAACATTATTATAATTTTGTTGTTTGGTTAACAGTAAAATAACAACTATGAGCAAAGTTAAATTACCTAGCAATCCGTTGAGTACCATTTTTTCTTGACAGTTATAAAGTATTACCAGATTTTATTTTGACAATAGAGCATGTAGAAATGATAAATAAATGATATATTTTGTATCAGCTGATAAAACATGCAAAAATACTCAAGTATATACAGTTTTATGATGGGTGCAACAATAAAATTGTTTAATAATGTAATTAGAATGTAATTGTCACAATTTCTTATCATGTGATAGAAAATATATTTATATTTTATATCACACAAACTAATGATATCATAATAATGATGACTTAGCATCTAAACCACGGTTACCATTTTACCACGGTTATTATGACGTGTTACCGGATTTTATTTTGACAAGAGAGCAGGACCGGAAGTTGACTTATATTTTGTAGACATAGTGACACACTTTATGGGACTGGACCGAGGCTATTTTGTTTCCTGTGTTTTGATCTTTACACCATGAGAATAAAACATACGACGCCTAAAAGTGCACCGTAACCTGTGAGTATATTTAAACGTATTCATGTCAAAACATTTGTCCAAAGTTTTTCCATATATTTTGGACACCGTTTGTCATCAGTTGTATCTGCCTCTGTGTAACGTTACGTAGCTTTCCAGTTTTGTACACTGGTACATATAATTCACACGTTTTACCCTAAAATCATCGCAACACCATGTAAAAAAAACAAAAAACAAAACTGAACGCCTGTTTTGTGTCAGCTCTGCTCACATGCACGTGTGATATATAAAAGTCCAGCTGAGAATTTACTGTGGGTGACATTTTTAGACAGATTTGATCATTTTAGGCTCAAAGGCTCGTCTCGGTTTCCTATAAATAGCAGCCAGTCATGGATTCAGCCTTTGAGAGGCACTGCATGGAGCTGGTGGCCCGGGAGAGGAGCGGACACACGGCTGTGGTGGAAGAAAACCTGCTGTATGTGTGGGGCGGTTACATGGTGAGAAAAACAAACACGCATGATCAGACATTACCAAACCAGTTGGCCAAGATAAGATATGGAGGTGAATTAGTCCGAGACGTTGCTTAGTTAAAGTACAGATTGTACACTGCACAAAATCCTGCATTGAAAAACCTACCTAAATAAAAGTATGTAAGAAAATATATGGAAAATGCCCCATGTGACTGATATGCTATTATATAATATTATTGGAGTGTGTTATTAATGCATTAATGTGAAAGAAGGATTTTACTGTTGTAGTTGGTTGAAGTTGAGGTACATTTTTACTTAGAGGAGTAAAAAAAACAGAAAATATTCACATTTAAGAGGCCAGAAAGAAAGACTGTGGACGATTACTCAGACTGATTGATAATTATCAAAATAGTTGCGATTAATTTAATAATTTATTAAAAAGTGATGCCTCGATTAATTGTTTCAGCTTTATTATACATTTATAAATAATGAAGAGATGATAATAGCAATTTTATTTACAAAAAGTATTTTATTTTATTTATGCATTTAATCATTTATTTCTCCATTTATTTATTTATGTATTCTAGCTTATGTCATTGTTTGTCTTTCATTCAAAGTGACACCTCAAAAACAGTGGCACCTCAAAATAATAATTGTAGTGAAGTACAAATAAGTACAACATTAATGTACAATATTTCCCTGTGAGATTTATGGGAGTAGAAGTAAATTGTTGCATGAAATAAAAAGACTCAAGTAAAGTACAAGTATGTCTTGTGAAACATGATCCATGGTTACAGATAAAATTACCAAAAAATATATAAACTGACCAGCTGCAACGTGAAGATGCTGCTTTCATGTTACAGCAACATTATAAATAATACATGTATAATAGTACAGAAATAGAATATGTGTTTGATAATATAACATTATAAAATGAGCCATTGTCCATAATGAGTGCTTTTACTTTAAATAGTTTTATGCACATTCAGCAGATGATACTTCTGTATGTTCACTTTTACTTGTCAGAGAGTATTTTTACGACGTGATATTTCTACTTTTTCTTCTTTGTCCACTTCTGTTTGTACACTCCCCATGGATACATACACTATGAAAAATGTAGAACAAATGCATACTGTCAAATTAATAAGCTGACCAAACTTTCAGTGAGCACAGTAACAGATTATGCAAAACATTCAGCCAAACTTTGAATATAATTGGGAAGTTATTACTGGCCTTTGGAAAACTTCTTGAAAAGTTTATGTTGACACATTTTCATACTTTTACTGACATGCTTTTCCACTGGACATAATTTGTTTTGTAATGACATATATGCATAGCATTGACAGACTTAAGATGTAATGTTACCACTCGTATTTATTTCATAGTAATACACATGTTGTGTTCTCTACAGTCAATTGCTGATGATGAAGTTTTCCTACCCAGTGATGAAATCTGGGTATATGACTTAGAACAAGGTGTATGGTAAGAATATTAAATACATTTTTTGTTTGTGGTCCAAATAAAGAAGAGTAATGCATGTTTTCCCATAATTTTAACACATTCTGTCTTTAGTTTGTCACACACTCTTAACACAGTTGCGTCAAGTCACATTTATCTGAGCACTTGCCTGAAACGTTCTGTGTTCTTAACATTGTTGTGTCATGACAGACGTCAATTTGAGTCACTGACCCACATTTTTTAACCATTTTTTTAAAAGGAAAGTATTTCACATGAAAGGGGACGTCCCTCCCTCTATGTCAGGGACCTGTGGCTGCTCCCTGAATGGACACATGTACATATTCGGAGGTTGTGATGACAATGGACAGACCAATCAGGTGAGGCTGATGGTTTACTTCACGCAAACTTTTTAAATTTATTTTTGTCTGATAAAAAATATTTCTAACTTTCTGAACTTTTCTGACCATCAAAATGCACACCTGACATTCCTCCTAACAAAAACAAATGAATAGACACCATAGATCAGTGTGATCACAGCTCAGACTGAGCAGAGTTGACATGAAGAAGTGATCAGTGTTTGACTTCAAACAGATCTATTGTGTCAACCTGACAGACGGTCAATACACATGGAGGAAGATCATACATGAGGTCGGTTCTGCCCCCTCACCTCGAGACAAACTGTCCTGCTGGGTTTACAACGGAAGGTGAGTACCATGAAAATGGACATTTCAACCATTTCCAGTACTTTGTTATTCCATAGTTCAATATGGGGGAGGTTGTAGCTTTTAATCAGTGAAACACTGCTTCATTATTACTGGTCTCATGGTGATACCAGTCAGATTTGGAGGACTGGACGGTTAAGTTGAACATCTATTGTTTAAATGTTTAAGTTTATTTTGATAAAGGAAAAAGGAGAGGCTGTCCACACACTGACATGACGAAGTTCGCATTTAAAAAAAACAGCTTGGGAGCTTGAAAATGTACATCTGTACATTGCATTCTTGTGAGCACATTATCATAAGAATGCTGTGACAGAATGTCTTCAAACTTGGCAAACTTGTCCACTTGGATTCAAATACTGTTCACTATATGGAGGTCAAAGGTCAAGGTCACAGTTACCTCTTAAAACCACATCTCAAGAATTCATTATTTATTATTAATTTTGACAAATTTTCACACAAACATCCAATAGGATAAATGATGAGGTGATGTCTGGATGTCTTTTATGTAATGCTTGTTGTTAGTGTTGCTGTCTTTAAACTTTTGCTACCCTTTTAGTCCCTACCCCCTTTCCTCAAGAGGCACTTGCCTTCTGCCTGACCACCACTGGAAATAAGAATTTCTTCTTAATGTCTTGCCAGGTTAAATAAGGTCAAAATAAAATATCCCTCTGGATGCACAGTGCAGGTATAAGTCCTGCTATTGGTCGCTTGCTTCAATAGGCATTGCGGCGTTTGCTATCTCCATTGTTAAAGTCCCTGGAAACAAAAACAACCTCATTGTTGCAACCTACATGCTGAAAACTGCAAATCAGAGCTGTGGATGCTGGCGGTCTGAATGTAAACAAGCTAACAGCTGTGACCTTTTCTTTAGCAGTGGTCATTTTCATACCAGAGCTCGCTGCCTGAAGTGCAAATGTTCCACCAAAACAAGTTCCCCCTCGACATTATTTTGCAGCAGCACTGTCGCTGCAACTTGGGCTTAGCGACCAAGACGTTTATGATTGGTTTAGACAAATACAAACAAGGCAGGGCATTTTTTTTCCCCATAGCAGAATGTATATGTGTAGAGCCAGACCTTTTTCCAGCGCCGAGCACTGTGGAGAGAGGTGTCGGTGTGCAAGACTTACACAGTCATGACTTCAGTTTTGCCAAAGAATATGCCTAGTGCCTTCAATATCTTCAGTACACATATGGACACAGTCTGGACAAATATGGATGTGAACTGCATCTTGACTGCTTCACGGAGGATGAGGCGGTAATTGTAGTTTTGTCCTGCACTTTTACCCAACTGCTATTGTAAAATCCACCTGCAAACAAAAAACACAGCCTATTTTGCATTCCTTCAACCGTTACATCTGTTCTAGTGTATATATGTTTAATTATACGGTGAAATGGAAATAAGAGCTAATTGTTTGGGATTTTAATAATCTTATTACAAACTAAATTCATAATCACTTCTTGCATGATAGTAATTGGGATAATCTTTGTTTGATATTCTGTAGGCTCATCTACTTTGGAGGATACGGTCACAAACTCTTGACTGACGTAGACAGCAGGAACAGAAGCTTCATTGTAGATGAAGCATCATGGGTAATGTTTTTTATTTACTATAAAACTGTCACAAGTTTGCTTTCCCAACAATGCAGCTAAGTCTTTAAAGTTTTTTTTAAGACATCAGTGAGACATATTTGGTAGTTTGAAGTTCAGGGTGTTCTGTTTAATTTTTATTTGAGATTTTGCTCTATAAATAGGTCAGACCAGAAAGTAATCCACATCTGCATTTGTTAAATCATTGGTAGTGACCAAAAATAAATGCTTCATTATAAATGAGAATCATTTTGTGTTAAAAAGAAATCAGTTTCTTTGCTTGTGTTTAGCTATTTTGTTGTTTTCAGGTAGAAGACGTCTTCTGGGGATGGAACAATGAGGTTCATTTATTTGACCCCATGCACGCCAGTTGGAGTGAACCACAAACCCATGTGAGTCAGCAATTGTGACTGTCAAAGGCAGGAAGTAACTAAGTACAAATACTAAGTAGATTATTCAGGTATCTGTACTTGAGTATTTGTTTTTATGACAACTTTATACTTTTACTCCCTACATTTTGACACAAATATGTGTACTTTCTACAGCTTACATTTTCAAAACAGGCTCATTACTTAAGTTTTGTTGCATTTGAAGGGAAATTATAACTTGAAATTTGTTAAGACATTTTCAAATATTGTCAGATGATTTAACAGTGAAGTGTCTGTGTGCAGGGCCGTGCTCCCGCCCCCAGGGCCGCCCACGCCAGTGCCACAATCGGATATAAAGGATACATTTGTGGAGGCAGAGTCATGGTGAGAGCTCTGCAGTTCTTCTCATACAGTTTATCATAAATCAGAAGTAAACACAATAAGTCATCAGCAACAAGAAGATAAAAACACAGTAACACAAATCAAAGTCTGCTGTTTGTAACTTGTGGTCCTCTTCTTTTAAATGCAGGAAACCAGGACAAGTGACATCCACTGCTTGGACCTTGAATCATGGACGTGGTCAGAAATGTACATGTGTAATTGTGACCATTGACAATCTTAAAATGTGTAGAAATTACTTTTGCTGCTGATATTTAAAATGGGCTAATGTTTTACCAGGTTTGTCTTTGACAGTACTGTGCTAATATGTTTTCCAGAATCCCAGTGTCCTCGCCTCCTGTGGGCAGATCGTGGCACACGCTCACAACAGTATCAGACAGCTTCTTATTCCTGTTTGGAGGTCTCAGTGTAGACTGCAAACCAATGAGTAAGCAAATGTTAATCCCCTTTATAATCCCTGTTGCTTTTGGTCATTTGATGTTCTTAAATCAACTTCTTTTCAATTTTCCATCAGGTGATGGGTGGCTGCTTGATGTTGAAACAAAGAAATGGAGAGAAGTCGAGCATCCTTTCAAGAATAAGCCAAGGTAACAATTTGTGCAACCAAAAGTTATGGGTTTTAAATTTATAAGCGTAGAAGAGTTACTGTAAATAATGAGCAGATTTAAAATATAATCTTTTCTCCTATCCCAGGTTGTGGCACACAGCGTGTCCAGGCAAAGACTCTGATGTGATTGTGTTTGGCGGAAGTTGTGACTACATCCTGCTTGTCGACACTGTAGGTATCACAGAAGCACTTAAGAAGCTGAAGCTAATTTTACATGCATTCCAATAACCATACTGTCATACCATTTAGTATGCCAAAAAAAAAAGATTGAGTGTCCCAATACATAGTATGTAAATGCAATTTCCCAAAAATGCCAGAATGTCCTACTGCACCTGGTCACGTTTTGCAGTATCACAAACTGGGCCACACAGCCATGATAAAGGAGGGAGACGCACACAACCAAGCCAGTTAACAACTGTTTAAGTTAAAAAAAGCACAACATAAGAGTGTGTGAGTATAATGTTGTATGGTGCAGAAACACAAGCCAAACATCTACCAAACTAAATGCTTGTTTCAGTGAGGAGAGAGCCAGCAACTGAGCTCGACAAGGTTTTTAATAGGAGAGCACTGGCACACAGGGCCCAGGTGTTGCCAGTGCAACTTATCTTATAGATAAGAGCAACTCATCTGGGCACTTTGCTCCTGCATCATGCCCCCCCCTTCTTGGGTGTATACAATTGATGGTCTGTACAAATTACGAGGTCTTTGCCAGTTTAAACATGTAAAATAAGTAAAATAAATCACTGTTGAGCTATTAGGAAGCTCAAATCCTCTGACCAGTTAGACAAACAATCATACTATGTCTTTGTCAATCAACAACTGGTGTCATTACAAAGAAAAAAAAATAAAGAAATAGGGGTTTGTGAGCGTCTGCCTCTATCAAAGTGGAAGAATGATTCCACCGAGTGGTCGGAGGTGGTATATCCTTACAGACACAAGTACCTTATTGAATCTCCAGGTGATGTATTTTCATACATCTGTCATTTTGAAAATACTAGTTTGCTCTTTTAGTTACATTGCCAACATTATCATGCTTTAAAATGACACCAGTCTTCTCTTCGCTTTTTTTGGGGTGATCGAGGGATGTGACATGTGGTTGCTCTCTTTTCTGCTTTTCTTGTTATTCTGACCCACAATCCTCTGTGCAGCATAATATCAGCTCATATCCGCTGAGCTGCAGAGAGACCACAGACAAATGACAGCTCATTAGCTGTGTTTCAAGTCAGTTACTTTTTCTTAAAATTTTATGCTACAGACTGCTACTGATGGGCTAGAGGTTCAAAGTTAAATGTTATGACAAAGTAGTATGTCCAAATTGTATGCATACTGCATGCAACAGTACACACTTTGTAAGGACAACTGCAGTACATACTAAAATTACCCTTAAACTGTATCCCTAAAAAACCCTTAAAAGCTTTCTAAATTCACATTAACACAATATTAGGCATGCAAAACCGATAAAAGGATGAACTGTTACATCAGCAGTTATTTAATTAACTCTCAACAACTCCATTAAAAAAAGATGTATTCAGGAGCTGTTTTATTGTCCTTGTACTACACATGAGAAAAAGAAGGCATACTTTATTCATTCCCGAGGGGAAAATATATTTTTCGCACTTTTCGCAGCCTTGAAATGCACACACAGGACCTGTTAACAGGCATCAGAGAGATGTCAGAGCGAGGGGGCTGCACATATACATATATATATATATACATATAGTCAGGCACCCTAAGCAGTTACTGGTTCAGTGTGTTGCTCAAGGGCACCGTGGCACCGTCCAGGTGGTGAACTGGCACCTCTCCGGCTACTATACTGGGGCTTGAACTGGCAACCCTTTGATTCCCAAGCCAGGTCCTTACAGACTGAGCCACTAAGCACTTAATAACACCTCAGAGTAAACCTGCATGATATTCAGCAGTGCTTCACTTTCCCCATGAATAACTTCTTAACTGTAAAAATCTGCCCTGCAGTGCGTCCATGTATACCACAGTAACTTTGATGGAAACATTGAGCAAAAAGAAACAGGAAAAGAAAGCACTTGTGCTGATAAACACTGCTACGAAAAATTACATAACTCAAAACGCATGTCACAAACCTTGCATTTTTCTTTTCAGGGTCACTGCAATGATGCACTTGTTTTCCAGATGCAGCCATATCCTCTGTTCAGGTAAAAACTGTAAATGTAAGATCATTTTATAAAAAAAATAGCTATGGAAAGAAAAGTTGTAGCAGAAATAGACGACATAACATGAATTCACAAAAGAACCATCATTACTGATATTAATTTCACCTGTGCTTCTCCTGTTATTCAAAGTAGAAAATATCTGCAGTTAAAAAGGTCTTTTTCTTTGTAGGTGATTAAATGTACTTGGATTATATAATCTTTCTCCCAAAATAGAAATGAGAAATGACTTTTTCCTCTGACAGGATTTGTGAGGATTACATCGCAAAGAATGTGAAGAACTATGAAGTGCTCAGAAATCAGCTTCCACTCCTCCCTCCCAAACTACTGACAGCGGTACAGAAGAGGATGTCTTTCTACAGGCCTTCAAAGAAGCAAAAATATTAGTCATTAAAATGAATGAATGTTCTACTTGCCAAAAACACTGCATTATTATCATTCAAAGAGTACTGTACTCCCGTCAGTGTGAACATCTCAGTCACACTGTCGGGCAGCGTTTTTATTTTTTAGATATATTGTTCAAAATATTTTATGGCATTATATTTTATTATTTTACAGATGCACATTTTATTTTGTACAGTCTGCCTGCTGAATTACTCTAACAAACCTGTTCCTGTGATGATTAAACGGCACATCAAACACTTCTTGGCTGATGAGGATTATTAGATGAGACAGGTGTTTTAAGCATTAGTCAGCTAAGCCAGAGGTTTTAACAATTTTCCTTATGGTTTCCCTTTTCCATCATTGAGTAAACATATGATTCTTGACATAATTTTATGGATATTTCACACTATGTTCAACACATAAGAATAACAGTACAGAATAACTGATTAACCCAAATGGAGAATGCAGTATTGGTAGGATGTTTGTGTAAAATGAGCAGTTTGTATGAATTTTGAGCAGATTATTTCCTGCGAATATTGTATCAGAAGCTGCATTTCCACTGCAGGGAATTTCCACAGGGATTGGGAACCTTGAGAGGGAATTTAGCGTGTTTCCACCGCAGGGACCAACTTCTGGGGACATTATTTTAATATCCAGAAAGTCCCTGCTCAGGGAGCAGAGCTCTCCAACAGCACTGAACGTTTCTGAATGATCCGCTACTCACAGAACTTTACTTTTGCAGCCACAAAAGTTTGTTTTGTTCATTGCACTTTGATACATGGATACATGAATGGATCTGCAACAAAGTCCAGGTGACAAAATGATAGAGCCATCACTTTTTTCATACATCAGTGGCTTAATTTGTTTAACATTTTCAGGTGAATTATGTATTATGTTTTAGTTTCTTTTTTTTTTCAAACAATCATATATACTAACTGGGCTTTGACAGTTTGACAAATTTAGTTTTTCCTTCTCCCTGGAGCGGTGTACTTGTTTAATGCAGGATGAGGCTGTTTAGCAGAGAGGGAACGTTCTGTCAACACAGCTTGTGTTCAGGTCTTGACTCTGTCCTTATCCTGTTTATAGCTTACATAATAATCTAAACTTTTAAATAGCAACAGAAATTAACGAATTGCTTAAAATAAAAGAAAGTTTTTTTTACACCACTTATAATCAAGAAAGTCCGACAACCTTCTTTGGTGGACTAAGTTATGCTGTAAAATCAAAAGTTAAACAAAACACACAGAAACTTCACACATGATTAGAAATATAGCAATTGTCCATTTTTAATTGCAATATATAACAAAATTACAAAACCCCGCCTCTACATTTGGTGGCAAAATTCATCTTTTGTGAGTTAACAGTGCAGTTTGTGGACACATTTTTCACATAAATGCTCAAGTTTGTGTTTGTGCACACGGCTCCTTACTGTGTTCCACCACTAAGTGGCAGCAGGCCTTTATGTTTGAACGTGGCTCAACCTTCAGTCAAACTGAAACTCTCTGTTGCCACACATTCTTTCTTCATAAGGGTGGAGAAATGCAGGAACTGTGGTCAGGAAGGAAACCTTAAATAAACAACCCGAGCTCATACCTTTGCAGGGTTGGCACTTAACAAAAACTCTACCTTTTACACTCCGCTGCACGCACGAAACTGCCGGTGGAAATGTTATTTTTGCATATAGCATGCAAGAATGTGCTTTTATGGAGCCAGATTTTCAACAACCACAAGATATCGCTGTTCTTTCTTTCACTCATTAACAGACAAGTTAAAATAAAGCAAGTAATAGGTAACAAATAGATAGGTATGTGCTCTGTGGGAAACTGGCACCATCGAGGGGGTGACAGTGACACCTTAGCACTGCAGATAACAGAGCCAGGAGGCCTCTGTCAGTGCACAGACTCGGGCAGTAAGGAGAACTTCCTGGCACCCATTCAAGGTGGTGTTATAACTCTGCAATTACTCTCTGTGTTGTTAAATAAGAGTTTGGTAAATGTAAAGGCCTGGAGTGCAGCACAAACAATATGTTAAATTTATCCAGGAAACCCTGCTTTCATACAGTGAATGTAGCCTTCCTTAGTTGCAGGAAATTGTCAAAAACAAACCCTGGTTTCCTTTCTCTTTTTAAAATTTAAAACATTTCCTCTGCAAACTGCTGCCTCGCATGAAGACAACTGAAAAGGCCAGCGGCTTTCTCAGCTGGGGGTCAACTAAACTCTCTCTCAATAGTGTCCATCAGCTCCTCTTCTGATCCATCGTACAGGATGACCGGCATGGTGAGAGAGGAGCTATGGCAGCTGCCAAAAGTCCTGTGGAGAGAGAGGAAACATGTCAACAAAACAAAAATGTGAGTGAGATTACATATTTTGGTATTTTCACATCAGAGGTATCATTTCTGAATAAGTTATCTGATGAATTTCCAATAAATGTGATGCACAAAGGGATCATCAATGGTAGTAAACATATTCTGCTTATTTGTGCTTAAGGCTTGTCATGGAAATGTGTTTTTCTTGGTTGTGCTTCTACTTTTCACACTCGACTCCAACCAAGTAGCAACAACAGATACTTGTTTGTTTCTGTCCTGCCTGCAGACATCTGACTAATCTGATCTACCCTGAGAATAATGGGTGGGTATTTCGATCTCTTCAGAGTGAATTTGATCTGGCCCTCCTCAGCTTTTACTACTCCACTGAGCACGGAAATAAATTATTTATTAGAGTTGTCTACTTACGATTGTTTTTCTGATGTGGGAACAGCTTCCAACAAAGCCCTCCTTGTCAGAAAGCCCTGAGAGGAAGACTGACACAAACCAGAGAAGAAAGAGGGGATATCATGTGTGTTCATCTCAGCATTGAACAATTCTCCAGACTGATTGTTACTTCAAAATCATCCTGCTGTTAATAAGTGATAATTATGTATGGAGGCCCATTTCTGCCAACGTGATGAAGAGAACAATATTCTGTAAGTCATTATAATGAGAAACTTGGATAACAAAAACACTATAAAAGAAGGGAACGCACATCCCTGAGGCCCAGTGGGTTGGGTGCTGGATCACAAAATATCGAGTGCATAGAAAGAGAAAAAGGCAGGATCCACACACCAAGCTGGGAGCTCTTTTGGTGTGCGGATTTCTCTTCTTATAAACTTGGATAGCAAGTCATTATTTTGAAAAAAAAAAAAAAAAAAAAGTTTCTCAAAATAGTGAGTTAATGTCTCAAAATAATGAGAAAGTTTCTCATTATTTTGAGATACTAACTCCAGTGGCTCCCTGTGGCTTTGACAAAATTATATGGAAATTAATAATGGTTATTTCTAAAAATATTTTCTTCTCTGATACTATTTTATTTTAATTTGTCATTGTTGTAGGCCTAAAGTTACTTAAATTATCAAATAGCCTGTACTTGAATTTAAGACAATATTTTAATGTTTTTTTTCAACCAAGATGTGCCTCATAGCTCACGGCTTGGTGCCTTCTACTCTAAAATTTGCTGGAGGCAAGTCTTGAGTCTCCCTAGGCTGGCTGAAGTTGGAAAATTCAAAAGAAAAAGTCTCCTTGGAAAATAAAGAATTTAATAGTTGCGGCTCCAGACTCATTTGTTTTTCTTTTTTGCCAGAGAGAGTAAAGTTTGCGGAGCTTTCTCTTTATTTTGAGATACTACCTCATTATTTTGAGGTTTCTCATTATTGTTGAGATATTAACACATTACTATATTATAATTTATTATTATTAATATTATTATTATTATTATTATTATTATTCACTTTAGTGGAAATTGTCTTCCATATATATTAAACCAGTTAAGAATCAATCAGAGGAAATATGTATTATCCAATAATAATGATCAAACAACAGAAAAATAAAAGTCCTTACACTGTTCTGACCGGGGGAGACAGGTGTGTGTTTTTTAATGTGTGTGAAAGCATCATTGCTCCTCTTGTTTACAATTCCTGATCCACCGCGGGAGCCACGTGGCTCCTCTGAGCTGAAGTCCTCCTCATCCTCCTCCTGACTGAAGTGACACAGTCCGTATGTTTTGGACCTGATGACGGCCTTCTTGGGAGGATTCTTCTTCACAGACGCTCCCTCTCGCTCCTCGTAATCTGCGAGAACTGTGTCCAGCTCTGCATCAATGTCATCGTCCTCCCTGGAGAAGTCAGAGTCGTGCCCCTCGCTGTGGCAGTCCGGGTGCGCACGGTTGCGCGCGTTGCGTAAAATTGTATGGATTTTGAGAGGCTTGAACGGGCGGCCGTTGTCCTGTTTGGGTGAAGCAGCTGTTTTGGCCACGTTCACCTCACTCACACACGCAGGTGCTACTTTCTTCCCCCGGCTTGTACCGCTGCCCATGTCCTTGCGTCTGTCTGCTTTCAAAAACTAAACGCAAAGTCCCATTTCCAGATTCCTCTCCAGGCACAAAGAGAGCTCCCAGAGTTGAACATTAACCAACAAAGACTTGGCTCTTGGCAGCGTTTAAGGTCAGTTTTCAATTAAGTTTACGGCTGTCAGACAGATCTTTGGCAAAAAAAAAAATCAGTCTTGAACGCCAGTTTTCTTAGAAATGTTCCTATCCGCAGACTGGTCGGTGACATGATCTCCATATTCCATGTTCACAGTCCGGACTTGAGTCTCTCCCTGTAAACTTTCTGGTAACTCCACATCAGGGTGAGAAGTATCCGTTACATAACCCTAGTTTGGCTCAGGACCCCTGGGGGAAAACTCCGCCTTCTTACAGAGGGAAACACGCACCCTGCATGTTTCCATTTACTGGACAAAAATAACTTCCAGAACATCTGGCTCTGCCTGTTTTCTCTCATTGTCACAGGATTTCAACAATTCCCAGGTAAAATGTAGTACACGTTAGTGTATTAGAAATTGCCAATAATGTAAAAGTCATTGCAAGTATACTTGTAACCTCAATTTTTGCTTAATTTAAAGTATATTTAAAGAGTTTTTTTTAAGTATACCTCAAAATAGATGTCATTAAGGTCAACTTCAATGTGCAGTACATTATGTACTAAAACAAACATAGTCATTCTGCAATACTTTGTGTTTTTTGAGTGTACTTTATTGTAAATTGAACGTTAGAGTACTTTTGAAAAGTATCATTATTTTCAAGTCCTTTATAATATAGTATTAGAATGCGTTATTAAAGTGTACTTTAGTTTCACTTCTTTTTAAGTGTATTTAAGTATTCTTACAGAAAATGCACTTCAATATGTGTTAACTTAAAGCTGTACACAACAATATATTTAAAGTGTACTGAGCATACTTGAAGCTATTCAACTTTAGCACATAAAAGTACTTTAAATACACTTAAAATCATGCTTTTCTACAACTTAAAACTTGTTTAGTTTTCACCATGTTTTTTTTCTTCAAAGATCTACATTTAAATATCCAGCCATTCCTTGGATTGAGAAAGAGATTACATAAGAACTTAGACAGTATGGCCATGAAAAGGCTAACATGGACTAATTAGTTTGATTTATCTGTATCACATCTTCAACAGTGACCAGCCTTTATTTTCATTTGTGTTCAGCTAATAGGTTTTATTGAGGCAAGTGAGGTCAGGAGTAAGTGAGTTGTTGTCTGCCTGCCGGGGTCCCGGAGGCCCCCAGCCCATCCAACCCCTCCAGTGACTGATTAAGACCGGAGCACTGAGCCACAAGAGAGCAAAGGGGCATTCCTTTCCAACAGCTTGGGCTTCCCAGAGATTCCTCACTAAGCTTTTGTTTGGTCCACTTGCACATACAAAAGACACAGCGGGAGCATCTCCCTGCCAGAGCTGTCCGACAAGAACCCAGAGTTCACCCGGATAAAGACGTTGTTTGCTATCTTTCATTAAGTGCCTCTTTTTTTTCTCCCCATCCTTGCTCGTGTGTGCTCATATGTGTGTCTGTGTGTGCGAGCCACACAGCTGTGCAACCTGTTCTTTCTGGAGAATGACCAAGTCAAAGACACCTGCTGTTTAAGCAACTGCCTTTTCCCAAACTGTGAACGTGAGAGGGGAAAAAAATCAGCCTGCAAGTCCCAGATGTCTCATCGAGGAAATTCCTGTTTTACTTTTTGATTTTTTGGAGAACGTGTGTAAGATGTTGGGGAACAGTTGACACAATTCTTCCTTTAGTATAATATTAGTAAAACAGGATGTTGAAGATGAAAATTAACCCTAACCTGCTTTTGAAAAAAACTGTGATCAAGAGACAGTTCACAACTTGTGATTTAACTTTAGAAGAACAGTTTGACTACTCTATGTTGAGACGCTTCCATCATTCGCCATCAGCAGGGATCACGTCTCCTCTGCCTGCGGGAATGTGGAGGCTGTGCTGATTGCAGCCACAGTCCCTATTTACACTCATGCCAAGTTCTGAGGCGGCCTCTAAACCTCAAATCCATTGAAATCACTAACAACTGGTCAAAAACCGAAGCTGCTCCATTTCGGTCGTCCACCGGCAGAGACGCTCTGATAGGTGCCATCCAGAGTGCCTGAGGTCGTATATGGTGGTCCAATCCTTAAACACGTCACCGATGGAACAGAAAACCATTCTCATCAATATTTGCTTCCACCACATGTGAAAATGAGGTGGACAAAACAATGAAACAGACAGGGCCAACCACCACACACCGCCAGAGGACATGACAGCCCCAGACTCTCCAGATGGCACCTATCAAAGGCTCTCTGCTGGTGGACGACTGAAATAGAGCAGCTTCGGTTTTTGAGCTTTTAAGCTCAGTGGCAATCCATGGGTAGTTCAAAACTACAGCAGTCCGTCATATTCTATGAAATCATCATGTGTTTGTACCATTGCTGTCCTGTGAGAAAGACTTTGTCTAAAAAGTTAGTGTCAGAAAAAACACCCCCCCCATTTTCAACTATGTGGCAATGCATTTTCCAGCTAATTAAATGGTTTATTTAGCTTGAGACGTGGGAGAATATTCTCCACTCAATAAAGAACACTTCATCCTTCAGTTTATTACAAACAGTCAAAGTCAACACATGTGGAGATACATAGTTTCCCTGGAAAGGAAGAGTATGAAAATTTGTAATCTGTAAAGTAAATAAAGCTGTCAAACAAATGTAGTGGTGTAAAAGTTCAGTAGTTCAGCCTCCAGCTCAAGTAAACTAAAAGTACCTTGAATTTGTACTTATGTACAGTACTTGAGTAGATGCACTTTCATTCCACCACTAAAAACAACTCATGTAATTTTAGAAAAGTAGCACTCCAGTGTGGCATCCCGATCATAACCATGTTATTGTGAAAGGTGCTGATGATCTCTTCTTAATAAAAACTCATTCTCAGGGATTAGAGCTTCAGAATATTCTCCTGATTGTGCAATAATTGTATAAGTGTATACTATAGTTCTTGCCTCTCCACAAGTCCACTATGTCATTAAAATCTACTTATGTGAAAGTGAAAGTCCTGATTTTATTTTGTACCCTAAAGTAAAAGCACACAAACAAGCTGCTTCTCGTAGAGGCTTGTTTCTCTTGTGTTTTTTACGCCCATTTCTGTTATTCTCTGCCTGCACCAGTGTATCATTAAAAAGATCAGGCGGCCACATCTGGTGAAGAACTCAACAGCTTCCAGACGAGGGGGAGGATCTGCCGCAAGACGGAGGCCACAGCCCAGCTCGCTACATAACTGTGGTTTTTCTGACTTCTCCCAGATTCAAGAATATTCCTCCTCCCATGGATGGAGATTTGAAAGACCAGAGTCTTTTTAAAACTCTTCTTTTGGATTCTGCGCAGCTTTGACTTTTACGACTGTGATTAGACTATTTGTGAGCAGTTTCTTCTCTGTAATGGACACAAATGCCCATTATTCTCTTCCAAAAGCAGGAAAGCACGTGTGAGAAATTTTAATTATTATGACTCAACTTCTCCATTCAAAGCGCAACAAATAAATGTTTGAGCTGAAGAAACATTTCTGCCATATGTCTGGCAAAAACAAATCTCTAGAGAGTATTTAACAAGCCAGCTGCCCACTGATAGGCATTCCAGTAAAACTGTCTGGGCCTCGTACAACTCCAGGTACACAAACATGAACATGACGGGGTCAAAAAGAACTCCACTCCAACACACTGCATCCTGTGGGATTATTTTTTCTGTGGGTCTCCAGTTTGAATTTAATTATCTATAAATATTTACTAATACATCATTAGGCTCCACGCTAACCTTAAAATGTAAAACATTGCAAAACTCTTTTTGGAAGCCCTGAGAGGAAAGTGAGATCCGTTTCTAAGTCTGATGTAAATTGTTTTATCTCCCGTGTTAACATTTTGACAACAGAAGTCGCTGTCTTCAAGAGTCAACTGACAAGTTATCAAGCTGCAAATGCTGAATTAAACGTTTTACCAACACCAAAATCACCAAAATGTCTGGTTGTTCCATGTATGACATGTTAAGTTGTTCAGAATTCTGACAGGATCGTGATTATTTCAGAGTAATCAATGGCATCTATGGCTGCAAGTTATTAAACGTGTTGACTGGACTTTGGATGCAACCAAAACTGCTTGTGTTTCCAGCGCCCACTGACAGGTTATTGTGGTCAGTCATATTTCCATTTGCTTGCGCAGCTTTCTCATTGTTTACAAACTGTAAAAGGGTCTATAGTTGTGCACTTCAGCCTCCTGTAGCCAAAATGAGTTTTACAACAACAAACTAAATCTAATAAAGTTAGAGATAAACATTTTTTTTCTTTATCTGTTGTTGTAATATGTAGCGTGAATAACTTTTACCATGTTTTTGTTTACCATGTTATTTGAACATTAGCACTCAACACAAAGTACATCTGAGGTTCATGGGAATGTCATTAGTTTTGCAAGTGTTTGGTCATAAACAAAAGTGTTGGACAAACTGCCTTTATATCACCATCATCAGGTCAAAATTGTAAAATTATTGTTAGGTTCTGTCTTGAGGTTTAATGAAAACCACAAATGTCAACTTCATGGTGGTGCTAGAGGAAAAATCGGGATCACAAGTCTCATGTATGAAGGGTCCTTGAAGAGGACAATAGGGACACTCACTGCATCCGCAAGGATCTTCACTGTCCAAGTTTAATAATTTAATCACTTGCACAAAAACGAAGAGCTCCCTGTACAAGGGTGAGGAAAAATACAACACTGATGTAGTTTTTGTCTGTATTTTGAACAGTAATATAACAGAAAAATTGCAGAGTATGTAAAATAATTTGTAATGACATGGGAAAAACAATGGACTCATTCACGAGAACAAAAGGAAACATACTGAAACCATTAAAAGCCACTGAGGACCAGCATTCAAGACAGAGACAGAAAAAACCCCAAAACCACTGCAATAAAGTCAGACTATGTAAGCTTGGCTGAATGGCAGTCACCTACTTTGTGGTGGTGGAGGAAAACCCAGCGGATCACCAAAGTCATTAGTTGTTGCATCTCCGAACCAAATTTCATTCCAGTCCACCAGACTGGCTGAGATATTTCAGTCTGAACCAAAGTGATGAACTGACTGACAGTCATATTGCTCGCTTCTAGGCTAAAAGTCAAAAAACTTGCACCACAAAGAGCTTTAGGTATGTGTGTGAGTGTGTATGTTTCCTCTCTACAGGCTTTATGTTAGCTACTAAAACTATTTACGTAATATACCGTACGTGAGACATTTTCTACAAAGGAAGACAACAAAGCTTGAGACAGGAGATCCATCGAGACTCTGCACAGACGTAATCAAGTGAACAGATGGGCAACGCTGAGACACAGGGATATTGTAACTCTGACACGGTGACATAAGGTTGTCAGGGCAACAGTCAACGCAGCCAAGAGGAGTTCAACTGTAGTAAAAGAAAGAGGGGCGGCCCTGTTTATCTTTGAGCTATCCCTCTTAATCTGCTCGATTACTAAATGTAAATTAAGGCGTTTTGCTGCTGTGTTGACGCTGAAAGTACGTCACAGAGGCGAACTTTTGACCTCTGGAGGAGGTTTGTGGGAAACCTTTTCGGCGGTCGCTGCAAACCTTTTACTCCCACATTAATAACGACACACCTAATATATTTCTCATTGACAGTTTGCCGTAAGAGGCTGTATGAGGCATCAGCCTTTGTTCTCATCTCATAATTTGGGTCATGTTGCCATGGCAGCACACAGTGAAAGGAGTGTGAGGATTATAACCAGCAGATGGAGCCAATATTCAAGAAAACCAAACCACGCTGCAACCCTTCCATTGATTCCCACCAGTAACGAGACCAAGAGGTCCTTGTACAGGACAATGGGAGCACATACTGCATCTAGTATTATTTTACCCTCCAGGTTTAATACGTACAGAAGCACAGGGAACTTGCTAACAAAGAGCTCCTTGTATGAGTGTTCATTTGAGCCAAAAAATCCTGCATGGATATTGTTCTTTGTCAGTATTTTGAATAGACGTGACAGCAGTGACGTAAAAGCGAGCATATTGAAACCATTAAAAGCCACTGCGGAGTAACAATCAAGAAGGAAGAAAATGTAGAAATAGAGACAAAACAACCAAAGCACTGTTATGCATTTTAGGGAGACTGGGTAACTTTTGCTGAATAGCAGCCGTTATGTGACCAAAAAAGAAGTAACACAAGAAGAGAAGAGTCATAAAGTCAGCAAACTGACTCTGAAATGCCTTATGTACAGCAGTATCTAGGCCTATCGAAAGTTTGCTAACCTTAGCTTAAATTAAACCAGACCAAGTTAGGCTGCAGCAGAGTCCTGCAAAAAAGTTATATAATGGAAATTTTATATAAATTCACAGGTATGGGTAGAAATGAACTAATAGCAAGTAGACAGCAGGTGAGAACAAAATAACACATATAGTACAATTTGTATTTTTTTTCCTTCTGGAGAAATCTGAAATGAAAATGACTGTGCAGATTTTTTTTTACTTTTAAATCCGCTAATAATATTAGATCCAATCAGCTGCCAGGATTTTATTATGAAAGCCTATGACACTTTGACTTTGACCCCACATCCTGGCAAATAATAGTATGTCACTTCTGATCTCACAGCGATGAAGGCTATCTGACAGCTGAAATGGATGACATAAAGGTAAAGCCAGTAGAGAATACTAAATTGTGGACAATACATCGTCGAAGGCCAAGTCGGACATTTGGGAGAAATTTGGTGTGACCAGAGACTGTGACTGTGTGTGTGTTTGTGTTTAATCGCAGGTCAGGTTGTGGTACTTACGTGAACGGTTCCAGGTTTGACTTGGAGATAATTGTGGGTAACAGGTTTGTTCAGATACTCAGCTAGATTTAAGTAAAACATCAAAGTACACATCAAATAAAATTTGCCAAAAAGATGATTCTTTAATTTTATCATTCTTATTATGCTGATGTTTGTTCAAGTGTTTAATTTAATCTCTTTTTTCTCCTTTAATTAGTTATTTGAACCTATAAAAGTGGGGCTTCATGCCATGATTGACAGCTGAGATCTGCTAGTGACCGAGTCGGCCAGCTGTGTCGGCGGGAACTGGAGCGCATGACTCCAATGCTGATCATTACTGCGCACACTCTGGCTCCAAATTACATCACCAGCGCCAAATGGCAGCGCTCGTATCTGGGATATTTTGGGTTAAGTTTTGTACAGTGGGAGGAAGTGAAGATGCGGCGTTCGGTAGTGTGCGCTGGTGAAAAACTGGACCAGTGCACGACTCTAAGCTGTAGCAGCAAAACCCCTGATTGTATTAATTGATGAATTCAACTGACAAGTCATCAAACTGTATATTTCTTTTTTCAAAAGTAAAATAGTGTCACTTTAAACCTGAAATAACTATCTTTCCGGCTACCTGGCGGTTGTGGAAGCAAGCTGTGAACATTCATGTTTTAAGATGATATGATGAACTTGTTTTCAAACAATTCCCCATTTGTACATTCAGCAACATTA
This sequence comes from Lutjanus erythropterus, assembly GCF_056507025.1. Taxonomy (NCBI): domain Eukaryota; kingdom Metazoa; phylum Chordata; class Actinopteri; order Lutjaniformes; family Lutjanidae; genus Lutjanus; species Lutjanus erythropterus. The sequence goes on from NC_139334.1 coordinate 16,968,920, forward strand.
TAGCATTCATTTGTTCATGTTTCTGGACACCTGAAGAATTTAAGTCCAGTATTCACTCTGTTTTAGCTCTGTTTTGTACCACCCCCTGAGGGAAATATTTGGCTCTTTAGTGACTAAATGCTCCTCTATGTTCACCAACTAATCACTGTGTCTGTCTGCCATTTGGTGCTGAGCAGGTAGTGTACAGTGGGTTTTTAGAGCCTTTTCACTGAAAACTGCTGCCTGCTGGGTTTAAAACAGCGGTACGAGGGCAGTGGTATTGATCCAAAACAGTAAAGTTACGGACAGACAGCTAAACAATGAGCTGAAACTGTCTACAAAGCTCTTTAATACAGAAGGAAGCTGCAGATTCAAGTGATAATCTCTGTATTTTCATGTTGTTTTCACACTGGAACCATTATAGCTGCTTTAAGATGAAAGAAAACATTTCTCGCACAAAGACAACCCTGTGTGGGAAGATGCAGATACAGTATTGTCTCAGCATTTTGGTTGGATTGCCGGTCTGCTCTCCACACTTTCCTACGCCTCTGTTTGTTGTAACACTTGTGCTGGAAGGTCTCCTCAGCCAAGTCTGTGGTCACTACTGCAGTGACCCATTTTTCTGTCAAAAGGCCATGTAATCAACAGAAAACAATTACCGCCTCTCTCAGGCGCTCAAAGCACTCAATACTCGCATCTGCTCACTTCCTAATTACCTACTAGGTAAGAAGCTTCATTTGGAGAGGAACTCACAGCAATCAATCCGTGCATTATACTTGGCTTGTTTGTCAGCATCCTAATGTGTCAGATTGGAAGTGTTGGGTCTGTTCACTTCAGTTGTATTTGATTAACTTCTCCTTCATCTATATCCCTTAATTTAAACATATTTTTCTTATATTTTAGTGTTTTTTCCTTAATCCACTCTAAACTTGTGACCTGAAAGTATTTCCTGGTTGCCTGTTTTCTTCCTGAGGCTTGTTTAACCCGTTTGCTCCCAGGCTGACATGGTTCTGCTTCCACACTGTTTTAAACAGTGCTCCTTGTTTAATGCTGTTTTTTTTTTATTTTCCCCTAGCTCTTTGAGATACTTCCTCTGGCAGACACTGGGTCATGTCGATTAGAGCAAGTTGCCGTGAAGCGCTGGCTCAATCAAGTCCTGGCTCCAGCGCTGACATGGAAAGAACGCACTAAGGTGAAGAACCCTGTTTCTCAGGATTCCCTCATGTTCTCTCTGGCCGTGGTGTGCGCTTTTGTGCTTTTGCAATGATATGTTGGAAGCAGTTTGGAAAATCAAGCCTTTAAAGGTGGTTATGAAGAGTTAAAGTCTTCAAACATCTATACCATGAGTTGAAATATATGTGTGTACAATTTGCTATTTTGCCCACGCTGGTGGAAAGTTTCTTTTTGTAGTGTTGGTGTGTCTGTCTGTCTGTTGGTGTGTTCTTTGGTCTAGACATAAATATTTAAACACATAATAGATAGATTGCCATGTAATTGTGCATTAACAGTTATGGTCCCCAGAGGATGAATGCTACTGATTTTGATAATTCCCTGAATTTTTCTCTAGCACAACCACTTGATAGGTTTGGACAATACCAGTTTTTCACACCTTCATACCTGACATTTTACCATGGTATACAGGACTATGATAGTATTTGTGTAAAACTGGGTTAAACCAGCTCAACTCGAGTCTCCCTCCCTCTGTTCCATCAGCGTAGTCGGAGCTGATCATAGTGACACTGCTCCTGCAGCTGGGAAACAACACACACTCAGGAGCTTTGGTTTGGTCTTGAGAAGCACTCACTCTCTGTCACACTCGCTCAATTATGTCCTGCGGACGCTCAGTCACTACGCAAAGCTGCTCTGACCAATCAGTAGTCTGCAGTGTTTGCTGGCTTGCCTTTATCATTGGGACTAAACCCAAAATACTCCCAAACAGGGGCAGAGGCCTTTTTCTTTTTTCTAGTTAGTCCTGTAACTTTATCTCTTAGACAGCATGTTTTTCAGCTCCACTTGGTCCAATGTAGAGAGACTGACCTCTGCTGATGTGTGCTGCACACTACAATACATCACCCCGATACAGCATCTCTGTATCAGTTTAATAGAAAGAGGCGCTTCTGTATTTTTGATGGTACTGAAAATTATACTGTGGACCACTGAGGAACCTAACTTAAAAAAATGAATTGCAGTCAAAGGCGAGAGACAAAATGTTTTTTGACCCTGCTTGAATTGTCACAAATCACACATATTTGTCAATTTAAAACATAATTTTACAAGTCAGGAAAGTTGCCATTTGCCATTTGTCAAAAGGCTGTTGAAGTATCAGACTGTGAAGATGCATAATTACAAAGACTACACGTACCTTTATACCACAGCAGCCTACCATCTGATTGACATTTGTTGTCTTAAGTGAAATATCTGAAAAACTACTAAGTAGATTGCCATTAAATTTAGTAGACACATTCATGTCTCCCTCAAAATGAATAAACTTTTGTGATCCCTTCACTTTACCTGTAGCACCATTTTTAAGTCAAATTTTAATTTGTCTAATTCTTTGTTTTATAACCAAATACCTGTAAAACTAATGACATCAGCCTCAATTGTAACTTGTGTTTAATTTATTAATAAAATTGCACAAATGAGCCAATGTTAGCAGTTAAACTAAGAGTTAGCTCAAAGTATTAGTAAACTACAGCAACACAGAGCCTCTGTCTTTTCATTTTGATGGAGCTGATGTCCATATCTGCTGGTGCTCAAATCTTTCAGGAAACTCTCTCAGTAACATTGGAATAATAGTGTTGACATAACACAACGTCCTCATCACATCCATTTTATTTATCCTTCATGGCTGCGGTAGATTTCTCCCAGTCGGTAGTGTGGTAAATTGCAATCAAAATCAGGCTTTTAATAACTGTACACAATACACAATCACAACTTTTTACACTATAAATTGAAGTGTTTGAAGCATTAATATACACAACAAACAGTATATCCTCATAAGAAACTACACTGCATACTGTTTCCACCTTGACAAAAACAGGTGCTGAGCAGCACCTCAGATCGTTTTTGTCAGTGATTTCCTGTCCTCTCTCTTTTACTCTGTCAGAACAACACAGAGAATATGAAACTTGATCTGATTCCTTCCCTAGGTATTTCTGTTCCAAAAACATTTTGAAGGCAGAGGAGGAGTACAGAGGGTCCACAAGACAGAAGCAACACCGGTTTGATGCGGTCCATGGTGCTGACAGGCCACAGATGGCACTGAACAGACAGCTGCACTAAAAACCTTCCTGTTTAATTGATAACATACCGGGGGTTAACAGGTATGCCAGGGATTTTGTGCCTGAGGAAAACCCTGCAGACCTGCTAAAATCCCCAAATCCTTTAAAATGGATGTGGATTTCAATAACATTATTTGTTTATTTGCACCTGGGTGAAAATAGGCACATGGCAGCTATTCGGCTACACACTCGACCCCTTGCTTGAGCTAAAATAGCAACAAATTCGCCCTTAACAAGAAACTGTAGTGGGATTAAGCACAGGACTCTGCTGTGGGAGAGTGGGGTTTTGAGTCTTTTCCCTAGAGAATAGGATTTTAGTCTACTCTTAAATTTCCAGTCAGTATTAAGTACATTTTTAGACTTAGTTGACTTATTATTTACAGTTTTTTGGGATGTAATGATACGAAAAAAAACCCAAAACGTACTGAGTACTGAGTCCTTTATTTATTGCGATATCACAATATTTGATATGCTGTTATATCCCTATTATTTTCAGTTGCACTTTGGTTAGATTTAGAAAAGCTGCTTGGTTTGGTAATGGAAATGATCATGGTTTGTCACTGCTATGCAGATGTAAATAGGCCGGTGTAAATAGCCACATTGTTTATTTACACCACGGGTGGAAATAGCATTGCTGGCTACAGATGCCTCGGTGCTATTCTATGCAATTCTAGGCTATATAAAACAGGGTGTAAATAGCCACACTGGCTGTTTTGCCCCAGATGCAAATAACAACATTGGCAATCTGAGAAATGAGGAAACTTTCTGCAGCAGCTTTGAAAGGGTTTATGTACTACAGAATGTTTTTTTAACAGTTCTGTAATAAGAAAACCTTCACAGGTGGCTGAACATTAAAGTAACATCCACGTTTGGTTTGGTTGCAGATTTGCGAGATAATAGAGCGTGTGGCGGTGGATTGTAGAAAGATTCACAGTGTGTTTTCCCCTACAAAACAAGTATGGATGCACTGCATGACATTCAGAAACACAGCTCAGTGTTTACTGTGTGTGAAGGCTTGTACCCGGCCTCAAGAAAGCCTGCCAGATATGGGAAAAAGTATAGTGTGCTGTTGAAAAAAGTGCCATGCATGTGCCCCCCCTCCTCGTCCATGTTATATAATGGGACTGTTGATGGCTGGCATCATTATCGGCCCTGTCTATGCCAGTCTAAAAATATGTTTCAGGACTCCAACAGTATGTGGCATTTATGTAACTGAAGAGAACAGGAGAGGGGTTTGAATCACAAGCTGTTTCTATGACAGTCCAGAGCCAATGTGACAGAGAGGGCGGGCGGGTGAGGAGGAGAGATCCAGAGTAAAAAGAGTGTGTGGTAGGGGGGTGTTAAGAGAGAGACGGAGTGAGGTGTGGAGGTGGTGGCGGTAGGTACCTCAGCTCCATTATCATGCACATTTTAGACATCCCTGCAAGGGCCGCCTGCACAGAAACATTCACTTGTCTGCAGCATATTTCTTCAACTCGTGGTTCATCTTCTGTTAATGCAACATTATGTAACATAAACAGCCTTCTGCAGTTTAATTTTATAACCCTTAAAGGTATTATCTCAATAAAGAATATTACAAACTATAACAGCACTCAAGTGAGGTGAAAGTGGAATTAAATTCAATTTCAACTTGTAAGTATAGTTTAACAAATTAAAGGAAGAGTGCTTAATATCAGTCAGAGGAGATTCATAATTCAACATTGAATTCGATGCATATTTTGGCCTCAAAGTCCCTGAAAACATATTTTCTCGATCACCTGAGTGACATGTTCCAAGACAATATTTGAGCTCATTTCCTTTCTTCTTCTTTTTTAAAGGAGACAGTTGCATCATCTGTGTTTTTATTTGAAGTCTTCTCACTTGTTTGAAGTGGGCGGGGCTCAGCTGGAAAAAAGTGATGTTGCAGGTCTTGAATCACCCTGAAGCACCCTGCTTATGACACAGCTGCTTACTTTAAAAAGAAAGGATAATTTCAGACAATATGTAAATTTATAAATATTTTTATTGATATAAAAAATATTTTTATTGCTCCTCCAGAATCTAAAATCAGAACTGTGTCAGAGTTCTGCATCATCTGGGGTTTACTTCGCAATAATGACCTGCTCATTGTACAGTATCCTGTTTATTACACTGTTAAAAAATCATAATTTGAGACAAGTTATTATTTTAAAATTATCTTATGGATTATGGATTATTGCTCCTCCAGAGCTGTGTCCATAGTTATGGTCTGTTCTCTTATTCTCTCTCTATTCTGCTCTTCTAGAAATGCTACCATGAACAATAATTACCAAATCACAGCAACAATAATGAGGCATGACAGTTAGTCTTTCCAACAGCAAAAACATGAGCTAAAGTGTGCTCACTTCGTACCTGACATCATTTGAACATCGTCTTTTGGGATAAACCTGTTCGGCCCATCATAGCCTTTAAAATTAAATAACTAAGTAATGCAGGCTTAACGAACAGTCAGTTAATAATGCATAAAAATATATCTTTGTTTTTCAAAATGTATACCTTGTTGTTTACTTAGTCATAAATATTTAATACTATCAAAACAAACCGGTATTTATGAAAGCTTGTGCTTTCTTATTGAGCCTGCCATTTACAAGAACCTCAGTGAGGGAACACTACTTTGCCCTTGATCACTTCTTGGGCCAGAACAAAAAAATAAAAAGTAATCTCAACACCGTGTTTGTGACATTGTTAACGTTGCATATAAACTTTTACTATCAGGTAGCAGCATGTGGACGCGTTGAGGTAATTCCTTGTTGAGAGTGACGTTATCCTCCGTTCCCTCTGCAGTGTCTCATGCTTACAGATCAGACTCCAGGGAGGGAATCTACTCGAGTGTGATTAGAGCAGCATTATTGGCTAAATGTTTCCTCTAATTAACATGCAGTTTAAGTCGACGGCAAGACAGCATCGTTTACAGCATCTATAAGGCCCGGTGATTTTTTCCCCTGCATTTCCAGCATCCTTGACAAACTGGCAACTTATACTGTCAAAAAGATAAGAATTTTATAGAGATATCTACTGTATGTCACTAGCTTTGTGTACAGATTAGAAAAAGACAGGGCAGCGGTTTTCAAACTGTAGGTTGGGCATGAATGACCAGAGGAAAAATAGGGAACAACAACAAGTTTAATGAATATGATTTATGTAGGGAAAATTACCAAATAAAAGTTTGCTGATGCCATTGTGCTGACCTTTATTTCATTAAAATTCAGCTCAAAACCTTTTTTTTTATTAGTTGTTTCCCCAGTTATTGTTAATGATAAATAAAAAAGGGGTATTGGGGGTGTGCATGGAGCTTTTGATTTACCTCCAGATCAGCCTCTTGATTAACATCTTAATGTCTTGGTCCTAAACTTGCCACTGACATTCTGAATAGTTTTTCCTCCAGCATATTATCAGTAAACTTTGCCATTTGAAATATTTCACCAGAATTATTGAGTTAATTTTCATCTGCAGTGATGAAAGAATTCAGATCCCCTGCTTAAAGATGGGAACACTCTGTACAGTTTTAGAAGTGTTGTTGTTTAATTCCAACTCCTACTGTAGCAGTAAATCGCCAGCAATGTAAAGCCACAGCTGACGAGTTATGTGCTCACACTGCACAGTCTGATGTCAAGCCACAACCTGAGTGCTCCTACTGTTAAATATATAATAAAATGTCCTGTCAGCCGTTCAGAGAAAAAAAGGCACTGACTTTTCAGGGAAATCGACTTGTGACTCTGCCTCAACCGTGCAAGATCCTGACAACAGGTGACCAAAATTTATGCCACGTTAGAAATTCATCCTATTGTCCTGTTTGGCTGTTTGGGAGCAGTTAATCGGTCCTTGCTCTCTGCTCTATGCTGCACGGCAAATGACACCCAGTGAAGCTAAAAATTCTGTCTGACTAAAATGAGTTGAGCGGCTCAGAAATCAGGTCAGAAACGTGCTCAAAATGCAAAGTGTATGCCCAGTAAAAGTCCTGCAAAATACTTCTTAGGTAAAAACACTCAAGTATTGTATGCATTGTATGGCACCTGTCAGTGTAATTACATATATGTTAATGTTTATATAGAAACATTTGAAGTATTACTGATGCATTCATGTGTAGACAATTTGATGTTGGTGCTGGTCACGGTGAAGCAAGTTTTATGTATTTTCACTTACTGTTGTAGTTAAATCTATATCAGTGTCTGGTATTCTATATGATGATTGTATGTTTTGCAAAATAGAAATAATTGCATAAGTTAAGGAATACTCACTTAAGAACAAGAACCTGAAAAATGTACTTAAGTAGTTAATGAATATACTTAGTTACTACAATTTAAAGCGAATACAGTTCAGGATTGATAGTTGAAGATTAGGATCTGTGCTAAAAACTGGAAAACTGGGAATAATCCAACCATAATAATATCATAAGACAATATACTGGTGTGTTATTGTTAGAGTGACATTGGTTGTGAGAAAGACAGCTTGCACTGTCTTGTCTCAGTTTTCATAACAGCTCTGCCGTGGACTGATGTAGTGACGCCACACTGAACACCAAACCCTAACGGCTGTAGCGAACTATTGAAGCAGAAGGCCGTGCTTTGTGTGGAATAGAGTTACCCATTCTTGACAAATTACACCTGGTAAGCAAGTCTGAAACACGTTACCTCAGTGTTTGTGAGATTTATGAGGACGCCTGCATCCGCATCTAATTCACTTGTATCTGGCAGACACGGCAGAAAGTCCATGATGGAAAAAAAAAAAAAGGAGATTTCCTCAACAGTTTTTTGTGAAGACGTATGCACTTCCCCGTCATTCAAAAGGGGTTGTAAAAGTTAACAACCTCTGCATATAATAGGAAAGCAGTAAACATACTCTGACATATGGCAGGTTATGCTGATCAAAGCCTTACGATCGGGTTTGGATGAGGGGCAAGAAGGAGGGGGTTGAGATTTCAGCATTTCTTCATTTATTGAGATTTTCTTATCTGAAAATCTGGAGGAATGCTTGTAATGTCGCACTAATTAAACAGTATTTGCTGTGAAATATGAGGATATGTGTAACAAATACAGACGTTTGCATGCTTTTATGAGAAACTGCCCTACAAAAATTCTCCATTTTCGTAGCACGGGAGTTCTTCTTGAGCCTTGAGCCTATGTAACCTGTAAAAATGCTCAGACATTCATGACATTTCTTCTTTTCATATTTTTCCGATATATAAAAAAAAAAAAGAGTGAAGCTAACTCTCTCCAAAGAGGGTGCGAGGTATTGCCCATATGAACTGATTCGGCTCTCCGGCTGTCTTGCACACAGCTCAGCGCTGCTGTTGTTCTGCTTGTGTTATCAGAGCTCAGCGGACTGGGCTGAATAATTCAATGCTCCCAGCAGCACCTCTCTCTCTCACTCTCTCTTTGTACCGACCTAGTTTACATCAGGAGTTTACAGGTTGGGCAGGGGGCTGGAGACTTGCAGCCCTGTAGCCTTGGCTATCAACACTGGCCAGGAAAAAAAACTCTCTGTATACAAGATCAGCTTTTGACAGCCTTGGAGATTAAAGTTAGAATTTATTATTAGATTGAACTGAATGTGTCATGTCTTTGTCACGCTGTACCCCCTAAGACTGGGCTGCACAAACAAAGATTACTTTAATATAAGATGGGTTCAATTAGAGTTTAAACAAAACTAGGTTCAAAGTGAGTAAATCCAGATGTAAAAATAAGCAGAGAGCACAATTAAAAACTAATCTTAGTTTAGTAAACACAAGTTTTGGTGATTTCTGTCTAAATTGAAGAGAGTTAAATCAAAATGGAGATGCTTGGTTTGTCAAATTAAAATAAATAAATAAATAATACATTTGAGTATAAAAGAGAAAACCGGCTTTATATTCCTTAATAAAACGGAAGATTGTTTGCTAGCCAGCAAAAAAGTTAAATGCTAAAACAGCATGTGAAGTCCGAAACCTTAGAATGAAACCAACAGAAAGTGAGGTGGATATAGTTTCTAAATGAGTTCATTGTTGCCACAGGTCACCACAGTTACATGTCTCCAACTGACAAGGACGCTCTCAGGAAGTGATGTCATACATTCTGAGCAGTGCATCCAAAAAGATATATTCTACTATTTATTTACACCAAAGTATGTCAAATGAGTATGCAGTGCATAGTATGTGATTTCGGATGCATTGATAATTATTTGCTAGCTGGTTAAAAAGTAAAAAAACAAACAAAAATGTTATACTGTTTGCTGAAAAATTCAATTTGAGTGGTGGCCTTGTAAGTTCATTAGCTAGCTACAAAGTAAACACTTGACTGAAATAAGAAGAGACGCATCATAAAAATCAGTTGGGCTGAGTCTGTCCCTTATCCTTCTACGAGGAACTTAATTATGTTGCTCAGTCCAGGCAGCTGTTTTAAAAGTTAAATGTCCTTGAGTGTAAATTTAATGTTAATACTGGATTGCATTTTCAATCAGAGTTTAAGATTTAGACTAAAAACTTAAGTTAAACCATGATTTAATCAGGTTTAGAAATTAATCCTTATTGATGCTATAGCATAGCCTAAATTAACATTTTTGTACATGTTCTTTGCTATCAGAATTGATCTAAAAACAGCCACAAGTCAAGAAGTCAAACAGGTTGCAGGACTTAACTTTGAGCTCCATCCAGACAGAGGCTCAGTGTTAGTTCAACCACCTGCCAGGCTGACAAGGAGAAATGTTCCGCCTGTTAAACAGACCACCAACATCCGAAAGCTCAGCTCAGTGACAGGCCTGGTGGTGCTCATAGCTCTCCTTTGACCTGCCAAGACTGTTGAGCCCAAATGAGCTTAAAACGCAGCATGAAACACAGGCTGTCGACACTCATCTGTGAGTGGGAGTCTGCTCGCCACAAGCTCTGGATTCAAGAGTAGTTGAGAGGTGACAGTACAGATCCGTCACACAAAATCATGTTTTGGAACACGTTTTTGGAATTGTTAATGTGCGTATTACTTCTTCCCTCTGAGCACTGACTGAGAGCAGTGTACTTCAGTTTGAAAAAACAGGCTGACTTTACCAGCGTTTTCTTTTTTTGTGTTTTTTACCTAAACTATGGCTGGAACAACAGATGCCAAGCACTGGAGTAAAGAGTTAATGAAATTTCCCCTTGAGAGAGAGATGAAAAATCCAAGGAAGAAAAATTGAATTGGGCAGCCTCAGGTTCAGGGAAGCCAAGGTTAAGGAAATGCAACAAAGCAATGCAGTGTTTTCATAGAAAATCAATACGGTGCTTCTCATTAATGTCCTCGTACTGCTGTGTAGAAGACAGGTCAGATTTTTCAACATGCAGAGAACAATGAAGTAAAGAGAGATTGAGTCTGTGTCTGTATCAGAGGTCCGTGTAGACCCTTGATGGTCAGGAAGCGACAAAAATGTTCTGATGCACTCACAAGGGAGGAAATTTCATGCCATGGTTGGTGGGGTCACTAAACATGTCCCAGCCTGTTGTTGTACAGCTCCAGAGTGATGGAGACACCAAGTATGGCTATAAGCATATTAAAAGCTGTAAGGAGGGAAGACGGAGAGACATCGTGCTGCTGCCAGAGGAGCGCTGACCAGGATTACAGCATGGAAATAAATGACAAAGTAGTAGATTTGTGTAAATTTCACACTTTTCCCCTGATGGTCTGAATATGGTCTGTAGCTAATCACTCAATTAATATATTAAATATTTTAAAAGAGTTGTGGCTATATAGGCAGTGGACCAAACCGATGTGAGGTATAAAGAGGGCGGTCTCATTAACGAACACTGACTACACACCGAGAGACAACTGTGGCCATGTTTTAATTTAAAAAAAAAATCAAAATTATTGCTTGGCACTATTCTGTAATTCCTGGGTATTGGTAGGGACATGACCCTCCTGTCCCTACCCAATTGACCCTTTGCTAAGCCGCACCTCCAAACAACAACTGTCCAATCATAGAATAGCATCTGTAACTATGGCCTGTGAAGCTTTGCATTTCTCTACAAGTTGAAGCAAATGTGTGTAGGACTCTGAGAAGAGTGATACTCGGTGGTTGAGAAGTCTGGACATTTTTGAAGTCTATAAAAACATAAAACATAAGAGCACATGTGCGGTGAATGTTTGCGCGTCCGGCAAACCAACGCTAGCTTACTAGTTGCAGTAACTTGACCTCCAGCCAAACTTGTTCGACTGCATCTGCATTTGTTATGTGGGGCGTTTGAGGATGAGGATGTAGGCTGATGCAGAATCAAAGTGGGCCAACGCCATTGATTCTGCGACATGCATCTCCATCTGCACTAATCTAGTCCCTGTGCTTCCTTTTCCCACATTAATGAGTGTATTTCTGTCATCTATCATATAGATATACTTCTACTAGTCATCATTTTTGCAGAAAAAATCCACAGTTGTCATCTAAAAATGAGAAGCTGCTTTTGTTTACTTCTCTAAGGAATCAAACACCTCGTGTTGCAACAATAACTCCCACTTTCAATGTTCAATCTGCTACCATTATCACCGTCAACTGCATCTGTGCAGTGCCAGAGTGGAAAGCTTGGTGTAGCAACAGTAACTAAGGAGGGTGGCGCTTAGCGAAGGGTCAATTCTGCACCCTTGTAAGCTCGTAACACAATATGTTGCCATGAAAACATAGCAGGTGGGAAGATTGTTAATCAAAGGGCTCCTTTTAACTTCAAAGTTCCCACACTCAACAAACTGAGCTCACTTTTTCAGAAATGTTTAGGCAATCTCATTACTCTCACGTCTCATGTTCGCAGCACATCTGCTGCTTTCTTTTGACCTCTGCGTGACCTCGCATTAGCAACAGCTATCACAGTCTGACATGGATATCACTGCTTCAGGTCAATATTCAAATCACACCTCAGATGTGGAGTGGCCTTTCCTGCCAAGTTTCTGTTAATCCATTCTGGGCAAAAACGAAAGAATTATCTCCCCATTTGCCAAAAAAAAAACTCTTTCCTAAAACATTTGCAAGATGTTTTCTTGGAATACTGATTAGAAGTGAGAAATTAGTAATCAGGTGGCTCAGTATACCTCTCTCACCAGACTTTGAAGATATTTGATTTCCTGAATACTGATGGTTTTGTTATCACTTGCATATACCATGTTTGCTAAGAGACATTATAGTTTCTTTTATTAATTTTTTTTGATGCCATTAGCTATTGACCTCTCACCAAGTGTCACCCGCTTAATTTACTGTTTGATGACTGTTAAGCTAATCTTACTATTCAAAAATTTTCTTCTAATTTTGGAAACAATAGGTTGTTTTTAGAACAATATAGACAAAACAGGCTTCATGTGTCTGTGACAAAAACCAGACCGTCACTGTAAACTGTAACAGCTGTAGCCAGCTAATAAAGCTCCATGAGTTGGATGAAAACACCATCTCTGGCTGACTTCTAAATGTTTCAAGCTGGCTCATTTTAACATGAGCATCCAGTAAAAGGGCCTGAAAGATGCATTTTTATATGATTTGGCACAGACTTTAGCAGCAGATCCTGTGAATTGCCAGGTAGTGCCTCCAAAGTTTAGACTTGTTGTTCCAGCACATCCCACAAATGCTCGGTAGGATTGAGATCTGGGGAGTTTGGAGGCCAAGTCAGTACCTTGTTTGTGCTACAGCTGCTCCTCTGTGGGAATGGACCAGATTGGCTTTCGCTCCGTGCATCATGCTTCATACATACATCCATGAGCCTTGGGTGCCTATGACCCTGTTGCTGGGCCACTGGCTGTCCTTCTTTGGAAAAGTTATTGCAGGTACTAACAAAAACACTCCACAAGACCTGCTAATTTGGAGATGCACTCACCCAGTTTTCTATCCATCACAATTTGTTAAAGTTGCTCAGATCTTTATGCAGCCCATTTTTCCTGCTTCCAGCACTAACTATTCACTTGCTGCTTAGTATATCCGACCCCTTGACAGATTCCATTGTAATGACACGATTTAAGATATTCATTATTTAAGATATCTGATGTTGTGGATGATCAGTGCAAGGTAGTTAGCCAGGCCTGCTAACATTTTCCTCTAATTGTAGAGAAGAAAAACACACTGTTTAATACATTCCTCACTTTTACTCTTGTATTTTTGGTTTTGAAAGAAATCAAACTCTTTATATGACAAGTATGGGTGCTAAAATGCTGGGCACACCGCCACAACATGTTGAGAATACAAAGATTGACAGGCTTGCCATACAAGTGCTAAGATGTCGTTAGCTACAAACAGTGCAAATAAATCTTTGCTTCTTTTTTTCCCCAAACGTTCAAGGTTGAAGTTAACTAAGATATGCAAGGCCTGCTTTTTTAAACGATGGTCTTATCTAGCGAGTCAATCTAATAGTTGTAATAGTTGGCCATTCAGTGGGATGTTACCTCCAAAAAAAAAAAAAAAAAAAAAAATTCAGGAAAGGAAAACTGAGATAGACCAGTAATACTGAGTTTGTCAGTATCCCACTCTCTTTGGTAGACATATGGTGCTAAAATACTCCTTTGAAATGCTGAAATTGAATATTTTTAACTACATACTTGCTTCTTTTTAGTTTCCACCTTTTGTTGCATATTGTGGCGTTGTTTGTTTTCCCCTTTGGTGGGCTTGATTATCAGAATGCATTCTGCTCCATCTCTATTTCCGCTTGAAGGGAGGGGTTTCGCAAACAGTCGGAAGTAAGTTTGATTTCCATTATGAGTCACTGATGACAGAACAGTTACAATATTGTGTTATGTGTTTTTTTTTGGTGTCAGCATTTAGTATTAGTCTGGTGTCAGCATTTAGTATTAGTCTGTTGAAGTTTACTGTTCTAATGTCAGTCATTGTCACTCAAACGCAGGTTTGTATCTTAATAGACGACATCATCCCTGCTGCTAATAAACACAGCTGAAGGTCAGGCTACTCCTTGTGCCGCATCCCAAAACAAAAGACTACATATTACCTCTGTAAGTGCTACCAACAATATGTCACAGTAAATTAAATTTCCCCCCTCACACACACACACACACACACACACACAGGCTGGAGCTGCTGCTTGATCCCCTCAGACACTGACCTCTCTTTGCCGGTCAGTGCAGTCAGGCAGGAGAATGAAGTGAACGAGCCCCGGCCACAAAAGGCCATCCCTGCTTAGCTCGCGATCTGCGCTGCCGGAGCTGACATCAGAGGTGTTATTACCATATAAATGAGATAAGGTCTTTAGTAATTGCTGGCTGAAATTAAAGCCAAATAGTCATACGTGATGGAGACAGTTTGTCTGCGTGTGGAAGGAAATTGTGATGTCTTACAGTAGATTGACTTGGGTTTCTTAAATTAATGCAAGTAACAAAGAAGATTATACTTATTTATGTCACAGCTACTATCTGTTGAGACAAATACACAGGCAGACTCTTTAAAAGGCATCATGGCAGTTTATTTACTTAAACGTCTGTCTATTGCAAGATATTTCTGAACCAAAAAAAAATCAGATTTGATAGTCCTGACATTATAAAAACATGCTTATAAGAGCAAATGAAAATACTAACATTGGTAAACAGCCTTATTTAGAATCCTGTTAATCCCCTTAAAGCTATCTGATTACAAAGAGCAGTAAAACACCAGTCACATAACAAATTAGCAGCGAGCAAATTAGATCTTGATAAGTGCTGCTAATTACATCTGCGGTGAGGTGTGTGTCATCCGCTGATTTTTATGAGTGTTGTATCATATTATGTTATGGTGCTTTGGTGCTGAGAGAGGGGCAATGGCATTTATTAGTTGATGGAATAGCCCACCTGGGATAAGAGCAGCCGTGACATTTCAGCAGTGGAGCAGGGCAATTACCCCGGGTGTCAGCAGCAATAGAGCAAGCTGGCCTTCTGTTGTAGTTCAACTCATCCAGGCTTTGATTTGTACATAGATTTCTCTGGTCGGACATTTAGAGATGAAAAGAGGACCTGTCTTTGTTCTTTAGGCCAAAATCTAATGTGTTTTAAAACCAGAGGTTGCAACCTAAACACTGATTGGGTAATGTTTTATTCATGTGGATATTAGTTATGTCAAAAAGGAAAGAAAAAAGGACACCAGATGTAAGCTATGATTTTATAGTATTTTGTCTTCATTTATAACTACCAATGCAGTTGAATAGGCTGGCATGACTGGAGGAATAAACCTTTAACACCATGTTAGAGTCCACCTCCATTTCAACAACATTCAAACAAAATTGTCCAGATCTAATGGATGCGATTTATTCTACATTTTGCCTGGCTTATTCAGACCAAGACTGAATCACATAACAGACTCTGCCTAGATTGACTGATAAAGACATTTTGACTTAAGGCCTGGTCACACGAGAAAGTGGTACAGCAAAACGTATCTGCAAGCCGACCAGGCTAGCATCAATTATCTCCTGGAGATGTTCTCCATTTTCTCTCTTCTGTTCAGTTTACTTAACTTGTTCACCATTAACTTGAATTTAAAAAAAAAACAACCCTGTTTACACCTGACATTAACATGCATCTTGGATGATCTGATCACAAGTGAACAGCTCCGACTACGTCAGTTCACACCTGACATTAGAATGCGTCTCAAGTGACTACTTGTGATCAGATCTCATTTCCCTGCATCATTTCCAGTGCAATACAATTAGCAATGCACTTCGTTGCCTAGTGTGCGGGAAATTAAAAGAAGAAATTTGCAAAGTTTCCCTTGTAATTTGGCCCAAAAGGAAATCACACAGTGTGTTTTGTGTGTATTGCTTTCACAAGAATCCATTTTGCTTGTTGTTTCTTCTGTAGTTTATTGTTGTTTCACACTTTAATATGAAGTGCAAATGAGTATCTACCTCTGCTTATGCAGGTCCTTCATTGTGGCCCATGTCACACTGCTAAAAGAATGAGTGGCCCACTTCTGAATGTGGTCACCTAAAAAAAAGATAATGCCAGGTGTAAATAGGGCCTTCGTTACTGGAAAGGAAAAGAAAAGCTAACAAATTTTCTAATGGTCAGTTCAGAAAACTCGTTATCTTTTTTAAGCTGACCTTGGTCACTAAAGGGACATGTTTATTTGCAGCATGTATTTATACTGTAACTATTAGTCTTTTGAGTAACAGTGTTCACTCCAACAGAGTCTTATTTATGATTTTAATATTGAGCACTTTTTGTCTCCATACATGAAAATCGCCATTAAAATGACAGCGTTGTCTCACATTATGGATCTGGTGGGAATACATTAATTTTTTAAATGCAAATTCACATATTAATTTTCACTTCTTAAGGTCTAACTACAACAAATGATCACAGCTTGAATGATTTGGTCTCATACTTATTTTTGCTTCCTCAGAAAAATGCCTGCATCTGCTGCAAAGTTGTTAATCCATCTGGCAAACACTAACTTTACGGTAGTCTAACCTTACTTGACCTTCCGTTATGTGCGTTTGCCTCTGGGCAAGTGAATACATTTAAAAACATGAGGGGAGTAGCCAGTGTAGGCAGACTGCATTTGATTATCTCTTGATAAGGAGCAAGCTGTGAACTATTGATCCTCTAAACTGTGATACCATGAAGGGTCGAAAACCATCTGCCACGATAACTTGAGGGATGATTGATGATTTCCTGCAACTACATAGGTTCTTTTTCATAACAAACATTTTAAAACAGGTTAATTGACTCGTGCATTTGACTCAGATCATTCTTTTTCAATCTTTGCTACCTGTGATATACATATAGTATATGCTTGGCACCACATTAAAATGAACAACCCTGGCTCTGTGGCGACCTTTCACTACCATGAAGTCACGAAAAAGAACCTCCACTAATCACGGCACTGTGTTTCAATTACCCCCACATCATAACGCCGCTCTCCTCTTCCCAGAATGCCACTGCCTGAAGGTCATGGCAGCCTTTTAGTATCGCATGCTGTCTAGGACTTTCCGTGGCTGACCTTTCGCTGTCTGTCACTTCACAGGATAACACCAATCACTATGCAAGAATTTGATTGCATGCAAGGCTACATCATGAGGCCCTGGCCATGTTTTGTACAGTATATTAGTCATGCAGTTTGTGTTCATTGTCGAGTCTGTCATCTTGTCTGTTGTGTTGAAAAAAGACACGCAGAGAATGACAGAGAGAAAGAAGGAGGTGGCAGTACGTTAAAAAAAGCAAGAAAGGAAAAAGGCAAGAGACCAATTCTGCCTGTGATGACTGAGCTTTAACTTGACTGATTCGTTCCAGACAGGGTCCTCTCATTAATCTTTTACATCTCGCCTGTAGTTATCATTACTAAGAAAACCGACAGGCTCTCTTCTCTTATTTTGACAGACACACTTACTTTCATCTTCACTACAAGAACAGGGGGGTTGTTGTTGTTTACCAGCTTCCCACCACCCACCTCTGAAATTCTGCAGTGTTTAGCAAGTCATCCACTGAGAGACATGTCTGGACTGACGAGCTACTCCTTTCTATTTTTGTTTTTGTTGAGAAAATGGGACCTTACAGATTTTGGTGATTGATTGCATCAAAAAGATGCTGCAAAGTTTGTTCCGTGTAGTGCAAAAATCCAAATTTTAAGAAAACATTGAACCATTAGTCTCTTGTTTTTGTTACCTGCCTCGGGACTAAAGATGTAAATTCACATTCTTGTTTGATTCTGGCATGGTTACATCTCATATTTTTATACTGGTTCAGTTCAGTAATGTGCACAGTCAAATACATGTAAAGTAGTCCTAAAATCAAATTTTCCTCCTGTATGTTAAAAAATCTGCTTGTGGAGTGAGTGTATTTCACCTCCCGAAATTAGAAAGCTATTTTTTTTCTAAAATCATGTTGATCTCTTAATTTTACAAAAGTGACTGACCTTTTTTCAATCTTGTTGCATGATGTTGAGATACAGTGACAGAAATATGTCCTATTTGAGGTTTGATGAGGTTGCAGATTGCAGCCAGCTAATTACTGCTCACCTCACCCTCCTCTTCCAAGTATGTAGGAGAAACTACGGTGGCCATGAGACTTGGGAAAAAACACACAAAAGACTCTCTTGTGGTAGTACTCCAATTTTCAAGTGATCATAAACTAACGAAAACATACTCATGAACAAGTTATTGCTGCCAGTACAATGTAGATCCCTATAAATCTTGCACACTGGACCTTTATGTCATGTAATGATTGCGTTCACTGTTAAAAGAAACAAACATCGACTGTAGGAGAGGAGAAGCAAGCAGCTGACTTCCATAAGAAAGTTTGATGTTTGCACTGTATGCCACACTATTTCCTCCGTTACTTACAACAGTTAAGAGTCATTTTAAGCCAAAAAGCTTGTGAAATCACTTGCAAACACCATCTACTGTAAATCCTTCATAAATAGCAGCATACCATAGTATTTTACCATATGATTCATTCACTGAAATTCCATTCACAGACTCAGAGCACAGTCACAACTCTTGTTTGTACATTGGGCCTGTCAGGCCTGCAGATCATTCACAGTGCACTTTGGGCATTATGAATATTCAGAGTGGTAGCAAAATGTCACAGAGCTATCCAGTAACAATAATGGAGCTTGAAGTCTGCAGACAAGTGGGCACGAACTGAGGCAAGCTAATGAATGTAGCTGCCTCGCCTTGATTAGTTTGGATGACAAATGTTTTGATAGCAACAGCTCACAGAGGCTTCCATCTACATAACATCATTCACGTCTTTATGCCGTGTGACAACACAGAGTTCACCCCAAGGCAACATGTGAAACGGGGACATTGTTTTACTTTTTAAAACTGAATCACCCTGGTTTTACTTGTAATGCTGAAAAAGGGTCAAAAAGTACAAATGCTGCACCCAGTCAAAGAAAAACAAGCAGAAAGGAGGAGACAACCCAAAATAGAAGGACATGAAATTAAGTCTTAGTATACAAGACTAATATAAAACAAGATAAAGTCAGTGACTGAAGAAGTACAGATTCTATTAGAGGATGAATGTCCACAAGTTCGAGTCAGGGTATGTGGGCCAAAGACCAGTTTCATTAGAAATGCTGAATGGAACATGTTGCACTGTGGGACAGAAAAGACTAAATGATGTCGTCTGAAGGGTTGCCGCGCTTCAGGAACACGGTCCACTGGCTGAGTTGATTGTAAATACAATTTATACCTGACAGTCTCTCTTTGCCACTCTGTTGGAGCTGGAGTGTTACTGGGAGCTGGCTGGCGTGAGCCTAATTACTGGGAATAGTGCCTGTCAGAAATTTAGGGCAGGACCTGCAGGTATGGCACAAACATTAACATAAAGAATGGTGACAAAGATTTAATGGGATTTCCAGCTGTTTAGGTGAACAAAATGACAATGAAACACTTGTCCATACAAGAAAATTCAGATGGACCGTCATTGTTCTGATAACAAATCAGCTCTATTTTATAGATGACTGTAAAGCCTCATTCATGCTTATAAATATACAGACCAACACACGCATATACAGTACAATAGGCCATAAACATAATACATCGTATTTACATATGACATAATTTACATATAGACACACACACACACAAACACACACACTTGCCATTTTTGGATACATTACATAGATATACATTAATGCCCTGGAGTGAGTTAAACCAACTGGTCTTTACAAAGCCTGGTACTAAATGCTAAGTCAGTCTTTGTTTAGACCTGCCCTTAGAATGGATGTCAGTTGCAACAAACCAGACTTAAGCCTAGTCTTAACCATGCCCAGTCTTAGCAATGCGCTGTTGCCAGCCATCGTCACTGTTAGCAGGACGTTGCCAGGATACATAGCTAACAATAGTCTGCTGTCCTGCTGATTTGTAGCTAATAATTCCTAAATTAGGGCATCGTAAGATCAGAGAAAAAGTTTATTTCATCTCACATTAAGGTAAGAAAATCTCTAGAGCTGGTATCAGAGGACATAAATAGTTGTTCAGATAAAACAAACGGAGAGATGTTAGTGAGCACACTTGTTCAACTGATTTTTACCACTGAATTAATAACCACAACATCCACAGACTCCCTCAAAAAATGGTGCAATTTTGAGTGGACTATGTGGGCCTTCTTGTAAATTCTGAAAATGGTATTTAATTCTTATGTCTGACTGAATATTGTTCATTTCCCACCTGTATTTTTTTTAATTTTCCACACAGTTCTCTTGAATGACATATATCTGAGCATCCATGGCACAGAATAGTAGGTGTCTGTGACTAGAGGCTGTATGTTAGTATTAATCAGGCTACATTTTGACTTTATATCTGCTTCTAACTAGCAAGAACAAGGCTTAAGCCTAGATGGTGCAACCGTCAAAACTATTAGGTTGTACTTAGAACGCCAAGTTCAGACCAACGCAGCTTAAGGCCAGGCTTAAATTTTGTTGGTGCAAAAGAAGACTTACCATACCCATAACTACTTCTTGCGTAATAGTGGTGCACCGAGACGTCATTATCTGTATCTGTTACCCAACAAAATTGTCTCTGTATCTGTATTGGGATAGAAGACTAGAGGTGGGCATGGTTTATACAGAAAGTCACCTTAAATCAACAAATGTATTTTCTAACACAGTTTTCATTGGTAGTGCAATTGTTGTTCCTACAAAATATCAGGTTGATTTAATATTGACATATAATTAATTAGGAAATATATTTCCACATTTCCATACTGGGGATTTTCATTTCTCTCTCTTTTTATGTTTAACTAAACAGATTTTTATAAACTGAACCTCACCACCACCCTCCATTTAAGGGCACTGAGCAATAACTGAAAAAAAAGTTCTGTTTTGCATTGGGAGTAGAAATTCTTTACATTAAGGAAAGGGAATAATCTGAAATGTTTCTTGATTTGTTAATCTTACTGCAGGTCACACACTAGAATATTATACATATATTATAATATAAAAATGAAGTACTGTGTAAAAATGCACTTAGAGGAAAGTAAAAGTATTAGGGTGCATCCCTATAATTGACCATGTAATATCACAGTCTGGAATGGTATAAAGACAATTTTTATTTCAATATGTTATATGATATATTGTTGCATCATTATACATCACCCATTAATAGTGTAAACTGGCTATCTCTACATGAGGGGGTCTCCAGTATATTTTCTATTGCGCGAGAGATCCTGAGAAAAAATTGAGAACGTCTGCCTCAGCCGATATGTTCACCTCTTTGAAATGAGGCTCAGAGCTTACTACTAAACTACAGTTTAAGTGGGGACTCTGCTTTTGTCCCCAGTCGCACCAGCCGTCCCCAATCAACTGGTCTTGAGTCTGAAATAAGTCCCCAAAAATAGCTCAAATAATGAACCACCCACCCACAAACATTTTTTTCTACTGTAGCCACAGAAAGTAGTCGTGCAGAGCTTAATTGCTGAATATATCAATACACAGTATTTACAAATGTCACTTTTTTGTACTGTGCTGATACTATTAGGCTCCGGAGGGAGTCCAGCTTTGATGCCAGCACATGTTTTGAAAGAGTAAATGCTGCTTTGTGTGATGGTGGACAGCGGCTCTTTATGTAACTAATTAGTTTATTTGGCTCTCCTGTGGCTGCATGCTGTGGTAAAGTCGGATCCAGCTGAGGTCCTTCATGTGTCCACGTTGAAGAACAGATGAGATCCACAGTGATTCCTTGCTTTCTGCTCAGCTCCACAGGCCCTGATGTGGGTCATCTGGACCGTTCGCTGGACGGCTGAGGGCCAACAGAGAAAACATCAAAACAAACAGACCCACTATGTGTAATCTGAATGTGAGACAGCTGTTAACTGAACTACTTCATATTGACATATGTGACACAGTTTTTTAAAGAGTCCAGTTTTAAACAACATTGCATTGGTAAATATATCCAATGGTTCTTCACAGTTGCAGTTTGCCAAGGTTTGCTCCTGGAGTCAGAGAAGATCATTAAATATTAAACCACCACAGCCCGCTACAGGGCGAAGCTCTGTTCGTGCAATAACAAGAAGGCTGTTTACTTATCCTCATCTTACAGTTGAGAGCTTAATTTTTCTGTTATTATTTCTGCTTACAGAGGTTTGGAAAAAGTGGGACGCTCTAATTGAAAAACTGTCATGCACCTCTCCTGTGAATGAACTCTCTGGAGAGCGGACGCGTCAGCTGACTTACCACGTGTCCGTCACAACGTTGTACTTCAGTTTTATGCAGCAGTGGTGGAATGTAACTGATTACGATGTACTGAAAGTGCAGAAAGATAGTTGAGTCTCATTCCCAGCTTGTCAAATACTTAAGTTTTGGGAATGAGACTAAATAATCAACCGTCTTACCGACCTGTGATTGGTCAAGGTCTCCTGTCACAAGCTAGATTTTCTCAAGTCTGAAAATAGAGCCAAAAGGAGGAGGAACAGTCTAGTTTTCTCTCAGACCACTTGAATTACAAAATGTTTAAAAGTTATTTAGGGCTTTTATCTGAATTGGTGCTTTGTATTTTTACATTGTTGTATTGGTACTTTTACATAAGTAAAGAATCCAAGTATTTCTTCAACCACTGTTCACTGTACTGATTTTTAATAGCTTTAAATAGCATTAAAAAGATAGCTTAAGTGTAGCACCTTGGTCCTTTTTCTTCAGATGTTGAAGCTGTATTTTGTTCTTCTTTCTGCTCCTATTAAACATGTTGTGATTATAAACTTGCCATATCTTCCATTTCGTAGATTCAATATTACAGTACTAGGTTAGACTTATAACAGTTTATATCAAAATATGGCATTAATATTCCTGATATTCCTGCCTTAATTGTTTCAGCATGTAAGACTAATATCAACTGGTGCAAGGTGTGGTAAACGCATCATAGAGTAGATGCACAAACATTCAATTAACCAGAGAAAAATAAAATTAAATTAAAATTGTAAAGTATAAACAGCTACAGGGGCTGCAGCAAAATGAATTCCTTTTGGGATATAAAGTAGAGGGTCAGCTGTTGTGTTGTGCATCAACAGTTCTGGATACCAATGAAAATAGATTCCTACATCAAAGAGGATTTTACATTTCACCTAAATGGATTCCCCTACAGGGACAAGCAGGAGATGCTAAATTGCACTTTCCTTATTTCGAGTGTAGCATTAATTAGACATAGTGAATAATGAGCCGAATGTATAAAATATTTCCTTGGTGCCATTGTGTTACTGACCAAAGAAAAAAATGTGGGCAGTAAAATAAATGGACTACAAGAAACAATGGTTGTGATACATTTAGCGCCTTCGCTTTCATACAACCATCTCCAGCATGTCAGTGTAGGAGTCAAATGTTCACTTGTATGTACTGTAATAACCTTTTCCCATGTTCCATTTGGTCACTGTGATTGCTACAGTTTTTGAGCCTTTTGCTGCCCCTGTATGTGGCAGTTTTCAATAAAGTCAGCTTTGTTCTATAATCAGAAACACCATCTGCCAGTGTGTCAAAATAAATGCAAGAGGGCATTTAACTGCATCCTGCTTTGGATTTAATGACATTTTAGTAAAACTCGAGAAAGAGACAGAAAGATAGAAACTTGACACTTGGGGGCAGTTGGCATTGTGGCTCGAGGGACGTTACTTTGGTCGGCCGGTCCACCACTTTTAGATTGCCTTGTAATCTGGTGCAAACATTCATGTCCCTCTCAGGATGAATTGTAATAACACTGACACTCCTGTGTTGACCTAATCCATCCCTACATGGACTTTGCTCTTTAACACGTCGTTTGACTTTCTGTTGAGAGCTCTGACTCCCATGTCCAATCAAAGGCAGCTTGGATAAAAACTTTTGGCTCTTACATACACCACAGGATTAAAATTATGACCCACAGGTGAGAATGTGCGCAGGTGGCAGTTGAGAACAATATAAGAATTAATGTGCAGGATTTTTGACATTTAAATCTGCTAATAATATCCAGTGTAATCAGCCCTCATGTTTTTTTTTTCTTAATTGTGAAAAGATATAACACAACCTCTGACTCCACATGTGCTCAAACAATGAGATGTCATGTCACTGTAGGCTATGACTAGGCTAGCCTGTGGCAAAAATGGACGACATAAAGGCAAAAATAGCCAGTGGAGAATACAAAATTGTGAGCAAAACATCATCAAAGGCCAAGCTGGATGTTGGAAAGAAATTTGGTGCGATCAGAGACTGTGAGAATAATACTGTCAGTGGCTCAACTGCATGCAAAACTGACATGCTGTCCAGACTCATGAAATGCTGAGTATTGCTCTTCTCTCAACCTCCTGCAGACGTTCAATGTGTAGAGAAATGGAAAGCTTGACAGCTGTAGTTGCTGAGCCGTGACTGGACAGTTTCTGTTTGGAGGTGGGGCTTAGCGAAGGATCAATTGCATGCTAGAAAATTATTTTAACAGGTTTTGGAGTTTGTTGTGAGTTTACATGAGAAAAGTGGCAGTATTATAGCAGACAGAATACATAAAAATATGGTAGATTATTGAGTGACAATGCATGTGCAAAGGAAATGGAGGAGCAGCTCATAGACTGGAAGCCATTTTAGCGTGAAACAGAAGGGTAAACACAGGTGTCAATGTTCTGTTCCATTCAGATCAAACAGAGTCAGGGTGCTGCTATTGAGCATGTTGGCTCACAAAGGCTCTGCTACACTAAATGGGATGGGACCTGAACAAGTATCATTGGTAACACCTGTGTTTACCCAACTATTTCATATCAGTATGGCTGCTGTTAAAAGGTCAACTATGTTTGGTGGTGAAACTTCTTGGAAAACAAAAATAGAAGAATTTACATTTAGGAAAAACATTTTGATGTCAAAGCTGCAGTTTAATTGATATCTGGTGTCACATGTAGAAAGTCATGTATACTAACTGCTAAAAGAGCATGGCAAGCAGTATTTAAAACATATTTATAGAATCAGTATGTACTGTGGACTCTTTAGGGAAACTTTCATGAAAACTGAGAAATCTGTCTCATGCTTTTCATGTATTTCACCACGCTGGTCACTGAAATTAGAGGGTAGAGAGGATGTCAAATGCAAAAGATGAACTGCTCCTTTTGAAAACCTCATATTTACGGTTCCTTAAAAGCGTCACTGCTGTTGTCAGGGTGTAAAGAGTTACAGCTTTGCCCTATGAGATCCTTGAAGCCCTCTTGACTAAATGTGTTTGTATTTTTTATGTCTCAGTGCCAACCTCTATTAGTATCATGTCACTAAGTGCCCTTGACTCCAGTCAAGCAGCGCTGTGCCTGTTGGTGAGGTCCAGGTTGCATTTACAGTCTACGCTCTGAAAACACAGCGCAGGGCAGATGAAGGATACCAACTCCTCCATAACTGAATGGTGTTTATTATTCAAGCTATGTTGACCCAAGGGAGAAAGTGAAGTACTCACCAACTTCAAACATCTTCTCATAATGTCTTTTTTCTTTAGCTTTTACAGGAAAACAATCAGACTGAATAGTGCCTACCCACTTAAAAGCTACAATGTCGTATACAGTATAATAACACATGGTACATTGCACTGATATTAGTAAGACTGTATAACATACTGTTATTATGTCTTGTGTGATGACAGTGCTACTTTACTTAGAGCGCTGCCTATAATTCTTTACAACATTACATTAGCTGCTCTGTGAAACTTGTGTGTGGGCGGCTGAATCACACAGGGATTATATGTGCAGGTTCATTAAACTATTCAACCATACTTTGATGTCATTAAATTTCACGACTTCACTGGAGAGCGAAAGGTACCCTCCAAATATTTCTCAGCGCAGTGGGGAGGTCTGCTCTTTCCTCCCCAGGTGGTTTATTGGTAATTTTCTAACCTTTGGAAAATATTAACATGATATGATTGCCTGTGACAGAAAATGTTACTGTTTGATTTTACTTTCAATTGTTATGTTTAGTGTAGGTTGTACAGTGCCAGTGTTACACTCAAAAGGCTACAGTTAGTGTGTAGTTGAGATTGTTGGTAAAAGAAATCATGTGCTTGTGTTTGATATTCAGTTATAAAACTGCACCATAACATTTGATGTACCTTTGGTATAAAGATTTAAAGTGGTCTAACGTTTAATAAACGTCTTTACAGTTCATAATCAATACATACATGCAGTAAGTGGTGGAAAGTATCATTATTCAAGTACATGTACTCAAGTACAGGACTTAACTACCTGCAAATTTCAAGTACTTGTACTTGAGTATTTCTGTTTGTAGGCATTATGTGTAATTTTCAGAAGATCCTTGTTATTGCTTGACGCTAAGCATTGTTGTGTCCCCACACCTGTCTTTTATCTGACCCAGTTTAACAGATGTTACCTGTATTTGGTGTCCAGTAGATAGAACATATCTGATTTCTGGATTTTTAGATTGGACTGTGGCATTCTTAAGTTTGGGAATGCCTGTTTTAGGCTATTGATATTAGATATTGATTATTACACAGTGTTGCAGCTGTACATGTGATAGACGACAGTAACCTGTACTGTCGATGTAGTTTTGCATTTTATGATGAATATTTTCATATTTTAAACTCTCCAGTAGCAGAGGCTATGCCCTTTAGATGCACCATTATGAACGTTTTCTCCCAGCTCGCTGTTAATTATCTACTTTGACCTCCTCCCTATCATCCAGTTACACTGACTAAATTAACAGTAGTTGAAGACTGATAAAAGTTTTTTTCTTGTGAGCCCTTAGGTCCCCACCAGTTTTCAACACAAAGTGACATCCTTGCCGTTAAGTGAACTGCAGTCTGCACCCTGTTGCTCACAGTTGCACTCCATAGCCGCAAGCGAGCATCCATCCTGAGCACCAGCCAAAACAGTGATGTGACATACACGAGACTGAATGTGGTGGACTGGCATCATGTTGACAGATGAGGTAAGCAAAGTAAGGCTTGTGTTGAGGTGGGTGCTGGTCGTTTGCTGGCGTTAGCAGACACCGTTTTGAAGCTAATGTTAGCTAGTGTTGTACACTGTTGGTGCTGTAGAGTGGCAAGACTCACTAGTTGTTGTTGCTTGAACTGGGTGGAAACAATCAGAAAAACATCCATTACTAGGGTGGCCTTTTACATTAGGGCAGTGACATGGTGAAGTCATGTGCCTACCACTATTTTCCATTTAGAAATCCCCAGATGATTCAAAGACAGTGAGATCATCTGGTATTGCAAGATGAAAGAGAGGAAGGCAGTTAGGCGTGCACGTGAACATTACATCCTTTGCCAGAAAAATCGTACTTAGGCCATTTTAGGCAACTGAGAAAGTTGAGGAAGGGCTCATTGTTATAATGCATTCGCATATTGGTAATATAAAGCAATTAATACGTGTAAATTGCTTCACATAGTATCTTTAATGCTACTTAATGCTTCTCCTTCACTACATTTCAGCAGGGAATATAC
This sequence comes from Lutjanus erythropterus, assembly GCF_056507025.1. Lineage (NCBI taxonomy): Eukaryota > Metazoa > Chordata > Actinopteri > Lutjaniformes > Lutjanidae > Lutjanus > Lutjanus erythropterus. The sequence continues at coordinate 16,996,469 of NC_139334.1, forward strand.
TTTTCACTGAAGTACCATACTTAAAATTTAACATATCAAAGCATCTGACAAATTTCTAAAAATCAAACACATTAAACACCAGCAGTCCCAGACCATTTTGGTCTGTGTTTGCTTACAAAACAAAAACCAAAAAAAAAACTGTCTGGGTTGAATCCTTTGTCACAATTCAGTTTTTAGCAGTTCTGACAAAGAGTAATTTACCTTTAAATATCGCACATTGTTTCATTTACGTAACACATCAAAGCTCAAACAGGAAAGAATACTCAATATTTAACAAAAACGCAAAGATTAAGGAAAGTATCAAGAAAAAAAAAAAAAAGAATGCAAATTTGTGTAGCATAACTTTGTTTTTCCCCCACTGACCATCTCATTACCACTCTTGTTACCCTTTAAGGCAGCCTGGTACTAAAGCTGGATTATCAGTGCAGGCCTTTTATATGTAATTAAGCATTGCTTGTCTTTTTACTGACAAAATGATCCGAGTACTTCTATCAGCAGTGACAATACATAATATTTTCTGCAGAATCACAAAAGAGAAAAGATCAGTAAGTTCATATTTGTGAGCTGCTGCTTAATGATGTGTCTGCACTCCTCCATGTGAGTCTCCACCCTGACTGAGCTCTGCTTGGAGCTGGACAAAACAGACGAGAAGTGCTGCTGTGGCGTCCAAACGGAGAAAACCTTGCTTGTTGGACCCAGAAAGACGTCCTGTACTTGGGTCAGCAATCCCTCTACCCCCTAAAAAGTGCAGCCGGAGCCTCTCTAGAAAGATTAATGACCATTGATCCCCAGCACAAGCCACCAGGGCAGCACACCACTGTTTCCCTCTAGTCCCCCATGAGCACTAAAATCCTCATTACATACTTTGAGTCTTTAGGTTGCCCCCTCTGCCCAGCTTGAACCAAGCCCAAGGACAGCTGCTGGCGTTTAGTTTGTTTTGTTCAGCGAGGTGTGATGAGATGAGGCTGATGTTTGCTTATTGGTGCATTTGTGAATTCTATAATGTCCAAATTTTATGTTTACAACACATTTTTTGAAGTAAACAATGTAAAAATGCAAGGTGAGACGGAGCAAACCACTGATGACCACTGTGATTCAAAGAAAACTGCAGTGTGAACTACATTTTTTTTTTTAAAGAGACAAAACAAAGTTGTCTCAGACCACACTTTGCTGCGGACCCTTTCGTTTGCAGATGAAAACACGCTCGTATAATCATCCGTGTGTTTGGAGAACTTGTTCCCTATTCCTGCTTCTTTCTGCACGACCTTCCTAATCAGATGAGCATTTCAAAAGCACCAAGGGGCAGAGGGTCACTGCCAATATGGGGCTGGAACAGCAAATTACCATTCGGCAGGAATATTCTTGCTGCAAATCAGCTCCCGCTCTATTCTGATCTGCAGGTAACTGTCTGACTTCTGCCCCAAACACCATCTTTGATGTTGGGAGAAGGTTTGAAGTAAGTGATTAAAATTTAACAGCGATGGGCTCTGAATACACAGGTTTTCTATGCAGTAATAATTTGTCTTTTAAACCATTTAGTTTGAAGCTTTCATAGGAAATCAATATCTGACTAACAGCTTAAATGGGCTGATAGTGACTAATAAACTATATTATTACGAGTTCTGATGATATCTCTTCTGATGAGATCTCCATTTCTTCACATAGTGAGACAGTTTTGATGGTATTGAGCCCAGCAGGGAATCAGCAAAATGATCTTGATAGAAAGTGGTGAGTGTCATTGAAATCTTTCTCACTTTATCTAATTGCAATATCCCTACCTCTACCTTCCATGCCAGGAATTAAAAAGCTAAAGATACAAGAAAGATGTTTTTATCTGTCAAAAATGTAATGAGAAAATCCCACGGTGGACATTAAATGAAAAAGTCTTTTACAGTTTAAGCTTGTTAAATATTGTCCGTGTTTAGTTTTTATTTTTAGTCCTCTATTGGTGCTTTGAGCTCTCTCCAAAAGAGTTGGCAACACTGTCGACTTCATCCTTGGATATTGAGAGACTGACATGGCTGATGAATACAGGCAACAAGGATCTAAAGGCAGACAAAAGCAGGCAGGTAGGATCAGTTCAAGGATTTATTTAGAAAAATGAGGTCTAAAGACATACAGGACCATGAGGCAGGCAAGGATCAACACCAGAAAGGTAGTTTGAAGAGGAAAAACAAATTTAGAGGAGCAAGACAGGCTGGTGATAAACAAGCATTAGGCCAAAATCCAGAACAGCTATCAGAAAAAACAAACTAACAGGAACAGTCCAAACAGATCAGAACTCAAAGACAGGAGGAATGTGGAAACCTTGACAAACTGGCAGAGGACCTACAGATCTGGACTGGTATATATAAATGCGTGGCTGATGAGGGAATGAGGTGCAGGTGGGGAGATCGACAAGCTCAGGTGAGGAGAATGAGGTGATGGCGAGACAGAGGGGAGTGGCAGAATCTGGAGAGAGAAGGGGGGCATGTGGTGGACAAATAGAGAATAAGGCTGAAGGGACCTTGGGAAGTGGAAACCTGGCAGAATGAGCAGGAAGGTACACAAATGAGTGCTATGCACATTTGATATGAGGACATTCAGCTTCAGCAGAATAAAGTAACACACACACACAAAAAAAACAAAACAAAAACAAATTAAGGCTTCATGTTCAGTATGACGCTTGTACAATTTTCAACTCTGCAAAAGTAAATCTAAATGTTGGCATTGCAAGAAAATCATGAAGAATGGTATCGTCCTGTGGGCTGATGTTACAAGAAGATTTGGTACAGATTTTGCTGTTTATAGTTTTATCCAAAGAATGTAAATTACAGCCAAAATCGTGGTACTTATTTCATAGCCTGCAGATTACAAACAACATTTCAATCCTCATCATTAGTGGAGCCAATTACCAACCAACATCACACACATCTTTAGATGTTTGGTTAATTTCTCTCTCTTCCTGTTTCAACTCCACATGCAGACACTCATGCTCATTAAATCTCGAGGGAAGAGAAACCTTCCAGCATTTAGTAGTTTCAAAGATTTTATTCATTTTTTTCTGTATTTTGCTAATTCCCTGAACTAGTCTTGCAGGATTAGCTGTGGCATTTAATTTAACCAAGTAGTTCTCAGAACTACTACTTCCCTACTGCCAGTCTCTCAACATATTGTATATGTTAAAGAGAGACTATTATGTTTTTCTGACATATCTAATATTACGATGTTGGATTTTCATATTAAAAGCGGCCAAAGTATCAAATAACGAGGTAACCATATGAAGAAGTAATTCCTGTGAGCAAAACACTCAGATTTTTTGAGACTGCTTAAAACACAAGGTGTAACTTTCTTTTTTCTACTTTTGATGATGCCACCAACTGCATGGAGCTGACTAGCAGTTGGTGGCTAAAGTAGCTAACTGTTAACAACAAGTAAAACTTTGACCATTAGGAAGCTCCATAGATTACTGAAAGTTGAGGCAGAGTAGCTGGAGAACATCAGACAGAGAACCAGAAAATATTTTGACCATTAAATATGATTCAGTTTCATCAAAATTATAGTATTGTCTAACAGTTGTGTGCTTGTGTACAGTAATGAGTCCCCAGAAACACTAGGGGTTTTACAAACTTAATCCTTGTCTCATTTGTTCTCTGATAGACAGTAAATTAATCACATTCATTGTCCCATATAGACAGTGCTCAGAAGCATTCAGGGTGCTGTAGTCTTGCAATGCCAGATTGATCTTTGAACAAGCAACTTAGCAGCTAAAGTAGCTGCAAACAACATGTAAAACTTGTCTGCAATCAGAAAACTCTGTGGGGAAAATTGATAAAAGTTGAGGCAGAGCAGCCGGTGGATATCACAATGAAGAAAATGCTTTCTTCATGAAATGTAATCCAATTTCATCAAAATCAGTGAATAGAGATGTGTTTTGTACAATAATCAGTGAGGCCTGGCAGCCGAAACTCCAGCAGGCGGTGTCTCTTGATGGTAACTGGACGCAACTGGCTTTTAGGGAGCGGGCCTTAAAGAGAAAAGAGCTAAAACGGCCTGTTGTAGACAGAGAGGAGTGGTTGTATAAAGGGCTAGTATAAGACAAATAAGGATATTTTTTGAACTGTGAATCATGCAAAGCTACTTTAGTGGCATCCCAGAGTGAAAACAGAAAGCTGGAAATGAGCATAGGTCAATTTTAACCATGTTTATTTGAAGTTGGTGTAGCCCTTGATACTACTGCTAACCTATAAGCTTGCATGAAAAGAGGGTTGTGTGAAGGTTCGGGGAGACACTTGTCTAACAGAGCAGCTCTGCCTTGCAGCTATTGACCCTGCATCTACCTCTGCCCTGGGAATTCAACTATAACTGACCTTTGATTTCCTCTGTGGGCATAAGAGCGGGTCAAAGGGAGGTGAGTGCAACACTGTGCACTTTAATCTAACCTGGTTAAAAATATATACTTTATATAGTATATCTAACTCGGTTCTTTTTCTTTGTACTGACTAGAAAGATTACATCTGTTTAATGTCAGGTAAAGATGCATTGATGTTGCTGAATTAATGATGTTGTTTTCTGTGCATCCAGATGAGTTGATAATACGCCGCTACACATTATAAATTGACCTACAGTGCTGACGTCAGTGATCTGGAACTGGTAATGGTGTGTGGATAAGTTGCCCATAAAACCAGTATGAGGAAACACGCTGTCACAGCAGCCCGATCATTAGGACACCAAACAAGGAAATGCTCTGATGGACACTAATCATTCAAGATCAAATGCATTTCAATTAACCAAAAACATCTGCTCACACAGCCATTCTGGTGACTTGCCATATGTTTTTCGCAACCTCAAAGCGGTGGTGATGAGAGATGGATGTGTGACGATCTGTTGCCATAATAGAGAAAACTAACAGAAAAAGATTAAAATCCATGAAGTCAGATGATGTTGTTTTATCCGCAGGCTTGAACATATTTGACTGGAAAAAGATCCTTGACTCTGACTTTGAAAGGCCCAGACTTGGAATGACATCTTTATTATTTATTTATTTTTGAACCAACCATGTCTCCTAAAAAATTACATTTCTATATTACTAAATTACCAGTACGTAGTGGGAACAATGTAACGCCTGTCAAGATTATGTTCAAAGACAATGCTTCTTTGATACATTTATGTAAAGTGCTGGAATCTTATAACAGTGGCTCTATAACAATGTATTGGTCAGAGAACAGGCCCTTGTGTGATATTCAGATTGCCTCCTCCAAAAATAAAGAATATCTCATGTTTAATTGGAAGTGGTGCCATTCGCCATCCCTCAAAAAGAAAAATCCACTCTTCATCATAGTTTTCTTTCTTCCTTTTTTCTTTTTTAGGGGTTAGGGTTACAATATTATATGTTTATTCTTCAAACACTATGAAAAACAAAACTATACAAAAACTACTCAATGAAATTAATACTTCCTTATTTTTTGTTTGATATTTTTGTCATATATAGATATGATATTGATGATGGGGCTCAGGTGTTCAAACAAATACTTTGAAAGTCCCCTGTTGGATGCACGTATGGTAGATAAAACATGAGAAAGTTCCCTTTAGAGTGTCCTTTAGGTTGTCTTTCAAATGGACAAAACATAGTAAAGTGCGCTCTGGAGTGTCCTTCCAGTTGACAAAACATGTTAAACTGTCCTTTAGGGTGTCCTTCCAGTGGACAAAACATGATAAAGTATCCTGGGAGATGTAGTGCCATATGTGCTGAGATTTATCCTAGAAAATTAATTGGTCTCTATCTATCTCTAAATAGTTAAATAATTAATAGTTTCCAGTGTTTTTTTTTTTTTAACAAAGGTGTAGTTGTTCTACTGTAAGTCACATAATAAAACAGTCTTAATGTAACAGGGTTTGGAACTCATTCACCATAAATGCATCGTGACCTTCTGTGCACTGGTTCTCCACTGCCCTATTTATATATTTTTGCCATCACTGCCACTGTAATGGTCGCAAATTAGTTACATATAAAAGTAATTTTTAGGAGGCAGGGCTGTTTTAAACATATGCTTTAACATGAACTGATGGCTGCTCAGTCTTGGATGAGCTGTTTTCAACATAACCCACAATATGCTTTACCATACGGATACCTGATGCTTTAATGGAGGGTTTACCTCGTACAGATGGGCTAAAAATACACAGGTAACCAAACATAGAATCTCATCATCATTTAGATTTCAGCACATGAATCTCTCATATAATAACAAAAGGAAATCAGATTCATTCATTTAAATAATTGCATTTGTTCCTGTTTTTGTCCCAAGTTAATTAGCAAACATTTTAGCTCAGAGAAAAAAATATCTGCTCTTATTAAGTGGGATAAACAGGGGCTGTCAGCACATCTTTACAAGTCTTATGTGTAATACAAATAAGCCCTGCTGCTTGTAGGTGCCGTGGCTCTGAGAGGGTTTTCATCCATAGCTGAACAATTTTCTGCTCCTCTGGGATCCTTTGCATCAATTCAATTTATTTCAGTAAATGGACCAATTCATCAGGGAAATTTGGTATGTCATTTGTGTTTTTCATCAAGCGATACCTTCCTCTGCCTTTTTTCCACCAACACAAATGGATTAAACACTTATGCAGACATCTTGAACCTACAGTACATCTGCATGAAAGGTTATTGTGTGCCAACAGCATAAAGGAGAAGTGCATGTTTAGAGGCGTCATGATAATTAATATAATCAGGTGTTTACTGCTCATTCACCGTGAGCTCATATTGATTGTTGAGTTAGGAGAGAAAACACATTGTTTCTGACATTTCATGATAAATTGGTTTGAGTGTAATTGGGTTTACATTTCATTTAATCAGTAAAGAGATGACAAAAGACATCAGCTTGAAATCCAGACTCTGTCAGTGTAATAGAAAAGGTTAAAAAAAAAAGAAGTTACATAAAATTCAACCAGCTCAGGTAATAAGACGGTCTTTCCTTGAAAAGGCAGCGAGTGGCTGCAGCTCTGTATCCATCCAGATGTCTGTATGCGATACGCTCCTCCCTGCTGGCCCACACTGACAAGCCCATGTCATCCCTGTGACATTTCCAGAGCCTTCACATTTCATCAGGACGGTAATTAATCATTGCCGAAACAATGTGGTGGCCTAGAACACCGGGGCTGCCACGGCGCTAAGGAGGAGAGCGAGTGCTGCCAGGGGCCTCCTTGGCACACGCCAGGGTGCGACAGGCAAAGTGTTGCCATGGTGAAGCCTCGGCAGCATCGAGGACCATCATCCCACTGTGACATCTGTTGGCATCACGGGCTGCAACTCTAACCTACGAGCAGGAATTAGACACTCAGGCTGCTCCATGTTTGCACAAATGACGGAAACGAGCAGATTTGGAAAACACTTTTCCCAAACAAACTCATTAAGAAATCATTACTGTGAGAAGAGGACAGATTGCAAAAACTAGGGCTTTTAAAAATATTTTAATTATATAAATTAACATACCATTATTGAAACCACTTTTCTCTGTCAAGTCTTCTAAATTCTACAACTCTTGTTCGTATTAAAACCTTTTTGCCTTTTAAAATGTATGATGTTCAAATCTAAAAAAGACTTTTTCTGAAAAGCAAACATTTTTCAAATTGTCAGTGTAATTTTTTTTTAAAAAAAAGCAGGGTCTGACAGAGAAAAATGTTTCATCTGTAGTAATCACAAACCCATTACATTTACTTGATTTTGCCCAAATGAAATTCTGGCGTTGGGAACATCACATCATCTCCAGCGACGAGACTAATGTTTTTTAAACAGCAGCAAGTGAAAACCAAACTTACGTGATAATAAATCTTTTTACTCGATGTGTTGCTCTCTTTTGGTGTGAAGTATTGCATGCTAGTGTTGTAGTACTCAACATCGGTCTTGGTCTTGTCTTGTCTCAGACACAGAGGACTCAGGATTTTATTTCAAGACAGGTCAAGACACAACTGCAGGGATTTCACTACATTGGACCTTTAACCTTAAACTATGTTAGAAATCAACCTGCTGAAACTTGTATTGCACTTCCACAGTCTACAATGTTCACTTCACATAAATGTGAAAGAATTTAATCAACAGCTTTCTTAATCTATTTAGTGCCTTGCTGTGGTGAAAGTATCAATATGACAATAAAAAAAATACTCTGACACCAGTGAAAGTCATGTGATATCAAGTACTTTTTTGTAAATATGATAAGTACGATGATGTCAACTGCGAAAAGTAGATTGAAGAATTGAAGTAGAAAGTGTCACAAAAACAAAATGCAGTACCGCATTGCAGTAAATGTACTTGCCACCTCTGATGCCTTGTCAGGGCAGTACAACATAGTGTACGAGGCATGATAAGGAAACAGCCTGCAGGCAGGAATAAAGGCTGAAAGAGAGCCAGATGTGGCCCGGACTTTTCAGGCTGTATTAAATGTAGGAGTACACATAACCTACTTCAGGTCTGTCAGCTGTACACACATTCTCTGAAATGCCGCTATGAATAAATCAAAGGCATAACAGCAACCTTCCTCTCGAGTGTATCATTATTTTATGAAAGTTACATGTAATAATGTATATGGCCTTTAGATGCAGTTTTTAGCCATGTTTCACATTGAACTGAAGGCAGAGCCCAGGTTATTTGGCTTTTGTTTTTGCCAAAGTTCACAGTTATCACCAGCCCGTCACCGTGTCAAGGTGACCTTTTAACGTGTTGTTCCTGTGTGTTTGTGTGGGTGCTCTTTATCAGGGGAGGATAATGAAAACGGAGGTGCCATCTCTCGCCAGCTTTTAATGTTAATTGGCAGTGATTTGTGAAAAAAAATGGCCTGAATCCAGGACAAAGCTGCTTCAGACGACACTGCATTAGAAGAGGCTTGTTGTCACAAAATAACCTTTTGGAAAATAAAGGAGGGTTAAGGCAGCGAGATGAATACTCACTCCCACTTTGTGGTGTTCACACAGCATACAGAATGAAAATCATAACTCCCCAAGTCAACCAAACAGGTGAGGTCAGATTATTATCAAAGCTGCTGAACCAGAAAGTTGATACAGTGTGCTGTATGTGCTCGAGGGGGAAGACACTGACAGTTCAAGGCCTTTGAGTCTGCAAGAAAACAGGGAGCTCGGTAGAAATGCATCTGCAAGCACTGGAATTATTAACATTTAGGTATGCTTACAAGACACTATTAAATCAAAGTAAGCAAAAAAAGAAAAAAAAAAAAAAAAACACTGCTGAAGCAGTGCTGTGTAGATGGACGCTCACATCCACACTTTTATTCACTCATTTACAATTCATGTCAAGTCACTACCACCAACCCCCACCCTGCTGCTTGACCCCCTCTGCCTCTTGGAGAAGGGGAGACGGTGTCAGAAGAACAAAAAGAAGAAAGGAGCCTCTAGGCCAATGCACATCTTCCATCTGACCTTCACATGGAGTCGATCATCAACAAGACAGTGTGTTTGACAGGTTTTCAACACCACTGAAGAGCATTTTTGAAATCATCCCAACAGAGCTGATGGTCAGAGTAAAACACTAGACAGTGATACAATTAACTGGGTTGCTTTCTCATTGCTCTGTACTCTTTTCAAGATAAACAACAATTTCAGTTGAAAGTGGTCAACTGGAGGATACAGAAAAGCAAGTGGAGCTTTATATGAGACATTTTTGTTCAAAGCGTAGATTTTAGATGGGTTGGAGGTGACAGTTTCCCTTCAGTGTATTTGACACATGCATTTGTTGACCCAATAAAAAGATGAAAATAGCAAAAGACTTTTATTTTGACAGCACACTTGTCTGATAGCCTTCTATTATATTTTTCCTGTATTATATTTTTGTCTGAAGTCTTATCAAGCAAGCTGACTGTTTGCTATAAGTCAAGCAAGTGGCAAGTCAAGTCAGGCAGTTGTTCAGGTCAAGCAAGTCACAAGTCAAGTGAAATGAAATTTTCCTCATTTAAATTAGTTAGAAGACAGTATATGCCTTCTCAATAAAAATGCATAATCGATTCAAAGCTAAGTCTTCTATAGCTGAAACCTAATATTAGCTTTCTAGAGCCTCCATGGTAGCTGCGTTGTGCTTTAGCTTCTGCTGGTCTGCAGCGTCCTATAGGTTGCCAGGCGTGCATGCATTTAACTAAAAATTACCCAACCATGTTTAAGAAATGAAAAGTAACTTCACAATATCTAGAAAATGCAGTTATTTAAAGGTATTGTGATAAATTCTGGAGAAAGATAACTGATTCCCAGTCTCATTCCCAAGTCGTCAAATTATAGACTTTTTGGATTGGTTGCTCAAAGATGGTTGATTGTTGAGTCTTATTCCCAGGTCATCAAATACATACATACTCAGCAATCAGGATTTTACCGACCTGTGATTGGTCATAGTCTCCTGTCACAGCTAGATTTTATAGCTAAAAATAAACCACCTATTCCGGTTTTAACAAAACAGTCTAGTCCTTCTGAGTCATCGGTCTCAAGTCTAAATCAAGTCTTAATCATGTTGACCAAGTCAAAGTCAAGCTGAGTCTTTTAGTCAAGCGAGTCCTGAAATTGGTGACTAGAATCGGACTTCAATCAAGTCATGTGACTCATGTGACTTCTGGTAGTGTGTTATCAGAGAATTTCAGTAAAAAGGGCTGCCTGCTGCTACTGCTGGAAACAATTCTGTACGCGCCATAGAGCTGAGGGAAACTGCAGGATCGGGCATAAATCTCAGTGGGTTTATCACCATGAGTGACCCCAGTCACATTATAAATAGCTTTCATTCTTTCTATATGAAGATCTTGAACTGCTTTAATTAAGCAGTTTCATTTGCCGAAACCTAACCAAATATGGGGGTGAAGATCGGACAGGGACAAAGGAAAAAGAGGCACCAAATGCTCAAATGGATTGTTTTAGAAGATAATGACAAACAACAGAATTTTAATTAATTCTGAAGACTTTCTGTGCTTATTTCATTAAACTAAAGCCAAGAGTAGATGAGTTTTCCATTAAAGCACATAACAGCCAAGCTAAAACCTGCTATTATTAGCTCCTGAAAAGTTTCTCGATAAAATGCTTACACCCTAAGGTTCATGTCTAGCTTTATAACCTGGAGCCATATCGATTTCTGATTATTTGTATTGTTTACTGTGTGTTCTGTGTTTACTTTGATATGCAGTTGACATTCCAGTTGCCGTTTCTCTCCGCAGCTTTGCAACAGAATCAAATCCAGCAGCTTTCCGTCTTGAAGAGCTCAGGGTTTTGTTTCGTCTACAAAACAGCTTGTGTAACCGGCTGCCTTGATTCTCTGAAAAGCTGCTGGTAGTGGGTACAGCGGAGAAAACCGAGTGAGTCAGACAGTCTATCCCTCCAGTCCTTCAAGGCAGTCTGCTGGTCTGATGGATGAGAATTGAAAGGCAAATCAATAGAGATCACAGCTTAAATGAAGAGTGATTTTAATTGGCTTACTGTTATTGACGGGTGCTTCCCTCAGCTCCTTGGACTTGCTCAGGGGGCCACATGAGGGCCTGCACTGTGGCTCCAGCAAGTGAAGATTTGCTGATACTCAGCTGCTCGCTGAATGAAATGACGACTAACAAGGGGTGACAATAGCAATTCAGATAAATGTTTATTAAGGGCATTTTCGTATGCCCACATCTGCCTGGTGGTACGTCTATTTTCAGGGGCTGTTTGGAGACTGATAAACACACTCTGAATGACAGAGTCTGAGAAAAAACGGAAAACACAAGTAACAGCTGCAATGTGTAAATAGTTTAAAGGAAGCAGACATAGAAATATGTTGTTCCCATGGAAATTAAGCGTAAAATAAATGAAGGTAGAAGCTGAAAACAGATAAACATTCTTCTAATGCGGTTTTATGAAATTGTACGAGATGGCTTTGGCAGTCAGAGTTTACCACGGATCCTAATAAATTCTCAAAATGTGCTGATGAAATCTCTTTTGCATAAAGAGGTGAGAGCTCTCAGAAACTTAACACAAGACGGAGAAGGAGAGAAGATGTAGAGTGCACTTTCCATTTTACATCTACAATCTGACACTTCTGTAAATGTTTTAAAACTAAATGAGGAGTTTATAGATTAGCTAATGCTACTGTTTATGAGGCTGGATCTCAATTATTATAGTCAGTAAATAAACTGTTTTTGTCCGGCAGATGTTCATGAGCTTAGAAATTAGCATATTCTTGCAAAACTATGTGGACATTAACCCGGTGCCATATCAGTCAAAGTGACTGCTGCAACTTTAGATGTAACTGCCATCAGTTTTTTGTATTTTACTACTGACTTAATGGTTCATTTGCCTCAAATTGTGCTTATTTTTTGCTCATTTACTTTACAAGTTTACAAACATGAAATATTCATAAATGTTGCCCTCCATTTTACTGTACACTAATAAGATGTAGCAAGCTGTACTTTGTATAATATTAGTCAAATAATAGAGATAATATATTATTTTATTAGATGATTTACTACACCTTAACTACACCTTTTATTATACTAATATAGGACATATTATAACAGAGCTGTACTGTAAACTAAAGTGTATTGTTTCTCACTGTTACAACCCCATTAGACTTCATAAGAAGGTAATTAAGGACACATTGCAACCCTCTATTAAAGTCTAATAAGGATCTAATAAAGGATCTAACACTATCTGATAAAGACTGAATTATTTGTTTTTTTGGGTCTAATTTGACACAAAATGTGGCTTATTACGTCTTATTAGTATACCATTAGATGTATGGTGTCTAATTAGGGCGTAACTGTGTTTGTTTAGTTATTATTGTTTAGTTTTTGTCTAATTTGATACAAAGTAGGGCTTGTTACTTCATGTACTATAAAATATAGTGTGACCAATGCGTCTCTTTAGTCATCTTTTCTTATATCTAAGTACAGATATCAAAGAAATCCAAGAAGAAAGATTGTCAGGATTCCCCCTCTTCAGAAATCTTCAGTAAAATATGCAAACGTTGCACATGATTATGAAATAAGACCTGAAACATAGCCTCTAACTTTTGATACACGCACCGTCAGCAGCAGGGAACGCCTGCAAGATTAACACGGAGGACCCCTCTCCTTATTGCGTTAGGGCTGCCTGAACAGGCCGTTTTAATAATGCATACTCACTCATGCATATTCTCAGCGCTGTGTCAAGCACAGTGGAATTAAACAAGTTTATCATCTAAAAAATGACATGTTCCATATCAGCCTTTTTCACCGAGCGGCCAACGGACAGCGAGTCCGCTTTACGCCTATCATGAAGATACTGAAATAAGACGGCTATCAGCAGTGGTTGAGAATTTATAATTTCCTACTGGGGCCAATATCTTCAGAGCTTAATAACTATGGAACAGTTTTGATACTGGGGGAGTTTTTAGTAGTGGCAAATTGGTCTTCTGAGACTAAAGACAATGAATAACTGTTCAGATCAACATGCCACTGTCTTCATAATTTAATTGAAATGATAAAAATAGGCACCAAAATGAATTATTGGGATATTTATTTGCATACATGATCAGATTTATCAATTAAATAAGAAAAATCCCTTCTTATAATGACAAATTTTGACTTGTTAAGTACTACACTGGCACAAATACTGAAAAATGAGGCATACTTTCAGTTACTCGGTGTTGAAAGACTGGCACTGAAATCCTAAAATCCTAAAAACTTTTTTCAATGTTTTATTTTTAGCAAAGTAATACTGACAGCTGTGACCACAGCAGTATCCTTACTTTGTGACCTACGTGGTAAAGGGTCTGTGGAGTTTTTGCTTTATGCATGTTTTCCAGATTTCATCAGATTTTTATAAATATCTGATGATGTTAATACAAATGTAGAACACTGTAGTGATTGGTGAAGGTATGCTGGAATAAATGATAAGAAATATATAATCTACTCCTTTTTCACTGACCTCCACACCCCTAATCCTGACAGCTAGTTGTATGGTTCTGATTTACCCGCTTTCTGGAGGACCAGTGTGTAGGATTTAGTGGCATCTAGCGATGAGGGTGCAACCATCAGCTCATAGTCCCCTTTCAAGCATGTAGGAGAACCTACAGTGACCATGAAAAACATGAAAGGCCCCCGCAGAGTCAGTGTTTGGTTTGTTCATTCTGGGTTACTGTAGAAATATGGCAGGTCAACATGATGGCCACAGTTGAAGAGGACCAACACCCTCTGTAGACATAAAAGGCTCATTCTAACGTAATGAAATTACTCTTATTTTCAGGTGATTATACATGAAGGAAAACATACTTATGAATTATAAGTTCAGTTTCTGACATATTCTGCCAATAAATAAATCCATGTAAATCTTACACCTGACCTTTAAATACTGATTATGATACTTTTTTACTATTTTCAAATCAGTTTTATGTGCCAAACATGGAAAATGACTGACTCACAGCTTTCACACCTGTAGTGATGGTGTTCGAGTTTGACTGACTGGTGTTAGTAGTGGTCTAGTGCAGCGGCTCTCAACTTCGTTGGCCTGTGGTGCCTGACTTCTTGCAAATCCCCTATCGCTGATTGCATGTTTTTTACCAGTTGTGACCAGTTCACCCAAAGCAGTGGTGGACTCGTGCTGTCTGAGGGGCAACAGAGGAACAGTCAGCTGCAAGAGAGTCGTGATGATTTTAAAGACAATTACAAACTCCAATTAAGATTAAAATTGTTTTATTATTTGACTTTTTTTTTAAAAGTGCAACTACTACACCCCATGATGGTTCTCAATTCTGTTCTCAGTCGTGATAATAAATTATTTTTTATACTATGCTAAATTAAAAGCATTCTGAAAACTGTTCATACATTGCCACGGACCGCCATTTGAGAGCCATTATTTTCTAGCTTGTAGGGCACATCTTTTCTCCACTTAAAGAGCACCCTAGAGGGCACTTTGTCATGTTTTTTTTGCACATTAGGCCACCTTTATCATGTTTTATCTGTCATAGATACATTCAAGAAGACACTGATGTTTTCTTGCACACTGGACCAACGTAGAGGGTATTTTACCGTGTTTCAGGAGCTTTCAAGAGGGCCCTTTTGCTGAACATCGATGCCTTTGAATAAATCGAGCACTAAAGAAGTAAAATTATCCAGTGATTCACTTCTGAATAATTAGAATCATAACTTTGTTTATTTCTTTTTCTGCGACAAAGACACATTAACTCAAATATTTTATAAACCTATAAAGGCTAACACTCAGACTCCCCTCACACCCTCTTAGAGAGGTTGGTTACTGAGCTCATGTATGAGATCCACTGTGGTATTGATGAAAGTAAGCTCTCAGCTAAAAAGCTTGAACTCAGTCCAAAGGTGCGACCAATAATCTCTCATGTCTGACCGAAAACTGGGGTGTCTTTTTGTGCATGTGTGTGAATAAGTCAGAATGAGAGGGAGTGATGGTCAGAGAGAAGAAGACTTATCTTCCCACAGGATCAGTACTATTGTTAAACCTCACAAATCACCTGCAGTGAGCGGAGCAGAACAGAGCAGAAGCCTGATGCAAGGCTGCTAGATTTCTTATTTCATTTTTAATACCTCCAGATCGGATCCATCCAGGATTGTGTTGCTGTAATCCCTCGGCTCGATATCCCCCATGTTCAATATGTTAATGTCTCCCACCAAATGGATCATTCGTCAGACAGACTTGGCAGATGGGCTCGCAACCGTTTCAGCAAAGACAGATGTATCAACACCCCCCTTTTTAAAACCTGTGTGCTTTTCAACAGTCGACTCGCCATCAATACAACAATAAACGCGTATATTTGTGTTTCAGCAGAGCAGCGAGTTACCCCAGATAATTTTTTCCAGGCGTATAAAGGATGGTGTGTAGTGGAGGATGAACGTTACATTGTCACTACCCAGAAGACTGAACATAAAAGAGGCTTTTGTATTTATTTGAATTGCCAGAATGATTTCTCAACACGTTATTTTTTTTTCAGCCTGATAATGATCTATTTCTCAGTTCCACAGTGTCCTACTTAGCCTACTTATCTAAGTTGGAGGGAGAAAAATAATCATTTGATATGGAGGATGCTTCTCAGCCTTGCTAATGCTGCTCTGTCCTTGATTATTATCCTTATTATATAATAGCTTAAGGCCAATTTTCTTAAAGACGGGAGATTTTTATTGCATTTCTATATGTGAGATGCTTTATTGAGCCTGAGACAACACTGTGCATTTGTTGACTTGAAGGGCAGTGATGATGGTGAGGGAGAAATCCACCTGAATATCAAATCGATGTTTTTCAAAAAAAGAGAAAGAAAGTGTTTTCAAAGAGAAGCAGACAAAGACTGTTCTCTACATTCTGATTCAGGCCTCGGCATCTCAATACTGAATAACCCGTGAGCTATTATGATGCTTTTGTATGCAACACATGATTTATTACTGCACCTTCTGTTGTTGTACCATCAGAGCCTCAGACTGTTAGAGAAACTCTCCTCAGTAAACCCAAACTGCTTTTGTTCCTTTTTTTTTTTTTTTTTTGTCTATTAATCAACTGTTTCAAAAATGATGAGACTGATTCATTTGCAGGCTGCAGCTGCTGACATTTTATCATCTTGATACACTCACCCATTCATTCAGTCAACACAAGATTCAGGAAGCTGTTTACACACGCAGTCCCGTCAATTTGTATTGTGTCAGTAGATATGTGCAATATTTCATACATGCGTAAATGTCGTGAAAACATCCCAACAAAGCCAGATGTTGTTTACTGTGTCTACTGGCAAACAAAGATGCGCCCCATGACTGACTTTGAGAGTTGACAGTAATATTGAATGAGCTGAGCATCAAAGATGATTGCCTCATGGTTTCATATTTTTACTAGCCTTGCACGAAAGTAGATATTTGCAAATATTGAAGATGACAGCTCCAATCACGCAATTTTTTTTAAAGGGACTAAGATGACCAGCATATATGTGTGTGTGTTTGATAAGATCACAGTTGTGTGAATACATTAAGAAAAAAACTTTACACAAGCAACTCTGTTGAAAAAGCTTGGCACAAGCTAACTGGGGAACTTGTAACATCCACATATATATATATATATATATATATATATATATATATATATATATATATATATATATATATATATATATATAGTCACATCTTAAGTTTGCTAATGTTAACAAAATGCTAGTTACATGACTTTAGATTGAATTGCTAGATTAATTAATGTGTTACTAACATTAGTTATCAGATGTAATTAGCTAGCCACAACTGATGTAGATAAGCTTGCTGTTTGGTTAGAAATTTGCTATAGAGCAAAACATGAGCTAACTAGCTAGCTAATGGTTGACGTAGATTAGATAGTTAGTAGCTAGTGTTTTGTTGAGGTCAAGTTAAAATTGTGGTACTTCTCTACCACTAACAAGCTATTAGTACACTGAAACATAATTTAGTCACAATTGTTGGAGGTGTGCAAGCAGCGGACTTTACACTGGGATGAATATCCCATAATGCAATTCAGTTGTAATGTTAACAATGTGACAGACAGCTCTGGTATAATGTAAATAAAGCTTCAACAATAAGGCTTTACTTTGATAGGTGCATAATATATATTTTTTAATTAGTTAATTGTGGCAAGGGTTACAACAGTTATGCTGGTCATCCAACCAGCAAGGAAGCTGTTTATACACACATTCCCCTTCAATATGTATGGTGTCAGTAGATATGTGCAGCATTTCATACATGTGTAAATATGTGAAAAAACTCCTACAAAGCCAGATGCTGTTTATTGCATCTATTCAAGACATCTTGTGCCGACTGGCACACAAAGATGGCTCCCGTGACTGACTTTGAGAGCTGACAGTAATATTGAACGAGTTGAACATCAAAGCTGATTGCCTCATGCCTTTTTATCCATGATCGATGATGAGGTTTTGTTTGTGCTGCAGAAGTTGCTGCTTGTAGTCAAAGGGACAAATATAAGTGGGGAATACATTTGAATGTATTTCCATGAGAAGAAAACACTTAAAATTGTCTATGTGCTGCTGACCCATGGACGTCGCCGCCAAATCAGTTCCTCTGTCGAATGTTCGTAGGATAGAAAATTAAAGCTGCGTCGAGTGTTCCAGTCGGACGACTAGCAGCTCTCAGAAAACAGGCTTTCATGTGCTCAGGCTGACAGGCTTTTGATGTAAGTAGCAGAGTCTGAGATTAGGCTCGGAGGATATCAGACTGGCCTTTCGTGAAAGAGAGAGGAGGAGAGACAGAGAGGAAGAGAAAGGTGTGAACATGCAGGGTGTACCTGATGTTTATCTACACTGTATAAGTAGAAAATATCCCATTTAAGATCTATAGCCAGTATGTTGAGATGTGTCTTATAAATACAAATCAAACAAGCTTCTCCGCCACAGATGTTGAGAGGAACACACTGTGACAATCAACTCTTTGTATTAAAAGTCTTCATGCTCTCATTAGTATTCTTGCCAGCCTCTTTTTTTGGCTCTTCCCTTGATATAGACAATATCTCTAGAGAGAAAGAGTCTGAGCATCTCAAAAGCTTCATTCTCAGAGAGAAAAGACTCAGAACACATTCCCTTTCTTCTCACCACATGTGCTGAGAGAAATACCATAATGTTCATTCTTGACCTTCAAACAAAAAAAAAAAAAAACTGTTTTACCACAAAATCTATTTTACTGTGGAAGTTTTGGTCATATCCTATGGTTTTCCTGGGCAGACAGAATTTCCCAGATATTCATGGGGGGATTGGAGATCGGCAGATTGTTTTTTCTGTCTGTTCTGTCAAGAATAAGCATAAATTCAAACATTTAAGGCAACACGAGTTCTGGGCACCTACAGTCTACTATTCACTATACTCCCTAACCCCTCAGTTACTGTTAAAGTAATTTTTGAAAACATGGGGTCTTGGTTTCACTTACAGGTCACACATTAGTGTTTTTACTGTACTGCTGTTTGCAGACGTGGTCAACATGCTATTGTTTGCAGCTAGAGCAGATAAACACTTTTTATTGCATTTGTTATATTTTTGCGCTTGTGCTGAGGGTTTTGTAAAGGTGGTAAAAAAGAACCCCCTTCCCCAACAGTCTCTTTAAATACCAAGCATCATTCACTACAACCCAATGTAGACTGCTTCATCAATATTCAAGGGTGGATACCTGACCCAGGCTTGACGAGATGGGCCAGATTTGGACAAAAATTAGAAATGATGCATGGGTTCAGGTCATGTCAGCTAGGCTAGCTTGAAATGGTGCTATGAGTTCTTTTCAATGAAAATATAGTGGAAAAAATGGTTGGATTATGTAAATAGTTCAGTTGAGTTCAAGAGTTCATGAAGACGAAGATTTGACATATCGTCAGTGGTATTTATATCTGTTGATGACATTTTGTAATTTTTTTATTTTAAAACAGTCTACCTAGAGTCTATTTCAGAGTAAACAGACAAGCTGTAAACACGATAACAACAATTGCATGACAGTTTAATAGGTGACAGGGTAAAAATGCTGAGAGATGGTCTAAAATTTTGATATTAAAAAAAACCAAACAAAACATTTATATTCTATGCATTTTAGCATCTTCATGGTTTCCAATAGATCAGTGGTTTCCAGTCTTTATTTGTAGTTGCTTTTCTTTGTGGTAGATTCCATCATATTCCTACATCTGCACTGCTGGTGACTTTGTAGTGACTCACAATTGTCCTTGTCTGGCGTAGGGTAGCGAAGCCTGTGACAGGTTAACCTGCAATTGACCCATGTATGTGCGGTCTGATTGACATCGAACACAGCTTTGTCATGACAGCCTTCCCTGCTTTCTTAACATCGACTGGATAAAAGACGTATTTTAGAAAAGTGTCTGTCCTGCAGTGGTTTGACTTTTGAAAACTAGAGCCATCAAAATGCGGGACATGGACTCAATATGTGGGACATGGGATAAGAAATAAAAATTCCATGCTGACCCACATAAGATGGGACACCTGGTCACCCCACGGGATAACATAAACTCTGTGCTTCAGCTTGCATAAACAGCTTGGTTAGTAGTCCCTCAGACTCAGGACAGGCTTGGACATAAAACAGCAGAAATGCTTGTCGGGTGGGGGTCAGTTGCGGTTACTAGTCCTTCCTTAGGTCGGTTTTGAACATACAAAACAAAATGCCTGTAGGGTTCGGACAGGTTCAGTTACTCGTCTCTCAGACTCAGGTTCGGGTTTGGACAGAAATACGCAGCGGCATGTGGTTAAATCCATTGCTTTGCAGACCTGGTGTGCCTAGAAATGGTTGCTAAGCTCTGATTGGACAATTCACAAAGACTGTATACAGTTTATGATTGAAAGCTTTAAATGGATGGAGCCTGTTTAATCAAATAACATATTTACGGCATTCTAGTGGCTCAGCAGGGTTACGAGTCATCAAGTTTTACAGGAAAATTATGTTGCTCTCTACAAAAAGGTATTTACTCCTAAAAATGTTGCTTAAAAACATATATTTTGGACATTGCTGTAGTTTTGTCTGGGTATCTGGAGAACAAAATGCTTACAGTATAATCCCAAGTTTTGTTGTCCCTAAACCCTCTCTGCTACCACATCTGTCACAATAACACATAATTTGAATATGTAATGAAATGCACTGAACAACTAAGTAAATGAAGTCTACGGTAGCCATCCAGCTCAGACATTAATTTTTCATTCCGTCTGAAATATTTCATTCCTAATCACAGTATGAGCACTAATTTATCTTCCATCCATCATTTTAAATGGAATACATAATTCTCTATCTAATCTGAGCCATATGTGGACGACTGCTAAAATCTTGAACCAGGGGTCAAATCAGACTTCCAATGAACATATAGTATCTTATTTGATTATGAAGCTCCACAATGAAATAATTGAATGAAAATGCCAACAGGACGCCAAGTCTGAGGTTGGCCCGCAGCAGGCTTTGACCAATCAAGGCTAAAAGCATTACTACAACTATTTCTGAGTGATTTAGTTTTTTCTGTAGGTCAAGTGTTTTTCATTTTTTTATTCTATCAGACTTTAAGCTACTTGAGTACCGAAGCAGAGAAAACACATCACAGAACTTTCAAATCAATCTTTAATGGCTTTTCTTGTTATTTCACATTCTTTAGCCTACACACAGCACCAATTTTAAGGTTACTGGGATCCCATTACTACAGGATCAACTGGAATGCTTTTACAATGTCCAGCCTCTGCCCATTACCCATCCATCTTTCCCAGAGAGAATGAAGGAATAAAAAACATCTTTCAAAGTTTGAATTTTTATTTCCCTCATCTTGGCATCTCTATTAGTGACAGGAACAGAATTGGGAGAGCAGCCGTCTGGCTCGCTGACTGGAGGACACCCATATGCTGCTGTCATGTTCTCTGCTAATTAGGATTAATGGCAGCCATGACACTGCCTTACTCCTTAGCCTCATGCAACTACTTGTAGGAGGTTGTATGAGTAGATGGTGGTCAACATGCCCACATTTAGGAGAAACAGAGAGGGATACCAGCAATTTATTTTTTTAGGTGGACCTTGTTTTAAGTGTACACTATATACAGAATATTTTAGCTGCTTTACTTTGCTGTCAGACAGCCTTTTCTGACAGGAAACTTATGTTATACAAGCCAAATATCGCTCTTTCCAAACCTACCAAACTACATAATCGAAATCCAACATTGCAGAACACAGGAGATGCTGGTCTACCACTGCCTAGTTCCATTAGCTTGTTGTGTTATTGTGCGGCCTACGTGTTTTAAAAGTGTTCAGATTCACCAAAGTCACATAATAACACAAACAAACAAACAGATTAATGCAGCAGGAGAACAGCAACTCCTGTGTTGTGTGAGGTGAAATTACTGATTTTGCTGATAGGGTCTGGTTGGTTTGGAGAGCGCAATATTTGCCTCATAATAGGTGTTTCCATCAGAAAATGCTGTCTCATGAAAAGGTAAAGTGATGAAAATATTCTAAATATAGTACACACTTAAAGTGATATTGATTTTTTTGTGGATGTTTTGTTTAAGTGGCTAAAATACCTTTTGTTGCCTGTCCACAGCAGTGCATTGCTTAGCTTCCATGTTAGTGCCCCTCTGTGCTTCTCCAAGCTGGGATCATGCTGACTGTCATCTACTGTAACTGATACACTGACTATCGATAGGTACCTTGTATAACCCCACTTCAAATAATCCAAACCATCCCTTTAACTTTTAGCCATGTCTCTTTACCCTCACAAAAAAGAAAAAAAGCTTATGTGGAGATTGAAGTGTTGTGGAGATTTCTAGACAGCTTTCTTTCAAGACCGGCCAACGCTTTGTGGTTTCTCAGACCATCAGACAGTGTTTGATGTTTCTTCAAGGATTTCTGATGCCAATACGAGAGATTTACTAGCCTCAACTTTTTCTTACATTTCTTCTGAAAGCAACAGAAGTCCAGTGTGTTGAGTGCAGTGTTTGTAGTAAACTTTGTTCGTAAAGAGCACGACTTTCTGGCTTCTCAATAATTAATGAGGTGGCATTACTGAGCTGCGTTCTCTGAAGGACAAATTAGAAAGCACAGCTTGAACGAGAGAATACAAACACACTAAAAAAGAGCAGATGTGACGAGGAAAACCAGAGGCATTAATTGCTGATTACTTCTCCACTAATCTAGATTGTGAAGACCCTCAGATTCCATTAGCTTTACCCTTGAATCTAAAACAAAACACTAATACCTGGAGTTTGTGTGGCTGAGATATTCTCTCACACCAATTTGCAACAAGGCCTTCGTGTCCTTAGATCTACCTCATGAAAGGTGTGCTCGGATAGCTTACCCTGTGAAATTAATTAAAGTACACCCAAGGCTTTCAGAGTTTGAAATCTGACACCCTCTCAGCGCTCTTTTCAGCTTACTTTACATGAAAGATATTTTTGTAATACCCTCTGCCAAATTCACTTCTAGGTGTTTTTTTCCTGCTACAACATTGAAACCAATTGATGTGTAGAAGGTTAAACCTGAATTCATTGATTTTTTTTGCCACTTGGGAGAAGCAGAGCAAGCTGTTGTTAAACCTAACTTTGACATCACCTTATAAGTTGTTTGGACTCACGTGTTAGCAAAAAGTTATCCAAACAGAAGACGTGGAGCAACTTCAGCATTCATTCGGGGTTTTGTAGTTTCTGGGAACCCGGTAGTCAAAGCGCATACATGCATTTTGATTCTGCAGTCACGTACATATGCAACGTCTGGTCAAACTTTCAAAATAAAGCCTGATGAGAAACATTTCAGACACTGTTAGATTGCCAGGTCTATTACACACTTTGTCATGAGACTAGACTGGGCTCTGGCCACCTGGAAAATGTAAGTCACTTTCCTTTTATCTCTCTTTTAGTCTCCACCAGATTGTCACTAACCATTTGCTGTTTGGTGCTGGAAAGGTAGCACACAGGGAGTTTTTTGTTGTTGTTAAAACAGTTCCCTGCTGCTGGTGACAAGGTTGTTGAAAGACATGAAACTTAACTAAAACAGTTAAGTTGTGGGCTGCAGACCCAAAACAATTAACTTCTCGGGTTCATCACTATGACCAGTCCTGGTGCCAGAGTTTTTTTTATTGTTTATTGCAACAATAGATTAATCTTGAACAGTTCTATATTATGTAGGTTTATATGTTTAAAGACTACCATAATAACATGTTTCTTTATTGCATGTTTTAATGATGATGCTTAAAATTTTGTTAAGGTGATATGAATTAATTGTTACCTGATAGTGCAGCCTATTATTTGTAAGGATGGTGAAAGCAGAGTTGGGTTACTCCCCTGCAAGGGCATTTTGGTACCATGGATAGACTAACATATGTTGCTTCTCTGAGAAAATCCTAACTGGAAAACTATCCAGGAGTGCCTATTTGGGTTTATTTTTGGTATCTTAATTCTCTAAAATGAGCTTTGGGAAAAGACTGCTGACAGATGCACAACTGCCATCTGGTTCTGGGTTAACTGCTGGTGGCGAAAACTGTGATCCAAGTCCAGTGGAGGAAAGTGGAGAGGAAATAGCAGGGAAGATGGCACAGTGGTGGCTCCACTTGTCACAGTTGCTAGCTTGGTGGCAACCAACTGGAATCTGCAAAACTGCTAGCCCTGGCTGATTTTGGACAGTTTCTGCACCTCCTGAGTGGCAGTCCTCATTAGGTAAGCTTTTCTTGTTGGTAAACTGCTTTCATAAGTCAATTTTCCACAGAAACACACAATTGCTAATAACATTACTTAAGCCAAGCTAGCCAGACTGCACACACAGAGCTCATTTTACTTAATAGAGAGAATAAAATAGCAACATACCTGGGTACAGCAAATATCGAGAATGAAAGGAGAACCTTGTAAGTTTCACTGCTCGTTTTCAGAGCTGAAAGTGCATCACACTGTGACATCTTATCTGCAGCTATCCATAGGTAAGATGTCTGGACACTTTTCACATTGCACATAGTCAGCTGATCCATTGTTGACATGAAAATATCATGTGTGTAGGATCATCTGTGGTAAATATAAACAGTAAAGACTCACACTGCCTAAAAACAATTTAGATGAGTATACAAGTGCCCGGTCCTGTGCTGAGTGCTGTTTGCTGGTTTGAATGGAAATTGATGTGAGCCAAAGGATGATCACCATGCAGCGGAAGAAACACTGTGAACTGGTTGCAAGAACAAGAACAAATTCGATGGACACCCTGATTAATTGTTATAAATGCCCGTGCAGGCAGCGACAGCCCAAGTTAGTTAATCTTGAGGCAGAGAGGGATGGAAAGTTGGCAATAAAATTATGCACACCGGTGATTTCAGTTCGGAGGCAATGTTTCCTTTACATTTCCATTTTTATTGCTGTCCATTCCAGGTCATTTCATGCGCAAAGCAACATCAAGCCTAAACTAATTTGTTGGCAGCTGTTTCACATTCTAAACATTTCCATTAGCAGCCAAACCCATCCACATAATGAAATATTGTTCAAAGGAAAATCTATTTCCAAACTGTTTTATTTAATTTCACAACCTCAGATTCTGAATTTTTACTAGGATTGCTGAAATACAAACCATATCACTCTGTATCTATATATGACATCAGACTGGTTTTGTTAATATTTATCCAAGAATCAGTGAAATAGAAAATTCAGAGAGAAACCCAGGAAGCTACAACACTTCACTGTCCATGGTAATGAAAACACAAACAAGAAGCACTCTTAGAAATAAGGGTTCCAAAATGGTTTTTCCTGAAGTGCAGGGGTTCTACTTGGACCCATCTGCTTCTTCAAGAGCATCTTTCTTCTTCTTGCAGAAGACTAAGGGTTGCACTAAAAACCCTTTTTATCCAAAGAACTCTTGTTTTTTTTTGGAAGAAAGAGTTCTTCAAGGATTGTTGAAGGCATGAGTACTAAAAGATCCCCACCCTTGAGTGTTATCTGTGGAATATAATTTGGTTCTTTGCAGAACCCTCAGAGCACAAAAAGGTTAAAGGTGAAAGCCCTGTAACAGAGGGTATTTTTGGTAGTTCCAGATGAAACTCTTAGAAGGGGAAAAGGTTCTGGAGAGAGCCCCCAGCAAGGGTTTTGGGTGGAACCATTATACCATAGATGGGTTTGTGTAGAACCTTTCATATAGGTCTTTTCTACCAAGATGGAACCGACCCTGCTGTATCTCAAACAGCTAATTTTGAACCATGTGGAGAATTCTCAACCAAAATAAACTGGTTCAGAACCTGCACAGTTAACTTCCCACAGGAACCAAAAAATCTGTTGATGACGTCCTTAATTACAATGGTTCCACTCAAAACTGGTGGAAACGTGGATTAGTTCACTAAATAGCACCAAGGTTCCAATGATCTTGAACAGAATGGGTTCAAGAACCAGAGCTATATTGGTGGAAAAGACGCTTTGTGTGGGTTCTAGATGAACCCATTGGAATATAAAGGGGGTCTTGGTAGAACCCCCTGAGTGGGTTCTAGATAGAATTCCCAGAGAAGGCTCTGGGTAGAACCATTACACCACAGAAGAGTTTTCTGTAGAACTTCTCATTGTGGGTTCTGGGTGGGACCTCTCAACGATGGTTCTGGGGATGATCATTTATGTTGGGTTTTAGTTCTCCACCAACACAGAACCAGACCCGTTCTAGTTCAAGTACCAGAGTTTGAACCATTCTGAGCATTTCCATCAAAAAAGAACTGGTTCAGAACTGGAAAAGTTGGTTTCAAAGTAGAGACCAAAACTAGCTGTTTTTCCTTGGAACCGAAGTGGGTTTGTCATATTCTCCAGGTTGTTGTACTTTTGGCAGTGCCTTCTATTGATGACATCCTTGATTACAACGACTCCATTCAAAACTGGTGGAAATGTGGGCTTGTTCACTAAATAAAGGATTTGACTAAGAAGCAAAAAGGTTTCTCCAACAAGCTGAAGAACCTTTTATGATTCTAGTTAGAGCCTTTATTTCTAAGAGTGTGGGACTCTACAAGTCATAACAAAACATATTAAAATGCAACATTTATTCCGTCCTCTTTACTGGGAAGATATACCCCTTGCAGGAAGCCAAAGGCTTACATGTGAACTGATGAATAACTATAAATATTCAAGTGGTGAAGCTGCTTTTTTTTTCTCTAAATGAGAAATGGGTGGCATGGCCTGGGTGAGTTACTTCTTCTCAAAGACAGAGAGATAAGTCTCTCTGCTCGCAGTTCAAACACTGAAAGCTTGTGTCCTTCCCTCTGGCTGAGGTGAAGTGAGAAAGCAGGATGGGAGGGAGAGGACGGGATGGGACGGTTTGACTGTGGGAGGGTTCGTCCTGGTGTCGGATTGCACAGTAAAATGTCCTGAAGGTTATTCACGTTTGATCAGTGTATCCATTATGCTCTCCTGTCGCTGACACTGATGTGTCGCACGTCCGTGGGCAAGATAAGGAAGCTCTGTTCTGTGAATGTGCATGATGGGGACGTGTGTTTGTAAAAAGAAGTAAAAAAGGTGCAACACACATGCAGAAACACACACATTTTCACCTTATACATGAAAATACATGACTTGTGAACACATACAACAACACATACAGATAGTCTTGTCAACTGACACACACACACTTAGACCTTAAACTAAACTGACACTGTACATTTTTTATCATTTCTGTGTGTGTCTTCACTCACACTAAACATTTGGTCACAGCTTGGGTGCTCACACTGAATGTAACCATGGAACCCTCCATCATTTTTGTTCCAATTCCAGTAAAACTTATTGAAGCAAGACAAGAGCTCCTCAACAGTGTTGGCAAAAAACATAAACTTTGTACAATTCTGATATGGATCAAAAGAGAGAAAAAAAAGACAAATATGGGGCTGCAGATGGCCGTGAAGATGCAGACAATAGCTTATAGTCTATCTGTGCTGTGGTAAAGTTCAGTTTTATCACAGCACTCTTGGTTAGGACACAGATACAACATGTAAAATACAACTCTAATAATATTAAAACAACTTAACTACAGTTAATCTTTTGACATCCATGTTGGACTGTTCAACTGCTCAAACAAGACAGCTGACCAAAATTTCTGACATGCCAGAAATTCAATCGATCATTGTTCATTCAGGCCATTAACATATATAGAAATGGATGACATGACAGCTTCCCAACAATGAAGCCAAAACATTGCGATCACCCCCTAGTGGCGGGCTGCAGTATAGGTCATAAATCCTACCTCCTCAATGTTAATTGATTGGACATGGGCCACATTTTTTCTCTAACATGGTACTTTGGCTTCTTTTTTGTACAGCGGGAGGCAGTTGAGATGCGGCAATCATCTTTATTAATGTCACTGATAATATCCCCGTCATCTACGTACCTTTTAAAAAAAAAAGATTATTGGGTTTCCCTGGTAACCCAGTGTTTAAGGTCACAGCACTATGAACTGTGGGTAATTCCTTCAGGAAAATCCTGTAGAAATGCGGACTTATGGAAAGTGGCATGAAGGGCTCAAAAAGTTAACAAAAAGTGTCTGTGAGGGTGGACATGCCAATTGGACGTCTACACTGTCAAGACGGCTTTCTGTTGATCAACAGTGCAGATTTGTGGGTCAAACTTTATCAAGTTTGAACTTTGTTTACGTCTACTGTGCACTTTGCTTCCACAACTGAGTTCACAGTGATTGTATAGAAAATGAAATGAATTGGCCGCAAATTCTCACAATTTTGAATGTTGATGCGACCAGGAATTTAATCTAAAGAGTGTTCGCCTGGCTCTATACATTAAAACACATAAAAGTTGCACACCTCTCTCTTTCACATGTGTACCTTATGCATGAAAGCACATGATTCAAAACCACTCTTTCTTACACACACACTCCATTTAACTGATGGTTGTCCAACTCTGACATGAGTGTGCATGTGCACACGCACACACAAACACACACATTCGTACCTTATGCATTAATACACAATTTAAAGGTACACCTCACTTTTTAATGCACATACTCTGCCATTAAGTGATGGTAGTCCAACTTTGACATGAACATGCATATTTTGTATGAACACAAACACAGAAACAACCACACACACACACACACACACACGCACACACACACACACACACACACACACACACACACACACACACAGACCAATATCTAGTCAGGCTTTGCATTTTACATGAACACACACACACTCTATACTCATATATATATATGTATGCACAGTATATATGCACATACACAAAATCCAGAGGAGACCCTCGCCCCTCATCACGGCCTCTGTCACAAATGCTTCTTGTCGTCAGGCTCTGTGTGACTCCCCTGAGTCGGTTGCCTGGCAACCGTGGCTGCATTAACATGCGCGAGAGAGAGGGAGCAGGGGATACCTCTTGCCTGTGGAGCGAAAGCAACCACGACAGCGTCAGTGTGAGGCAACGGGTTCCTTCACAGCATCCCCCCCTTTCTCTCCCTCTCCGTCTCTGTCTCTCTCCGTCTCTTACAGCCGTCCAGCGTTCACGCTCTGCTCAGTTAGTTAGGGATACACGCTCAGCCACTGGAGCGCAAGGAAAGGTATGTTAGGTTACACATCATGTAGAGCAAGCAGGGGCTTCCACCACTTCAGCAGAGGTGCCTTTTTTCCTTTTTTTATTCTTGTAGATGAAACATTTAAAAGCTGAGATGTCAGCAAAACATGTTTAACATTGCTGAGCAGTATAAAAGTTTGATAGAGGAGATGAGCCTTTAATAAGCGCTGATAGGGCTGTCTTGGCAAGAGAGACAGGACTTGAAATCTCTTCCTTTTTTTTGTAAGCTTTGCGGAATAAAGACAAAAGGAGGATGGAAATGTACACATGAAACAGCTTTGTTACCCTCCCGCCCCCATCTGCCCATCAACTGCCTCCATTCTTCAACTTGACATCATCCTTCCACACAGACAAGGAGAAGAAGAAGAAAAAGAAGAGGAGGAGAAGAAGAGAGAAGCAGAGGTGGGGAGGCGAACAAAACAGACAGAGGAGGAAGAGGAGCCGAGAGGAGGTGGAGGTGGTGGGCAGCACAGTTTCGGCTCCCGCAATCAGGCTGAGGAGGAGAAAGTGAAGGCGGCGAGAACTTGGCCACTAGTGAGATGAAATTTGGGGAGGAGACGCTGGAGCTGACGAGAGCCCTAAAATTGGACCGCCTGGAAGACGAGCCAGCAATCTCTGGATCCTGTGCCCCTCCACGGCCAAAGGATGAGAGGGGTCGACTTTCACCTTAGTTGCCAGGGATGTCTGTGCACTACGGAAAGGCGTCCCCCTCCAGCATGTCCAATGCTATATTATTCCTGATGCTTTGCAAGGTAGGTCCTCAAAAGTGCCACTGTCATCATCCCACATCCATCCAGTCATCATCATCCTGTGAAAACTGTAAAAAAGCGCTTAATGAATCTTTAACCATTTTAAATGCCATGACAGTATAGCTATGAATTTATTATGCATCATGATATATTCTTTATAAATGTGGAATATTTGCAGGCTCAGTTGTCTTTGTATGAATCATTGATTCCTGTAGCAGAGATACACTGAACGTCCAACCATGCTCTTTTTTGTCTTGTCTGCTTTACTCTGAGAGACACTACAAGCTGTGGTGGTTATTTGTCCAGAAAACACGTCCACATGGCCCACTGGGAGTTGATCCTCAAGTTTAAATGCTTATTTTACAGAATTTCTGAAATAAAAGTCTTTATTTAGTTTTTTGAATGTGAAAGAATTAATTTATGACTGAACTGTGAGTTGTTTTCTTGAGTGGAAGTTAGAATGGATTAAAATAAATCTTCCGTGAACCTGTTTTTAGTTTTGCACAAAACCTTCAGTGTGCTTTTTGGATTTTTTTTTCTCATTTCTCACTGAGACTCTGTTTCATCCATGCAACGAGCCCCTCACAATCAGAATATACTTTCATAAACCTGTTTTTGGCAAGACATACCCCAAAATGAGCTCCTTTTATTTGTACTAATCTGCAACCCTCCTTAGCTGTCAAAATCAAAGTCCTCGTCAGTCACTTTAAGATGCAACTTCTTGCGTGTCTGAACTTTTCTGTGGGTGGATTTTTTTGACTGATCAATCAAAAAAATGTTCCATAATCCAAAATAGATCTGACACTCTCCTCTCACTCACAGAACAGTGAGCACAGGTTATGGAAAATGGGTCAGACTCACTATTGGCAGCATCTGATTTCACTAAAAACTCACTCTTTTTCTCTTCCTCCTGATTTCTCTCCATATACGCACTGTTACTACACAGTATGTTTCTGAATGTGTGTGTGTGATGGGCGTCAACCTGTGTTTGTGTGTGAGTAGTACACACACACATAGTGAAGGGGTTGGGGGAGCTGCTTGCTTTAATTCCATTTTATAACAATGCCAAAAGCGACTGTGCCTGTCAGACTCTGTTAGCATCTGGAATCATTTGACGTGCTCGGGATTATTCAAGTGGCAAAAGGTTTTTACTCTCCACTGATCTGATCCGAGCTTCTGTTAGTTGTAGCAGGCAGGAGTGTCCGGATTTGTTGTCCCAGGTATGGCATCGCCCCCCTTTTTCTCCATCTCATCGTCTGTCTGTCTGCTCATTTCATATAAATACGCTTCTGGCTGTTGCTGTACGAGTGAAGAGCCAGGTGTGAGCTTCCCTTGTAAGAGAAGAAAAAATCTCAAGCAGATGCTTCTCATGTCATATTTGAGTCCTGAGTGGCCCTGACAGCGACAGACCGGCCCATGATTAATCACAGGGGGAAAAGTTAAGACGTTAAAGTGCTGGAATCGTTGGAAAAGAGCTCTTGAGTGACAACAGGAATCAATAGTGAGATAACTAAATCCTCCTGTACCCTAGAATAGCACACAGTCAAATGACTAATCAATAAGAGGGGGAGAAGTGGATACTGTGTGCTGTATCTTGACTGGATTAATAATCTCTTCATCTGATATGATTAAGCCACGCTCTGTCAGTTTATTTCAGTTCATTTCCTGGATTATGACAGCTCTGATCTCTACCACACACACTGTCCTGTGCTAAACAGACAGAGGGAGTCGTTATGGGTGGGTAATGATTACGGCACATCGCAGGATGCCAGCCACTTGAAACAGAACGCTCTCTGTTGAACACTGGAGACGTGGGATGAGGAGGCGCTGGACGGTGTCCAGAGGGTTTGCCATACTCGCTCGTGAAGCAGTTTCCTCAGCACCCAGGTTTTGGCAGAGCCTGGACAGAAAGATCCTTCACCGCCACTTACACCACCATCCCCCCTCCTCCTCTCCAGTGGTGAAAGGAGATCCTTTACTTGAATAAAAGTACCACTACATTAATGTTAATGTACTCCATTGCAAGTAAAAGTCCTAGTGCCTCATTTATAAAATAGACTTTTGATCAATTTGGATTTTAAGTATGACTTATGAAAAAAACACATTTAAGTAGATTTTTACAAAAAACTCACTTTGACATGGAAAAGTCGAGGCTTGACGCAAGTGATTTTTCTGCTGGTTATGTCAGGGAGTTGCAGTTTGGGTTGCATATGCACTCAAGCTTGTAGTGAATTTTGCAGTAGTTTGACAGGAATTATCAGTCAGAGGTGGGAGGAATTAAATGTGATAATACAGACAACAACACAAGACATAAACTGTAATACAGTGAAGCACCACTACATGACTGAGCCCTCTTCAAAAATTGTTTCAGTTAAATTTTACAGTGGTCTGAATCTAACTTGCCACCCCAGATGGTTTGTTACACAGAATCGCCTGGGAAATTGTTCTTAGAAACAGTTTGGAAAGGGGCAGGCACTTTTAAAAAACTCTTTGCAAGTGAGTGGCGTCTGAGTGCCACCTAGGATGGCGATATGGCGATATGGATTCTCACGTGATCTCATGATATCATGAATCCAGCTGCCTTGCAAGGTAAATCTAAATAAGGATCCAGTTTGAGGTCTACAGGTAAGGAATGCCACATGTTTTACAGAATATGGAAAGAAAAAACTGCTTGTCCAAACAAGGATCTGTGTGGGGGAACCTTCTAACTCCCGTTGGATGCTCCAGGTGTTACTGAGCCTGAAGCTCTGAGTCGAACTGCAAGGCCACTGAGCACCTGCAGGTCCTGATTATGTAGGAGATTTATGGATGAGTTTAAGACTGGCAGAATTAATGAAATTATCAAAACATAACATATTTAATTTTTCAAGAACACAGCAACGATGTGATCCTGTCCAAAATGTTAATTGCTCGATTGTGTACCATCATAAGAGGCTTGGTTCTTGCGGATGCTGCTTCTGCATCTCCTCTATCATCGCTGTGATGTTGTCTCCCAAAAAGTTTGCTTTTCTCTTTTAGTCCATGGCTATTCCTGACTAAACCCTCAGTTGTGCTGCATTAACAAAGGGTCACAAAATGGGCTTCTTAGGACCTGCATTAGGAAGGAATTTTATGTTCATGATCTTTTATAAGTCAAACATAAGTACACCGTTAGAAGTTCAAGTATAAACCTAATAACATTTTCATAAATGAGGGCCCTGCATTCAAAATCCTACTTAAGTAAAAATACAGTTATATTATCTGTAAAATGTGCTTAGAGTATCAGAGTAAATGTACTTGTACTGCAGTAAAATGTCCCCTGTGACAGATATAATATATATAACATTATTAGATGCATCAATGTATATGCAGCATTTTACTGTTGTAGGTGTTTGATGCAGTAAGTTTTGTCTTTATGAGGTTAACAACCTACATAGTCACAAGATAAATCTGAAGGGTTGTTAGATAATTTAATGAGCAGGTATAAGGCTAAGGCATTATGGACGGGGCAACAAAATTTTCCAAATTGTCACAGTTGGATTTGCCGGTCTGCCTGTCTCCTCACCTTCACCGTGTTCAGCTTCGCCTGCTTCTTCACACTTTTTTTTTGCCAGACATGTTGCCATTGCCTCTCTGCTCTTTTCATTTTCTTGTTCTCTCTGTACCTTGGCTTTTCTTTTTTGAGAGCCTGATTTTTGGTGAGACATTTTGACTTCACTAGTCAGTGCACTCATGTGTGTTCTGCACACTGGCCAAGTGTTTCCACTGCACCATTTTCACAACAGTGGGGAATGGGAATCAGATGACAAGCTGAAATGTGTTTTAATAATAAGAATAAATGTATCTTGTAAGTAATTCATCATGTAAATGCATACAGATTTTATTGTCAGTGCTATAAGTCAATGAGTAAATTGCACACAGACCTTTGCATGGGCCCCCCTGGGCCAGGGTCATGTGGACCCTTTGACCTCCATGGCAGTGGGCCTGTGATCCCCTTTAAATCACCCTTTTTAAAATGTTGTCATTGGCATGATCAAATAAAAAAGCTTGTAACAGAATTACTGTAAGGTAAAAAAAATGCGTGAAGACTCATTGGAAAGTCATTTTTTTAGTAGCATTAACAAGCCCATGCATGATGTTGCAACTATAAAAATCACCTCATACGTTTTACATAATTTCAGCAACATCTGTCTAAAATTTTAGATCTGTGAGCCAAGCTTTAGGGGAGCAAATGACTTCTGACAACCCCAAACCTTAACCCTGACACTCTGGTGGATTTTACAGGAGGAGAAAGACAAAAAAAAACAAAAAAACAGTTCTGCTGTGTCTGTATTATTTTTTTAGCCTTGTTGTCTTGTTTTGTTTGGAAATTACTTCATATTCTGAAACAGTTAAAATGAAGGTTAGAGGTCGGGAACTACTAGGTTCATCTTCAACAATGTATTTTAAAAATTTATTATTTTTTGTAAATATTAATTTGAAAAGTAAACAGTAACTTTAGCGGTCAGATAAATGTAGTGGAGTAAAAAGAACAACTACTAGCTCACTACTTAAGTAAATGTACTTGGTTACTTTCCACCACTCCTCCTCATCCTCCTCCATCTCAACATCCTGGGGCATGTTTTTCCCCCTATGTTTTTCTGCTGAGCGCTTGTATATATCAGTGGCAAGCAGGCGTCTTCATGCATGAGGGCACATCCAGCGTGTCACACAAAGATCTCCATTCAGGTTGAGGAAAACCGTGTTTATAGTTCTCCCCAGGAGAGGCAATCAAAGCCCATTGTTACAGATCAGAGGAGGAGGGCACACTTTAACACAGAAACACAGCCTGATGAGTTTTTTATGTGTGTCAGGAACACAATGCATGTCAATGATTGGACGCTACTAAATCTCCCTGTGTGGGATGTTAGGACAATCACTTTGATGCTCTTAACCTTATAAACAAGCCCAAACAAAAGATCTTTAACATTTATAGATTGCGAGGCCTTTTAATCCATATACACAAAATCCATTTCATGATGGTGGTGCTTCTGTAATTGCTTGAATTGTCAGCTGCACATTGTTTTAAAGTGCACTACTTTTTATTAAATGAGACAAAACTTAGAAATAGCCTGGTCTTTATTAGACAAGAGACACCATACACCTAACAGTACACTAATAAGACATAACAAGCCATACTTTTGTATGAAATTAGACAAAAAACTAGAAATAATATGTTATTAAACAGTATTACACCGTAATTGGACTTTATTAGATGGTACTTAGGGACGTATTACCACAGAACTGTACTGTAAACTAAGTAAGGCTGAGAGTCAGTACTCAACACCTTTAAGGAATTGATTGAAATAACGCAGTACAGAGCAGTATTGATATTTCTCCAGTCAAACAAAACCTGCATTCAATATTTTAGTACCCAGATACTTTACTGTTGTTGGTATCACTTTAAGGGCACTGGTATTTGTGCTGGTATTGTAATTTTTTCAACGACATCCAGCCCTAAAACTTAAATGTATTATTTCTTGCTGTTGGACCCTTATTAGGCTTTTAGACTATTTTAGCCTAATAGAGTGTAATTTTGGGCACATAACAGAAGTGTACTGTAAACTAAAGTGTTTTATTTGTATTGCTAAATAGGGATGTAGCAGATATCTGATTTCTCTTTAGTTTTCAGTACAGTTCTGTCATAATGTGTGCCTAGTTACCTCCTAATAAATGGTCTAATACTGTCTTATAGAGAACATATTGTTTATAGTTTTTGTCTAATTTGATACAAATGTAACTGTTAATTACTGCACACATTTTTTGGGTTATTTTTAATACTTAAGTTATTGTGTAATTTTGTGTTTCTTATTAAGCAGTACAGTGGGTACATTATTTATATTTAAGTAATAATATTTTTACAGCATCATTGAGTTACTTATAAATTATTATTTCATTGTCATTTATAGTACTTTATGTATTGTTTCATTTGTATGTTCATGTGCAGTGTTTAAGTAGAGTTATTGTATTCCCTTGGTTGAGTTAGATGGTTCCTACCTGCCCTTGTTTTTGTGGGGACAGGTTTGAGTGATACACACAGAGAGTGCCTCATGCTTAACAGTGAAGAGAAGTTGCTGTACCCCTAAGTTGGAGTGTGTTTGTACTGTCATGCTGCGTTGGTGACAATTAAACGAGGAGGAAGAAAGAAATATTGTAGCCCACTTATTACCCACAGCCTGGAAGAACAGGGGAACACCGACAGTCAAGAAAAGAGGGTTACACAAAGTATGACTTGTTATGTCTTATTAGTGTGCTGTAAAATAAAATGACCAAATTTTCTATGATTCTCATGTTTCGCTGTAAAACATTTACACTGCAGCACCGGCCTTATAAAAATGACTTCAACTTATTGTGATCAACTCAGTCAGTTCAGTTTCCTGCAAATTCTACCTCTTTGTAATCCATCTACAAAGACAACACCTAGACTTTGATTTGCTATAACCGATTCTTGGCAGGTGATGATTACTGCCAAGACCTTTTTCCTCTGCCAAACTGTCTGAGAATACAATCAGCAAGTCAAAGAAAAGGGGGGAAAGTGGTGCACCAGTGACATAAAAACTCTCTACTTTGGCAGAGCTCCTTCAAAAGGTTACATAAATTTCAATTATTGCAAAGGACGCCTGCAAATGAGCCTTAATAATGTGGGCTTTGCAAAGGTTAATTGCTGTAAACAAGTGTGTGAAGTTACGATTCATCACCAGGAAAGGGAAGGGATGTTTTTTTGTTTTGTTTTGTTTTGTTTAACTTGAATTTGTGATCTTGTGAGTGGCCAACATCGCATTTTCTGATGGATGATTCCTGTTGAGGTGAATGCAGCACAGAGAGCACAGTGTAAACACAAAACAAAACACATGCCAAGGCAAATAAACGGTGAATACCATTTGATTTGTCATTTTAGCAAGTTCAGCTGAGATCCTGTGAAGTGTCACTACACAAAAGTATTTTGAAAAGGAGCTCAGGGTTGTTTTTATTCTTGCAGCTCTCGGCCTAAAAGGCATGATTGTGTACCCAGGCAGTACTTCAGGTAACGTCTTCTTGTAAACTCCTGCTGGAAGTAAGAAAAGTGTGGTTTATCTTGCATTCAACGTTTTACTAAGACGAACAGTTCCCTGTTAGACGGTTTATTTTTAGTCTGCATTAGCTTACATGCTTTACTGTTGCTAGTCAGTGTATAAAATCCACTGACCCGCAAAAGGAGCACTTTTCTCCCGAGAGGTGTTTTGGATGCCAACTCGCACAAGCTGCTGCGCCTGCGGGCTGAAAACATACAGCTAGTTTCTAATACTCCACCCCCGGCTACACAAATCAATACGTACACACACTCCTGAAATGTCCCACAGCTGAATAGAGGCAGGAATTTCTGCTGTCTTCTTTCACTCATAGAGCTGCCAAGGCTATTCCTCTGATGTCCAGCCTGTCAATCAAAGAGCGGAGTTGGTGTCTGTTTTTAAAAGTTCACTGTTCACATGGTGATGGTCATCTATTCTCACTGTAAAAGAAACATCATACAGGAGTTTTCTCATTAACTTAATGTAAATATATGTTTGTGTTTTTTAATTCAAGTTAATTTTCAGAACTTCTAACTTCTTCTAACTTGACATCTTTTGACTTGGAATTATGAGTTAATGAATGTACTGTATAGAGTTTAATAAACACATTAAATTAAGTTTCTAAAGAAACATGATCAGATAAGCAAGTAAGTCTCTGTTGCTTGTTTTCACAATAATGAAAACACTACATACATGCTATCTCAACTGAATAAAGTTGGGAATGAATAAGCAGAAATGAAGAAAACAGCGTGTTTACATGACAATATTTTATGTAGAGTAAAAATTTAGTGTACACTGCTTACACCATACTTCATAACATGTTTATTATACTGGTAACATAAATAAAGTATGGTATGCTAGTGTTCATCTAAGTGTTAAATTTATTATTTGTGCCACAGGCATTTGTGTCAACAACACCTCACTAGATTTTTCAAAACAAATGTCAATGTGGCAATGAACATTTTGAACAGTTAGGATTGTGTAATGGACAAAATTCAAGCCTGACCAATTAGATCACAGTCCTCTTAAAGGTCCAGTGTGCAGTTTTAGGGAAATGTATTTGCATAATATGGCAAAATTGAATATAATATTTAAAAGTATGTTTTCACTCATATATAAATCGTTCTGTTTTCGTTACCTTGAAAAAGGCTGTGTATATTTACAAAGGGTGCAGATCCTCTTTTCCTACAGTATCCCAGACTGAATAAACCAAACGCTGGCTCTAGATAAAGCCTGTTGCATTTTGTTTGAGTTTTGCCACCAACATAGTTTCTCCTACATGCTTGGAAGGGGAGAGTGAGACAGGGTGAATCTGCAAGCTCCCTGCTAAATGACACTAAATCCTACATACTGGTCCTTTAATAGTTAATGCAGAACCATGGCTTTGATTTAGATTGTAAAATCTCCAAAATTCCTGCCTAATTAATTAACACATCCTCTTACCAACTGAATGCACTGTAATGAAAGCTGTTCTAAAGCTGACATAAAGCATTGATGTACACGTCTGTTGAGGTCTGTACTGCGGAACTATGAATACATTTTACACAGATTATATACAGCATAAAGCATATATTTAACCTTGCCAATGCAAATGGATCATCCAGCAGTTTGATTCTTCATTTCACATTAATGAGACAGCTTTTAAGCTGATTTAAATCTCGCTGTGTGTTCACGGACTTCCTCTTTTTCACATTAAAACTCAGGAG
Source organism: Lutjanus erythropterus (assembly GCF_056507025.1). Lineage (NCBI taxonomy): Eukaryota > Metazoa > Chordata > Actinopteri > Lutjaniformes > Lutjanidae > Lutjanus > Lutjanus erythropterus. The sequence goes on from NC_139334.1 coordinate 17,034,981, forward strand.
ATGATGACTATATTTTATTGAAGGAATGGAAATAAGTAATTTACTTCGGATGAAAAATCTTTTCCTTATCCTTAAATAAAACATCTTTACGAAGGCTTATAGGTGCAATATGCAGAGAGCAGCAGTACAGTAGGCACATTTAAACTTTGAGGTCTTCTATACTATGCGTGTGTGTGTGTGTGTGTGTGTACACATATGTCTGTATATAAATCAAGATATTTAACTTCCTTTGAAGCATTTTTTTCTGTCTTTCACACGTGAAATTTGAAGGTAGAGAGAGGAGGGAACGGGGTAGTTTGGCTTTTTAAAAAAGGTTCTTTAAGAATCGGGTGGTGGGCAAGCTGCGGAACCAAGAAGCACACAACATAAAATAATGCAGATACAATAGCAAAGTATGAAATATTACATATATAAACAAACAAATAAAACATTCTGCTGTGTGACATCCCCCCACTCTTTAATGTTGGCAGTCTCTGCAACATTAAATCAGTCCATTAGTCTCTGTAGCACACTGGCGGTTGGAGTCCAGTCTCCATAATGAAGATCCAAATGCAAAATATTTGCAGACCTGGTTTACATCGACCTGGTGCTTAGCTTCCCTAGCTTGCGCTTCCAACACAATGTCAACTTTTATAACCAAAATAAAACCAGTATGTCTGTCATGTTGGCCTTCCCTGCAACATTCAATCAGTCCATTAGCCTCTGTAGCTCACTGGTGGTTGGAGTCCACTAACCCTTCCATCTGTTCTTTCCAGGCAAGGTGTCTCAAATCATCTGGCCCTTTGAACTATGGCAACCAAGGTGCACCAGGACATACAGACAACAACATGGCTAGCTAACCTCCGTGGTTATCACAGCTGCTCACAAAACCTGATCCTGCCGACATCGCCAAATTTTATGTAAGGTGAAGGGAAAGGGGAGGTTGAATTTTATCAAAGTGCAATTCAAATTTGCATAACCACGGAGTACACACATAAAATCATGCAGATAAAATACCAAAACACTGAAATACATAAAATCATGCAACATAAAATACTGTAGCAAATAAAAAAACCTAAATATAAGCAAATAAAATAAAACCAATACTTCTGCAATGTGATATCCCTCAACTCTTTATTGTCGGCAGTTCCTGCAACATTTAACCAATCCATTAGTTGGCAAAAAAGTTGGCCAGAACAGTTTCCTACATTTTCTTTTTGTATTTACGGATAAAACTGTGACAAAAACAGATTTGGCTACCTCAGTCTGGACAATAATGCATGAAAAAAGTGAACTGGCATTGCATTGCAGCCATTTTATTTTCATTATTTAATTTAATTTAATTTAATTTTTTCTTACTTCACTTTAACTGCTTTTTTTTTTGTTATGTTACTGCCTCACCAACCATCTCACCAACAGATCACTTTTATTTTTGTTGTATCGTCGTTATCGCTGTCCACCATATACTGTGCAAGCACTATCTTCAAAGGAAAAATTAACCAGTTGCAGTAACTAATACACAGACTGTGTTTTTCTCTTCTCTCTCTTATCTGCTCACTCCAGACTGGTCTGAGACGAAAACTGCAGACTTTTCCAGGGAAAATGGTAAACACTCTCCACAGTGATGAGGAAAAGGGAATCCAAGACAAGGAGAGTAAGGAGGAGAGCATCCTGGCCATGTTGGGCATCATTGGGACCATTCTCAACTTGGTAGTCATCATCTTTGTCTACATCTACACCACCTTGTAGGTCTCAAACTCTTACCGTACTTCATGGGCAGGCGGATCAGAGCTCATTTGTGCTGTTGTAGCGGCAGTATGTTTACTGATTTGGAGATGACGATGGAAGGTGCGAGGAAGAGCTTCGCCGGTGGTGAAGTGGATCTAAGACTATGTGACCGTCATATGGAGTCCATCCTGCATCACTTCAAGCTACTAAGACTATGTGAGACTGGCTTGTTCCTCTCCTCTTCACAGGTAGAATTATCCAGAATACCTGGTCACTTTTGACTTGTACATAAATGCATGAACCTAATGAGAGACACTCAAAAAGTTGCAGCTTTCACCTACACAGGGAAATGAAAGACTGCAGAGACAGAGCATGGACACTTTTGGAAAATATTTTTCAGATGTTCTTATTAACTGAAATATGAAAATGATCTGAGTTGCTTACATGGGGTAAAAGATAAAGATGTACAGAGAAGGTAAACACAGGTATCTGCATTGCTGTTTATTATTTTTCTCAATGTTTCTCTCAGTAACATCCATTTATATGCGATATAAACAGATATTAAAGGTTTAATGTTTGTTTTTATACTGTATTTCTCGCTGTTTTCTTGGAAAATTTACTTTGGATGGTGTTTAATTTGACTGAAGACTATATGAAAATGTGTTGCATTTGTTTAACATACATTTACTGAAACAAATGGTGTCTTTAAATGGCATTAAGTCAGCCTGAAGTGCTGGCATGCTATCCGTAAATGGGTGCACTTGACATTGTGCTTGACATAAAATGGTGGAAGATCAGACAAAAATGGGCTTGATTATCATTTATGATTCAAGTTTTTAATGCATCACTTCAGGGTCATAAGCACTAAAAAAAAAGAAAAAAAAAAAAAAGATTTTAACTTTTCCAGCTCTGGAGGCTGAGGAGCATCTTCTCAGGAGAACTGAGAAAAAACCTTCAGCCAGATGCAGCTACTTAGGGGTGATACTTAAATTGCCAACATTTACATTTACAATAAGAGATACTTGGGGCACCTGTTCACTCATATGTGTACATAGAATTTACTGAGCTTGAGAGTTTGCATTTTTCAGCCATTGATCTCAGTTTATACATTTCTGATTCATAATTTAGACTTGTGCGTAATGACTGTATGCCTTAAAACATGAGGAAATGGCTATTTCCATTATGTATAAAATTATCAGGTTATTACTATTTTGTGAAAGGGTTCACTTGTTGTATATACATATATTTCAGTGCCAATGTCATATTGTTTTTATTGATGAAAGGTCATTTATTGGGTCATTTTATAAAAGTACCTGTTTTTGTCTTAAATAACATGCAAAACCTTGAAATGTGGAGTTATTTCCAGACCTGGGCCCATTTTTCTTCATTTATATCTTTTTCTGTAGTGTAAGATGGTCAATACTGTAAATGATGTGAAATTCACATGGGACTTTTTTGAGTAACTTTTGGTATTTTTCTCTTTGATTGACTGAACTGACACTGTGTCATTTGTCCTTGATGTCTTACACATCATCTCTCTGGGAGATGTCAAAGCTAAATTTTACTTGACCCAGGAATGGAAATATGGCAACATGTTTTTGTACTTGAGGGTAAAACATGAGCAGTAAGTGTGTCAGAAAATCATTTCTGCATTTATAGTTGATCATAATCTGGGCCAGTGTGTTTCAGCTTGTACAGACTGAATCAGGTCAAGTCATGTGACAGTTTTGACTGATACAAACTTTTCTGTTTTCTATTCATTTGTGTATAACACGCAATATTCTCAGTTACCTCTGAGTTACAGATTAATTTGATTAAATTGCACAAAAGGAATAGTTCGACATTTTAGGAGATATGCAATGGGTTTCTGTAGGTTGCCTGGCAACTAGTCTTTATGCTAAGATAACCATCTCCTGGCTGCAGAGATGGGACCAAATTGTTGTTTTGCAAGTTACAAGTATGTCTCGAGCCTTTGCACTCAGGTCCAAGTCAAAAAGGGAAGGTCCCAAATCGAGAAATGCCGTTTAAACAACAGAGCCTCAACATACCGATTTTTGTGCAACTGTCAAACAAAGTTGTAAGTTGTTGGCATCTCCATTTTTCATACTCCAATTAGTTTTTCTCTTGATCACTACATAGGTTTTGTACATTAATGAAATTATCTGTTTTTTTTTCAACTGGAGTTTTAAAAAGGTAATGCTAGTTCTTAATGGTTCTCTTCTGCAGCTTGACTGGATGCTGTTTATTGGTTCAAAACAAAGTGGATCAGGGGACTTGCTGGGAATTAATAGAGCTAAAGTCAGTTGATTCAGGAAATGAAGTGAAATGACATGACTTGTGGCACACTTTTTAATATTTGTGCTTATTGTAAGGTACAGCATCAACTATTTTCTCGCAAAACGCTCAAGTCAAAATAAAGTCAAGTTGTGAGCCTTTAAAGTTTTGTCAAGTTGAGTCATCAAATTTGTCACTCAAGTCTGACTCAAGTCCAAGTTATATGACTTGAGGCCACACCTCTACCAGGCTCTTACAGAGAGATATGAGAGCAATATCGATCTTCTCATTTAACTCAAAAAGACAAAAAAAAGTGTATTTCCCAAAATGTCAAACTATTCCTTCAAAAGAAAAGAAAGCTATAAGAGATGAGAGAAGGTAAGTGTGATGTACAGTATGTAGAATGTATGTTGGGTATAGAAAACAGACTACATTATGTGTGAACTATTATGTTTGTGTCCGTCAGTCAACAACCTCATGATTTCAGAAAGTGCCTGAGATCAAAGTGTCTCAACCTCACCAGTCAGAGGCGATGGAAAGGAAAACACAAACCAGTGAGAGGAGGAGGAGTATCTTGCATTTAATGGGACTGAATTTCTACTACATGGCTTCGTTAATAAAGTCAGCCAGTTGTTTGTCTTGGGTGAGGTGCTCCTACTTGTTTAACAGAATATGGAAAATGAAAGCCTAGTACAGTAAGCACATGGACAAGTCTTACGAATGTATTCATATTTGATGTAAAAGTTTATTCTTCCTCTTATCTTTATTGTTTACTTCTCTTTCCTAAAGCTATGTAATCTGAACTTATTCTTCTTATGTTTTATTTATGTGTATGCTAAATCTATTTAAACTCATTGAATAGTCTCTTGTGGCTGACAAATGGAAGGGTTAAAAGTTTTTTCAGCTTGCAGTTAATAAATAAAAACATCTTGAAAACTGATTTCAATGGGATGTGTTGTCTTTGATCTGTGGGGATGATCAATGCTAATAAATTAAGTTTGATGCACAACATACCAACTACATTCATTAAATACAATATACATCATTTTTGAAAGACTCTTTCAGCGTCATGATAAGAAAATGAAGGTTTAGCACAACTGACATCTTTGAAAATCTATATTTTTGTGCATTTGACAGCTGTGTGAGATTACAACAGAGGCTTGGATGGAAGATGGAGGAAGAAACTGAACCTTAAAGAGTCCACAGCATTACATTTCTCTGTCTGGCTGCAAATCATACTGAAAGATGGAGAAAAGGGACAAAGACACAGAAACCAAATCGTCCTCAACAAATTTATTTTTATTCCATCTCCTTTGGGTTTGTATCTTTGAGGTCATATATGTGTCAGAATAATTTCCCACTCCATTAGGAGGGCTCTGTGACTGGTAACATACTGGAATAATCCTGTTGGAGGAGAAAAAAAAAACAGCTTGACTCCACTTTTTTCTTTAAATATAATAGATGAGGCAATGAACCAAGAAAAGAAAACAGGGTTGTCTGAGGAACCTCAGCTGCTTAAATTCACACATGCCCAGCAGCCTGCTTTGAGCTATTGTTTCACCTGGATCCAGGAGGCAGCCAGCGCAGCCTTCGAAAAATCATTCCCCTCTTTTGAAGCTGAAAGATGCTTGGTGAACAATGTGCAGGAGATTGTGGTGCATCGCAGATGGATGATTCAAGCGAGCAGATTGTCCGTGCAGACGTTCCATCTCTATCTAGCTGAGCTGACATGGTTTTGATGGTTTCACAGAAAAGCTGTGCGGGCGATTAATCCATCCACCACGCGAGCCCCACCAAATCAACAAGACATACTCATGGCTGGCAGCGTCAGCCTGCCTCTGTTGTTATTCAAAGGCATTTCAACCTGTGGCAGCAGCACGCATTAAAATTTAATGCCACGTTGCAAAGCATAGTTTCCAGTAGGACACAAACTCACTGGCTGATTTTTTTTTTTTTTTACCCCCAATAATCATATCAACAGAATACAGATTATTTCATTACAAAACACCACCCTTCACGCATGATCACACCCAATGTGAGAATAATTCAACTCGACTGGGAAAAGGGTCAAATGTGTAATCTGTTTTTGGCAATAACAAGTTTTGCTGTAATTAAATCAGAACAGTGTGTTGAGAGGAAGAATCCAAACAAGAATTTGATTACATTTGTATCCGTGTTAAACACTATAGACAGATAATTTATCACTTAAAAACACCAAAACATAAACATGGATCCAATGACAGCTGGGATGTGCTTTCATAGCCGCAGCTTTACACTATTTAAGCTAAACAGCAGAGAGGAGAGATAATGCAGGATCATTTAATCTGATGTTCAACTTCTCAGCTGTATCAAGTGATCAGTCTCTCTCCCTCCCACCTTTTTCTTCAGAATCACTCATACAAATAAAACACAGTATCAGTAAAGTATAAAACATCATAGTGTGACGTAATCTGCCAGTTTGGGTAGAAAGGTACTAAATGGTTAGAATCACAAGTCAGTCTCTAAACACTTTACTCAGAAGTTGGGGACTATAGTATGTGTCTTTGTTGCTAAAATGGGGTGGAAACAAGTAGAGTTTAAAGGAAAAAAAAAACTCCATTGTGAACCAACCCAGAGTCTTTAGGGGGGTCCTCCTTACTGGGGCAGTGACATCATGTGCTTACTACTGAGGAGAATTGGGGGAGAGCATTGTTTCTGGTAAGGAATATCCTTGAATAAAATGTAAGGGGCGTAGGTTTGCAGCTACAGTGCATTTAGAGATCCCCATATAAACCTTTCCTGCCTAAGAGCATAAGAACGAATTTCAAAATGTGGGTAAAGTAAAATCATGGGGACCACTTCCTTACTGCAAGTTGGTCCAGTTGTGACAATGACAGCTGCAAAAGGTGAATATCATAGATATCACCTCACTCTCTTTTCACTTATGGCATATATCTCTGCCAGGGTAAACAGTAAAGCCTCTTTTATACTTTTGTGTCAAATCTACATTGTAGGTACAGTATAGATTGTTTACATACATCTGAATCCCATGCATAAAAGCACTACATAAACAGGACTATTTCTTTTCTGTGGCATCAAACACAACTCGGTAACTATTAAATTGTGAAACCACTGATAATAATAACATAATGCCTGACCAGAGAATCAGTCGCCTCTGTAGAGTGGGCAGATTTGAAGGTCTGGACCCAGGCAAACAGAAACGCCACTGCCATCTAGCACTTAGGAGGTGTAATTGCACAGCAATGCAGACACATCAGAGCACAAATGCTTGGTGTATGTACAACTATAAATCAGATATGACAACTACATTTAATGCAACGTAGCATGAGTGTTAAATTGTTCCTATCTAAAGGATGAAATTTCAAATATGAAATATGTAGTTCTCATAAAAATGTGCATTTTGTAAATGATTAAAATACACATAGGTAAAGGAAGTTCTCATCTAACAAGAATAGAAAGAATGTACCTTGAACTCAATGGCCAGTGGTTTGTATTCCCTGAGCTAACTAGCCGTGGACAGTGATGTTTCCAACAGTGACGGTGGAGTTGCAGGGGTTGTCAAAAGGTATTCTGGGAAATGTAGGAAATCACTAACTGAAGCCGAAGTATGTTAAGAGATAAAAAGTGTACATGAGTGGAGCATGTAGGGGTGAAATCTCAGGTGAGGATGATATCTTTTGACAGAACACATCTTGGTTCATCCCGATAATTCCTCTGACACATTCTCAGATAAGAGACACGTAGAAAAGACCTGTTCCATACCAATTTCAAATAACCTTCTGCACTCTCTGTCAAAGTTCAAAAGCTTTAAGAAAATCAGGGAAACAAAGCAAGACTTTTCCTACCCAACCAGGTCACAGTTCACTCCGGAGTATCGATGTCGTGACTCCGCTGAATCCAAAGTCCTCCTTCAATTAGAGATGTGAGAGGATTTCCCCAACAGATGTGTCCTATATAGATTTCCTGTCACAAAGGGTGCACATATCCAGCTGCCTTTCTTCACATTTATTCATGCAGAGAAATAAATCCTGTGATCAAAATCGGGGAACAGGCTTGAAAGCCGTGACAAATCCTGATATAAATGTAAAACTTGAGAGAGGAAAGTGTGAAACTGTCAGGTTCAGCTTGACTGTTAGAGATTACTTTTTTTTTTCTTTGCATGGGAAATTTTTTGGGTCGTGTTCTTCTGGAGATCAAGCTGTCAGCGAAGATGGCTGCTTAAGATCACAAATATTTGGGGATATTTTGAGGAGATCTTACCTTCTACTGGCAACATGAAGAGGATTATCAAGGTACAAAAGGTGCAGTGTAGATACATTTCAATGGATTTGAGCAGGGTGGCAGTGGATTGTTTCCCTTTAAAGTCAAATTAAAATAAAATTGAGCACTTGAGTCATGATAGCTTCCACTAACCAGTTGACCTAGCAGCATAGCTTTCTATGGAGGTGAAAATGACTTTTTTCAAGTTATTTCATTTGTTCCTTTACCCCCTGCAATATTTCAAAATCATCCACTGTCCAAAAATGACGAAAAAGATAGTTGTTTGTTTTTTTATGAACAATAGGGGTAAATACTAAGCTCACTGGCACGCACATTGTATTTCCTGTGACTACTTCCTAATAAACATCAGTGACTTCTCTCAAGGACTTTCACAGAAAATCAGCTCATAATACTGCAAATGCATAAATATTGCAATATTTTAATCAGTGGGCCATTGGCTCAGTCACCATTGTGTTACCTTATTTGGACATGGATTTAAATGAAAATCTTCTAGACTGTCACTTTGAAATGCTAACAATAACCAATGTGGGCTTTTGAAGAGCACAAAAAATGTCTTGTATCAGCATCATCAGGGATACGGCATGTTCCACTAAGTAGCACATCACAGACGTTGACAGCGCATCTCCTGGATGTCAATCAACAGCCACCGTAGGAAACACCCACCCAGAGGCCTGAAGCTTAGATTGTTTCCACAATTATGTCCAAAAATTGATTTATGTTCTTGTGAAAAATAGAAGTATCATTACAGTTTATATGTCCTTACACAAAACGTGAGTATAAATTCCAGTGCAACTCATGTGAATAATTTTCCTGTCTGCCATCTTTGCATGATTTGAAAAACTAAAATCTGAAACCTGACCAGTGAGTAATGAGAAAAAAGTCATTAGTTTCTCCCTCACTATGCGAAACTATTCTTGTATCATTATGCCTGTATTAAGATCATAAAACACATGCAAACAACACACCCACGCATCCATCTCCCGTTTCCCTAAATCACACACACACACACATACACATTCAAACACACACTCTCACACATGCTCACTCTCACAGCTTTATTAGCAGTAGACAAGACGAGGAAGGGAAAGTCATTAGAAGGAGAAGATGCTTCAAAGCAGTTTGTCTTGCATTTAGGACACAAGCCAAGGATGCTCACTTGACAGAGCAAACATGCTTTGTAGTCATCTTTACCTTAGAAAGTGGGTCATCACTATCAACACACTGGATGGAATATAAAACTTTATGAGCCTCTGTTTGGCATCTTAAGACACTAAGCTTAATTTGTCACTTACAAGCAGGGTTGGGAGGGTTACGTAAAAAAAATGTAGTCCGATACTAATTACCTGTTAAAAATGTAGTCTGTAACCCAATCCAGGTTTCACAATATGAGTAATGTAACTTGATTACTTTCCCTTACTTTTGGATTACCTCAATTCTAAATATGGTGATATTTTTTTGACCAATATAATGTTTTATATTTGCTGTAGGTTTAGTAAAATTTGTCCAGCTATTTCTTCCTTTGTTATACAAATGCATGTTTAATAAACAGATGAACAAGTAAACATCCCCTGGAAACAACAACAACAACAACAACATTATGGTAAACAGAGATCAGTTAATTAAAATTTTTCTCCATACAGACAGGTTAAAAATCTGTGTTCAGGGTAAACTGACCTTGTCTTCAGTATATTCTGCTCCAGCAGGTGAAAGAAACGTGTTTACATTAATTAAATAAGTGCAGCTCTTTGACCACAAGTGATGTGCTGACTATGATTAATTATGTTAATATTTGCTTGGGGTCTGGTGTTGCAGAGTGGCATGATTAAGTAGCTATCTCTTGCAACTGTCAGACAACTTTTGCTTTTTAAATCCAGGCTGATCTCCCTAAGTACTGTGTTAGCCAACTGGAAAGTCTTACAGCAAGTTGGGAAGATTTTCACTTGTGGTTTGGTTTAGGGGATCACGCTGTGTCTCAGCTTACTACGCAGCAAGTTTTAGGGTTTTTACTTACAGAATATACAACATATGTCATTGTTTATGAGATCAATCAAAACCAATAAAAATCTGTCTTCACTGAGTCTTGTCACTGAATGATTTTACCATGAAAAGGATGTCCATGACAAAACTTAAGAGTAAAGATAAAGAAACTCATGCCTTCACGGTAAAGGACAGATCACAGCAAGCAGTTTTTTTAATGGGCAGAAGAGAAGGAAAAGTCGAGGGAGGGGAGGGACAGCTGTGGTGTCTCAAGCTGAGACTGGACGAGTCAGCTCCCAGTATCTGTCACTGTTGTCCAAACAAAGACTGCTGAGCTGATCGATAGAGTGCAAAGCATGGGGCTTCTGGAAAACTGACTATTAAGGTGAAATGTCTGTTTATGAGCACAGTGTGTTTGCATGAAAAACTACTGATTCAAATAAAACCTCTTTTGCCTTTTTTGCATTGGAACTCCAGCATTAAACTGCAAGGTACTGCTGGTCAGAAAGTACAAGACAGATTTGATCTGGTGTGAAATCGATGCTCGCTAACTACTTAGACTGTAGTGGATAAGCTCAGCAGAATGGGTTTTGCTCTTACTGTACTTCTCACTTTGAGTCTGATTTGTACCCAGAGGAGAGGAATGGATGACTCCTTGGCCAAATGATTAAGGCCGGGTAGACGCGAGGTTTAAGCAGAAAAAAGCCAGCGACCAGACACAGTCGTATTCAAGGGCTGAAACACCCCAGTGCACTTCAATCAGACCAGTTGTTGAGGTGGCACACACACACGCTGTGTAGTTGCTGAATGTACATTCACTCAGTCCTGCTGTTTGAATCTCTGGTATATCCAAGGAGCTTATGTTTGTATGATTTCTGTACTTGTGCAAAGTCTTTACATGAAAAAACATACAGGATTTGCACACTTAATTAATTAAGAGTGGTGTATACTTTGGGGAAATTAGTTTGCTTTTAAAATTAAAACTATGATAAAACACTGGTTTCCAAGATCGTACACTAAAGTGGTTACCTTTCACATGAGTGAATGAGAGCAATATGTATTACTAAATGGCTGTGCTTAAAATATAGTTCATATAACATGTGGTGTACCACAAGGATCCATTTTGGGACCCTTATTAATTATTCTTTAGATTAAAGTAGTTTGTAAAATTTTCTTTTCCCATTTTGTTTGCTGATGATACCAACATGATTCTTCTTGCCCCTTTTCAATCCTTGAATAAACAATAATAAGTCATAAAAATAAACGTTTATTCATGATGGAGTACAGAGGATGAACTGAAGAGTACTACCGCAGCAGATGCTTCTGTATCTCTTGCCAGACGGCAGCAGGATGAACAGACTGTGGCTGGGGTGACTGTTGGCTTTTACTATCCTTCCACTTCCTCCTCCTTTTTCAGCACCACTGGAGTTGCTTTGCTTTATTTTTCAGCAGTTTGTACATTATGCACAGCCATTTGTTTACATGAGTTGGCTACTGTCTTCCCGAATCTTTGACAGATGTGCAGTAAGATCATAGAATAGTCCAAGTTGGTGGGGGAGCCCTGTGACTCACAGATGTTATTCTGGTGCCATTTTAGCAAATAGATGTAGATGATGTAGATGTAAAAATAGATGTAAAAAGATAATTATTTTAATAAATTTTTACTTTTAGTAAAGAACGAACAAAAAATAACACACATTTATGAGGCTTTTTATGGGAGCCTTGGTAGCTTGGGGCCCAGGGTAAGGTCCCCCCTGGACTAAAGAAAATCAAAAAGTCTTGCAACTTGACTTGGACTTCAACTTTAACCATAGACTTTACTTGGACTTTACTTGAAAATACTTTATACCTTCCCTCAAGCCCAAGAAAATTAAAAAAAGGTGCCACAAATCAAGTCATTTCCTGAGTCAACTAAAGTTATAACTATTGACTATCTCAGCAAGTCAGCACTCTTTTTCTCAGATCCACTTTGTTTGAAGCAATCCTACAGCATCCAGGCAAGTTGCAGGAGAGAACCATGAAGAGTTAATGTTACATTGCTGAGCTCCCGCTGGAACAAAATGATACCAAACATAATTTTGTTCAAATACTAAAAATACATGGTAGTTAACAAAAAATGAAGTGACGACATTATGAGTTGTTTAGGATTCGAAAATCAAAATTTAGGACTTGGGACTTGATTTGGGACTTGCTTGTCTTGACTTTGGACTTGAGTACAAAGACAGACTTACCTGTGACTTGTTCCTACCTTTGGCAATTACCATATTGATATTATAATTTATACCCATTTTAAAATAAGGCACCCTCCATAGGTTGTAATGACTTTAATTACTTATATAAATCATTCACTTTTGCTTTATAAGCCATTATTAAGAACTATTTTACAGTTTGCAGGTTGTGAAAAATCTCTCGGGCTGGGGTTTTGTCACACTGAAGGGGGATAATAATGTTCTCAGTAATAACTGAATTACGAAGCATTTGTAAATAATGTATTAACAGCAGCTTTTAGTTATTACCTGATGTGTGAAAACCTATGAATCTTAAAGCTTTCAGCTGTTCCTTCAGTGATTTTTTGAAGGTTTTATAAACCCAAGAGATCAAGGGATTTTTTTCTCAGCTCACATTTATGCAGTATAATCTTTAATAAAAGGGAAAACTGAATGCATAAAGAAAACTGAACAATCAATTGAATTTGAATGAAAACACAGGGGCCCACTGCCTTTAAAAATGACAGAAATCCATACCATCCTGCAGATAAAAATAACACAGGCTGATGTAAAGCCTCACTTGAAGAAGTGCCACTACAGAGAAGAATGAATTACATAAGAAAGTGAACCATGTTCCGAGTTGTAAAATGTGGTAAAATCAGTACAGAGAGCATCAGCATTGATTATGTAACAACTAAAATAATCCAGTTTGTTTTGAAGTTTGTGTGCAGGGTTTTTTAATAAGTAAGAGGGATATCGAGGCTAAAATCCTCACCACAGAGAGCTCATGCTCACCAGCCAAAGGCAGGTCAAAAACAGCAAACTTTGTCATTTCAAAGTCAGACAGCTCATGCATGTTTCAGGTCAGCTAAATTACAAAAAAGGTAACATAATCTGTCTTGAAATGCTTAAAATGTAAAGCTAAATTTAAGCCCAAACAATGGATGCAACTGACAATATATATTGTTACAACATAAATTATCATCACGGCTTTTTTTAGTGTTTGCAATAAAGGAGTCCCCTCATCTAGTGTTTGAACAGCAGCAGCAGCAGCAGCAGCCCAGTCCAGCTCTGGCACACAGTCACATTTTAATGGGGTCACAATCATCACGGTCGCTGTCTGCTTGTTGGACTCGAGCACCTTCCTCTGTCAGGCTGAAAACACAGAGCCACCGCTGCTTTGTTGAACATTAAACGGTGCTGTAAGGACAGGCGCAGGATACAGAGGCAGACAAAACAAGCGTGCAGACGACTGCCAAGGAACAGAGAGGGGATGTCTTCATTTAAGCTGCCAGAGTAATTTCACAGCTCCAAAGACAGGTCTGTTCTGAGGAGGAGGAGGAGGGAGATGGACACACACTGCCCTCTGCTGAAGGATAATCAGTATTTCACAATATTCTGCACATGTACAGTAGAAGACACATGAAAAGATGCTCTAATGGAATATGTTAATTGTATTCATTGTATTCACCACATTAGATAGATAGATGGGAAATTCTTATGTTACAGCAGTGAGTTATCCTGCATAGCACAGAGACAGTAAATACAAGGTTAATATACCTATACACATTTACATATACACATACCAGAGGAGAAAAATAAATAGAAAATTAAATCAACAAATAACGGATGTATTTAAAATAGTTAAATACAAGAAAATGTTAGATTATTTTTACGTATTTACATCTGTAGAATACAGAATATAGAGAATATACAGGAACACACTACACAAAATATTAAAATATACAAGAATAATATACAAGCACACGCTATACCAAAATCTGAAAATGTACAAGAATAATATTCAAGAAGAGACTATACCAAAATATAAAAGTATACAAGAACAGACTATACCAAAATTTAAAAATATACCAGAATAATATTCAAGAATCACATTATACAAAAGTCTAAAAATATACGTAAGTAATAAGGTCACACCACAACAATATATACAAAATGTACAAGAATTTATACAAGAACACATAATTCTAATACGTAAAACTTTTTTTTTTTAATTATATGCAGTATAACAGCTATGAGGTCATCCCAGCATTTCACCGTGGTCTGTTCAAATATGTGACCTCACCAAAATTTGTCAGCTGCTGACATCTAGCTGACACAGACGGTAACAACAAAGTATCCAAGAAACAAACAGTCAGGAAATACAATATGACAAAACACCATTAATGTGAAGTAAAATGGAGTTATTTTGCATGAGATTGGGTGGCTTTCTTCACTGATTATATTCTGTTCAGAGCTTTAAAAGTGTGACTCTGCTCCTGATCTGTATTCAGCCTGTTGCAAAAGGTGTCCACTCCGCTCGGCTTTGACAGAGTCCATTGATATTCAGCAGGGGGAGTGTTTGATTTAAACAGGTAGTGCTCTACTCAGAACAAAATCTCATCTCTGACTCTCAGTCATATTAAAGTTCAGGCAGGGATTTGAAAAATGATACAGGCGCACTACAGTGACAGCTGAGTCTTTCTATTCACCGGGATGTAGAGAGGAAAAACATTAAACTGTGGTTTTGAACTGTGAGGTTATGTCTCCACACGGCATTGTTTACACTAAACCATAACACTGGGGAGGGTGTAGTTGTCCATCTTTGCAGGCGATCATGTCAAGACAGGAGCTTACTCAGCCGCCCCCTGCTGAACTCATCCCACAGGTAATCAGGATGTTTTTTTTTTAATCCACAACAACTCTCACAGAAATCATTCAGGGGAAAGTGCAATGAGTGTGAAAGGAGCATTAACAGAGCAGCTGGTTATTAGTTTCATTGATATGGTGAGTTATTTCAAGCCAAGCCAACCACAGTATTGTGTAATGAACATGTTTATCTGAAAGAGTCGGTGATGTGTGGTCAGGACAGGCAGTGCCTCTCCAAAGCTAAAAAGAAATTTTGAGATTACATGATAGTTTTATCTATTGATCATTTTCTTTTTTCGCCTCACAAGACTGTTGTCTGTGTTGGCAAAGGGTCTATCATAACCATACAGCATGGTTTGTGTTTTGTAAACCTACCCAAGTAGTTTTTGTTCTTAAGTAGTTGTCTTGCCTAAACCTAACCAGACCGTGCCGGAAAACTGAAAATAGAAAGTCAACTAAGTCTAAAAATATCTTAAAAGTGAGATTTAGCTTCACATGGGAAATCCGTGTTTGATCCAATCATCTACCACAACCACATTGTTAAACTTCTCCCAAGTGCCAGTCTGCATTCATCCTCACAGCCAATCAGAGCACAGTAGGGCAGACCGTAGCGGAACAGTCGTAAGCCAACATTTTGCAGATTCATGCATGTGTAGTCGGTTCTCTCACTAGATTGAATGATCAATGCTGAGGCAAAGACCAATCAGACAGTGTGGCTGTTCCATGTCACGCGACATCCACTCCTTCTCATGTCGTATTGCAGCCCTCCCTGCCTGGCTAGCAGTGCAGCAGTTACAGCCGTTTGTGCATATTGTAAGCGTGCCTTTTCTCAGCTAGCTGCTAACACATTTTAGCATGTACAGTATAACACCTTATCCTACCTGCATGCAATGTGAACAAATGTCAGTGACTAAATGCATTGCTCTCATCAAGCAATGCTAAGCAGAACATTAATTGTATGCCCTGTGTGTATTTATTCCTGTTGCACATGTTGGAAGCATTGCAAAATGGGTAATTCATGAAGTTGAGATGAGGCGTTATCTACACGATACCTTCTTATTCAACAAGAAAATTCTAAGTAGGGTGTCAGGAGGCTGGAGGGAAATCACCAGGGAGCTGCTCATCAAGGTAAATGCCCTCACTGATACCAAGCTGCTTGCTTCTGGCTATATTGTATGTCATTTTTGATAGGAAATATCTAAACATCTATCACAATATGAAACGTGTTTTCTGGTGCAGATACTCACCAGCCTTTTACTTGAGTGGTTACGTCTCCAGTTTAATCTGCATGAGAAATTAACTTACTTACTAAAATGAAAATCTACCAGCCACTGATAGATATATGTTCAAATTCACCTTAATCATCATCATTATTATTTTGTGTCTGAAATCTATGTCATTTTCATATGTTACCAGCATTTTGCTGGCAGCTGATCCTAATTTCCCACTCTGAATGGGCAATCCTCTACCAATTTTTTCTTCCAGTGAGAAAATAAAATAGACAAAACATTTGCATTTGGCATGATAATAATAATCAATTTTTTAAGCGACTGAAGATCCAATCATCACTAAAGCATACGGCCCTGATCAGACAGACTGAGAGGCATCATTTCTGGTAGTTTTGATGAGTGTGATGCAGACTGAGTCACAGCAGTCAGACAGAAACAAACAGATGGAGCGCTCATGTGGTCTGTCAGCCGCCTAATGTTCTCACCATGATGAAACTATTGATAAAGTCAGTTAAACATTTGATCATCATCTGTCACAGAACTGCATATTCAAGTAGATTCACTGTGGACAGAGGGGGCGCGATGTGAAGTGATGCAACCCGGTAGGACAAGATGTCACGGTCAGCATAGATATTCCTGACTTAACATTGTCTAATGAAGAAAACTCAGTGGTTTTCTGGGGCTCAGGGACCAACAGATGTCCTTCAGTCGGTTGCAGGGGGTCCCCAGCAAAAGTCGGAACAGAATATTTTAACTTATGTCACATTTATCATTATTTTAACACAAATCACATTTTTTCAGAAGCTGTAGCAATAAAGTCGGAAATAGGGTTGGTCATTTGGATTTTTTTCAGGTATAATGATTCTAGCTTGATCACTGATTGACACAAAGTCACACGTGCATCTATTGTGAGGGTCTTTGACATATTTTGTCTATATATACATAATATGAAACTGTGCTGCTGTGTTAATTGAATGTAGATGGCTGCCACAGTGATAGGTCACTGCCTACACAGGCAAAGATTTCACTGCACTTTCCTACTGAAAGTTGTCACAAAATGAAGGGATATAAGACATGTTGGATTTATGTGAGGCTAAACTAAGCTGTTAAACAGGCTGATGACTAACACACATGTCAAAACATCAGGCAGTTCCCAAGTTAACACCACTTAATACTTTGCGGGGTACAAATGAAAATAAAGACATCAAACATTCATGAGCTCCAGCTTTATGGAGATTTACATGTTAATACAGACAGTAAACATGCCATCAATACTGACTGTGTAGCACCTGACCGATTTCTTAATGAGTCTACCAGCGGACACGACCTTGTAGTCGTCCCACTTTCCCTTTAAACGCTGGTAAAATAAAAGTGCAACATGAAATACAACCTTTGGAGTCGCTAATTTTCAAGTGTCTGTTCATTTGACTCTACTGACAAAATTAGAGGAGACAATTATTCCATTAGCTCAGGCCGAGAATGTGTCACCTTCTGGGGATGAACGGCTAATGTACTGCATCTTCTTGTATACATGAATAATTCATAATCATTAATTACACCCATTGCACGACCTCATCCAACCCCTGATAAAAGAAACCCCATTATTATACATTTAATCTTGGACATTGTCCTCGCGTGTGGACATGGAATAAGAAGGAAGAAAAAAAATGTTTTTATCATAAAAGCAGTCTAAACCGTAAAACATTACATGAAGGCTTTTTATGATATGATAAAAAAATGATATTCTGTGACATCTTTGAAGCAAAGCATGCTACCCGAAGATGTTTCTTGTGTAGTCAGTTTGGTGTCATGTTTTATTAGTGTTTTCTGAGTTCTCCGGTGTGTTATTTGCAGCCACCCAGGTCACTATTGGTCAAACTAGTTTGCAGTTCTTCTGCAAATAAATGTGTTGCTCTGCAGCACAAGCTTTCTTACAGGAAAGACTTAAATGTAAATGGTTTGGGTTGTTTTTTTTTGTTCACCTTGATTTTATTTTCCCAAGCATCAACGTTTTGCTGTTTCCTTTTGCAAGAGGACACCAGTGAGCACCATTTACAAGAAAGATGGTCTTGAGGTGAGGACAATTCAGAATATGTTATCATTAGAGTTTAGAGATGAAATAGTGCTTCAAAGCAATTAAAAGACCAATGAACTAAATATTTGCATTGCAAATGGAATTTTGATTTTGATCCACACAATTTTTGACATGCCAAAATAAATCCTGGAGTATTTTTTTTAATCGAGAAAAAAAAATAATTAGGCCTAATAATGGAATAATTCAACTAAACTTGGCTGTATTTATTTAGCACATTTCATACACACATGCTTCAGACAGCAAAATTAAAACAAAAATACAAATGCATAAATAAAAAAAACTGCACAAAATAACAACAATAAAACAATAACATGTTTTTTTAAAAAATGATTGTATTGTATTAACTAAAGCAAAAGAAAAACTTTGAAATAAAGTAATATGAAAACCAATGATTGAAGCTAAAAATTAAACACCAGATTAAAAAGAGGTCTTTACTTTCCTTTAAAAAAATACTGAGAGAGCTTGCTGATGTCCAAAGGCAATGAGTTCCATAATTTAGGGGCATAAAAACAGGAGGCGCTCTCACTGGAACATTTATATAAAGCTTAATAAACAAGTTAAAAAACTTTAAAATCAGTTCAGAAACAGAACAAAAACAGGTATCAGTGCAGTGTTTTAAGCAGTGGGGTCATGTGATCCATTTTCTGGGTTTTGGTTAAAACTGGCTGAAGTTTTCTTATCAGCTTTTTGGTTAAATGGGTAAAATAGGAATTGCAGGAGTCTAAATGGCTACTAATAAAAACATGAGTGAGTATTTCTACATCACCACAGAATAAATCAGTGATGGTAAGAAAGGATTTTTTTATTTTTTCATTTTTCAGTCATAATCTTTTTTTTTTTTTTTATCTGTTATCAAACAGCATAGACAATCCTTAACTGTCCATCTAACCATCTGAATAAAGAGAGAATATTTAAAATGGTTTCTGAGTTCAGTTACTTGACTGAGTGACATTGGTCTCCATGTTTATCCCTCAATGTTGTGTCTCACACTGACTGCACATCCTCCTTGCTTGAGGGAATGGCAGCGGAAGAATGATTGTTATGTTTGTGTGTGTGCGTGTGTGCGTGTGTGTGTGTGTGTGAACAGACAGGGTTGATGACCTTTTCAGAGAGCTATCATTTAATAAACACTGACAGCCTTTTAGAGACCACTTACCATTCATCTGGTCTACAAGATTAGGTCCTCCAGTGAAACTACACAGTGATCGAATCATTGTCTTCAGACTGCACAGTGACAGCAAGAAAACACAAAATCAATATTTCAGTGGTGAGGATTCATATTTTAGAAATTCTGGCAGCAACTTGCAACAGTCCTCCATTCATCCATTTTTTTCATTTTCTGTACCTGTGCAGGGTCAAAAGGGGCTGGGCTATAATGCATTTGGCAAGAGGTGGAGTGTATTCTGCACAGAACACCAGACTATAACAAGGCTGATGCACATGAGCTGTGCCTCATTTCAGAGCCTGAACCTGTGAAGGAGCTCTCTCAAGTCAGAAAATAGCCCCGTTGATGTCAGAGTTATTGTGGCTTAGGCTTTTGGAAATATTTTTAATGAAAAGCCTGTGCTACAAACTGGGACATGAGGTTCAAAAGATGTTTGAACTCACCAGACAGCGAGGGTCTAACGAGGGGATGATACAGAGTTGTATTATGCAGAATCCAGTGTTTTGTGAGCCTGACTCATATGATGTGCTAAAGTAAGGATATCAAGGCCCTCTTAACTCTTTACTGGTAAATATACCACTCTATCAATTCCACTCTGGGAAATGCAATTGTTACATTATTTTTACACAGTATTTTCATTGCACACAGGCCTCAAACACAAACGCATAAACATACACAAAACCTATAGACGAGTGACTGAGTTATTTTTTGACTGTGGCTAACTATTTTATGATGATGTGTACATGCAGCAAGTTGGGGCTGGTGTTGTCAGCTGCTAGCCATAAGGCTAAATGAAGGGTGGAGGATGATGAAGAGGGAGAGAGGCATACTTTCCATGGGTGGAGGTAGTGTCATTACTTTGAGTTTGTTTGGCTCCTCCGGAGAGAATATGCGGCCATGGAATTTAATTTGAAGGCCGCACTGGACAGAAATTTAATATAGTAACATAATGAGTAAAGTAACTAATTACTTTTGATGACAATAAGTTAAGTAAACAGTAACTTTTTGAAAGAGTAATCGCTAAAAAGTAACTTTCTAAATAACTTGTCCAACACAGGCTGCCACACTGTCAGCACTCCAAGCAGTTAGGGGTTTGTTGCAGGGGTGGATTACATTACTGAATGGGCCTACCAGACCCAGGCCCAAGGACCCAAAGGGCCTCTAGGCCAGAGCCTCTTACAAGTCTTTGCCCAGGGGCCCATTGTTTAATAATCTGCTCACGGTGAGGTGCCCTCCTCAAGGGGACTTTGGCAGTGTCCAGGAGGTGAACTGGCACCAGTCTACACTCTATATAATCTGAGCTGGACTTGAACCAGCCACACTCTGGTTACAAGCCAAGTCCCTACTGACAGAGCTACTGCTGCCCCACTATAGACATACATGGATTAACAATGCATTATTTAAAGATATAGTTCTAAACATTTTGGAAGATATGATGGTGAACATCACTTCATCCAAAGTTTAAAAATCTGACTCTGTGCACAGCATATCTTCATTAACAAAACTGTTTTTAGGGGGAGGCACATACTGCAGCTGTTTCTTGCTGAACAACAGCTGGGTGCAGTGACCTCCCAGAGATCTGTTTTCCTAGAAGTTTCTAAGCAACCAGTGGGGTTATGCACAAAAGTATCTGGTGGATGGAAAAAACGTTTGTTGTCAAGAAAAAACTAGACCATTTAACTTCTTGTCTTTCTTGACCTTCTTATCCAACTCTCACCAAGAAAGACATAAAGTTAACTGGTCTTCATTCTATGAGGAAAGAGTGCTGCTAACAGATGAACAACAGATATCCAGTGCGTGGAAAAAGAACAAGAAACTGAGATTCATTAAACATTGTTTAAGATTATGTTTTCATCGCACCTTCCAAAAATAGTCAAAGTACATTTCACTAGTGCAACAAGACAAGACGGATTTTACATGACTACCCCACGACCACTCAACACACAAGTCTGCACATACACGCCAGTGAGACAGGTTCACAGTGAGTGCTCGGCCACAGTCATCCAGCGAAAACGTTTCATGCACCGCTGCAGCAAACACGAGAAGTGCATACCGGAAACAGGCAGACAAGGATAAAAGCAAGAGCGCAAGCACAGGGCACGCAACCGCTGCTTTCGTCTGAGGCAGACTCTCACCAGCCCGGCTGCATGTTTGTCCTATTAAATATGAAGCAATTACACGGCCTTATACAAGACACACTGCTTCTCAATCTCGCATTTGAAGTGAAAAAAAAATCCTCTCCTATCCTTTCCCATGTTCTCCCCTGCTGTGAGGAAAAACTTCAATAAGATCTCATAGTGGAATCAGACGTGTCTTTTCTCCCCACTTTTTCCTCAGACCGACTTTTGCAGTGCGTTGATAGCAAGATGAGAGATAAATTGATGAAGTTACACTTGGATGAATAAATTAGTGGGCCAACTTGTACCAGAATACATTTACATCTAGATGAGATTACAGTTCTGACATACAAGCTCATTACTGGCCTCTGCTGCTTCCTCCAGACGTCATCACCCAATTGCATCCTAACTCATTCAGCTGGGTCGCCGCTGTGACTGTGAGAACAATACGTACAGTAACAGGCTGATTGATGTGATAAATCACAGGGAGGGAACACAGAGGAACCTCCAGCCACACATTCTGAAAGCTGAGTTTTAGTTACTGCACCAGAGAGACCCCGAGGTGCAGATAAATGTCTCAACATTTGAGGCTCAAGGATTCTTAATTAAAGGCTAAATAGCACAGCTTCTGCACACAAACATCATCAGTAGAAAATCCTCCTACAGTTCACACACTGGCCCCTAAACTCTTCCCTTGCCTTCTAGTATGAAGCAATGCCCCTTGGAGAGCCTTTTATGTCGCAAATAAAACTGAGTCTTTATATGCTATCATGAAGAAATATGAAACAGGAATTCTGGTTTTATGTGGTTCTGCTAGGAGGCACAAGGAGACTCTGTTGCAAGAAGCAGCGACCTAAAGGGCTCTTTAACACCAGTATAATCTAAACATGAATTTATTTGAATACACACATTTCTGTATTTATGTAAATTTATAGTTTTCCTATTCAATTCTAGCCATAACTGCAAATATTACAGATTTGTTTTCAAAGGTTTATAGTAGTGATTATATGCAAAAAGCACAATAACTCAAGTAGGCACTTGTATTTTACTTGAATATTTCCATTTCTGCTTCTTTTTATTTTGTACCCCAATACACTTCAGCGGGAATTATTGCACTTTTGGCACCGGTGCATTTATCTGACATGCATAGTTACATTACACATTCATTCATTCACATTCTAAACAAAGGAGTAGATTACAGGGGGGAGGTGCAGGGGACAGGTCCCCCTCAATATTTAGAACATGTGCATTTGTCCCCCACTATAAAACATGAAAGTATCAGAGGACTTTTATTTTGATGAGCTGCTGGCCTGATAGCCTTTGGATTGTCTCGTGGCACCTGCATTTTTGTTCTAATTCACATAAATGAAGACATTCCCACATTAAATTGGAGAAAATACACAAAGTTGGTGCATAAAATTCATTGGAAGGAAATGAAATGTAAAGTGAAACATTTCTGAATTAAAATATCTCAAACATGTTTCAAACTGTTCAAATGCAAAGAAATCTTTTCTGCTAGCTGTTGTTAGCTAGCTGCTAAAAACACAGAATAAATCGGTTACATATGAGATTGAGGATGGAATTTATTGAATGTGACAAACATAACATGAGGAAAACTTTAATATTTCCTCGTCCGTGAACATGATTTCTGCCTGAGGTGATTATTTAAATGTGAATGTAACATCTCCCATTATCCCACGCTACTTCACACAGAATGTTGTAATGAAATCTGAGCCCTTGATTCCATGCACATATGCATACAAGTTAATTAAACAGTTTATAATATGCAGATACCCAGGTATCAAACAGCTGCTGCTCAACACCAAACACCAGACAGTCAAAGTTAACAACTAGGTGGCGGAGCATTTAGCAGCTTAAGAGCCAGATATTTCCCTCGGTAAATGGTGGAAAACAAAACAGAGCTAAAAGTAGAGTGACTATTAGACTTATAGTCATCAGATGGACAGAAACAAAACGGCTAAACAGGATCAAAGCGACAAAGCTGAAATGGCCTACAGCTTAAAGTGAAAGTGAAAAGCCTCGACACAAATGGAGAGAGAAAACAACAACAGAGAGAGGAAAGGTAAAGGTGGCTCTACAGGGAAATCAGCTGAAGGGGAGGCTCAAGGGGAGGATAAGACCCCTGTCATCAGTGACCCGAGTGCACTCACACAGTCATGCACATGAGCAGAGCACACACATCCAGGTTGCAGCACGAAGGAAAGACTGATATCCGAATTGAAGAAGCACTGAGCAAACATAGTTCTTCAAGAATTCTCATATCTTTTGCCTTACTATCTTATTTTAAAGAATATTTGCACATTAAATAAGATTTTCCGGGTAGCAAACAGAAGTTACGACATGATCATGATGCAATAGAGCTGACCGTCCGCTGTAACCCATTTGAAGGGCACTGCCTCGAGAGTGGGCACATCAGCACCTGTCACTTCTTGCCTCCAGATGTTCAAATATACGCCTTGTGACACTCTGCATGGCCCATCTATCACTCAGCTCAAACCCATAACCTTCTGCTTTCCCATGTACCATTACATATTCAGCTGGCAATGTGAATATGGGATGCAGGTTGGATGAAGAAGAAGAGTGGCCATGGAAAATGAGAAGCGAAAGGTTAAGTCGTGGGCTGCCGGTGACAGTGCAGCAGGGGATTGTGGATGCGTGTTGGCAGGTACATGTTATAGCTCCGAGAAATGGCTGCTGTTTATGGTTTACAGCGAGCAATAAGGATGAAGCGGCGCTTCAGAGGACCTCATGGGTGCCAGCTGATGGACAGGCCATGTTATTTGTATTAAATCACAGAGGATAAGTGTGACTCCGCGGGATAAATGGGCTGTGTCACTGGTGAGCGCTGCCTTACAGCAAGAGAAACACAGAACATATCTCTGTTTTGATCAGCACTCTTTGTGTCATATGTTCAGAGACAACTAGAAACAGCAGGTGGGAAAAAAACAAGCTCTCCTTTCTCTTTTACTATTTTTGTTGAAATTTTCTAAGTTGGAAAAATTTAACTCATGTTCCATCCGTCAATATCAACTGACAGGTTTTTCATGTATTCAAAAATGTTACAATAAAGCACCCAAGTTTTATTCCCTAATACCTGAGACTAAATTGAGATTTAAGACTGAACAAATGTGAGGATGGACACAACTTGCTCTATCATTTGATGTCAAGTACTGGATACTGTTTTCAGGTTTTAGTTTCCATGGGATGTGCGCACTTGTACATCATCCCCTATACTGTAGCAAAAGTGAGGAGTCAGGTTAGTGTTTTGTGCTTACTTCATCTTATTTATTCTATGGTTTATGGCGGCTTTAATTCTGCTGTCACAATGATTTAGAGAGTGAGGCTAAATTCCTAAATAAAAAGGGAGAAAACAACAGTTGTACACAACACAAGAGTAGTGACTTCTCTAGAGGCAAAAGTGTCAAGGTGGGAAGTTAAGATGATGTGAGGTGTTTAATTAATGACAGTCTGCAGGGGAACACGTGTCATGCAATTACTTTTTGTTGTTGGAACTGAAATGGGTTTTTATTGTTGCCTCGTCTCCAGTACAGAGCCAAATATATTAGAGTAATGTGTTGATTCAATACCAAATGATTTTTAGATGAAACAAAAGCCGATACTCATTAGACATGGAATTACTCTGTCTATAGATGTGTGTTATTTCTCAGGGGGAGCTTGATTCATACAAATGTGTTTATTTATAAAGATTAAGCAGGAAATATGCTTGGTTTTCTATGCCTACTTCATGTGTAAATGTTTGACTGTTAAAGGGACAGTCCACTCCAAAATCCAAAACATATTTTTCTGCTTACCTGTAATGCTATTTAGCAGTCTACACTGTTTTGGTGGGTGTAGTTTGTTAGGACGAAAATAGTTCCTGCATGAAACTGCTCACATCTTGAGCTCATCATCTTGACTAACTGGGTCATGATTTCTGAAACACTGCTATTGAGTTCTTCAAAAAGATTTTTTTTAAAATATTTTGGGGGCACTTTGAGCGCCGCAGGCCAAGCATCGTCTAGTTTCATTATATTCAGAGAAAGCAGATCTCTCTATGGTTGATATCTCCAAAATTCTGCAACTCACACCAAATCAATCTAGATGGATAAACAGCAATACTGGCCAGAGGCAAAATATATACTTTTGATTTTGGGGTCAATTGTCCCTTAAAGATAAAATTTTTGCATTATTGCCTGTGACAGAGGGCGGTTATCTACTTTCGTGTCACTTGTTTCCTCCTCAGGACCTGGTCCAAGTAGCATGATGGTAACATTTTCCACCAGATTCAATTATGATAATATGGAGTTGCCTGCAGGAGTGAAGGAAGGGATATGGGTCTAGTTCAACTCAGTGAATAGATGTAGCTCTTCCCTCTCACTAGAGAGTCCAAAATGAAAGAAGCTATCTATCAAGCTTGAACCTCTGGGGTTGAAAAGCGATGCCAACCTGAAGCGCCATAACCTGCAGTTCCTCAAATGGCCACTTGAGGCTTGCTCCTGAAGAAAGTGAATCCCCATAGACTGCCATATTAAAATGTACAAATTTACAGCAAAAATGAACATGTTAACAGTTAAGTCATTCATGACAACTGTTTGGAGGGTGACATTTATATAACTAAACTGTTTAAATTAAATTCAGCCCAAAAGTGCTTAGTAGCTGCTTCATTCATCCTGCCTTATCTGCACTCATGTTCCACTTCTTTGGCAAGTTTTGGATAAGCCAGGAGTTAGATTTACTCAGACACTGCCAAGATGACGACAATGGCTCTTCAGAAACCTATGAATGACCTCACAGAGACTATGTCTAAGTTTTATACAGTCTGTGGCGTCTATTCTGTATCATTCAGTTCCTCTCTAGCTGGGACAGAAATTGCAATGTCAAACGCAGCTTGGCCGTCTAGATGGTTTAACTTTGTGCTCTTTTTAGCAGCTCTTCTTATGAGCTTGTTACTTTATTTTGGGAAGGCCTATAATCACAGCAACATACAAATTAATCTCACAGTTCTGCACTGTGCTTGCAAATTTTCCAATTAATTACTTGAATGTCTGAAATATATTACTATAACAAAGGTTTTATGGCTTAATATGTAATTAAATCATTTAGAAATGATGATAAGCTTTGTGATCTTTTTACAGGAGTTTATATTAAATGAAATCATTAAATACTGAGCACTGCGTTTTGGCACTTATCTGTAGTGTCTAAATAAAATCTGCCTCTTATAAAATGACCTTGAGCAGGTTACAATGCATTTATTCCCCACTGCACACATAGAGTAATAAAAGGAATTGATACCAAAATGGACTTCTAATCAAAAAAACAGTAGATGACATTTACTGTCGCAGATTTGATCAGAGAGATGAATCACCCATTGTCCTTGAAAGCAAATTCATGGCTCAGTGCGACCTTTGACCTCAGTGTGCTGTCAGAGTACATTTCTATAGGTCATGAGGGAGGCCTATAACCCTGTTGTTAGCAAACACACAAAAGAAGACACACGGCAACAAACTCAACAGAGTGTAAAATCAGAATAATACAGCAGGCAGAGGAGGAGTTGCTGTCTGTCAGTCAGTTTATATATTTAGAGCAGGAGAGTCTGCTTTGATTCACAGGCAGCAGCACAACACAACACTACAAGCTCTCAGACAGAATCCCACAGATGCCACAGTGACATTTTGAAAGTAAGGATACAGTATGACACCAGAGTGGTTCATTCAACATCTTGATCGACCCATTTTTGTTATTTTGTACAAATGTAATGCAACAATCCCACAGTCCTTTATCAAAGAAGTGTTGACATTGTTCAAGTCCAAATGACCCGCATTTGACTTACAACACACAATAGTAAGGACACTTTTGAGGAGATGAATTTAAGGAGGTTTTTACAGTGTCCACTCCCTTTTCCAGTGCCTTTATTGGATATTTCATTTAGAGACAAAACTGTGTGTGAGAGAGAATGGCATGCAACAATGATCCAAGTCCATTCTCATGCGAG
The DNA here is from genome assembly GCF_056507025.1 of Lutjanus erythropterus. Taxonomy (NCBI): domain Eukaryota; kingdom Metazoa; phylum Chordata; class Actinopteri; order Lutjaniformes; family Lutjanidae; genus Lutjanus; species Lutjanus erythropterus. The sequence goes on from NC_139334.1 coordinate 17,062,695, forward strand.
ACATCACAGCTACATGACATGCACCTGAGCCAACTGAGCCTCCAAGGTGTTTCAGTTGTCCAGTGTTGATACTAAAACATGCTGTACACACACATGTACTATATCCACAGAAAGACAGAATACTACAAAGGTCAGGACAGTTTGCCCTGTATTTGATGGTAAAAGTCCAATGTGTGCACATTTCCATACATGGGCGAGTGGCCCAGCAAAGTGGCTGTGTGCCGTGGCATTCAGGCATGAGAGACCGCCTGTCTGGGTCTGTGTGTGTTTATGCATGCAACCAAACCTGTTGCAGAAGTCTGTTTTCATAATTTGTTTTGGTCCACTTCGATTTGAATGTATTATCACAAAAGGACAAAGCAATCAGTGCCAGGAAGAGCACAAAAATGACAGGAGGACATCTGAAAGTCAATTGTATTTATAGCGGAGGACGGGTTGAGTGGAGCCTCAGGCTAAGATGAATATCCCAGACAAGACATATCCAAAATTAATCAGGTGATCATGGAAGTAGATTTTGGAGGAGCAGTTCATTTCCTCATTCATTTAAGATGGGTGAGAGCACATGAAGGACGTGGAAAGAGAGGCAAGCCAAAAATAATAAAGAAAATAGATGAGTTTAGCTGTGTCACATGGTTTCCCCAGGGTGGAGATGTCGTGAGCCTTACATTTAATGGAGGGAGATACATTTGAGGCCGTATTAAATATTACTGCAGGGCCAAAGACGCAGATATTACCTGAATGGCACTAGAAAGATATGTGGACCACAAGGACGCGATCACCTAAAGGTTGTGTAGAGAGCTGTGCTCTCTGCATGTTGTGTGATATCCCTCTGACAATAAATATTGATTATTATCCAGCATTTATGATCACTTTACTGTTCCCCTGGAGAAAAATTTGGTCTGCCCTTTGGTCTGCGATTTAGACAGTTTTTAAAGGGACAGTTCATCCCAAAATCAGAAATGCATATTTTCCCTGTTGCCTGTAGTGTATTTATCCATCTATATAGTTTTGGTGTGAGTTGCTGAGTTTTAGAGATATCAGCCATAGAGACATCTGCCATTTCTCAAATATAATTGAACTACATTAACCTACTAGCCACTTCTGGTGCTTAAAGAGACAAAAAAAAAAATGCATCTGAAAAACTTAACAGCAATGTCTCTTTCCAGAAATCAAGACTCAGTTACTCAAGATAATCCACAGACCTCACAGAGTGAGCAGTTCTGTTAACATTTACAGTATAAGGGGGTTATTCCTTTCCACTGAACCAAACCCTTACTGAAATGATTTGCACGGCGGCTAAATGAGTGTTACAGAGAAGCGGGCTTTTGGATAGTTCCACTGAAGACACACTACAGCTTGACCACCGTCCAGCTTAAAGACTTTTGTACAAAAAACAGCTCTTTCATTTTTGGTATCTATTCATCACATATTAATGGCATCTTCCTCAGCTGAGCTATTTGGACACCCTTAGATTGGACTGAAGAGAGGAATGTTCTTTGTTCCTAAAACTAAGCTATAATAATTTAAAATAATAAATGACAACAGTTTCATCAGTCAGGCCAGTTTCATTGTAACTGATTTATTATGTTACTTTTAATCTTTTCCTGTATAAAAAGAAATAAATGAAATGAAATGAAAGGTGTTATACTTGATGGGCACACCATAACTCCAATCTGACAAGACACAACACGCAGGACGAGGGAGGCGGAATTTGTCTTACATCAGTGATGCTTTATTCAGAATCACAATTTCAATGTGAAGATTTCAACCATACTATCATCCCCACCTTGTTGCTACTGTTGCTGTATGTATGCAACATGAACAAACCACAACTATTATTTTGTTGTACAACTCTTTGTTGTGTAACGTTGATTTAGTGTGGCCTAATCCAGAGTGCCCAGTGGAAACTCACCCAGTTGCAGAGAAAACAACCTTCACTCTCCATCCACGCAGCCATGCATTGCCCAAGGCAGTTATATCTGAGCAGCGAATCCAAGGGCAACATATGAGTAGAAGCTTTTAGGAGAGGAATGTTTGCTCGAGGTTGTTTCATCACACACTGTACACTATTTGTTTAGGATATACCCATAGTAGTCTCAACAACAAGGGATGGATAAATTCTACCACTGCAAAATCATCATCCAACCACGGCTGACGTCTTCAGGTCCCCAAGGATGACAGTTCAGCACGTGGCAGCACTTTTATGTGCACTGATTGGTGCGCTACCTGTCACCCCGGGGCTTTACAACTCATCAGACCTACAGTACAGTATGGGACTGTCAAATCCTTCTCCCTGTACTTTTATCTCTCCACTCGCTTACTGTGGGGCTGAATCTGAAGATGAAGAGATATGATCACCACATTCAAGTTAATATTAGTAACACTGATAAAAATGTGACAGAATAAGAACAGATTAGAAGCCAAGCTGTGATAATGAAAGCTTTTAGTTTAGTTTACCTGACACTCAACTCAGCTGAGCCTTTTTCTGGAGGTATATAAGAGAAAATAATTTCAGTGGATGCAACAATGCATTTTTACTTTAGTAACACAACATTGCTGAATATCCTGCTCTTTCCTCTTTGTGCAGCTGACAAGTTTCATTTTAGTTAATGTGATTTGATAAACACAACCCATATTTCCTGCAGATCAAAAGCTAAAAGCTGTTTAAACCACAATGTCACCTAGGTCAGGTGTATTTATGGGTATTTTTAACCATGTTTGCGTGTGTGTAGTGTAATTCCAGCTGTCAAAGGCCATGGTTATACATGTGGGACCTTGATGTTGTTGCTGCAGCAGCAGCAGGAGTGTTTCTGATGCAATGAGAGCTGAAGGATGAACGGTCAGGGGTCAAACCGCTGTGCTGATTCCTCCCTCATCTACACTGAACACACACTCACACTTCACTCCACCACCTCTAACTTAAGTGGTATATAGACAGCTGGATGTGCATGGATGTGTACTAGCCCTTGGCATAAACATTCAACTGCCTTGTAAAGCACCACAACTGCTCAGAAGTTCCACATAATGAAATTATAAATGGTGGGAGTCGCTTGATGGCTTTGGGGCCACTAACACATCGCTTTAGGCCACCAAAAGCATAAGACAGGCTCCAGTAACAGAATATAGATGCATTTCAAATGGAAAAATGTGATAATAGAATTCAAGCGTGTTCTGTTATGTTACATAAATACATAAAAGGTATTCTGGTCACACATACATGTGGAAAGTTGGAGGATTACCTCTGGGAAATCCTTTAAGTAAAAGAGAGAAACTCTTCTGTTCTCATCAGCTTGAGATTGGCAGTTGGCTCTTTTGATGTGACTGGTAATCTTCCCCATGCCTGAGAAGTTGCCTGCTAGCATTAGAGCACAACAAAGCAGCCGTGGCACACAAGGCGCTGGGCTCATAGTGTGATGCAGATTCATTTTCTTCCAGAGTAGAAAAGGGCACAAAGTGTTGGCTTTCTTGGTATTCTACATAGACCCTGAAAGTACTTGCAGGTACATTTAAATGCAGTAATAACATTCAGGCAAATGCTAGCAGGGTAGTTTTTGACATTCTGACATTGCGATCAAAAAACATTTGTTTACTTGTCTAAACAACAACAACTTGGCAGGCGTTTTCAAAAAGCTCAGTTTTAGTGACCTAAAACACTGTTCGTGTGCGGACAAAAGGACAAAATGCACAGATAAAAATATGTTTTATTAAGCACTTGTGTACGGGGCCTAAATCAAGACTGCCCAAAGACACAAAGTAAAAACATAACAGCAACACAAAAAGCCCAGGCTGAAAGGCAGCGAGACTGGCAGTTCCCAGGCCCCAAGCCTTTCTCTTCTGGTTCTGGCACAGAAGCTTTTAAGCATTTCATTTCCAGGCCAGGTACATGTCATTAAGTAATCCCTTGTAGCACACCTGGGCAGAGCTAAAGAGGCCAGGCGAGGAAAGGGAACAAAAAGTACAGGGAACAGAAACAGCCCGCTCAGCCTTAACAGCACCATAACTAACAAGTATTTCATTAGTAGCCAATCCGAAGTATTTAATTCCTCTGTGCCACAGACCTTAATCGTTGTCTAAAAACTATTAACAAATTATTAAATTAATTTCTTCTGTACCATAAACACAGCCGCTGTAGTTTATTGGTCAACAAATAAACAGTTTGCTCCTACTTGAAAACATTTGCTAAAAAATACAGTGCCCTGCTGTTTTAGGAAATTATATTTGCCTTTTATGTTCATGACCTGTTTTTAAAGATTTACATTTTAAGTAGGGACCAGTGGGTTTGGGGCTGAGTGCCACAGGAGTGCTGAGGAAGTCGAAAAGTACTGAGAAAAGAACTAACTAACATAGTTGCTTTTGGTCTTTTAATTGGATTTTTTGATTTTAATAATAATGCTGGTCTTACCCAGAACAGATAAGTTATGTTTCAGTTTCACATTCTTCTTTATTCAGGAACTCAGACTCTTGACTCTGTTCTCTTGACGTATGGAATGAAAGTACGTGATTGGTCTTAATCATCCTCTGCTGACATTTAACAGCTGACCATGTTCACACTACAGTGCCATGGTGTGACTTTAGTTTAAGACCCAGTTTATAGTTTTGTGTCCAGTAATCTTCCCTTAATCTTCTTCCCTCCAGAGAGTTTACTTGTACAAGTTCAGGAAAAAGTTAAAGTTTGCTTCAGTTGCAACAAAGTAATGCACGGCTGACTTTGATCTTTGAGGTAGTAAGTAACAAAGCATACAATGTTAAAGCCACTACATTTATGTGGATTTTTTTTTGCCTCTGTAGCCCCTGTATTAAGACACTGTAGTCTGAAGTAACAAATAATAATGAATTATATTTATATAGTACTTTATCATGATACTTAAATCGCTTCATGTGAAGGGGATGGACTCATCTCAACCACCACCGATGTGCAGCACCTACCTGAGTCATGCACAGCAGCCATTATGTGCCAGAATGCTCACCACACCTCACCTTGAAGTAGAGAGGGAGGGAAACATGGAGCCGATTACACTGGAGGATGATTAGGTGGCCAGATGGAGAGAGCCAGGTTGGGAATTTTGCCAGGGCACTACTTTTACTCTACTCTACGCTTAGAAATAAGTGACACGGGATCTTTAATGACCACAGTGAAGATCTCGATGTAACGCCTCTGCCAAAGGTTGGCACATTGGGTTGGGCCGATGAACGATACCATCACCCATCATGGTGACTGACAGTCATCAATGCTACGAACATACGTTTAAAAGCCCTCTGTGTTTAAGACAGTGTGTCCCCTCTAAATTGCCATACGGTCACTGCTATTCATTGCACTTCGTCTCTCTGTTGTGTTTGTTTTCAAGACAACTAAGTTACAGACATGTGGTACTAAAACGAGAACCCTTTCAGACCCTGAGGTGATATCACTGATATCAATGTCACTGTCATTGTTCATCTCTGATGTGAACACCGCTCAAGCCAATCACAAGTGTTTCATTTGTATATGACATTTCATTAGTGAAAAAATGTTCCTTTCCCGTTTAGGTGACTGGTGAGAAAACAAGGACTCACAACAAAGTGCGAAATACCTGCATTATTAAATTATTTAATAACTGCTGTCTTATGAGACATTCATATGCTCAGTTGATCAGTGTCTCCAGAACTCGCATATGACAATGTTTCAGTGAAACATTGCGATGAGTAAATCAGGTACAAGGTGCTATTATAATATTCATTTTTGTACTCTGGCTGACACCCGATGTCATCATTCAGTGACCCAACCCTGATATGCACTCCAGATCAATACTGACATGAACAGAACCTGACAGCGCTCTGCGTACGATTTTACCCACCACGTGTATGACCAATGATCAAGCAACATTTCCACCACATGACTTGTTTTTACAGTTTCTGGACTGGGTGAGTTTTTGCCTTTATGAATGCAAACTGGAGTGGCTGGAAAATTGAAACCATGTATCATCCTCACATTCGTTCAATTCTGGAACCGGACCTTTAGGTGTGACTCCGTCCTTAATTTTTCCCATGAGGCCTCCTGTCCAGGGACGAGCCAAGTACGCACTCCTTATTAGCTTCAGTCAATCAACAGCAGAAACAGGTTGCATATTGGTATAGCTGCTGATGAAAATTTTCTGCAGGTATTTTACTACAAACACATATATGTGGTGTGAATATTTTAAAAGAAGCTGTAACACCATAACAAATTCTACACATTGTAGCTTCAGGTAACAACAACAAACATGAAACACACTGTAGCAACATGCTTTGGCTTACAGTCACCTACAGCATATATGCATGAATGCATGACACAAACAGACACACACACACCTCTCTTTCACCTGTGGGCAGTGAGAGATGCAGCCACGGACTGTGCATTTTTTATCCAGAACAATAGCACACACTGTACGTCTGGTGCCAGTGTACTATATCACATCTGACTGGTCAATAACAGCCACTGTCAGAGAAGCAATTTTGGAGTGTGATATGGTTGAAATGCATTAATTTAGCCAGAGCAGATGTGGCGCACAGATGCACAGGAGAGGCTTATCACAACGGCCTCTCCATCCGTATTGTTGCTTGATGAAAGCCAAACTGACTTGGCCAAATGGAAACCTAGATGATAGATGACTCTGGTGACATGAAGTACAAGCAAAAAAAAAAAAAAAAAAAAACTTATAAAGCTATCAGTTTCAAACGGCAGGCTGCAACTTGACTGAACGTCTGGAATATGAACTCATAGGCGGCTCATGTGTGAGAAACATGGTGTGTAAAGCAATGTTAAGACTGCATCTCTGTGGGTTAGCCATGGTCAAACACACACATGATGAATTTCAATATATTCAGCTCAGCATTAATTATGAATCACCTGCCTTGTTGGCTATGCATCAGCTGAGAGGAGGCAAACTAAGACGTACTGTACAGTGAGTGCACGAAGCCGGGAAAAGAGCTTATACAGCACATGAGAAGTGTGAGAGTGGCTTGATGTGTTTGTTTGCAGAAGTGTGGGAGGAGGAGCATGAATGACAAATATAAACCGGTGTGTATGTATGTGGGAGAGATGTGGGGGTCGTTCTCATTATATATTGTTTCCCTTGTGGTTTTGGCCCAAATCCCCCTATTTGATTCCTGATATATTGCTTTTTGATTGATTATGCATAGATTTTCTGCAACAGTAATGCTATTCATAGGCTCTGACATTCAACTGTCCGGGCCAAAATGACAACAAAAGTCCCCCCAAGATTTGGGATATTTAGGATTAATCAAAGAGCATGACCAAGAATTCATCTGTACTCACACACACACACACACACACAGACAGAAGTACATAACATCACACACACGCACATTCTGGGCAGTGTAGGCCTGTGTGACAGAGCACATCAGTCACACCACAGGCATTCATAAATGTTGAGCAGGCCTGCCTAGTAGGTGGCATGACATTATTCCAACTCATTACCATCAACCTGGAATATTGTAACATGACAAGACACAGTTTGATGCTTGTTAATAATCTATTTTTACCGAGATTATACTGCTGTGAATCGGGGCCAGTGAATGCCCAGTGGCGTGTCCATAACAAAATGAAAGAGGCTGCACAACAGATGAGATTCACATCAGACTGACCTGATTGTTACTGTTGAAGCTGCATTTTTCCTGACTTTAAAGCACAGAGTAGGTGGTGGAGCATCTAGTGTGGCTGTAAAAGTGTTGCTGAAGCCTGTTTTTGTTGGTAACTATGCAGCCAAAATGTCAATCTGCCAGCCAACATGAATACAAATGTAATATTTGCTGGTGTGATGAAGTTGGACCAGGTGAGACAAACAAACCTGATCAACATTTCTTCTTCTCATACAAATGTGCTGCTTTTCATGCTTTAGCTAGTGTTGATGCTGTACAGATGAATATTCATTATAATATTCCGGTAAATAGAAAAAATATAATTTTACAGAACACAACACAGTATAAAGGCCATTGTTCAAAAAATGAAAAATATAATATTACAAGACAGAACTCATATTTTCAGAATAAAGATGCAATGTTACAAGAAAAAAAATCATGATATGAGAATGAAGTGACAGTAGCACAAGAAAAGGATTGAGAAAAGACACGTTTCAAAACATGTCCTGCTATATTGCCCAGCAACTGTAGGTTTTTCAACATGCTTGGAAGGGGAGGGTGAAATTAGGTCTTTGCAATGTGCAAACTAACTGCTAGATGTCAGTAAATCATACACACTGGTCCATTAAAGAATACAACACAGTATGAAGGCCGTTGATCAGAAAACAAAAACATCATAATATTACAAGAAAAAATATTTTTTTTATATTTTGAGAACAAGAAAGGAGCAGACCTCCACCCAGGCCAAATGACCTATCTTGCAATGTTAAAGAAAGTTAAAATAATTTGTGTATCTGTATTTGGATCCACTCCAAAATTAAATGGGTTCTTCCTTGGCTCATGTCATACAAATTGAGCCAGTAGTTTTCTGTTGTTCCGCTGCCAATTAGACACAAAGACAACAGACGAACAAACAGCAACATAAACTCCTTGGTGTGTTGTTTTTGCTTAATGTGACCATACATTTAGTGCTTCTGGACCCCACTGCAACAACATTCAGCACACATTCAGCAACACTCAGCTTTTGCAGTGAGAAACGTCTTTTCCCACTTGTTTTCTAAAGGCATCAAGAGTTTTGAGCGCTGCTAATGCACCCAGGGTGCCTCACCTTTTAGATGAGAGAGACAATAAAATCAAATTGAATTGTCAAAGTTGTTTCATATTGACATTTAACTGATTAGCAAAGTGTGATGCAGACTTGGAGATGCAGCAAAGAGGGAGAGAGCTCATGTGGATTGAGAGTCACGTAATCTTCTCAACATGATGAAACTACTCATGAATCCATTTGATATTTATTATGTGGTCAGTAAGAGTTGACTAATGTATGCAAACTTGGCACTGTAAGAATAGCACACCTATGAATATTTAGACAAATCTGAATGCAATGTGTGATTGGTCCACAACCACAGTAACTAAAACCCAAAAAGTGGCTGTACTGCACAACTGTGACATCTAATAAAAAAAATAAGTGAATAAAAAATAAAATTAAGTACTTTGTAGGTACACATTAAGGGTACATGCAGAAAAGGAACTGGTAAATTTGAATTGGACGACCTGAATTTGCTCTGGGAAAAGTGCAAGTTTTAGGCTAAATGATCAGTATTTAGGTAATGATTAAAAAAACATCACTGTGACTCCACCATGCATTACACCAGTATTGGATCAGTAATCAGTCTAATTTTATTGCTAATTTTATCAGTAAACTCAATCCCAGGATATGCTGCCACTAATAAATCACAGCTTCAGTGGAGAAATGGATATGTGCTGCTTCGCTAACTGGATCACTGAGTCACTCGAGGCAAAGTGTTCCACCGTCTGGTTTTAAGAAATATGACGGTCGTCAAAGTGACTCACCATTACTGAAGAATTCAACATTAAATTCCTTGTGTGCTAAAACTTAAACGTCATATTAAAGCACTATTTTTCAGATGAGGGCTTATCGAAATGTTTTCCCATCATTTTCGCTGTGTATAGTGTGATGATAAATTAAGTTTTGAGAAATGTACCACTCTCCTGCAGCTTCCTAAACACACAGCCCAGTGGGGAAATCGTTTAGACCTTTAACAATTGTAAAATAAATCTTGTTTTCAAACATGGGAAGTGCAGTTCAGTCAGAGGTCTGACTGTGCTTCTAATAAAAAGGATCACAAACTTTGCTTTCCGTGAGGTTCAGCTGATTTAAATTTAGTTTAGCACAACTTGGTGCTTGGTGCACAGATGTAGATACAGTCAATAATACCTGATATAAAGCATGCCACCCTCCTTTCACTGCTGGAACACATGTCTGATGATACTGTGAGCTGTTTCTGTTTGTGAAAAGAGGATTTATCCTTGTTTTTCAAGGCCTCAACGATATCCCTACTGGACTGTGTTTAATCTCTGTGAGAAGCTGCAACAGAGCAGCAAGTTTATTGAGGTTGTGTTGAGTTATGCATGATTTTAAAGGGTGGGAAACAACATTTTAATGAGATCTGGGTTGAAAACTGTGAACCTATGGGCTGATTCATGCAAACAGAGTGCTTAAAAGTAAGCACATTAACTGTGAAAGTGTCACTTCCAGGCACTGCATTCCACTAACATCCCAGAAAACTGATTTACATATTGTGTTTTCATTTAAAAACCACAGAAACCTAAAATATTACACTTGATGTTAGATCAACATAAAAAGTACTAATCAATTATACTGCATGGCAATATAATACAACAATTCTGTGTGTGTGTGTTGTCTCTTTAAAAGGATATTTCAAATTATTTCGAGTGTGGTTGTATGATACCCAGTGAATGCCGATACTGATATTTGATTGGATCGGTCCTATCTGTACCTCAGACTGTCATCATCAATCGCGATTTTAATTTCACACACATTTTCATGTTGTAAATATTACACTCACCAGCACTCTTCACTGTTACTCTGAATTGCATGTACTTAAAGGGGAACATGTTCCAACAAGCTATATCTCTATACAGCTGCAGTGAAGAAATGTACCACAAAGACATGGCAAACACATTACAGCCACTAACAAAAGGTACTACTTGCATTTTGGAACAGAAAATAGCAAGCAGATATTCAACTGAGATATACTGATAATTGAGATAACTGCAAAAAAAAAGTGAATTTGTAAATCTCTAGAGGTGGAAATGCCCCTTTAAAAAACAGAGATGAGTCCCTGTGTAGAAAGGTTAATGATATACTGCTGTGAACAGGGTCAGAAAAACATTTCACAGCAGACATTACACAGACTAAACAAGCTTTCCAGACTTAAATTCAGTTTCAGCCTCATGTAATGTTACTACTACTATTAATGATACTGATCATCATTAATATCATCAAGAAACAGGTCAAATATTGCACGAGATGTCAATTATTACATGAATTGTTGGTCTACCGCTGTCTTGACCAGTTAGCTTGCTTGTGTTATTGTGTGACTTTGGTATTTTACAAATTCTAGTTCTTTTTCTGAGTGGTTTGGAGAGAGTTGCCGTATATACCAGTGGTTTCCTGTTGTCTGATGGCAAAGTGGCACAAATATTCTAAATATAGTGTATACATAAACTGATGTGAATATTTTTGGGTGGACCTTTTTTTAATGGCTAAAATATGTTTTGTTGCTTACCCTGTCCATAGCAGTACATTACTTAGTTTCTGTGCTGTGTTCTTCTCTGCATGGGGGCATGCTGACCATCATCTACTGTAGGTAATACACTTATTACCGATTAGTACCTCATACAACCCCACTTAAAATAATCTGAACTACCCCTTTAATATCAACAGTGTCAGAGGGTGGCGATTAGTAGTACAAAGAGTTTAAAGCTAATTTAAAAAGCTAGTTAATTAAGATACTGGCAGATTTGTTATTGGAAAATGGACGTGAGGCTGTGAACTGGAGTGAAGTGAAATCCTCCACACGTTATCTGGATGTTATATGTGCCTGCTCAGCGAAAAAGCAGACAGGAGGATGGAGTCTTAAGTGCTGATCTAGGAGATCTGCTTCATCCCCTGCATGGTAAAGGTTATGGGAAACAATCAGAAAGAGAACATGGGATCAAGCTAAGAGTGTTAACATGAGGCAGGACCCAGCAGTATTTTCCAAAGAGAATCACCTAAATTGTCGCCAAATATTGTTTAGAGTCTGAGAGGTCAAAGGAGTTTCTGTTTATGGTTGAGGAAAGGGATTCAGTTTAAACATAAATTAGGGAACAAATAACCTGAGATATAGCTGTGATACTTGACCCAGAGACAATTAAAGTGCAAGCTGTCTAACCACCAGCCCACTGCTGAGCTCTTTGAAACTGCTTTGTATGTATTGGTGTTACTCAACCGAGGAATGAATTTTAGTATTCACAGTGAAGGCCAGGTCACCATTAAATGAATCACTCCTCACACTGTAAGTAGAGCTTGTTAATTGGCTTTTTGAAGAGACTCTCCAATGAATAATAGCAGCATTCTTTATTCTGCAGGCCTAGTTAGTTCAAGAATGTGTCATTAGTTTTAGGTCACAAGTTTTCAATCAAGCCTTGGGAAGGCTCTGGAGAACGAAAACCCAAGTGCACGTGCTCACAGCTTTGATGTCTGCAGATTTAATTTACCTGTGAGTATGACAGTCACACACCTGCTGTGTTCCTGGCTGAGACACAATTAGGCTTATTTCTGCATGCTACACTACATGGCCTAAAGTACGTGGACACCTGAGCAAAGTCTGCACAAACCGGAAATCCAAAAAAGTTGGGATACTGTGTAAAACTTTAATTAAAACAGAATACCATGATTTGCAAATGCTTTTCAACCTCTGTCCAACTGAATTTAGTACAAAGACAACATATTTAATGATCAAACTGATAAACTTGATTGTTTTTTTGTAAAAATACACTCATTCTGAATTTAATGCCTGCAACATGTTCCCACAAATTCAGGACAGGGGCATGTTTACCACTATGTTACATCACCTTTTCTGTTAAGAACACTCAGTCAGTGTTTGGGAACTGACAATACTGAGGATCCTATCTAACACCTGGGGCACAGTGGATGGCGTGGCTGTCTAACACGGGCACAATTATCATTTACCCCTTATACAAGATAGAAATGAGCTTGTGCCTCTCTGTGCAGCTGTGGGCCAGAGGTCTAAAAATGAAAGTGCGGCCAGGCGCATTTGGTATCTTGTGTATGGCACATCGCTGTCAAAACCACTTGTGCCACAGACCTGCTAAAACCTGGTCGAAGTGTAGTTTGTGGCGCAGTAGGTCCATCTGCACAAGATAGCAGATGGTGCATTTGGTTGAGGCGTACACACACAATCACAAAACACCTCTCAAAACAATCACAAAACACCTTTCATTTTTAATTCTTTCCCAGTATCACACATTTTCAAAGGGAGACAGGTCTGGGCTAGTCAAGTACCCAAACTCTTTTACACTGTTGTAATGCATGCAGAATGTGTCTTAGCGTGGTCCTGCTATAATAAGCTGGGTCGCCCATGAAAGAGACATCATCTGGATGGCAGCATATGTCGCTCCAAATCGCAGGTAAAGGTACCTTTCAGCATTAACATTAATGACAATATTCACAGATGTGCCTTTGGCATGGCATGAGCGCTGACACACCACCATACAATCAGAAAAGTTGAAAAGGAATTGTGAATCACTGCACTCTGATTTTATTTACATTTTCAAACTTTGGGACTGGGGTTTATAAATTAGATGTGCAATAATTACGAACTACTTTAGTAACTACTCAGTGTGATTTATCACTTTATTTAAGGGGGGCACAAAATAAACATCTAATTATTAAGTAGTTAGTAATTAATGAGTCAGCAGCTGGTTCATAGTTAATCAGGGACCACTCATCAAAAAGTGGTCAGTATGTCGATTCACAGATATTTATGACCTAATCATTACCTAATTATTCATTAGTGTAGTATCTCCCAGTCTGTTCTCTAGTAAGTTTACTATGTATCACAGTTATTCACGAACTTCTCGTTAATTATCACGTGGCTCCTAATTCATTCCTAATAAGATTTTCCTTGTTGACTGGTAGTTCTTGGTTCAAGCCATTAGTCAACTAGTCGTTGCACATTTATATTTATAATAGTTTAATTGATTTACAGCACAGATAGCAGCCGCGCAACAAAGATGCCACTCTTACAAGAGAAAACGTCAGTGTTGCAACAATCCCTAAGGCCTAACGGAATGGAGTTTGAAATGTTCTGTTGTCTTTGTGTTTTTCTGTAACTAACAAATAAATGAAAATGTGGTTGAGTAAGATTAATAGTGTAGTTGATGATAAAGTCTGGGTGTGACATATGTGAATTAAAGGGAGTGGCCATCACCTGCTGAGCTTAACATACGCACATCTTTGAAGGGGCAGAGTCAAAATATGTAATCAGATTACAGATCAATTTAGTAAAAATGGGAATTATTAGCAGGACAACTATTTTAAAATACATTTAAAGTAAAGAAAGATTTACTACCATGTGCAGTGTATATTCATTACAACACTTTATGAGTTTCACCGCACCACTCTGGTCTCAAGTCAATTCATTATCATCCGCTCTATTGGATATTTAAATAACATTTTTGCATTAGATCGAAAAAGGGGAACATCACATTACAATGATGGTTCATTTTTCAACTGGAAAAATAGGTCCTTAGCTTTTAACTGCTAATTTTAGCAACAGAAACCAGGTTAGCTTGCTAACCTGTAAATAATGCTACTCCTCCTGCTACTACTACTGGTAATACTATCGAAAAACTGTAGGTGGTGATGTGACCAGGATGGTGTGTGTGTTTGTGTCTCACTATTTTAAGTTTGAGTGAGAAGTGTGAATAATTAACAAAGTACATTTAATGTGCATTTACCGCCATTGATCTAAATGTGCATTCTCATATAAGAAGAGAAGAAATAGCTGAAAAAACAATTAATAAAACTACAAAAAATAAAACATTATGTTAGCCTATCAATTTCCTCGCTCTGAAAAGAAGACATTCTTATTTTTCAGACAAAAAAATACAGGTGCTGTGTGATTTGAATGATAATACACGAGATGCACAAACTGGGACAGCCTCAAACTATTAAAGACAGCCCAAGATCTGACAAACACAAAGAGTGTAATGGGTAAAGAGTGAAATGGGTGTATACAGCATAAATGTACACAAAGGAGCCACACAGGCAATATATCTCAATAAGATGCTGCTGAAAAAAATGACTGATTAGCAAATAAGAGAAAAATAGACAGAAAAAAAATCAGGGAAAAAGAGAAAATGCAAAGAAAGAATAGAAGGCACAGAGGGAGAAAGAGAGAGAGAGACTTGCACCTCCTTCTTTATATGTGACAGTCGCTTCACCGCCTCCTCCTCCTCCTCCTCCTCCTCTTCCTCTGCCTCTCTCTCACTCACATTCCGTCCCTCGCATCCACATCTCTTCATCTCTCCGTCTGCTCTCAGATACACCCCTTCATTTTCTCCTCCTCCTCCTCCTCCGCCTCCTTCTTCCTTTTATTTTCACTCTTCATCTTCGACATGCTCCTCACGTGAAGTCCGCCAACTTGCAGAGCCCGTGGATGCCGAGTTAATTTAAAAAAAAAAAAAAAAAAAAAAAAAAAAAGAAAAGAAAAAAGAAGAGGGCAAATGCTCTTTCGGGGAATAAGAGAAAAAACTACGCACGTTCGCATCTTTCTCTGAGTGCGTTGGTCTGATCCGGAGCAACAGTATGGATCTGTCATTCATGGCTGCGCAGGTGAGACGTTTCTCCTCCTGTCTGTCCAAAGCCTCGGCTCGTCCGAACTTTTTGTCTCTTTTGTCCACTGATATCATGGGCGTGGCCGGTCAACAAGTCCATCAGGCGCTTATGTGACAATTTTACGTTTTCTATACGTCCGTCAATCAAGATGTAGCCTGTAGAATTAGAAATGTACTTTCCTGAGCTGGATTATTCATGTGTATTTGCATAATATTGTTCGTTTGCCGTTGAACTTTATGGTACTTATTTTCCCTTATATTCGTTTTAATGTAGTTATACTTTAAAAGTTTATTTGTCTTTCGGTTTGTTGTAGTTTATAAGGTCATGTCTGACTTGGGCATGTCCTTTTGTGTCTATTTAGAGCAACAACTGACTGACAATAGGAAGGCATACATTTTTACCTGTACAACGTGTATTTCCTACTGCTATTTATTTAATTTAATTTTTGTTTTATTTTTATTTTTGGCAGTTAACCCAGTAAAGTCTGACACATCAGATAATAAGATTGCAGATTTTGTCCATTTTCCATAGATGATAATGTTAACAATTGATTAATCGATTTATAATTATTAAGTTACAAATCTCAAGGTTTCTTTTTGCCTGTTTTTTTTCTACTTCCACCCCCATTTTAAGTTTAAGTTTCTGTATTCAGCAAATAGCTCTGTCTGACAAAACAATGTCAAATGTGGCACAATTGCTGCCATTTCTACTATTGATTGATCAGTTAATAAATGTTTAATTGCTTAAATTCTTAAAGGCGATTAATTGATTAATGATTAGCATCTGTAATTGCTAGAAAATTCAGTTTTTAAAATTGAAGGATTTATTGGCCCTTTTGACAAAATACAAGATAAATTGATATCAGCTACATGTGTTCTTTGGTTTGTATCATATTTTAGACATTGGGCATTTCTCAAAATTCAGTGATTACACAATATTTTATTTTAGAAACAAACCAACAAAAAAAAAATGTATTGCTTTTAGAAAATTTGGCACATTTCAATTAAACCAATTGAAGCTGCAAGGTTCTTTTCTTCCAAACAGGAATCTTTGTGGTTGGCAAAAACAGCTTGGTCAGTGTGGTCTGTATTGGTCAAAATAAGGAACAGAATATGATAGCCAAGGAACTGTTTCAGCCAAAATTAATTAAAAGACAATTATATCCATATCCCAATTTCTACTATATATGTATGTATGTATATATATATAACAGTGTATTTGTGATTGTGGTGGGCATCATGACATTCAATAGAGTAATGACTGAGGGATTCACAGATGAATTGTAATATAAACCTTCTGTATCATATTTGATACACACATTTTTCAACATGATTTTACTTAAAATGGGTTACAGAATATTAAAGTAATTATGAGTTGTTTCAATACAGTAAATATTGATATTGAATTATTGCAGTTCTTACCATAACATGTTGGATTTTGCACTCACAGGCCGGATGCTGCCTGCAGTGCATTGATAATCCACCAGAGGGCTGAACATGTGTCTCAAATTGTATCCAACAGTTTTTTCAGGAAAGTATTAAATATGTTCAAAGGACACTTAAATGACACCAGTTTGATTGGAACAAGACTGTGTGGTATATTGTGTTCCTTTGCTTCGCATAGTAATACATATGAATAGTTTTTGGCTTCATGGAGAACATGTGTTATTGTGCATCTGTTTTGGACATGTGGTTTGTTTTCATTAGGAGCTGATTTTATAGGCTGCTCCTCCCCTCTTCTCCCTGTGTCTGGCTGCATATGGTTTGTCTGGTGCCATCCACTTTGCCATTTTCAGTGCAACTGCCATTAAACGGTTCGGAGCATATCTTCACTGCCAGTAGCTGTTTTTCTGCTGGCAAGACTACGCCAAAATGCTCCCAGATCTTTTTAAATCAAGGACCCCTAAATAGAAATGCATCAGAGCATGAAGCCGTCTGAGAATACATTTTGTTCAATATGACCTGATTGAAAAAGAGGTGGGGTAATAATAACATGAAAGTCAGCATTATTCACTCAGTCGTTGTACAGACATTTAGTGAGTGAAATGATCAAAACCAGTGTTATAATTTACATTATAGTGGTGACATAATGTCCTCAAGGACAAGGAATGAGTTCTAGTGTTTCTAGAAAGTTTGGTAGCAGAGCACAGGAAGCAGGCTTACAGCAGCTGACAGCAGCACAGTGAAGGAGGCAAATACTGTCAGCCTGAAGGAGTTTATGTGGGCAGTCACTTACTCATATTCTCAACTGGGAATGGCTGAATACCACAGTGTTTGAAAGCACTCAGCTGCCGCTGGGGACTGTGGTGCCGATGTATTATGTGTTTCTTCTCTCCCTGACTACGCTTGAAGATGCACAGATATGCAGTGAGCTCCCAGTGAAGATGGAAGACAATGAGGCCTTTGAAATCTTTGTAACAAGTTTGACAGGAGCAGGGAGGTTAGTTTTGTAGTACTATTGACAACATGGGGGAACTTCACCCCAAGGAACATTAGGAACCACTTTTGGGACACAACAAAAGGTCACACAGGTTCTTAACCACTTAGAGACGTGATTCAGGAACAGAATCAATTTCATTCATGATATTTCTCTATTAAAATGGCAAACAGATACTCACTTGAAAAATATAAACAGCACCGCACAAAGAAAAAAAAAAAACAATACCTTCCTGTCACTGTCCTCTGGCTCTGGTGGCTCAAACATGTCTGGATGGAGCGTCCATGTTTTAGTTCATTTTCAAGACATGATGCTGGTGTTGGGTGGTTCGTAACACATGTTTATTCATTGTTTCTTTACAGTATCTTTAATATATGAATGAGTGATAAAGAGTTACTTGCTACAGTTGCATTTCTAGTTTTGATTAAATGGTGAAAAAAGGTTAAAGTTATCAGTGCAGCAGTAAAACCTTGTGTCATACAGACACGGCTGCTCCTCAAACAAACTGATGAGGTAATCCTCTCTTCCCAAAACTGAGACTGACAGTTTGTAACTTACTTGACAGCCTCACTTTGCTACAAGTTGATTGGCTGTTTTAAGTTCTTATGGCACGTTTACACACATGCAAATTTGCATAATTTCTTTGCATCAAGTAAGTTGTGAACTTCGAGTGAGTGGAGACAAAGCCTTGTGTGTGTGTTATTTGCAGGTGATGGTGATGCATTCATGTGTCTGTGACCGCAGCCTAAAACCAGCCACTGGCATCTTGTCAAGCTGAGTTACAGGCAAAAATTCTGTTTGAGTTGAGCTGAGATGGGCCAGTTCTCACTGCTGCAACTTTCCCTGCAGCCTTTTTTTTTTTAAAAAATGTAAACAAAACATAACAGCACAACACCATAATCACATTAACAGACACTAACAGACTAAAAATACAAAATCAAAATGTGTGCACCCTAATAGATAGACATACAGACACAATATATCCTCAAAGCTTTTTGTATGTTAGCTGGCCTATCAGCCCATATAAATAACAAAATATAACTATTAAGCGTTCTAAAATGGTTTTGTCTCGCTGAGAATTTTTGGTCTAATGTAAATGGTTAAAATGATATTCCATTATAAAGGTTGTTAAAACTTAAACTTTTCTTTTATACCATTAAATTACATGAAAACTTAACCCAATCTTTTAAATTAGTGGGTAAAGTGGATTTTTCACACCAACTCAACAGGAACAGATACTCTGAATGTTATCCTCAGACAGTTAAATTGCAAATTTAGCGGTCAGGTTTGCAGAAAAAACAATCCTAATTTGAGCTGGGTACTCGTAGGTGTACGCCTGGTACATAACCAACTGAATCACAAAGCAGATTATGGTGCCTTACTTCAGTGCCCCACACCTGAGCTGCTGATTGAAATTGTTGCCGTCTGGTGCAGATGTTACAGATACATGACTAAACGACATCACTGCATGTCTCAGGCAGCAGGTAGTCTTCTGCTAGCTTGTAGCTGCCACAAACACGGTTAAAATGGCAAGCTAAACGGCCTAACGTGTGGCTGCATTTCACTTGAAATGATTCCAACAGCAGGCGGATCATCCAACAAATGCTTTAAAACCGTTGCGTGTAAATGGGGGAAAATTGTGGCGACATACAGGACACACTTGTGAACAGAGGAATGCACCGTGCTTAACTGCTTGTGTGACCCCATGACAAGCACATCAGCGGGCGGTGAGATGGCAGCAGAGATATAAAGCACTAGATGCATTGTGCCATAATGATTTGATATCTCTATCTATGATGTGGAAGCCACTGATGATGATATTTGCCTTTGGAAAAAGCAATTTTTTAATGTCATTGACCATCACTTTGTGCACTTTGTGCACTTTGTGCAGGTGCCATTTAGAACCCAGTGTCATTTTAGAAGTATTGCTTTAACACTGGTATTGCATTTGGAAAGCAGATTAAAAAAAATTCTCCAGTATTTGTTTGGTCACAGATTTGACAAAATGGTGGCTGTAACAGTGTCAGTTAAAGTATAACTGCTATGGAGTCAATAGTGGTTGCTACTAGCAACACAACGTTGAACTGAAACCAGCTGCAGGTGGCAGAATAATGATAACACTTTTTTTGATGAAGATGACAACAATTTAGTGCCAGAAGTCAGAACGCTCAGGTTTTCTTCCCCATGACCTCATGGCCTCATATTTATTCCTCGTTGCTCTTCCAGTTCACCTTTTTCCCCAGCGTCCGTATCTATCTTCTCCTCGAGAATGCAGCTCTTTCAGACACCCAAATGGCTAATTTTACTGAGGTGCAATTCATCGCAGTACCCTGGCTCACTCTGTAATGGTGACTGTGAATGAAGTCAGGCAAATGTCCCTGGAGTTTTGAAGATTGACTTCACAATGGATGATTTTTTGCCCATTCATCTCTGTGTAGCTCAGCCGCCTGCAAATCATTGGACCTTCGCCATCACTTTGTCGCTAAAAGATGACGGATGCTGCCATAACTGTTCTCTGCTAAAGACAGTGAAAGTTTTTAAAGAACTCCAACTTAGAGGAGCTGGTTACTGATTTTCTCCCTGTAGCAGAGGATGAAGAATGAGTAGTTCGGGGGGTTGGACTGGTCGTTATTGCTGCAGTGTGTTTGAAGAGAACACATCAAACTTATTACTGATGTACTTCTATGTCTAAAAGAAACTAAGCCTGGCATTTAGGGAAAACATGCATCCTGTGTGCACCATTATACAGAATATCATTTCAGACTGGTAACCTAATTGCTGATTGTTAAGCTGCATTTGTCACTCTTCTTTTTGTTAAAATGGGTTTGTATGATATCACAGGAACATGCTAAATAGCTCTCTGCTGAACAATGCGTGCGCTTTTGTGTTTGGAGAATGATTTGCATTTGGCAGCGATGCCTCACTGGCCTGAAATGAAAAAGGCCATACTCCATTAGGCTGAAAGTGGTGGCATCCTCAAGCATTGCAAAACATGGATTAATAGGTGACAATCACAGTGAAGCTTTTGAATACTAATCTGAGGGCAATGAGGCGATTTGTTCTTTATCTTTGCAAATAGAGTGAAATGTCTTTGTTAACTTCCCTCTGCTCCTTAGATATGGATATTAAGATTAAAATCCCTTTTTCCAGACTAGCTTCTGGGATTGTTAATCATGTCGTCTACATCTTTGCACCTTGTGCAGGCTGTCACTGCTGAAATTATTCAAATGGCAGATGTTAAGGCATGAGAAATGAGCCAGTGTGTTCCCTGGTTACTAACTGAAGTTGAGGTCAGGTTTGACGTGTTGCAGACAGGCTCCAGAGCCATCCTGGGCATTATGCCAGTTGCTTCAGCTGATGGATCTGCCACACAGGGCAGCAAAACCCTTAAGGCTCTGTCTATCCGGTACACGGTGACCCACTGGCCTTGGCCTTACACATTTTTGCATTTAAACACATGCATGCACGCACAGACCTTTTTAAAATGTACAAAATGTGACATTTCACAAAGTGTTTCCTCTTCTGCCTATTAATTACATGTCTGTAAGTCCGGGCAATCTGAACAAAATCAAATATTACAATATTTTGACCAAATACGCTGGAATGCAATCTGTTAAAACTTCAGAATGTATTGTTTTTTGTCTATAATTGCTCTGTCACCATACTGAATTAAACTAACATTGACTAGACACTGAGGGACATCAGTAGTTGCATTTAGATTTTTTGCTAAAAATTATTAGATTCAGTAGTGCCTGGATATTGGTAGGGACATACTTACACAATTCTACACCCTTGACCAGCCATGACCTAAGCATATGCAAAAAATTGGCATGAATTGTCTGTGGCAATGAATGTTTCAATATGCATGTACAATTTCAAAACAAAAAATAGTGCAGCAGTCAGTACCAGTCCTTTTACAAAATAAAATAAATGCAATATTCAGTTTATTGTTTCATCCCTAGTTTGCTATAATGCAGGCTTTAAACTAAAATCTAAGACAATATCTAATCTCATATTACAATGTTGATATATTAGGCTATCAATATTTTGCCTGACATGTTAGGTAACTCTTAAATAAGACCCTATAGGCCTGTCTCCATATCCTCACTTCAGATGTTTTGTCTTCTCATGACAGGCCATCAGCATTTCTCATTACTCAATTACTTATTCAGTGAAGCTGTGGCTCTGAGTCATTCTACCTGACAGGGTTGTCCATCTCCGCTCGTGTTAGCAAGGACAGATGAGAGGGAAAGGATGAAGATGGAGGGAGTGGTTGACAGCCTCAACACAAACAGAGCCATCTGTATTTACACCTGCAGCACCAGGAGCAGGATCAGACAGAACTGGCAAATACACTTTGGTTTAACTTTGTTGCCAAATGAAAGGACAAAATAATAAGTGCCAGAGAGCCAATACAATCAGAGTAGATGATTTTAAAGCTAGTAGATGTATTTAATTGAATTTCCCTAATGCAGTCAGGCCTGCACGTTCGCAGAATGCAGAATTATTTGCAAGAGTGTCTTTGATTTTAAAGGTCAAAATAAAATGGTTGGACCAAATTAACTTTGATATAAGTGACATAAGATGGGAAAAAGAATGGCTGGAGAAGTAGAAAGAAGATTTGTGCACCACTACCCCCTGATATGATGAAGCCAGAAATGGAAATGCAAGTTGAGTAGTTCACAGATGAGATTATTTTCCTATTAAACACACTTTTTCGAAATAGCAGCCGCCACAAGGCCTATATCAAGACCATCGTTGTTCCCAATTGCATAAAAAATTCAATTACATAATCATGTTATCTCTCTGTGCATTCTTCACGCAGAGACTGTCCCTTTTAAAGAATAAATCTCCTGGTCTCTATAGTGGAGGCTTATTTGAAGAGTGTAATAATGGCACACCAAGTCTTTTCATCTCTAGGACTTCATTTCCCCCCTGGTCTTTTGTCTGCTTTTTCAGCAATTGGTTTTATATGAAAGCTGTAGTCTTGAGATAGTGAGAACTTGCCAACAGCCCCAATTTTCTTTCTTTTCTTCCACTTTCATGACCCTGCAGTGTTGTAAACAGGGTGAGGAAATAATCACGTTAAACCAATTAGAAGGGTCTGTATGTACAAGAAAAATCAATGCTTTAAACAGATGAACAGTGGGTGAATCTGTCTGTGTTAGGTGTATTTTCAACAGCTCTCCCGGAAGAGCTGTTTGAGGATTTTAAGCCTTTTTATTTCACACTTTTTACCTGCACATTTTATCCTGTCTTTTCCACATAAACTAAGAATAATGTTAAAACTCAAGCCACAATGAGTATAAATTACGATTTTGTGTATCTCTACATAGTTATACCAACACATTTATAGGCTATGAAGGCCCATTAAGCAACATTAAAAAGTAGCCTAGACCCAACTCATGAGGAAAACATACAGAAAGCCTTAAAGTTATGAAGATGCTTACTGATTAATGGATGATTTATACCACTGGGGTTAAGGAGAGGCTCTTCACAGCAGGACCACTTCCTAGTTTACTCTCATTTGATGACTATACCTCATGTAGCGAGAACATGGAATACACTGGAGGAACATTCAGAACAAACACAATGTGCTGCATTTTTGGTTGGTGGTTTGTTTTGCCTGACTCATTTTTATGCCGTTCTCCTCATAATCAAACCAAAGACTCATTAAAAATAACGGTTTATGTTCTCGAGCTGTTGCTGATAGTGGAGAGAGCCAGCACAGCTGCAGGTGGTCGTGTTAAATGAGCAGCCCCAGGTTCAGTCTCTTCCTGTTTAAGTGAGAAATCTTTATGCTCTCAATCAGAACAACTGGCTAACTACCAGAAAATGGAAGGCCTCTATTTTTGGCTCTGATAACTGTTGAAGCAGGTGCCAAATACCCTCGTAACCTAATTGCTAAACTCCTCTTCTGAACAGTGATTGTCCAGCTTTAGCTTAGTAACTGTCAGAGATGAAACTGTGTTTGGAGTTTAAGAACAAAACTCAGTAGATAAATATTTTGGGAGGTTGTTACTTTATTTGTGTATTTCTTTTCCCTCTCCAGAACACCTTTTTTTTTTTTGGAAATTATAAAAGAAAAAATGGATTAAACAGGCCTCCCTGAAGTAAACAGCTAAGCTTAGCATGTCTAGCCTATTTAGCTCAGCAACCCGGTGTGTTAAGGTGCCCACACATGAGTCACAATCACAAACTGTTCTGACCTGGCTGTGCCATTGTTATCCTATGGAGAGAGTTGTGGCGACTAATTAGATATGTGAAGACAGCGCATATTTAAGGTCTCTCTGCAGGCTTCTTGTTTTAGAAAAGTCAGCTCGAAACATTAAAAAGTCAGTTGGAGACAGAGTTTAAAATTTCGGGAACAGCCCATTGTTCCAACAGCCTATTATTTCCTATAGTCTGACATATGTCTAACTGGACTGAAAGCCAATTTATCTAAAAGCTTGCTATCCCAAAAACAAAATCTCTAAGGGCCCATCATTCAGAAAATGCAGACTCTGACTCCCTCTGAGTTTTTTTGCCCTCTACCTTAGTGTATTTTGACATGCGGTCATGTGTCCCTCACCGTCATAGTCATGGCAACAATAATAAATAACATTAACATTGTTAAATGGTTGCAGCTTTGTTTAGTTGAGGCAACAAAACTACTTGGTTGGATTTAGGCACCAGAAATACTTCGATTATGTTGCGTACAAAAGTTCAGAGCAGTGTGCCTTCATAACAATGGGAATTGTTTTTTGGCTGTCCAGTGGACATTTTTCAGACTATTTGAGTTTTGAATATGGGCATTCGTAACAATAGCTGGCACCAAAAATTGATGGCTGCTGGCTAGAAATAAGAAGCTGGCTTTTGTCTACCTCTATCTGAAATCAAAGACCTATATTTTCAAAAATAACTTCAGCATTTTCAGAGGTAAATCTGCCACCATTATCACTTTAAACTGCAAATGTGGCTTGTGAGAATAGAGCTTGACAGCCATAGCAACAGTAATTAAGGGCAGAGTTTATCGATCAATTACCAAGTGGGGGACAGTTGACAGAATGCAGTGATTGATGAAAGTAATGTGTACTGTACATATCCCAGTGTATCAGTGCTATTGCAAAACATGCTTGCACTGTAGACTCAAACATCTCAGTTATTTTGCACCTGAAATGAATGATTGCATATTGAAAAAAGTCCTGGGGTGTATGAAAGGGAGACTTAATGGACTGTGACAGCCAGGTATGAAGTAATAACATCTTTTCCTGATAGACCTATCCACCTAAATGCATGATGCTTCCTACATAACTGTCCCTCTGATATTCAGCAGGTATGAATTATGTATTCCTACATAAATAATCTATTCTCCACCCATCCTGCGATAATTTCAAAGCAGCTTTATCCCATGAATTGATATGTTTTTGAATAAAACTGAGCCATGATTTACGGTCAGACTTTGACTATTGCCTCAGCCTGTTCATTTAAAAAAGAAAAAGCTGCATGATGACGTATTTGCCATCAAGGCACACATAAAATCCAAATCTGAATTCAGCTCATGAGCAGTTCTTTTGATGAAAAGGAAACACGGATGGAAATTATGAGAGTTAAACAGTGGGTGGCTGCTTTGCTTTGGTGAAAGCTGGCAAAATCCTGAATGGCAGCAGCTGATTATACACTATTAAAGGAGGAAGCAGAGATAAATTATGATTGTAGTTAAACATCACCACGGCTGCTGGAATTTATTGGGATCATTATGCCTTTTTGGAATCATTAGCATGCCAAACATAAAATAATGAAACTATGAGTGTGTTATGTAATGAGACTCTTGCACAACTTTTCCTGTTTGCCGGGAAATGTCAGTTAAATGCTTTCATCCCTGGGTGCAATTTCAATAAAATATCCTTGCGTGTATAAAGACAAAGAGTGAGGAAAAAATCTCAGAAATAATTTTTAGGGTTGGGTAGCAAACTCAGTGCAGTACTGACCAAATTATGTTAGTAGCCTACTACCAAGTACAGATTCATGTTCATTTAATCTATGCCAAATTTTGGTACCTTGGAAAGAGCAGTGTTACCCCTGCAGCTTGTTCAAGTCACAGTGAATCCGGTTAAAAGCAAACCAAAAACAGTCACAAGTGTGGTGAATCTTTTCAAAACTTGACGTAAGCAACACTCGCTCCAGTGCTTGAAGTGCAAAATACAAATCTAGTGGGACTAACACAGATAAACAGAAAATATATCTAAAAGCTGAACAGTGTACCATTTTTATTGCCTTAAGTCCCCCACAGCAGCAACAGCTAACATTAACACAACTGTAGCTAACAAAACTATCTATCGATTCAACTATGATCTGTTGTCAGACCAATCATTTTAAAGCTGTTTTTGGAGTGATTTCCATTTTGGACAACAGAATTCCTGGTACAGCTTTTCCACAATTTATGTCAGTTCTCAATTATGTTTTGTGCTTTAGCACATGACTAGGGATTTCATCAATGCCTCTATAAAACCAAGAGCAAAACTTGCTTTTGATTTGATCTGTTTCACAAACGCCCTTAGTCTTTAAGCTAACATTAGCACACCTGCAGTTTGTGCCTAAAAAGTTTAATTCAACTCCATGAACAACAAAACTTTCATGTGAGGCATCAACAACTTCATCAGCATCTTCACGTGATTAATCAACTACTTGAATATAATACATGTTAACAATAATTGTTGGAGATAACTGGCCTTTTTCGCTGTCTTGGTTGATGTTAGTTTAGCATTTGTTCCAGTGTTAGCCAACACTCAGCCACTAGCTGCTTCTGAAATATCTTGCCAACTTACTAGTCAGCATGCTAAAGCAGTGTGTGAGATTTACCAGTATGTCTGAAACCTATATAATAATATTAAACAAATATCTGTTAATTGCAGAGTATAAACAGGGAAATACAGTATGCAAGCATTACAGTAGTAACAACAACAACAACAACAACAACAACAAAAACAACAAACAACAACAAACATAGCCAAACAGAAAGGATATCACATGTGCTTTCTCTGAATTACAAACAGCGTTAAATGCCCTGGGTACAGACTGACAGGCTGAGGGGTGTAAAGATGGGTTTGGGGAGGATTTTATTTCTTATAGGGTGTAAAATGTTCTAAATGAATAATGCTGAAATTGAGAAGTTTGGAATTATATTTGACAACTGACATGACAGTTTTGTTATAACAGAGAGAGTAAAGTACTAAAAATAGAGTCCAATTCCAAATATAGGTACTGTATCAGTTCAAATGTGCAGCATCCCCAACCAAATAATTTTAGAGCTGTTTTCAGATTGTTTTCCATTTTTACCTTTGTTTCAAGCTTTAAAAAGTGACTAGGGGCTTCAAACAATGCATCTATAAAACCAAGAGCAAAACCTGCTTTGATTTGATCTGCTTCACTGGTCCTTAGACTTTGAGCCTGACCTTGGGTTTGTTCAAAGAAACCTGCCCTGAAACTAATGACATAGCGCACAGACAGGCTTTCTTTCCCTCTCACTCACCTCTTGTTCAATCTGCAAACAAGCTGAGGTTATATTGCACATAATGTACCTTCACTTGCCAAAAAAATACTGTTGCCCTGAGAGGAAAATTGGAGTCCAAGGTTTCTCTGACAGTTTTAGTATGAAGCCAGAGCTCAAGAACAATCTGACTGTATCTGGGCAGCATCTCATTATCCGGGATTATCCCACACCCTTGCTATTAGAACTCAATTACTGTATTTCAGTCTCATAGCTCATTTGTGCCATGTGCATCTGATAATTTAGGCTACAAATGGACTAGTTTCAATTTCCCTGCTGATGAACTCCTCAAAATGTAAATTACACTCCTCCTCTGTGCTGAAGTACAATGTGTTGCTGCTATTGTCTCCGACCAGCTGCTGATATTTTACGCCATCAGATTTATAGCAGCTATTTTTGTCATAGGGTGCGAGCCAAGCCTCACTTAATGCTCCACAGCCCTTATGATCTTTTATATAAAGCAAATCTGACTATGACCTTCTCATTTCGAGTGTATGCAACTTTAATGCCCAGATGATGAATCAGGCACTTACAGTACAGTCAGTTGTATTACTTATGGAAATCATTCAGAATGCCCCGCTGGTATGCATGAGTGGTAGAGAAGTACACCAACTTAGATTTTTCTTAAAATGTTGAATTTTTAATGACACTTTGGCTCCAAGGAGTTGTGAATCAATTCACAGCTAGAACTTTGAGCTTTTTTTTGCAGATGCTGTGATGTGTTTGAGCTAAATACCATACTGTTGTATTTACCACAATTTCAGCCCTAATCTCAGTGGTGCATATGGATCTGTGGTCTCTGTTGCTGCTGTGTTTCACTGCTCTACCCCTGAGCTATTTACAGAGGAGCAACACACACGTTATTTTGAGCGTTTTAAAAATGATTTCAGGCATTTTGCTCCAGTAATGAGTATTGAGCTGTTGCAACCTGTACTGCAACACAGCAATCTGTGCAGAATGTACGTGACACATTCATTTTGGCCCCTGACACAGCTTCTACAGGGTTGATGCTGTAGATCACTCTTTCCCCATCAGTGTGTAAATTTGAACACTTTTAGAAGCAATGATAGTGTTTATTGATACAATTACTAATCAGAGAATGTGGACACGTAATTAATTAATTTCACACCGGAGAGTCTTGTTTGCTTCTATGTGACGCTCTCAGCTTGTAAACAAACACATGAACAGGCAAAGCTCCATCTCCTGACACCCACCTCATTACTCCCTGTGATATATATCCATCTCAGAGTGTGAAAGACACAGAAATTGATTTATTTATAGCTATGATTTATGGAGAAAAAGCCCCAAAACAATGAATATATTGGCTTAAAGTGTGGGTGTGTGTGTGTGTCAAAGCATGATAGATTAGATTTTATTTTGAATATGTAAAAAAATAAATATACAAGTAAGAAAAAACAAAGCAGGAATAACAAATGAACTTAAGAAACATTCAGCAGATTCACAATAAATAATTCATGTCTGAAAAGGAGTAGGAAGAATTGAATACTTAATAAGTCCTACTCCTATTTTTTATATTTCATTGATACTTTGTGAAAAGCATGAATATTCCAGGTTTTTGCCCCAGTTTTCTCCATAACTCAAAGAGATTAAACAAAAGAAAATAGTTATGACACAGCAAGACCAAATAAGCAGAATAAAGCAAACAAAAGGGCACAAATCAAAATCAACCTTACACATCCTGCCCTGCCTTAATCTGCTTTCCTGTGCAGGCTTCTTTTTGTCGTCACTTTCCCATTTATTCATGTAGCTGTATGACGTTAGCTTGCTATTTTGCAAAGTTGACTGAGTGTTTGTTTGTTTGGCACACCTGTGTCTTCAGTTTTGCCTGAAGGAATGACGGTGGCTTCTTGGTCTTCTCATGCTCTTTCATTAGCTTTTATTTGTGGGATGTTTTTCTCTGACTCGATCTGTATTGAGTGTTTTGTGACTGATATCAGGTCATTTGGTTGTGCGCTCCACTCTCTCTCCTTTCTGTCAGCGCATGGAGAGCTGCGTTTGTTTTTTCCTACTCTGCTTTTCGCTGGACTGTTACAGTGCGTAACCTTCATCTGCACTTCCTCAGCCCTGTAGGCTTTAGATGTTCCCAGCCTTCACCCCCTCATAGACAACGTTAAATATTCTACAGTGCTATGTCACTGAGGCGCACGCAAGGATCCTGGTCTAAAAATGTGTATTATATATGTTGATGATTTTGCCACACCATGTGAATCATTTAGCTAAAGATTAGCCTGAATTGCTAAGCTAGACAGTTTTTATTGATACTACTGATTTGAATTGATTTGAAGGCCTGTTGATGCTACAATAAATGTGCCAAAATATCTATATGAAATATCTAAATATATCTATTGTGTTTATTGGTCTACTACATACATCATAATCATAATGGCTTCAAAGATAATTTATTCACTCATTCATTGTTCATAACCGCTTATCCTTGACGGGTCGCGGTGGGGCTTGAGCCTATCCCAGCTGACACTGGGTGAGAGGCGGGGTACACCCTGGACAAGTCGCCAGGGACAGACAACCACTCACACAAAATTCACACCTATGGACAATTTAGAGTCACCAGTTAACCTAACTAATACATGTCTTTGGACTGTGGGAGGAAACCGGAGTACTCAGAGGGAACCCAGTGTCCCAGCCAGCCAGGGGTGCAAACTCAGGACGTTCTTGCTGTGAGGCAACAGTGCTAACCACTGCACCACCGTGCCGCCGGCTTGTTGTTGAATCATTTTGTCTCACACTGTGCTGCTGCAACACTAAAATAATGTGTGCATTAATAACAGTACTGAAGCAAAAAAAGTAACAAGGTACTTTTCACAGTAACTAGTTACTTTTATAATGCAGTCACTCAGTTACTCCAGGCAGTCATTTTTAAGTCTAAAGTCTAATTATTAGTGCTTTTAAAAATTGCTAAAGAATGGGTTGATTGGTTTTGTTTACAACTGTTAAAGCTCTTTTTTGAAGATGAATTTTGGATTAGTGTTTGTTGTATGGGCATTTCCCCAGATTTCCACACAGTGGATTACACACATGTAATTGGATAAATTAGAAATTTTTATTTGCAGATTAATACACAATATACATGTGTTTTTTTCCCCATTATCCATAAATATAAACATGTCTGTCCTCGATGCTTCATACTGTACATGCACACATGGACAGACACATACTGTGAAAATCATATTAATCCTAGACTGAGGGCATGTAGAGTGAGGCAGCACTGCTGAACTGTAACAGTGCTATTACAGTATCTGGAAACACCGTAACTAGGCCAACATGGCACTCGCGTGACAAATTCATAACACCCCCACCCATCCCCTCCTCCCACAGGGAAAATACATATAGTAATCATTCATAAATGCTGATGCCAACCTGCAGCGGTGCTGTATAGCACTGTAGCATCTACATAACTATTAGCAGGGACATGCTAATTTCATTTTACAGCAGTTGTGTTGTTTTGCTGCTGGCAATTTACGCACTAAAACAGACAAACACAAGACTCGATACTGGCTTCAAGACATACAAGGACATTTTCCTCCTCTTATCCAAAGCCTCTTTTTTTCTGTGAGGTGTGTTTAGTCGGATTTGGCAAACTCTCTCGACTGGACAACCTTGTAAAATGCTTGTGAGGGTGCAAGTTGGTGAGATTTCATTAATTAGCATAAACAATAACAACAACAAATTGCCATATAAGAGTGTCTGTTCTGCTATATGTGTGGGCCAAGTGTCATTCACAAAAATGTTACTAAAGATTGAAAAACTACATTTATATATAAAAAATACTCACATTTTTGCCCCTTTTCCAAAAAAAGACAATATTCCTACATGTTTAAAGGACAGTATTCCTGTGTTTATATGGCTAATGAAAATAAATATTCCAGTAATATTGCTGTTTACATACTGCATAATCTGATTAACGTAATGACATACAACCTACGGCAAAAACCTGTTGATATCCAAGTCTTTCATAATATTTAAAAAGTACGTGTTTCTCCTTCTCCCTCTACCTCCTCCTTCTCCTGTCTTTAGATCAGCACTGTTATACCTTTCTAATCCTATTTCTATAACTCATGAGGGGTGGTCATGTGACAGTGAATATGACAATTTTCAGCATCTACTAAAGTTTGTACAGATCATTCCTGGGGTCAGCCGAGAAAAAACGAGATTTCTGTAACTCTACTCTTTGTGCACAGATTTGTTAACCAAGCGCTTGGCTTTTATAATATTCTCCACAAGTATGTATGCAAAAATATGTCATTAAAAGTTGTAAAATCTTCCAGTAAATTGACAAGTGAAGATCATGATATGGTGAACAGAATATTAATTGTGCATGAAGTTTGTTTTAGTTATATATTATCTATTTTAATAAAATTCTGTATCATATTTAAACTAATACAAATTAATTACTTCTACCTCCTCCCCATTCCCTTGTGCATTGCATTGTGGTAAAATCAAGTAGTTTTTAGTATGCATACTGACCTTTGAGTATACTTAAGTGTGTCTCTGTCTCATTGTGAACAAAAGAACAAACCTGCTTAAAATTAGTATGGAAGTGGGATACAGCTTTCCTACAACATCTTAGCTTTAACAGAGGCGATAATTAATCATGTTTCTCCATGAGATTGACACTTTGTGACAGCAGCCAGCAGCCTATTACACAAGAGAGGAAGAGAACAAGGGAAAAATAATTGTTAGGGCCCTTTTATATGTAAAAATAGAGTTTAAAAAAAAACAACAACAAAACAATATGGGGATGAAGGCTCTGAGGAATTGAAACGTGTTATGCTTAATTTATATCTGACAGGAAGAGTGGTGGTTCAGAGCGGTCTGCAGCACTCTGGTTAGAGGGTTGACACACATACCGTGCACGGCAACAAAGACTGCTGATCAGAGGAGTGATTTTCATTAATAGCATACTCACAGTACATCTGTTGTGGTGATAATGTTCCACACACACAATTATAAAAGTTTGCTGATATGGCTTTTGATTAGGCATATTAAAAAGGTCTAATTTCTGTCAAAGTTTGCTAAGTGTTTGAATCAAATTTTGTGTTGCATGCAGTACTGAACTAAACAAAAAGAATGAATCATTTAGTCTTTGTATTTAACTGCCAAATCTGAATCGACTGACAGTTCTCAGTCAGGTATAGCCGCAGTGGCAATCCATTGCATCCCAGAAATCCTCAATGAGTGATATGTGCCATGAGTATGCATGCTATATAAGAACTGGGATGTTTTTCAGCTTCCAGGATTTGTATACAGATCCTTTCAACATGGGACTGTGCAACTATTATGCTGCAACATGGACCGATTGCAGCGGATGACAGGCATGACAATGGCCTCAGGATCAGAGCTGTGTGCATTCAAACTGGCATCAGTAAAATGCACCTGTGTTTGTTGTCTGTAGCTTATGCCCGTCCATATACCATAACAGTATGGAAACGTTGGTGTACAGTATGTATGGGCTGACATGGTTATACATTTGCTGCAGTTATGATGCCAGTTGGGAGTACTGCCAAATTCTCGGAAATGACATTGGAGACGGTTTCTGGTAGTTAAACATTCAGTTTACAAGCAGCAGCTCTTGTGCAGTCAGCATGCCAAATGCACGCTCCTTCAAAACTTGTCACATCTGTGGCATTGTGTGATAAAGCTGCACATTTTAGAGCGGCCTTCTGTGACCAGTCCAAGGCACAACTCTGCAGTAATCATGCCGTTTCATTTCTATGTCACATCTGCCAGGTGGATGGATTATCTTGGCAAAGGAGAAGTGCTCACTAGCATGGATTTGAACAGATTTGTGAACAAAATTTGAGAGAAATAAACCTTTAATGTGCATAGAAAAAGTCTGAATGCTTTTCAAATTTTAGTGGAACAGTATACACATAATTGTGTCTACATGCAGTGTGTGTGTGTGTGCCTGCTGTCTAGTGTGCATGTTTATTTCAACGCATAGTGTATGTGCAAGTGTGAGAAATTCCCTCCATCTGGCGATCATTTCTGAATAACTCCTGCTACCTTTCAGTCACATTTCCCAGTGGAGTTATCTTACAGGAAGACACAGCATTACAATGTAAGTCACTGTGGATAAGAGCATCTGCCAACTGCTATAACTGTAAATATAAATATATCATGGTATGTGAGGTCATGCAGATCGCTTTAGCTCTGGAATACAGAATTAATCAGACAGGATATTAAATCAGAGAGCTGCAGAGATATATGAATACAGATTGTCCAGTAAGAAGTTGAGTAAGATGTAGCCGTTGCTGTTACACAGAGTGATTTACAATAACTGTAGAAATATAATCATACATATTACATTAGGGTTCCTACACAGTATGGAAAAGTATGGAATTTGATTTTAGCCATTTCCAGGTCTGGATAAGTATGACAGACTATTTCCCCTTTTCTGTTTTCTAAAATATAACATTCATGATTTTTAAGAATAAATTGATCCATGATTTTTATGCCTGTGTTCACCATTGTTTACATTGACACAGTGAATGAATAAAGACTCTACACATGGCGTCAAACTTTTTTCAGCTAATTGTAAGTTTTTATTTCTACAAACCAGTAATGTAATGTTTATTCAATATGATAGTGGAACAGTGGAAATTCATCAAACTTTCTGCATACAGGAATGAAGCTTTTCCACAGGCACTTTTGCCAAGTCAAACCACACCGTGCTGATTTGCATTTCCATTACCAATTTTAATGCTTGGAGTTACATCTGTGATGGACTTTTTCTTTAGTGGGGCCAAAGCAAACCGACCTGCTTCCAAGGCCTGCATTGATGTCTCACTGATCGCGGCCATCCCTCTTTCCCTCAAAAGAACATGTGTTGCTTCACTCAAGTCATGTCTGTCAGCTTGTGTCACTGGAGAACAGAGAGAAACACATATTTAATAGTGTCTGTGTTCAGCTATCAGTAATTTGTAGCTTCTCACTGAATCTCTGTGGTTTGAAGTTTTGCATTGCTGTTTGTGCTTTGAGGTTTCTGCCTTATTTTATGTTTCATGATTGCTTTCAGCTGGATAAGTGGGACTTTTATTGTGAAGAATTTATTGGAAATTAAGTGTTTATCCACTTGACTCAAGCTAAGCTCATTTTTAGCGCTTTTAGCAGGTAGCCCCATTGAAATGGAGATGCAGATCCTTTCCATGCTGGGCTGACGTGCCGAGTAAAATCAAGTCAAGCCATGTATGCAGAAAGGGTATAAGAATGTAGACTGAACAGCCACAGTCGGTAAATGCAAGTTTTCCCAAGGGATGACTTTAGAAAACCCCAAATATAATGCGTAGTTGCTTCAGGATTCAAAATGGGAAAAGAAATATAGATGCAAGAAAATCTCACCACAACAGCTTGCTATTTGTAGTGAGATGTCAAATATGGTCTGAAAAACATCTGTTTTTAGGAAAATTTTAAATTAAAATGTGTAAGACACTTATGCATGCCATAAGAGTATGCTAGCCACAGCAGGGTGCCTCATAAGATTTCCTTTAAACCACTGTCTGATCATTTACAGCAATATTTAATTAAGAGCTAAAAAGGAGCATTTAGGAACAAGTACATTGAGTTGATATGATACTAGATCTAACTCAGAAAGGAGAAAGTGCCATGAGGTCTTTTACTTCTTGAGGAGATTAACTTTTCAGTCTATATGAGATGAGGAGTGACTCTGCTGTTCTGAAGTCATTGCAGCGTCTGGGAGCCAGGAGGGAAAAAAAGATTTGAGACCATCGATGACGAGGTCAGAGCAGAGAGAGCTAAAAGAGACGGTAGACGATGGAGTGGAGGTCTGGCATTCTGGCCTGAACTGTGACCTGAGGCTTGATTTGGGTTTGAGGGGAGGGCTGATCTCTTCTCAGCCTTGTAGGGTTTTGAAGCGAGAAAAGTCATATGAAGTGACCCTGAGGAGTTCTGGCTATAATTTTATAATACTCTTCCATTTGTATTGTAACTCACAGTTCAATAGTGAGAAAGACACTTTAATATTACTTTTAGCTCTCTGCCAACATTGTGTTCACACTAATAGAGATAAATGCGTTGAGATGTCCAAAATGGTAGTTTTCCTCTCTGCCAATACTTCAAAGGAAGTGTATATCACTGAGATGATGAAAACAGTCTGCAGAGCACAGGACAATATTAGCCACAGACTTTAAACAAAGATTGACACTGCATCTCCACTTCCTCCCAAAATGAAGCCAACAAATTTGGATGCAAAATCTTTTTTGCCTAGGAGTGCAAAGATGTGGCCTGTCCCAACTTTCACTGGCTAGTACTACCTGTCTTTGTTGGTTCAGACTGTTTGGTTGGATAGTGGAGTAAGAGGAATGAGACTAAGTTAGTTGGACTAAGATGGGTCCTGCCTTCACCATCCTGGGAAAAAAAACATATCACGTCCCAGAAACAAGCGCTACTATCTTGCACTGGTGGAGCCAAAGTCTGCGCAGTAATGGTCAGGTCTAGTCAATGGTTGACTTAGAATGAGGTTGGCTGACCTTGGGAGCAATTTGCACAACCACCATAGTTTGTCACAATCATTATCTGTACTAATGGTTATTTACAAATGGCAAGAATGTATACACACGAGCAGAATGGAACAGCACCATGAATCACGTAGCCAGAGTGGCCCTGAGGAAAAAATAGCCTTCATCAGACAGATAGTGGTGAAAGACATTTTATTTGCACTCCAGAGATCAAAGTGGATGGAGGTTCTGCTTGCTCTGTATATTAAGAGTGGGTACAGAGCAGGGCCAGATCCTGCTGCACGGTTGCACCTTAGTCTGAACTAAGTCTTACATGAGTGGAGATTCAATTAAGGGCTTCCATCTCTATGCCCGAAATTTCTCTGTATCTCACGCTGAATGAGCAGGCATGGATGGAGCCGTAGGGGCGGCTGACGCCAGCAATAGATGCACAGGGAACGTGGTGATAGTTTTTTCTCCCACTCAGGCAGCTTTCTTACACAATTTGTGAAAAGCTCCCCAGACACCTGTGTCAGGTTTAATAATGACAATGATTTGACTTTGATTTGAGTAGATTAGAAACATCTTTGAGAAAAAAAACATGCATGATTAGGTATTGTATTTTTATTTTAGACAGTCATTTTGTTTCACAATTTCTGCTACAGTATGCGACTTGCATCTGTCAACTTTGCCTTCATTATTTCCAATGCAAAGCAATTAAATTTCTCTGAAAGCAAGTGTTGCTACATTTATTCATGGCAAGGTAAAGACCATCAGTTGTTGCACACAACTTTTACTTATGAAAAGTTTTTCTTCCAGCTTGCTGTCAAAGAGATGAGATTTTCTGACCTGTCAAAAGCATGATATATTCATTTGGACAGATTATTGTTCAGAGGGTTAGTGATAAAGCTTTGATTTTTTTCCTAACCTGTGATGCAATAATTTCATTCCTGTATGATCTAAAGAAACTATAGAATTTAAAACAAAAAAGATTGCACCCGAGTTACAAGCGTGCAGGTCTCCACTTTGTTCTTTGATGTCTGCCTGTGAAGCAGCGGCTCACAAGAATCTAGTGAAGTGTACGTTTTGGTTCATTTTTCAGAACTCTGAGAGCACAAGGGGAATGAGTCAAGATGCATTAAAATACATTTAAAAAAAATAACATTTGGTTTTATTGTGTGACATGGAATGTGTTAGGAGTGGTTTGCATGGTTTTGCTGCAGCCTGCTTTTTAAATCCAACCATCCACATGTGCTCAAGGTTAGACAAAGAGCAGAAACCATTAATGAGTTATTAAACAGTGCCTTTTACTTAACTAACAGAAAATAAACAAAGATGATCCAAATATAGCAAATAACCAAATTCAGCCAAACTAGAAGGTTGGATTTCAGGGGAGACAAACAGAGACTCACATCCACAAGCTCCTTTAGTGTGATGTGTAATCAGTACAGGTGAACTGAATCCCCTGATGAGCTTTAACTCCGCCCTGAAGCTCCTGCAGGGAGAGACTTTCCACAGAGACAGGGTGCATGCCAGTGCCTTAATTACATCCTTCATTTGTGTGTTTTTCCTTCCACCATAGTCCCTCCCACAGATGATGTTAGAAGTGAGGAACTGAATAAACACATTTTAAGATAAATGAGACATCATTTCTTCCGAACCGTCATTTGAAGTGACAGCCGTTTCTGATGACGGTGGCACTGCTGGATCAGCTGTCAGTCAGATTTTACAATTCAATGGTGACTTTTCTTGATCTGTTTGGAGTTTGTATTTGCATGTATACATTTCCCAAATGACACAGTAACCTCTGCAGCAGTGCTTTAAACATGTCTTTTTGTGTCTCTCTTACATTTAACATTTAGACAAAAAGATCAGTTCAACTACACTGGATACTTCTACTGACAGAAAGCTTTATTTAATTTAATATTCATTTATTTATTAATTAATTTGCATTCAAATTGTTCTGTTCTGTTTGTAGATTTAATTGATAATACAAGTTATGATTAGAATGTTTTATAAATTGAAAAAATGTTTTATTAGCCTATGTATTTTAGAGAAAGTGAAAAATATGCAAATATTTCAATAAGCACATACACTAGGGTTTTCACACAAAAAATGAAATGAATGAATAAAAAATGACAAAGTCCAAAGGAACAAGGGGTGGTGGATGAATGGGTTAAGCACAAGACATCCATCTGGGGTCAGCTCCCATGTGAAGCCTTGAAGTTGAATTATTGTTATTATTACAAACACAACTTACCATGTTAGGCTTTGCAACAAAATTAATTTAGTTACAGGTTTAGCCAAAGATCATAGTTGGGGTTAAAATAGACCACTAACCACATGTTAGAAACCCCTTTCTGATAGAAAGCCCTGAATGCAAACTTCTACCATGTGCATAGTTTTCAACCTCACATGTGACTGGAGGAAAATAACAATAACAATGATAATTACAGTCCTTCTCTCCTGGACTATAACATCATTCATCATATGATAGAGGTTAAAATGGGAAATGCCAGCTCATAATAAATGAAGACAGTTATGGGTTTTTTTGTCAATCACACACACATTTATTTTACTTTGATTATAATTCAGAAAACATCAAATCTAAAATGAGTTTTCTACCTGAGTTGGTTTTGTAATTTAGTTAACTTCATTATAAAACAGCCGTGATGTTGTGATGCACAGTAGCATCAGATCAGTATCAGATCAGCAAACAAACTTTATTCTCCCATGAATGAAGACTGTTTGCTGTTTGCTCACATGACTGCTTGTGTGTTTCTTGGCACATTCAGAAATCTTCCACTGGGGCCCGTCATAACCAGCAGCCACCACTGAACATGAAGAAGGTAACATGTGACTCCACTGGGTATGTTTTAATTGAAATTGCTCACAATGTAAAATACATGAGCAAACTCTGCGTGGAGATATTGAAGTGGTGTGCAACGCTGCACTGCAAGAAATCTCTGTTGCTATAGGATGACGTGTTCTTTGGTGTAAACTGTACCATAAAACACATGCTGCACATAATCCGGTTTATGCATATTTAAAATACCTGCTCCTGTGAATAATAAATGGCCCCAGGCTTTGGTGAAAAAGCATTTTTCTGTAGATTTTGGAAAGTAGCTCAAAATGAAGATGTGAATACTTCATGAATCAAGGTTAAATATGCCAGTGATGTATTTTAGTGCAGGGATTTGGCAGTGCAAGAGCAGCATTTTCATGATTAATCGACCTGTAAGTTGAGTACACTGTCATTTCTTTTAAAAATGAATCCGCCAGAGGAAATGTGTTATATATCATAACTCTTGTAATTCATGTGCATGTTTTAAGTCAGTAACCTTATGTTAAATAGCCTGAATGATTGTTCCCTAGTTGTCAAAAGGTGTTTCCCAACAGCGCACACTGCTCTGCTTGTTTTAGGTTTCCCTCTTCCTGCACACCAGTTTCAAATGATCAGCTCGTCACCAAGTCTCTGCAGAAGCCTGATAACGATCTGCTCATTTGAATCATGTGTGCTGGAGCTGGAAAACAGCTATAACATGCAGGTCAATGGGTGCCATGAATGGTTGACTGAACAGACCAACAGGGCAAAGACACAGAGGCCCAAGGTGAGAGGGGCTCCTAGGCCAGAGCGTCAAAAAAATACGAAACAGAAAAATGACAGAGACACGAATAACCTCAATAATTCACAAAATGACTACAAAGTACCACAAGGACCCATAAAACTACCACAAACACGAAACAACCACAGACACACAAAGACACTGAAGTACCACAAGGAAACATACTGCATCACTGTATCACAGAGACTCGAAACAACAACAAAGATCCGAACAGAATTACCACAAGGCGACACAAAATACTTTATGTTGTGATACACAGAAGTATCACAACTTAAAGGAGACAAAATGACCACAAAAAGACATAAAACCACTGCAGAGAGACAGAACAACAACAAATGGACACAAACTACCACAAAGACACATAAAATGACTACAAAGACACAAAAGTATCATGAGGAAACAAACTACCTCTAGAAGACAAAATTGACTACAAGTAGACACACAAAAGTAACAAAAAAGAGTCATAAAACTACCACAGAGACACAAAACAACGACAAAGGGACACTCAGAGAGAGACAAACTGCTACAGGGAGATGGTGTGTCTGGGTGTGCACTTATAAAGGAGAGGTAGGGGGGCTTTTACATGTCTGTGTCCAGGGGCCCGTTGTCTCATGATTGCTCCGTCCCAATGTCCAGGCTTAGGAAACAGTTTTAAAGCACTCCAAGAAAGTGCCACGAAAAGCAAGTCACTGTCCTGCGTCTTACCCCAGTTAAGCAGAAATGAAATTTAAAAAAAATGCATCTCTTCAAACAAGACAAGACTAACTTCTGTCTCAACTACAAAGAGAGGAGACGATTATCCCCATCTGATTCAGTCTGAAATTTACAATTCAAATTATTCCAAAAGACAAAGAGTTTTTGTTTTAGACTTGTTGGAAACTTGATATTTAAAACAAAACTTGTGATCCAGGGCAAAATGTGCACACCCGATAGATTTAACTGACAGGTTTAGAGTTCAGTTACAGGTCAATGAAATAATTTAATTCAGAAGGTCCAAGTGGGTCAATAACAAAGCATGAATAGAATTTCTGCAGTATAATCTTAAGGTTTAAAGAGGTATTTGCCACAGTAATTACCTAGAAAATAAAATATAATACTTTTAAGGTTGACAGTTTAATGCCAGAGTTGCAGTCTGTAATTCAAGCTTCTTAATTCAATGTTTTGCAGTCAGTGCATCTTTTGCAAGATCACAGATGACATTTTGATTCCTTGTCAAAATGTAAAAGTCTTTCCAGTACCACAGAGACAAAAATGACCACAAAGAGACAGAAGATGACTACAAAGACACAAAGGTACCACAAAGAGACACAAACGTGCCACAAAGAGACATAAAGAGACAAAAACGACTACAAGGAGACACCCAACCACTAAAAACACAAAAGGGTACCACAATGGGACATAAAATTGCCAGAGAGACACAAAACAATTAGAGAGACATAAAATAACCAAAAGGAGATATAAAACACCACAGAGACAGGACAACTGTGAAATCTTTACTTCTCCTCAAAATGGAAAGGTCTGTCCAGTTCCTCTTATTCCTCATCTTCTGTTGTGTTTTAGACACTTGACAGTTGTCATGTTTAGTTTCAGGATTTCTCTCTTTATTCCTGTGTGAACTGAGTCTTTGCAGCTTGGGGAGTCACAGACCAAAACACCACAGAGACTACAGACTCAGACATTCACTTACACATGTCAA
Organism: Lutjanus erythropterus; assembly: GCF_056507025.1. Classification (NCBI taxonomy): domain Eukaryota; kingdom Metazoa; phylum Chordata; class Actinopteri; order Lutjaniformes; family Lutjanidae; genus Lutjanus; species Lutjanus erythropterus. The sequence continues at coordinate 17,103,823 of NC_139334.1, forward strand.
GAGTAAGACAGGAGGACAAAGGAAAAGAAACGTACAACGCCTCTTTTCCCTTTTCCTTCTCATCACTTAAAATTCTTGCCCGTGTGATCATCCGGCACTGCGTTACAGTGTTCATCTGGCAGGAATGGGAAGTCACTCTTTGTTTGTGGTGGATTTTAATATTTCACAGCTGATGAGCTTAGTTTCATCATAAATTTCAAGTTATCACGCAAGAGCTAATTAGCAAGAGCAACAATTCCAGATGTGAACATGCATTATTTCCTCCACTTATCATGATTTATACAAACGTTTCTTCAAGCCTTTATTCCTGTTTTTTGCAGACACTGTACTAAAATCTCAGCACATTGGAGTCAGGCACACCACCGAGAGAAGAAACATGAGGCTGATACATTTATCATTCATAATATATATAAAAAAAGTATAATAAACTTTCTCCCGTGCTGCACAATTTCCATGGAGCTGACAGATTGAGCAGGGTGTCAGGCGGGGATCACTTGGGCTACACTTGTTCTACTGAGTTAAGAGATTTATTAAAAAATGCTGCTGGGCTGCTGAGATGAGGAAAATCAATGAAGGCACAGCTGTAAATCTGAGCAGCAGGAACCAGGCCTGAAACTAGAGGTCTAACCACTTCTGTGCGGGTGAACAAGCTTCCCTAAAACCTCTGTAAATCTCCCTCCAGATTTATGGCTAAGATGAGGTATATAGTATGGTACAGACCAAATCTATTGTTTTCACTAAGTGGCTGCTATTGTACAGACAGAGTGGATACTTTTTCCTGCAAGCTGCTACCCTTACATTTAAGAGATTAATCCTCAATACTGTGATCCCACTTTATTTATTTCCCTGACCTCAATTGTACGTGCAGTGTGTTAGATAACAACTCCTGTCAAAGAACTGACATTTCTTATCCCTCCTTTGGGAAATTTAAGGTGTTGTAGTTAAGACCACCTAAACCAAGACTAAGGGCGTTTTCACACTTACCTCGTTTGGTCAGGACTTTCAGACTTCTCAGTGTGATCTGGACCAAAATTACAGGTGTGAAGCAAAAAGCCAGACAAAAAGAGGTGTTCTTGGTGTGACTCAAACAGAATAATGATTTAGTTTGTCTGTAGTATGAACACATTTGTGAGTGGTTTGGACTTTTGGATCAATTACAGGGAATTAATAAAAACCAATGCACCAAAACAAAATGATAAAGAGCAACTGGAGAAACTCATTTGAAAAAAAAAAATGTGCATCATCCTGATCAAAGCTCATCATTGATCATGAGTATAAAGTCCCAGTGCATCACAGAGCTTCTCTCCTGCCGGGCTGTTGACAACACATGTCGGTTGATGCGGTGGCTTAGTGTGACGCTGAATGGAAGAAGAAAGGAACAAATCAAATCTTTGTATTGGATTTTCAAATGGTCTGTAATAGCTGATTCCTTTCATCTTCAGTGGGAAGGATGCAAGGAAAAGACGTAAGTGAGGGAAACGGATGCGATTAACGTAATAGACCTTTTTCATGACAGCTGTATTTATATGAAATTGTGGGGCAAACACAGGTGTTACCAATAATACCAATTAAGGTCCTGTTCAATTTTTTGCAACAGAGCCTTTCCAGTGGACCATTATGTACATTAGAGCAGCTTGACTTTGATCTGAATGGAATGGAACCTTAATTAGTATCATAACTAACACCTGCGTTTACCTACAATTTCATGTCAAAATTGCTGCTGTGAAAAAGATCTGTTGGCATTCATTGTGTCTGTGTAGGGAGTCTCTCCCTGCAGGAGCCTGAGGGCGGAGCTGAAGCTCATCAGAAGGATTTGGCTCACCTGTGTTGATTACAGATCACACTGGATCCACTCCATTTTAGTTCACCGCTTAACTGCGCGTGCCAGCAAAAGTGTTTCCTTAAAATGTAATCTGTCAGTCAGCAAATGGCAGCAATTACATAACGTCATAGGAGCTTTCGTAGTTGAAAAAAAAAAAAAAGACCTGTTTGTCATGTGGGCTAAGTAGGCGTGTATGCCACTTTTGCAACATGAAATAACTGTGTGCTGAATGAGACACCATTTGTGCAGAAATGGAAAGAAAGAAAGAAAGAAAGAAAGAAAGAAAGAAAGAAAGAAAGAAAAATTTGTGTGTTTATTTTCTTTTAGTTATGTCAGAGTTGTGAAATGCAGGCTTAGACTCATGCAGACAAACGAGGCAGACTGGTTCATTTAATGATGAAAATACAGGCTGGAGGCTCTCAAGGAAATGAAGCAGGCAGACAGACAAATACAAGAGTCTAGCAAACAGGTGACAGAACTGAGCACAACAGCTAGAACCACAGATAAACATGAACAAATTAACAAGAGACAAAAGATATGGCCTGGTAAATGTAGTGAGTGGCTGATAAGGGGATGAGGCACAGTTAGGGAAGTTGGGAGGGAAAACTCAGGGTCTGAACAAAAGTCTGAGGACACCTGGTGGAACGTGGGGGAATAGAGTGATCAAAGGGGCACATTGTGACAAGTTAAATGAAATGCACTTCTGATAAATAACTTATTATTAACCTCTGCTCCTTGTCTTACCTTGAGCACATGTATTGAATTTAAAAAACTGACCTTTGTCATTATCGTTAACACCTGTGTTTACCCCATCATTTTGTGTCAAAATGGCTGCTTTAAAAAAGTCTAGAGTGTATATAGTGACCTTTAAAATTCAAATTGTCTATGGCACATAACACTATACACTTTCTGCTGACAGTCCCACAGTACCTCATTTTTGACACCTGTCAGCAATGACGCAAAATAACAATGAGTCATAAGTTTCAGAAATAGTCTTTTTCTGCTCAGTTCAGAGTATATTATACGGGGAATAGTGACTGAGCGAATGAGGGAGTGATTTTGGGCACAGCTCATGTCTGTGCACACCGAGCAGGCAGGAAGGCAGACAGCAGACAACAAGCATCAACCAGCCCAGTGCGGTATGCATCCATTTTTTAAAATGCAGTTATTTTCCCCAAGTCCCAAGTCCACACACATAAATTAAACATAAGATATTTTGTTCAGTGATTCTCTAACAACACCACTGTGATAACACAGCTCTTTTGAGACAGCAGGAGTTTTTTAGTTAATGCACTCACCTGACCCATGTGTGTTGGACTTTGATTTATTATTTAGATATTTTGTTATAGATTTTGAAATAATCTTTTCCACAATTTTGCTGTAAGGTTGCAAAATGTTTTTGTTTTGTTTTTTTTAAACCAAATGATCTAATGATTGTGGCACCGTAAATATTTTTCAGTGTGCATTACCCAAGCTCTGCATGTTTTAATTTGATGTTTTAATCTACATGCTGAGACACACCTGTGGCAGCAGGGTGGTGATAGAGCATTGAGGCAGCGAAACCAGTGAGCTCGTCACAACAAGCAACATCTGTGTGCAATTACATCTGTGTGTGTGTGTGTGTGTGTGTGTGTGTGTGTGTGTGTGTGTGTGTGTGTGTGTGTGTGTGTTTCAGTAGCTACTGCAGGATGAGCCACAGTGCTTTCAGTTTTCAGCTGGCTGGCAAAAGCTCTTTTTGGACAGGATTGGCTTTTTCTTTCTTTTTTTTTTTTTTTTTTTTTTTTACAGAGGACATTTTGACATGTCACAGTAGGAAAAGCACTAGTGTGAATAATAAGATTAATGATGGCTGAATTCCATTTAGCTGCTTCAGTTTCTGGATGTGTGAATGCTGGCTCACTGTCACACTGTCATGGCTTACTGAGACACTTGAATAGAGCAGACTAACTAACACCTGCACTTTTCCAACTGTGACAAGTCAAAATGTCTGCAGTAGAACAGGCATAGTAATTCGAGGGTGATGTGTGTAAATATATTTCATGGCTCCTTTAGTAAATTCAGTCATTGTGATTAATTTCACAGATGAGTCTGATAGTCTGCTGTGTTTGTCACTCAACCGTGTTTTCATGAAAATAATGGGGACTGTGGGGATCTGGCACCAAAGCTGTTAGGAAAACAAGACATGATGCAAGAAAAGCGACGCCACTGCAATATACAGGGTGACACAGACTCAAAATGCATGAAAATAAAGATCTGTGAACATAAAACATGTCACATCTATTTCACAGTGACCAACCTTAACAATTACAAAACATTTTAAAAATCATGTTGTAGTTTAAACTCTAGGGATATACATCTTTTTCAAAGTACTGCAGTATGCATGAGCCACAGTTACTATATTTTCCCAGTATGTGATACCTCTGAGATCCCTTGACAGAGGAGTCTGCACAGCACTGACAAAGACTGTGTTCGCATGCACAAAGAATTTCATTTCAGCTGCTAACATGGCAAATTAAAATGAATATTCCACTGATATTCCTGTTTACATGCAGCTATGCACTGCTGAATGATGTATACTATATATATTATCCAGCTAAAATATGAGGCATTAACACCACTGTGCAGTGATTCGAGGCGTAAAACTTTCTGCTTTTCTATCAAATAAACTAAAATTGTGCAGATTTGTAGCAGCTGTGGATTTCTTCATCTCAAAACCAAGTAAATACACAAGCAAAACATCTGAAAATGCATTCTCGTGTGTCCTTGTGTCCGACATCCATCTGCTCTATCATCCTGGCTGAAGTGTAATTTCAAAACAAAAAGTGCATCAAAGTCCAGAAAAACAAAGATGACAACCTATGGAGACAAATGTGAAGCCCACAATCACACCCGTCCAAACAGAAAGAAATGGTCAATAGAGCGGAGATGGTTGTGACAGTTGAGAAAATCAACAGTGGTGTGTTTTCATTGATTGTGTGTGCGATGTCAAACAAAAAGTCCATTCTTTACACGGCAGGGGTCCTCCGCCTCTGAGCCTGTTTTCTTCTCTCGAGTGCACCTTGAAGTTTGTTCTTCACACGGGCATAAATATTGACTTCGGTCTGACACTGACCTCGTGTTGTCCCTGAGTGCAGAAAACCGACTCTCCTCTCTGATTTTGTCTTAACAGTGATGCTCGGATGCGTCTGTGGTTAGGTATGTGTTTTGGTTTCACCGCTATCCAAAGGCATTTATTTGGGTTTTGCTTGTTTGTTCCAAAGACATTTCACTGAGCACTTACTGGTGGCGACATCCCACAGGAGGCAATTACAGTCCTTTCTATTTCACAATTACTGTGATCATCCGTGTAGGATGGCACCGCTCGAGGAACAGCTGGGACGAATAAATCAAAGCTGCGAGAGCAGAGCAGGTGGAAGTCGTACAGTGAGAGGAACTTCACTGTATCGTCTACCACAGATTGGAGTTTGTGCTGTGTCGAGTTTTGCACAGGTGTAGGCATCAATCAGAGCCAAGAGGGCGTGAAATATGCAAGTCAGGAGATTTCTCTGTGTTGGTTAATGGTGGGAAGTTATTTTCCAGATTATTGTGCACAGTTGAACGAAATGGTTGTTTACCTTTAATCCTATTCACGTCACTCATCGTCTATGATATAAAATCTAAACCTCAGTGGTGTGACATAGTGTGAGCCGCAGAGGATATTTCTTTGTTGAAAGTGTAAATGGGAGTTTTAAAGGGTCAGACCTAAAAAAAAATGTCTTTTTTGCTTACTTTTACTAGTATCTAGTCATGCAGATAGTTTTGCTGTGGCTTCTACCACTGCCCCAGTACAATGGAGATGTGTAATTTTGTGCTGCTCAAAGGACTGAAAACAATCCACTTGAAAAATTTAGTGGCTACATGTCTTTTGAGAAACAATATCCTGGTTACTTTGAATAATCCACAGGCTTCTATGAATAGCTTTCATTTTAACGCCTCTCTTCTGCTGAATAAGTCCCTTTTAAAGCTTCTGAAAATCAGCGTTTGTGCTTATGTTACCATCTTCCTTTACAAATAAGGGATGTAAATCTGAAATCCAATTCAATTCAGGAGGCTGTGAAGGCATGAACTTTTTTCTTGTTTGTAGTCTCTAATAGGGATTCCCAAAGGATATGCTACAGCCCACTGGTGGGCAGTGAAGGCTCTGCAAGTGGGCCTCAAAAGGTCATAGAAAGTAAATAGAACATTTTTAAGTTTCATTTTCATAAGTATGAAATTACCATAAAATATTTATTGTTATTTTTTTAAAGGTAAATCAGAGCTAATAAAAGAAATCAATGGTATTTAAATTACAAGTTATTCTCCATTTATCTAACCTGGTTTAACAAGTAACAGGTGTTGTGCTGTTGGGTGACCTGTCACATTAACAGCAGAATGTATATCATCTTGTCATTGGCATGCTTTGTCTTCTTTGTGGATCAGAGTTGTGATTAAGGGTTTGATTTTAATTTTGGTAGATTCTGGGATTTCAAATTGGACAGTGACATTCATACATACAGGAATGGCTGGTCTGTAAATGTCATTTATCCATGTTAGTTTATGAGTAGTTGTTAGTTTTTTTTTTAGTGTTCCCTTAATGTCTGATAACATATCATCATGGTTATTTTACAATTTATAATGGTAAATATATTACCTATATGAAAGCTGACAATCGTATCTTGGTGTGAACCAGACCGAGGCCATTTAAAAAGTGGCGTCAGTCCACTTCACAGCAGTTTGTTTTTTGTGCGAAAGCAAACCAACCACAGGATTTAATGATACCAGATGTCAAAAGTTAAATTACTAATAAATTCATCTGGTCAAGAAGTGATCATATAATAATTGATATGTATCCATTATGTAAATCCTGGTAACCGTGGAAACACAAAGATAGATATGCCATTCAGCATGGGTATTGTCCCTGATTAACTGGTCAACAGCTAAAACTGCTGTGCTTGTATCCTATTGCATGTACTTTGTCAGTTCATTAAGTCCATTAATTAGTGTGTGATCCCACAGTATCTAGCCCCACATAATTACTGTACAAGACGCCTCCTTTTCATCCTGCCTCCACCTGTTAGTCTTTCTTTATACTGTGGTTGATTTGCAGTCTAATAATACAAAGAATGCTTGTAATCAGTTATTTCTTTGTGACACCAGTATATTTATACTGTATGCACATCAGAAGCATTAGCTTCTGAGGCACGAAGCATGACAGCCGTCAAAACTGTCCAATCAGTGATTTACCTTGAATTTGTGTTAGATGTTGCAGATGCAACATTGCAACTTCCTCAAGGGACTGGTAGAATGTCTGTGGGAGCATGAACAAGACCAGAACTAAAATCCAGCAATGTGTTATTTTTCCCCTCTCCAAAAGACCTGAACTACAGAAAACACCTTCAGTCAAAAATAGCATCTTGGTTCAGATTTTCCGTATCTTTATTGTGTTGTTGTACATAGGAGTAACAAGCACGACCTTTTCAGCTGACGCCCTCCAGAGCTGGCACACTGAGGAAGAAATGGATTACAATTGTAAAGATACATTTAACTTCAAGAGACTATTTCATAATCTTTGCCATTATTTTTAATCTTAAGATTAAAAGAACTACTGCATTAGGACAACCTGGGAATTGTGGCCACTTTCACCTTTGCCAGGGGAATACTCTGAGTGTGTGAGCTGTGAGTTCACGATACTCAGTCCTAAGACATTTTCTGTGTGGATGTGGTTATTGAAGCCTTTTACCATTTGTTTACTGCTATGCTGGAGAAGTGAGTGTGTACCGTTTCCAGGAAACTTTGGTCAGTAGTATAACTTTATTACTGAAGCCATTCATCTATTACTGAAGTCAGTCATCCGTGTAAGTACGTCAACAAGCACACGTTTCCTGGCAGTAATGCTTAGGGTTTGACCTTCAATGACCGCATAAGTGCTCAGATGCTTTGGGATGCTCCTTCTCCACATCTCCATTTCCCTGTTTTCCATTAGTGGTTAACAGCTTGCTGCGCTAACCCTATGTGCATGACCCACATGGGAGTTGTGGGCTCGGATGAATGGACAGAGGAGCGGGTCTCTTGAAAAATGATGATATACTACTGACATGTAATCGAAACACCTATCTCCATGTACAGGATGTACACAGACACGCCATCTCTGCCAAAAATAGTGAACCTGGGCAATCAAATATTTAGATTCAGGCTTACTACTAGAATAGTTTTGCACATGCTCCCAGTACCCACTTCATTTTATTCGGTACACTTCCCCATTTATGCAAACAGCTCACTCCTGTGGACAATGAGTTACTTATAAATAAAACATAACTATAAAGAATGCAGACAGGGTTGAGAGCTTTGGTTATCGTCCGACTGAACATTAGATTAAGCAAGATGCAGCTTTGAATGCAGGATAGGGTTTTTAACATTGTGGTGTGATTTAAAAAAAAAAAAAAGGTATCAATCAATCTGCAGTATGTTGATGCCAAAGCTCCTTCAAAGTAACAGGTAGACTCCAAAGACAAGATTTAAATGGAAAAACAGACTCTGAGGTATTATTACTGTCAAGTGAAGCTATTTTTTCGTATGTATAGTAAGTCAGTAATGTTGGATATATTACTTATTGTATCATAAATACACAGACGCCCAGCCCACATATGAGCAAAAACATATGAGACATCAAAAATTCCGTTGCATCTGTCAGACACCAAATAACTGTATAATGTCACAATGCAAACAAAGAACTTGTAATCAGGCATCGAGAAGCACTCATCAGAAATGAAGAACATTTTCTAAAAAGTGGAGCTCTTCAGTCATCATACAAAGGGCAATAAATCATCAGTTAACATCAATGTAAATATCAAGCAACAAACCAAACAGGGTAAACATATATGGGGACATACCTGTTGGACATAGACAAATTTCAGGTAATAATGTTTTAAATTGTGTTTCATTATTCTTCTACTTGTGTCCAAAACATAGAAAATTCCTGAAAGGGATCACATGATCACCTGGGTCTGTGCATACCTGTGTGTGTGTGTGTGTGTGTGTGTGTGTGTGTGTGTGTGTGTGTGTGTGTGTGTGTGTGTGTGTGTGTGTGTGTGTGTGTGTGCATGCCTGTGTGTATGTGTGTGATGAACGCACCTGGATCTTGTCCACAGCTAATCTAACATGCTACTTCACTGATCAGCCTAATTTTTTGGTGTACATTCATGACTGTACACTGAAAGACGTTTCAGTTCATCCTGCTCTCTTGAACATGATATCTGAACAACATCTTGAGAGTAAATTTGGCACAAATGTCCCCTTCAACTCAAAAACAAAGTGATTATATTGAGGTCAAGGTCGCGGTAACTTTCATACACTAAGTAGTAGGAAGTAAAGTAAGTAGAAATAACTCTGGCGCGCTATGATAATCAGGAAAGGTGAGACTTTCCTCTTAAGTTTGACTCGCAGCACTATAACTGTAAAGTGGTTTGTTCTTTATCAGCTTTGAATGATAATTCCTTTTTTGGCAAACCAATACTGTCAAAAAATGCAAAGTCATTGAAAGTATCACTAACTCTTGAATTGAAGAAGAGAGAGATCTATGCTATCAGCCCTGTGAGAGTGTGTTTATGAACACAAATGCTTTGAGCTACATGCTAACTTCAACATGCTAACATGCACATAACATGTGCTGTGAGCACCTGTATGCATGTGACCTCACAAAACTTTAATATACTAACAAGGACAAAATCAATCAAGTTGTTGGTGGTTACATCCAGATTTTGGGGGGTTGCCTGGCAGATATCTACACTCTACTGGATATATTATTCTAGTTGGTATAGCTTCTTTTCAGTAGTTGTCCATATATTCTCAACAATATATGTGTATGATAAAAATAAAAATGTGAGGTACTGCATATGTGGGTGTAGACGTCTTACAATTAGTACTATTGACTTTACTCGGGTATGTTGATGTTTTATTGTCTCTGCACAACCGCACATTAGGATTAATAAATGTTTCATTGTGTTCTCATCATACATGTCTTGGAATAGTGTAAGTATGAGTGTGCTGACTGTTTTTAAACATGATGAAAGAAGTAAATTTGTGGCTTCTCATTGATGCTACCACCTAAATGTGATGTGCGTATCACTGTCTGACATGAATCTGGCCGCAGTAGAAAAGAGATGTTAAAATGGATGATAGGTACATGTGAGCTTTTCAGGAGGAATCAGCAGTTACAGTGACTGAGTGGGGGGCAGGGAGACCCAGGTTGCTGGACTTCATGCATGCCTGTCTGCCTCCATCATGCTCATGTGAACAGCAGGCACTCCACAGGATGTGTCATGTCATTATTCACCACCAGGGGCCAATGAATGGAGAGCAGCACAATGCTCTCTAAACAGTGTTATCCCCTGTGCGAGGGAAGACCTGAAGTATCTCTGTGTGTTTGTGTGTGTGTGTGTTTGTGTGTGTGTGTGTGTGTGTGTGTGTGTGTGTGTGTGTTAATGTATTTGTGCATTAGACTGTGTATACATGAGAGGGCGAGTGAGTGGGAGTGTGAGAGAGACTGAAGGTGAGCAAATGAGCAGGCAAGAGAGAATTTCTGTGTATGCGAGCGCTCGACATCCCTCCGAGGTATTTTTAGCATTGGTTTTTTTTTTTTTCAACATACTCAGCAGAGTCTGTTTTCCAGTCTGAGCGAAGTATGGGTCTCTCATGCATTTCTCAATCATATACTCTGCTATGAAGACACCCTCACGTAAAATAGTCCACTCACACACAAACACACACGCACACAAGAGCGTTCAGTTGCTTCTGCTCTCATGGCTAACCTTCACGGGGCTCCGATTGTCCCAAGCATAAATCATTTTCACTTGCCACATCTGAAATATTCATTCCATGTTAATCAAGCACTACTTTCTAAGTACACACACGCAAAGATACAGACACACACACTCAGAGGTGTGTGAGACAGAATGTGACCCTGCATGTCTATGAGGTGAAACCTTGCAACCATTTACTAATGATGTCGTGATGCAGTTGCCTCTCATTTCCTTTGATATAGCACTCAGACTTGCTAATGGACAACCAGTAGAAATGAATCTGGCGTGCTGTGATTGTCAGGAAAGGCGAGATTTTCCTCTGAGGTTAGACTCACTGGACTATGATTGTTAAGTGGTTTGTTTTTTTTATCAAGATTAAATGATAATTCCTTTTTTGGCAAACCAACACTGTCAAAAAAATGCAAAGTCATTGAAAGCATCACTAACTCTTAAATTAAAGAAGAGAGAGAGCTATGATATCAGCCCTGTGAGAGTGTGCTTTAAGTGCTTTGAGTTAAATGCGAACTTCAGCATGCTAACATGCACATAATAGTAACATGTTGATGTTGAGCAGGTATAATGTTTATCATGTTCACCATTTTTGTTTAGCATGTTAGTAAGCTAACATTCACCAATTAACTAAGCTAAAATGAGGCTGCTCTCATTATTTTTGCTGGTGGTAGACAAGAAAACAATGTCGTTTTTTGTATGGCCCAAGTTGCTAACACAGAAATGCACAAAAATTCAACACAGACACACAGGAAAAAGTACAGTTACAAACAAGACACAGAACTACAAATGTGTTTGAGTTCTGGCGCTTAAAGTGTGCTGTGCACACCTGTTTGTAAGTGTAGTGACCAGTGCAGCAGAATAAATAGTGCAGTCAAACAACTGCAAGCAGAAAACAGTGAATTATGACCCAGCATGGGCAGTTCTCAGCAGCCAGTACTACGAGCAGTGTAGCAGTAATTATGAATATTGTGAAAAGCTCATTTTTAGAAAATTATATATATTAAATAATGCTGCACAAATTAAATATTTAACAATGACAAATTTGACCTGATAATAGAGCTAGAGGGGAAAAAAATACTGTAATTCATCCTGAGGGGTGTGTCTACCAAGTTTCAGAGCAATCTATCCAAAAGTCAGTAAGATTTCACTTAAACCCCAAATGTGGACCATATGGGGGCATTGTCTTTATTTTCCATATTGTAATTCAACTTAATATAATAAAGTTAATTTCAACTTAATTCAATTAGTTTTATATTTTCACAACTTCTTATCATGACATAAATAAATATACAAGTTAAGTTCAGTTAACTCATCTTTTTAAAACAGCAAGTAAACATTTTAACTTTTAAAGCAATTAAAATGCATTTATTGTCACATTATGGTTATATTAGACAAACAAACTCCAACATATTTTGTCTTCAAGCCTTCATCAGGGAGTCAAACAGAACAAAAAGACATTTTAAATTGGTCTTCCACCACCAGGGAATCATCCACTTTGAATTGTGGCCTGCAGAGGACATGTGTATGTAAACACTCCCGCAGATGACGTTAGCTGGCAATATTAATCAAAAATTAAATTAAAGCGCATCATTGTAAATACAAACACTAGCAATGATTACATAAAACAAAACACAGTAGATCTTCATGGGGCCTGGATGTTTAGTAACCTGTAGTCCTCTTTCACCTACTGCACAACTTGTACATTGCACAGAGGAACAGAAGCCTACTTTCTGCTAGCTCATTGCTTTAAATGGTTAAGATACAAATGATGGAAAAACAAAGCAGTTTGTCAGAAAAAAATAAGTTGTAAGGAGCAGGAAGAAGAAAATTCAGCTCAAGTTCAGCCATCATTCTCAACCCAGACACCTACACCTGTGACAGCTTCTCCTCAACAAGTGAAGTCAACTTGTTTTAAGGCAGACTTGTACAGGTTTATGAGAGCTGCTGCTGCTGGCTGCTGCTGCCGGCTGCCTCGGTCAAACACCTTGGGTGACAAGGCATTAATACAGCCTGCCAGCAGACACTTTTCCATCGCTGTGGAAGATACATAAATGTTTGTACAGAAGCTAAAGAGGACATCCACAGCGGGGCGACAAGGCCTTTCTATCACTTGTTGAGGTGCTTGACGCTTGCCACATGCTGTGTTTCCCAATATTAATTGTCTCCTACAGGCCCACCTCACCCTCTCCATAACAAGCTGTTGAAACACTGTTTTCCGTCTGATAAAAACCGGCATCAGGGAATCAATGACGACACACAGACTCTTTGTTCCTGTTTAAAGAAGAACTGACTGGATTGTTTGACTAATGAAATAATAATACTTTTTCCTGGGTGTAGGTTTTGTTGGGTGTACAATCTAATTTCGTGCTGATGTTGCTGCGTCGGCCATCTGTGTGTGGTTTGTGGCACCATGCCAGGCTATGTTCAAGTGTTGTTTTTAATGTTAATGAGCATGTTAGTGCTGGAGTACCTCTTTCTAAATGCTCAATTAGTGATGCTGTTCCATCTGCGAGCTGTGTGTGTGCATGAGTTTGTGGACACCATGCCGGGCTATGTAAAGCTGTTTATGTTTGTCTTGGTGCCCCAGTGTCCTCAGTTGTAGGTACAGCTCTAGTAGCCATTGCTTGGAATTGAAAGTGAAACACCTGTAATATCTAATTTCTCTCCTCGCGCTCTCGTTGTCAAAAATGCAGGTTGACTCAAACTGCCAAAATTGCACAGAAATATTCTTCCTTACTTTCCCTCTTAGATCCCAGTAATGACGGGAGCCTTCATGGACTCCTCGCCCAATGACGACTACAGCGGTGAGCACTCGCTCTTCAACTCCTCAGCCAGCGTCCACGCTGCCGCCTCGGCCGCCTCGGTACACGGGCAGCAGGATGAGTCACAGTCGATGTCCAGCGATGCCATCTGGCTCTGGATCGCCATCGTCGCCACCATCGGAAACATTGTGGTGGTGGGCGTTGTCTACGCCTGCACTTTCTGATGAACGTATGCTTACAAAGACAAACGCGCGCACACGCGCACACACACACACACACACACACACACACACACACACACACTCTGTGGACCCCTGAGTGAGGCCACGCTTTGTAGACAGACACACACACTCTATGTCTCTCTCCGCTTCACACTTGGCTCTTGGATCAGTTCGGGCCCCTGAGGGTGTGGAAGTTGTGATACTAGACAATGACATATAGACTACTATATTTCTTCATCAGAGGGAAAGACTGGGACTTGGCTGCAAGCGTTTTTGGATGTAAAATCTGTAAGTCTGAAAAAAAATAACCTTTCGTGTACGACAGCTCTTTTAAAACAGAAACAGCAGACCTGCGCTCTCAAGCAAGAATCAAAGGACCTTTCTTTTTTTTCATCTTAAGTTTGTTTCCGTGTTTCTCCTCAGACGACACCCTCACTTGTAATGCAGAGATGAGAATGGAAATTAAATGGGGCTTAAGATTCGGGTTGATCCGGGCCATCTTAGACATCCACCAGATAGTTGCTGAGCAATTTAGAGCAGTGCTGTTTAATTATGCGGCTGAACAGAGACGGTGAATGTTTAAACATTTAGAAAGTGCTTGAATTATTTCCGTGTCAGGCAGATCTGTGAGGCCCTGGATGTTACAGCTCATTTAAGGACTAATTTGTGGTTGAAACATTGTGTGGACACTGATCATTAGTATGTTTTTGAACAATTTTACTGACAAGAAACAAATAACAGGACACTAACTGTCGTTAACCTGCCATTAACCTCCTAATAAAATGGTTTCTGCAATGTTAACTCAATTACACACCAGGATGATGACTTTATAATTAGATGTGTAGTGTAAAACTAAGTCAACCCCTTTAAAATGAATGGTCTTATTGTTGAATAACTACTCTAATATTCACCAGTGATTATTAGATAGTCTAATTGTGTTGTCATGGTCTGTTCAGTTATGTTGGGTTATTATCTACAGATGTTAAAAAAAATACAATTAAAAGCACAAATTAAATTGTGAAATTGCATAGCCTACTTTACTTTCTGCACCCGATTTTTGTAATTGTGCATTTGTTTTCTTATGGTACAGGAGACTGCAGGCAATTGTAAATGTAATTGTATTTTTTTTCTTTCTGTTTTTACAATTTCCTTCTTTTATCATACTGCTTTGTTAAATACTCTCATGGTCAGTGCAGCAGATTGTTACTATACAGAACAGATCATTGCTATGGACAGTTCTGATCATAGACTCTCGAGGAGCAATAAAAGTTATTTTTAAATCCATAAAATTATTTTAAAATTAATCATTTATGTCATATTATTGTTTGTCTGTTTTTTTAAGTAACCCTGTAATAAACAGGGTAAAGTACTGTGAGCAGGCATTATTGAAAATAAAGGACCCTCTTCACTGCACATCATCCCTTACTTAAAATAAGAAACATATATCTGCACTAATTAATAATACAATTGCTATATTTTCACTATTAAGGACAACACTATAAATTAAATTCACTCAAAGAAGTCAGAGTGTTGTAATTGCCCCCCTAGGTGGAGCAATATTAACAGAAAAAAAAAATTACTAAAACATATTAACCTGTTGTATCTGAAATAAAAGCACACCTCAAAGTAATCACATTACTGCTGTATTTATGTTAAATTTCTTTCTCTTCTACATTCAAAGCAGTATTTCTGTTTTGGCAGAAACTAATCTAGTGGTAACTAGATTTTAGTTATTTGAATTGAGAGTTAATGTTACATTTTAATTTAGTGAAATATGTTGATACACATAAAAATATGTTAACAGACAAACAATGTGCTTACATTGGGCCATTTGGCTTGGGACCCTTGAAACACAGTGTTACGATAAACCCTGCTTTCCCCTTTTCAGTCCAACGTGCTCGATAACAGTTGAACAAGCTTCGTACCTCAGTCAACTTTCTTCTTTCCTGTTTCCTGTACTTGGATATGCTATGCTTATATGCTTAAATTCAGTCATCTATACTGTAGACAGCAAAAGAAAAACACTTTACATCCAAAAAAGTAACTTTCATCCCTCAAAAACAAAAACATTTTCAACTTTCATCCCTCAACAGAGGGTGGAAACTCCTGGAATTACAGATGTGTGAGAGCAGATGTGGATAAATTGATAAGTTTTGTGTGTGTGTGTGTGTGTGTGTGTGTGTGTGTGTGTGTGTGTGTGTGTGTGTGTGTGTGTTCAAAAGTAATTTAACACTGATCCAGATCTCTGGTGAACCTTGTGATAAATGTATATTAATGTCAGCTGGGAAAGGATGCCTTATTTTGAAATGAAATGTTGTATAATGAAGCTGTTTCTCACTGTTCAGTTAATTAGTTTTGTGTGTTACCATGGAATCTGGAGGCAGCTGTCTCCATGGCAACTAATCCTCATCCTAATTGGGAACAACAACTTTATATGGAGAGACTCAGGCATTAACCTGCAGCCACAGATGCTTTTTTTTCAGTGAGCTTTCAGTAATTGCTCCCACACAAAGAAAATCACTGCACTGCATTTACACAAATATTACATCTGGTAACCATTGAATGTTTGAGCTTTGCTGATTACTTGTGCTTTGCTTACACTGATTTATTTTGCTTTTATAAGGACAGAAAGATACCATCGGAGAACCGATCAAAAATGTTAATTATTTTGTTTTTCCAGGTGCGAATTCAAAGTCAGCTAGTGCTTTTATTTGTCCGTCAGCTGGTCTTTCTCTACCTGACAAACTGACTGATGTAAGTTATATATTTAGACAGAGAGAAATAGAAAGAGAGAGGTCTTTTTTCAGCAAACCTGTTTTTCTTCTGGGATTTAGGAGATAATATCAATGTGCTTTAGGTAAAAAGATGCAAATCTGTCTTGTAAACACCATACATGTTCAAATGTTCATACACTGCTGATTACAATACTATATTAATGTTCAAACTGTACCAATGTAAGGAGAAATTCAGATACACAATAGTCAATACTATCTCTGTTATTATGAGTATACTTGTACAATGTTTAAAGAAGGACTTTTAAAGCCTGTTATTTTTAATAAATGGTTGATGTAGACATACTGTATTTAGACATGTTGTAAACCACATACACAATGCTCCTTTTGTAATTATGCTATTAAAATTTCTGTATGAATGAATTTTCTCTGAGACACACGTCACAAAAACAGTTCATCTGGACCCTAAATGTCAGGTGAAGAATGATTCCCTTGAAATAATGTTGGCTAAATGCAAAAGTTTTGGCTTTTGCACACGGTGCTCAATCATGCGAGAAGGTGCTTTAGCTCCATGTTTCCTACGCCTGAATCACTTGGCGTTGCTCCTCCCGGTGAAGCCAACCCACTGACAGACATCGCCAGTCGCTGCTGCAGTCAGGTGAGATTGATGCAAAGCTTAGATGGTGCCATCTGTCATTTTGACACAGGTACAAGTTGTTTAGAAACCACCTGGACTCACTCCTCTGTGGACCCCTGCACCCCTCCATCTCTCTCTGTCTTCATACTTGTTTTGCTGAACCAATAGAGTGTGGAGAAGTATTACAACAATGTACATATGTGTACTTAAAGGTAGATTATTTATATTTATCCTATAATTTTAAATCTTAATGACTACAATTACCTTTACTTGATGAAGTGAGCTAACCTTGTTACTCAACAACAAGACTAAAGCCCCCTTTCTATACACTGTAGTGGCTGGGCTTCATTCAATCTGACTTAGAATTGCCTCCCCATTTTAACAGGGTTACCAGTCTTTCAAATTATGTTTCTTCAGTCTCATGTAACAGTTTTATGACTAACTGTGACTTTCTTGACTTGATTGACAGACATCATATGCATAGTTCATGGCCAATTCAAATGGGTTCAAAAAATAAATTCTCTTGCCATTTACTACCTTTCATATTTGTTGTTAGGTCCCACGGTGGTCCAACAGACAGGGTGTAACTTAGGCCCTCTAAAGCCCACTCCACCTCCTCCTACTTACACTATGCCTGGGTTGCGGGCAGGACTTTGATACTGGGGCTTCAGCCTTGATCATTACTGCGCAGACTCTGACTCCAAATGATGTCACCAGTGCAAAATGGCAGCACTCGTATCAATATTTTGGTTTCATTTTTATTTTTATTCAGCAGGAGGAAGTGGGGAGACATGATCAATTATTATATAACCAATGGTTTGTATTATGAACATTTATGGAGATCCGTTCCATAGATGTAGAGACATTTCATTAAAAACTTAAAATGTTACCCTGCTGGGGAAAGGGGAAGAGTCAGGGGATGATGAGGATCCTCGGGAACCATGAATGTTTAATAGCAATCACCCAGCAGTCTTTGAGATACTTCTGTCTGATACAAGTAGTCAACTGAACAACTAACAGGCCTGACAACCATTATTAACACATCGTTAGCATGACTAAAAGCCTCACTATGTTAAAGCAATGTAAAACAACAACAACAACATTTTAGGTTATTCACAAAAAGAAATCCTCTGTTCATTTTATGAGTACACTCACTACATTTATCCTGTAAGCTCGAGATTCGCTGCCAGCCAAAACAACTGTTACTGATAAAGTAATTACTGATCTAACCTTTTTTGCCATTTTCAAAAGTTTGACTTTACACCTTTACTGAGATCTACAGCATCACAGCTGCTGTTATAACTGTAAAAGTCACATACAGAATGGCTTACTCCCAAAAGTTTGTGGTTGCAAATCCCCATCACCCTGAGGAGAAGTGATGTCAAACACATTCAGAGATCACATTCATAATTCCATGAGACTGCACTGCTCAACCTTTACGCCACCTTACAGAATTCACTGAAAAGGCAGCTTGGTTTGATAATGTGTGGATCAGCTCCCAGCAAATTCGCCATGGGCCTTTCTGATCCCCCTCAGCAGAGGGGATAGAGCTGGAAGTGAAGTCGGCTGCACATGATCTTCAAACAACCTTCATATTGCTTCTGCTGCTTGTTGTGCCTTTTCCTCTTTATCCGATCAAGCGACTCAATTGTTAAAAAAAAAAAAAAAAAAGGTCCCGGGGGCCTCGATACAGCCGCCGACTCCTGGAGGCAAGGGAGTCTCAAAAATTCCCCCAGAATGAACAAGATGAAATGGATAACCATTGACCTTGCCTGGGCTAATCTATGCTAATGCATGGTAATTATTAGACTTTCAGGTGATGGTTTTAGAGAAATGTACGGCGGCTAAGACTTCATTTATATGATCTGTGCAAGATGGGGCTGGCGTCGTCTGTGAATAATAGATAATGTTGTTAATTTAAAGCCAGGAGGAAATTAATCAGTCTGAAAGGGAGAGGAGAGGAGAGGAGAGGAGAGGAGAGGAGAGGAGAGGAGAGGAAAGGAAAGGAAAGGAAAGGAAAGGAAAGGAAAGGAAAGGAAAGGAGGTGCAGGTGCAGAAAGGAAAGGAAAGCACAGGAAAGGAGTAAAAGTGTGAAACAGGATGATGTAAGGAGAGGTTGTCTTGCTGCTCCTCTGTCGCCCCCGAGTCTTTAACACTTCTGCCCAGCTCCTGTCCAGTCGAGAGTGACATCTTGGTGATGAGGTGCCGGGTATGCTAATATATGCCAAGCCGCTTAGACACATCTTGTCAAACTGTCACTTCAGAGACACATGGGAACGTACAGTGTGTGGGTCTATACTTATCCCGAGCCTCAACAAAAGCTATACATTACCATCTATATAATATGTCACATAAATATGCCTGCAACAGCAAATTGATATTTGTGACAAAGCATTGCAACAGCAAGAGGAGAGGAGAAGATGTCTTTTACGGCGTGCAAGTGTCTGTGCTTACAGTGTGTGGGTGGGTGTGAGGGAGTAATACTGGAGCTCATCAGTATCATCAGGAGCCTGCATAGCTTCAACATACACTTATCCATCAGTGAAGACAGGATCATGCTGAAATTAAAACACTAATACACAATACAGCCAGTGTTATAAGATACTTTCACTTGTTGTCCTAGTATACAGCTCTTATTCTACACTATATCACAATGATTATAATCTGATTAAACCAAGGTTTGGGACAATCAGTCATTCTAATGGCATCTAATGTCTTCATACAAGAATATCCAATTGTTGACAAATATCAAAATAAACACCAAGAAATGTTTGAATGTACTAATATCTACAATGTGGTGTGTTATAAACATTTTTAGATATCATATAATGTTTATTTAGTAATAAAAATATTAAAAAAGGAAGGTTAAAGCTCTCTCCACTCAGAAATGTTGTTGTTTATGGCCTGATATCAACTATGCTGACTATCTATGCAAAGCTTGTCTCTCACAAGGTGTTTTCACATTTGAGGACAGAGATGTCCGTTCACTTTCCTAAAATCTGATATTCAGAAGCACACAGGGCAAGCTAGATTTGGTGCATAACAAATTACAAAACCTATAACTGTAATGCAGGAAAATATACAACATAAACAAATAAAATATGCTAACTATGCTTACCAGGCTGAACCATGTATGTATGGGCCAGAGTTAGAATTTCACATTGGGTAAGAAAGAATAGATGTGCTTTAGGCCCTTTTCAGAGTTTTTTTTTCACTTTGCATGGGGAAAAAAAAATGTTAAAAACAAAATATTAATCATAGCACAGTTATTACATACTTTAAAATGTGTCTGGAGTGGAACTTTAAAGAAAAGCGTTGTCAGTTTTGTTTTGAGAAGCTGTGATTCTGCAGTTGACAGTTACATGGATGCTGTGAGTAATCTTGGATTGCTCTGAAAAGTTAAAACTCCAGAGATACTTGACGTGTAAAGGCCAACTGTATTGTAAGTCTGGTGCTCTTTGGCTTCTGGTCTTTAGCCTCACAATAAATTTGTTCCTTATATTACAAGTGTTACTGGGGTTTTGATATGTCAATATTATTTCCTAACGTCATGCATCCCAGAAGTAAAGTTGTGCAAAAAACCTCTAGTCTGAATTTTGGATTGCTACAAATTATATAAAACTTTTTAACATAATATTTGCTAAAGCATTACTATCCAGGCACCTGACAGAGCTACCGACTGTCCCAGAAGTCAAACAAGTAGACTAACCTCTCAAAAAATATCACTCTCTTTCCTACTCCTCCTCAAGCTGTGTTTATGCCTGCACAAGACACCATGTCATGTGCCCCCTGCAGAGGACTCATGACCTACGAGCTGGCATGGAGACGTTTATGCTCAGCGTCTTGTTTGTTGCAGTATTCTTCACAACGCCAGTGATATTCTGTGAGTAGTGGGAGAAACAGCATTATCTAACGTGGCTTCTCCTGCTGACCAGGAGCCAGCCACTGCTGAGGCTGATGTTCTGTCCATTGCTGTCATGCAGAGAGACATTTCAATGGGAAATACAGCCATAAAGTGAGGCTGATACATCCCACATAAAAAGCAGTTGATAAACCAAAGACACATAAAATAAAGTGAAAAACGAACGTCATCAGATGGACACAAACACAACTCTAAATGACATATCATACAGCTGAGTGTGTAAATAATTAACTGCTTCCTGGCATATCAAGTTAAGGTGTACTGAGGACCTGTATTGGTCGCAACATGTTGGCCATTTTAAATACATATTGCCTCAGGAGATAAGCTTTTTTGAAGTTGGGCAGGGCAGTGGATACTTCAGCATCTCATGACAGATGACAGCAGAGTGAACAGACTGTAGCTGGGGTGGGTATTGTCTTTTAGTATCCTCCCGCTTCCTCAGACACTATTTTTCTGACTCATTATAGAGATGTTACCAGCGGTCAGGGTATTAAGACATCAGCCTGGTTGTGCAGCAGGGAGCCGAAGTCAAAAGTTTAATGGCTGTCCCCAGGTGAATGAGCTCATAGCAGCCAGCAGACCACTACAGAGGGAGGATAATGTAGATGCATTAGTTTGCTTCGGGTTAATGTCAATTCGCTTATTTGGACTCGCAGGATTAGGTTGTTATTGGAATTAATAATGGGCTTTTGATCACAGTGGTCTCTGCTTGCGGTCACTGTCCAAGAAGAAAGAACGCTTGTTCTCATCAGATCAACCGCCTGACTCCACTCCTCCACATATTTGTCTGATTAAAAGAGATGCTCATAAGGCACAAAGCATTAGTGCATAACATGAATGACACTGCGTTTGTATCGTGTGTAATCGACTCTGACATTTGTTTTTGATGGAAGCTGCTTGAGTGCACATGCAGGATTGAGTTTTATCTTCTGGTCCGATGGCCATGCTCGAGACTGACAGCTGTCATCACACTAGCAGAGATATTTACCAACTGGCATTGTGCTGTTGCCGCTTGGTAACATGTAAGAGGGAAGATACGTAGGTTGGTGAGAAAAGGATTTTAGGTGGGCTGCTGCCATGGCAACAGCAGGCTGTAATGGATCTGGACGGCACCTTTGGCTTGTGCCAGCCATTTCTGGACTTCGATTTTTGCTTTTCTTGGGTTTTCTTCTTTCCACCTTTTTTTTACCCTTTTCTCACACACCAACACACCCTCTAATGACACTGCTCATTATAGACGCTCATCTATTCAGCTAATAACTTCTGATGAGGAGCTCACAGAGCAGCACCTACAGCTCTGACTAATCAGAGAGATTAAAAAAGATGTTAAGCCCTGTAAGTGAAATCATAAAAATCCTGCAAACATTGACACAGAGCAGTTTACTGATGTCGTGTATCCTCAGTAAGATCTAATTTGATAATTTTCCTCAAAATGAGTCATAATTGAAAGGTTTCCCGCTGATTAATTTAGTCCAGTTGTCTTTTGTTTGGAGGCAGAAGTCACATGTAATCCAGTTTTGCATTACACTTTCCTTTCTGCATCCAATCACAATGGGGTGGTAAATAGTGTGCCGATTGTGACAAGGAACAGAGAGTCTTTAATGCGATCCCGTCAGGGCTCCGCCACCCCCTGATGCTGCAGCAGTATCAGTGAAAATGCTTCATTACTGTTACTCCATGATAGGAGCTCAGCATCACCCGTCATCCAAAAGGCATGAGCCCTATTCTTTTGATTTAGTATCGCTGCTGAATGGATGGCTGAGTCTCTCACTGTCTCTCTCACCCACACTTCTATGAGGCAGGAGGACAGGCAAAGTGTCTGTCATATAGAAAACATCCTCAGAAAGAGAGGGGTATTTATGAGGAAGCTGCTCTTTGAATGAGATGAATACAGTCCTACCCACCTGTGCCCTGAGCCAAATCTCTAACCTATGACGGTTATTACTGTTATGTTTCTTAATATGACCTTAATTTTAATGAAGTGAGTTGACATGCTTGGAGAGTAATGAATCACATGTATCAGGATTACATAATATGGATGCAGACTAAGTAGTGATTACTCACATGCAGGGGTGAAGGGACCTCACCACGGGTGACTAGCCTCCCAACAATATGGCTCTATGCTCCTGAAATAAAGAAAACTCACAGAAAATAATTAAAACAAACAAGTATCCTAGTTGGCTTAACAAAAATTTAAACTCAAGACTGGACTCTAAGAACTCATTAAGGTAACTATGACAAACGAATAGGCAACTGGGGAGAACTAATCCACAAATCAGTAGTTGAACAATACACAATAATGGCAACTAAACTAAAGGGCAAAGCAAATAACGTAACAATAGTGGGCAAAACAAAGGCTAAACTAATGGTAGTGGGCGAAATAGAGAAAATCATAAACAGTGGACAAAAAATGAAACTAAAGCTGAGCTAAAAGGGGCGAACAGCAGTGGTAAAAGGGGCAGGAGAACCTGGAAAAGGGGAAACTAAAATTAGCTGGGCTCACCATACTGAATATTAAGATTTTGATGTTGTAACCTACTCACCACCTCTGGTATGGGGCTTTAACTGGATGCAGGTGGACAGGAGGACAGTCAAACTCCAGCCAGCACATCACAACTGCTAAAGCAAAAACAACTAAGAGGCAGTACAGGTAAAGTTGTGCACAAAACGGCACATAAAAAGAATTATTATTGTGCCACGTGGTGTGGTTGTGTGTTTTGTTTTGTGTTGTGCTGTGCTGTGTTGTAAATGCAGTGTACCCTTGCTTTCCAGCCAGTTTAGGTTTCAGTTCAGATAGACTCAGACAAACATGACACACCGGGGGGGCAACAGGAAACACAAGGAAAGGGAGGGGCAAAGCCCAAACTCTAACATACATGGCTTTCTACAGGACAGTGATGCTACAGACATTTGATGGTCTTATAGACCATGATGCATTTCTTTAGATTAAACTAGCCAATGGTGGCCTATAAAGTAGTTCAAATGAGCTCAACCTTAAACATCTACAGCAGTAATCAGCAGTTACATTAATGCAATAATATTAATCCAAAAACATCAGACATAATAACACTGACAGGGAACATTTAACTGCAACATGAATACTTTCACTTTAAGTAGATTCATCTGATAATATTTCCATACTTTTACTCGGTAAGATTTTTGTGAATGCAGGACATTTACTTGCAGTGAAGTATTTTTATTTTTATTTTCTTTAATATTTTTTTGTAATATTAGTAATTTTTATTCGGGTAAGTATCTGAATACTTTTTATAATCCCAGCCACCTCAGAGGAGTAACATCACATCCATATATTTGTCTGGACAAACAAACTGGTCTCCATAGAGGCTGCGGCAAAGTGTTCACACATGACACAGTTATTTTTCTGAGCACAGATTATAAACGCCACTGCATGTTGGTGCTCATCAAATGTGATAAATTGCTGTATTTCATTCTCACTTCTGTCAGACACAAAGTCACAGAGCAGCCCTGGATGTGTCTGTAAGCAGGACACAGACAGACAGACAGCAGCACAGCTAACATCAGACAGAGAAAGGGAGGAGCATCAACTTAACATTTCTGTGAATGAATGACATATCAAACTTAGAGAGGAGGAAACACAAGTTAACCTGATTACTGCTCACTCTGTTCACTCTCCAGATGTTATTTTGTCTTTAGTGCTGCTTCATCTTCTCATCAAAGTTGTAAACATTCACACCTGCTTTGACATGAGGGGGAGGCGGGGCCCTAGCGTACCTCACAGGGCCCTACACAACTTGCCTAGTGTGCATACAATGCTGACCAGTTCTGCCTGTCACCATGGAGACTGACATGTATCACTCCGGCTGCCTGATGCACCCATTGGCAGACACAGCAGAGTCTCGCTTACACGGATGCCGGCCAAAATTAAAGTGGAAACCACTCCGGGGGGCTAATGTGGGATCTACTGAACAGGCAGCGACACAAGCAAAGAGACAGATGCACAGGCTGACAGAAAATGACAGGATGACTGAAAAGAGCAAAACTGCAAGAGAATGGGGAGGAAAATGATCAGGATTAACAGTGGAAACCTCTGTCCATTTCTCTGTGTGGTGATGAATGTCTGACAGGTGTTCACTCAGAGCAGGGCAGAGATTGATCGATGCTGATCTTTGTCATCTTCAGTTCACTCTCAAACATCAGCACGTGTGCCAGGTTTTCTGTTTTTGGCAATTCTGACATCTCTGTGTCATGAATCATGAATAATACATTTATGATTCATGACATCTATAAGGTCAGTTCTGTGTGAAGACAGCGGTGCATTCAGGGTTTTTCTTGACTTAAAGTAGCACTAGCACAGTGTAAAAATCCTCTGTTACGAGTAAAAGTCTTGAATTATTCAGAGTAAGAAACAGTTAAATGTATAGCATAATTTATAGGATCACAAACATGTTATTTTAACATTAATAATAACAAGTTTTCACCTGGAACCGTCCCCCAAAGTAATAGTAGTTGGTAGGAAAAGTTTAAGCACAAAAACTCAGTGAGTTATAGGCACTGAGACAAAAAATGTGTCTGGCTGAAATAGGCTAAAATGATCACATTTTCTTTGTATTTTGTGTAATTTATATAAAAAACATTTTAGCTTAGCCAGAAGGCAAAGCTCTCGATCTACCGGTCAATCTTTGTTCCAGCTCTCACACATGATCATGAAGGGTGATTGAAAGAATGAGACTGTGGATACAAGCAGCCAAAATGGGTTTTCTCAGGAGGGTGGCTGGAATCTCCCTTAGAGACAGGGTCAGAAGCTCAGTCAACCGTGAGGGACTCGGAGGAGAGCCACTGCTCCTTTGCTTAGAAAGGAGCCAGCTGAGGGGGTTCAGGCATCTCTTAAGGATGCCACCTGGTTGCCTACCTGGGGAGGTGTTCCAGGGACGTCCAGCTGGGAGGAGGCCACGGGGCAGACTGAGGATTAGGTGGAGGAATTGTATCTCCACCCTGGCCTGGGAACACTTCGGGATCCCCCAGTCAGAGCTGGTTAATGTAGCCAGGGAAAGGATGTCTGTGGTCCCCTGCTGGAAGTTTTACCTCCGTGCCCCGACTTAGGATAAGCGGTTGAAGACGGATGAGTGCATGGACTTTGGCATATGTAAGTACAATTTTCAGGTGATTGTACTTAATTTTTAAGCTCATACTTATTAATGTAACACTGTTTATGCATCTAGATGTTTTTTTGGTGACAGTTGCTGAGTTTTGGAGATATCGGACATAGAGATGCCTGCCTTTTCTCCAAAGTATGCTGGAATTAAATGGCACTGCTCATGGCACATGCTCAATGCACAAAAAAGCTACGTTTGAAAAATTCAAAACCAGCGTCTCTTCCTAAGAATCATGACCTGGTCACTCAAGATAATCCACAGACCTTGTTGTGAGCAGTTTCATGCAGGAACTACTGTCTTTCTGCAGTAGAACCTATCAGAACTAACAGAAACTAACTAACAGAAGCTATGTCCTTTTCAACTAGAAAGAACATTCCTACATGAAACTGTTCACAACAAGGTTCGGTCATGATTTTTGGAAAGCGACACTGCTTTTGAACCATTCAAACTTACTTTTTTTTTTTTTTTGCTTTGAGCTTGACAAGCCAAATGCCATTTAGTTCTTTCTCAGGTAAAGCAGAAGTACCTCAAAATTGTACATAAGTACAGTACTTGAGTAAATGTACTGCTTGAAAGCATGTAAGTTAACAGATTTTAGACAGAAATCATAAAACCCACATCAAATTACCATTTCAGACAGATAAGATACATATCATGTCTGAGGACAGTCAGATACACAGTGTGTGTATTAATCAGTTGCGTCCGTACATGTTGTGCATGTGCGTTTCAAAGGACCAGCTCTCCTCCCTCTAGTATTTTCTGTTTAATTTCTAAAGCTCAGGACACTTTATTTTTCATCCAGTAGAGGGCTCCATACCAAACACTTTCACATGGTTCTTGCACACAGGCGTTCCCAAAGACTGGGCCAGGACCTACAAGTGGATCACAGGAGATTTTCTTTGGGTCACCAAATAAATAACAGAAAAAGAAATTCTGCAGAATTTAAGATTTATATCTGTAGTACGTGCAAAATGAAGTATTTAAAGTGTGTGTATTATTTTGTTGTTAATTCTGCCCAAATGCACCTAATTTATCTCATTTATGAAGTAGGCCAAAATTTCCTACAAAATCGAGTTATTTAAATAAAAAAAAATGTTGAGATAATTTTCTTTTCTTCTGTAGATAAACTTGAATCTTTGAGTTTTAGATCCCTCAAAAAAAATTGTATTTCAAAATTATTGAGTAAAGTTGTTGAAGTGAAAGTGAATAATGGTTCACATTTCAGTATTTTCAATTACAACCATTTAATTTACAAGCACCCAAATAATGACAAATCAGGTTCACAGCACATGTGAACAATTTTTGAAATACATTTCTTTGAGTTTCTAAACTTCAAAGATTCAAGTTTATTTAAAGAAGAAAAGTAAACGATGTCAACTATGTCAGCAAAATATATTTTGTAATAAACTACAAAATAAGAGTTTGATTCAAAACTCAAACATTATATTACCATATTAATATAAGTTGCCTTGAAATTTTAATAACCTTTTTAAGGTTTGTTTCCTTGATGAGAGGAAATAAAAACAATGATATGGGCTGTTAACTCAGTCGAAATGCATTTATTTCTCATTTATAAAGTAACGTGTGTACATACATGCATCAAGATAATATAAAGTGGTGTGGGAATGGCAGTAGAAGTGGTCAGGAACGTTCACAAATGAACTCCTACGATTTATTGTGAATTGAGTCATAGTGGTTTGTCATCGTCAAAAAGCACGTCTCTGTGCTTAAGCCGTGTTTCCCAAGCTTTTTTTCCCCCAAACATCAACTGATTGACAGCTCCATGTTAAAGGAAACCCTCTCTCTGTGGTTGGAGGAATCAGCTTATTATTAATTTCAAAATAACCTGAATTTCCACTGAAATTCCAGTTTTCTTCCTACTCCCTCCCTTGAAGCTCTTGATCTAACCCTGAGATGTTCCGTAGGCCCCAATAGCTTATTTATAGCCACATGCAGCCACACTGAAGACATGACCAAAATTAAACATGTGTTGAAGCCATTCCACAGACTGACTGATATTATTTGTTGTATAGAGACCAAAGAAAACACTTGTCTTTTTATGGTCAGATGAGTCAAGCCAACTCCAAACAGACATTTTTCATCTTGACATGCTGATTAACTACTGCTAATTTTTTTTTTTAAAACTTCTTAATCTGACTTTTTGACTTTGAAAATGCAAATCATATTTTTTCCATATACTCCCTACATTACTTCAGGGCTTTTCACACTGCACACTCTGGCTAAATTTGACCAGTCACGGTTGTGTTGCATTACGGCTGCACCACGTCTGCCGGAGCTGATCGCAGCCATTCTTCACAATGCTTGTGATTCCACCAGCAGCGCCTCGGCGCATCCCCAAAGCATCTCTCCGCTCCATTCTGCTTCACAAATATGCACCGAGTCTATTTTTGACAGATGCCATATCAGGTAGCACAGAGCAGATTGAACAGGAAGCCAGACACAGAAAAGGCAGGGAGAATCTGGTGAAAAAAAATAAATAAATAAAAGCCCTGGATTTAGTCCATTTTTCAGGGGAAAACCCCACAAACTCAGAGTTAACCCCACTCTGGAGCAGGGCCAGCAAGCCTTAGGCTAAAGTCAGCCTTAGCCCACACTGGAATGTTTCAGGATTGTACCAATATGAAAGCTCTCTTAGCCCAGGTTAACGGGCCCGTTAGCATGGGGCTGACTGCTTTCTTGACCTGGGGTTAAATGCAGTGTGAAAAGCCCTTTCATGCATTAGAGCAGTCATTCCCAAAGACTGGGTCAGGACCCACAGGTAGGTCACTGGGAGATTTTATTGGGGTCCCCAAATAAATAAATACTATGGATGAAATTCTGCAAATTTAAAATTTATATCTGCAGCACACCTTTTATTTAAAATGTGTATATTATTTTACTGAGAAAGAAACTAAAGCCTGTTAATTCAGCATAAATATACATATTTTCTCTCACTCATGCAGTAGGCTAAAATGTCCTATGTTGTTTTCCTGAGAAGAGGAAATAAAAATAAAATAATCTAAAATAAAATGATTAAATAAAATGATTATTGTGCCACACGTCACGGTTGCGTGTTGCATTTTGTCTTGTGTTGTAAATGTAGCACACTCTTGCTTTCTAGCCTGTTTAGGTTTCACTTCATTTTGACTGAATCTGAAGCAACTTATGCACAGTGGGACAGAACACTGTTGAGTTACACGGTCAGTGCTGTTTGTGTTAAATTATGAACTTATTCTACATAATTGTCACCTGTTATAAGCAGAGAGAGGGACGGAGGCGAGTGGATACTTTTTGCAGTGCTGACACAGAGCTGTGTGCACTAAGCTGACACACACAGACAGACGGGAGGAGAGAAATCTTCCCGCTGATCATCTCACAGGGCCGTCTTTTTAACTTCTCTGTAGCAGAAGAATGGATGGTGGGTTATTCCAGGAACACATAAATAGCTTTGTGTCATAAATCCATCAGATGTACTTATAATGTGTGTAAATGAGCAGAGTCACCTGGTGAACAGTGCTCTGTTGTGTTGTGTCACGCCTCTTTAAAAGAACACACTGTACGACATACTGATACTTATTCTTATTTATTATTTTTGACATTTTATTTATTATATTATTTTATTTTTATTAATAATAATCATTGTTTAATAATCATGACTTCAGTATCAGTCAAAATAATCTTGATTATGATTCATACAGTATTTGTACTATTTATAATGCAGTATCAGTCTGGTAGAGATGAGATGCAGTAAATAAGACGATGATATGAATCTACATGGCAGCAGCTCTGTGAGCATGCACTTAGGCACGTTAGCAGGTCACTTAAGTCAAGGATATTTGTCGTCCAAGGATCATGAATGTTTTTAGCAGAAATTTCACAGGAAGCAGCTGAGGACTCCTGGGAAAAAGAACCCAACCACAACTCTACCACTAAACCGGATATGATTGACAGAGCCAATCCTGACCTCCAGGGGGCCAAAAAGGAATTCTGCTCAGGGGTCCTCCAAACTGACCGGACCACCATGTAAACCACTGGAGACAGACTGAGACAAACATGACACACCGGGGGGGGGGGGGGGGGGGGGGGGGGGGGCAACAGGAAACACAAGGAAAGGGAGGGGCAAAGCCCAAACTCTAACATACATGGCTTTCTACAGGACAGTGATGCTACAGACATTTGATGGTCTTATAGACCATGATGCATTTCTTTAGATTAAACTAGCCAATGGTGGCCTATAAAGTAGTTCAAATGAGCTCAACCTTAAACATCTACAGCAGTAATCAGCAGTTACATTAATGCAATAATATTAATCCAAAAACATCAGACATAATAACACTGACAGGGAACATTTAACTGCAACATGAATACTTTCACTTTAAGTAGATTCATCTGATAATATTTCCATACTTTTACTCGGTAAGATTTTTGTGAATGCAGGACATTTACTTGCAGTGAAGTATTTTTATTTTTATTTTCTTTAATATTTTTTTGTAATATTAGTAATTTTTATTCGGGTAAGTATCTGAATACTTTTTATAATCCCAGCCACCTCAGAGGAGTAACATCACATCCATATATTTGTCTGGACAAACAAACTGGTCTCCATAGAGGCTGCGGCAAAGTGTTCACACATGACACAGTTATTTTTCTGAGCACAGATTATAAACGCCACTGCATGTTGGTGCTCATCAAATGTGATAAATTGCTGTATTTCATTCTCACTTCTGTCAGACACAAAGTCACAGAGCAGCCCTGGATGTGTCTGTAAGCAGGACACAGACAGACAGACAGCAGCACAGCTAACATCAGACAGAGAAAGGGAGGAGCATCAACTTAACATTTCTGTGAATGAATGACATATCAAACTTAGAGAGGAGGAAACACAAGTTAACCTGATTACTGCTCACTCTGTTCACTCTCCAGATGTTATTTTGTCTTTAGTGCTGCTTCATCTTCTCATCAAAGTTGTAAACATTCACACCTGCTTTGACATGAGGGGGAGGCGGGGCCCTAGCGTACCTCACAGGGCCCTACACAACTTGCCTAGTGTGCATACAATGCTGACCAGTTCTGCCTGTCACCATGGAGACTGACATGTATCACTCCGGCTGCCTGATGCACCCATTGGCAGACACAGCAGAGTCTCGCTTACACGGATGCCGGCCAAAATTAAAGTGGAAACCACTCCGGGGGGCTAATGTGGGATCTACTGAACAGGCAGCGACACAAGCAAAGAGACAGATGCACAGGCTGACAGAAAATGACAGGATGACTGAAAAGAGCAAAACTGCAAGAGAATGGGGAGGAAAATGATCAGGATTAACAGTGGAAACCTCTGTCCATTTCTCTGTGTGGTGATGAATGTCTGACAGGTGTTCACTCAGAGCAGGGCAGAGATTGATCGATGCTGATCTTTGTCATCTTCAGTTCACTCTCAAACATCAGCACGTGTGCCAGGTTTTCTGTTTTTGGCAATTCTGACATCTCTGTGTCATGAATCATGAATAATACATTTATGATTCATGACATCTATAAGGTCAGTTCTGTGTGAAGACAGCGGTGCATTCAGGGTTTTTCTTGACTTAAAGTAGCACTAGCACTAGTGTTTCTTTGCATTTACTCCTGTAGTGGGAAAATTATACACTGAACTGGTTAATGTTGTTCCTCACAGTTACTTCTCACGTTCTGTCAGGCACTAACTGGTTAATTGTCCTTGAACACACAGCTGTCCCTTTGAAATAATAATAATTTATTTCTGACAACACACACACATCCTGACCCTCCTGATAAGCACTTCAGATTCCTTCTGTCCCATCCAGATTTATTCCATCACAACCAGATTCATCTGCTCCCAATCCATCTGCTTTCCTTACCCTATAAAAGACAAATGTGTACTCTTGATTATCAGTTCCTGTGTACTGATCCTTTGCAAAGTTCTATTAAAACACAACAAAGGCAGTCTTGGTCATCTCTATTTTCAGATTTTACACCAGTTATTTGATGCTCTATTGTTGTTTTTCTTATATTACTGTGATTTTGGAGCAATCTGGCACAACAATTTCCTTTTGGAATAGTCTTATCTTATCTTATCTTAGCTTATCTTAGCTTAGCTTAGCTTAGCTTATCTTAGCTTATCTTGTCTTATCTTGTCTTGTCTTGTCCTGTACTTTTAATTTTAATTACATTTTGCTAATGACACCTCTGTCCCTTTACGTAAGAGAGGTTTTGAAAGCAGATCTTTTACTTGCAACAGAGTGTTTTACAGTGTGTTACTGGTACTTCTTCCACTTAAGTGAAGGATCTGGACTCTTCTTCCATCACCGTGTACAGTAAGTGTGCTCAGACTTGTTAAGCAGAGTAGGTGTTTCAACTTCGCCTATTTTCAAGGTGGGGGAAATCAAGGGAAAAAGGCTGACAAAGTCAAAACTCCAGAAACACCTGTAGTGTATGGCCAATTGGTCACCCACTGTATGAAGATGGGTTGTCTTTTATATATATATTTTTTACCTTTTTGAATTTTTTTCTGCTTCATACCCACCTTATTTACTGTGAATGTTGCAAGTAATGTGTTTTATGATGAACCAAAAAGATCTAAAATCCAAAATATGTTGTATCTTAAGTGCAGTTCTCAGAGCTCATAGCTGTGTTATTGCAGAGACATTGCTCTGTAATGCACTGTTCATGACTGCACTGGCGAGTGGAAAGAGACTGTTCTGTTTCTGTTTTGACACTAAGTGCTGTTAAAGCACTTATGGGGAACGGGTTGAACAAAATAGCTTGTGTGTATGGTTTGAGTGCTCTGCCTGTCTTTGTCTACAGAAAAATGCCCTCTAAAAATATTTTGCAGAAGCATGCGATCTTAAGCAGTGTTTATATCAGTAAGAAGTAACTTAATTGTCCAGATGACAGTTGAAAGCTTACCGTTTCAACAAAATGTACCACTGCATCAGGTTTTCTAAAAGTCTTTCTTTCAAGATGGCAAGGGAAGTTGTTTCAGGCAAACAGAGGAGACAAGTTGGTGATATGTAGAAGCAATCCTGTCAGTAAGTATCACCATACTGCCAAAGCCATTCAGTAAAACAGGCAGTCATGTCTTTTGTCCCTCTGAGGCTAACATCAGCCATGCAGTCTGTCAGTCGGCATCAGAGTGAATCAGACAAAATATTCAACTCTCTGAGATGAGACATGCCTGTTATCTGTTTGTCTTACATTGCAATTCAGTTTTAATTTACCAGACTTTCCTTTTAATGGTTGAGCTGAGGTTTCTCCTAAAAAACAGTTTCTCTTGTTTGATATTTTACACTAGGGACTGCTTAGATGCTTTTAAGAAGATGGTTACGTGAGTTAGGCAAAACGATTTGTTGAGATGTTTTTTCATGACATAAAAACTTAGACTAATGGGCCTGATTCATCGTACTGTTGGGAAAATGATCTTATTTGTCAAAAACATTTGTAGATATCGAAAAAGTGGGTACTTACTTAGTGACGTAGTTTCATAATTGGAATCATAACCACACATACCCACTCAAAGAGCCTGTGTCATCAAATATTCATTTGATCAAGTGGTTTTCTCCCACATAGTTTACCTCTTCCTCAGATCAACTCTAAACTATTAACAACATGGACAAAAACATACAGGCTTTCAGCTTGCACGTAAACATGTTTAATTCCCCATAAATGGTTGGTTTCCTATGGTAGCTAAAATGTTTATTTATTTGTTCTGACGTTGAAAGCACAGACTGGAAACAAAACTGAAATTCAGACAGTTTGGATTGTGGCCTCCACTGGTAGGTGACTCAGCGTGCTGCATAATGTCTTGTGACGGGTGTTTTGTTAATACAAAAAAGGGGAAATCATACTTTTATTACCACATGCTTTATTTGCTCAATTTCCGTTTCCTTTATTTTATTTAGCCTTAGAAATAATGGTTCCAAAAGGGTTCTGGAGGGCTGATATTCTACCCAGAACCATTTGCTTCTAAGGAACTCTTTTTTGAAGAAAGGGTCCATCAAAGGCCTCTAAGTAGAAACACCTGGATGGGTTCTTGATACAACCCGTGGGATATGAAAGGGTTCCTGAGAACTCCCTGGGTGGGTTCTTGATACAATGCTTGGAATATAAAAGAGGTCTTGGTAGAACCCCATGGGTGCGTTATAGACAAAAAAAAAGAGAGAGAGAAAAAAAGAGATCATTCTAGCTTTAATAATTTATTTTGGGTTGTTGGTAGAACTCTGTGAAAGGGTCCCAAGTGAAACCTTTGTAAAAGGTTTTGCCAGGAACTAAAAGGATTGTCCCGTGGGCACAGGTTGAAGAATCCTTTATAGTTGTAGTTCATTTCTAACAGTGTAGCAAATAGAGAGCAGAACATGAGGTAAGATACAGATCACTTTCTGTTCCATCCTGTTTGAACAGAATCAACTGATTTTACAGTCTCTGTCTGTAACAGTAAACGCAGCAGTGTTGGTGGTCTGTGTGTGTTCTCCGCCAGGGACATTTCGGGCCATGAGATGCACCGCATTAAAAACAAGGAGTGAATTCGACTGATTTCTGAAGAAATGGCTTTGTCTTCCACAGCTGCGAGAGTCATTAGTGGGGTCACACAGAGAGTGCAAGTTGCATTTGCAGTTTCAGATAAGAGCCGAGGCCTGGAGCCGAGGCCTGGAGCCGAGGCCTGGAGCCTCTCCCAGCGTCACACCCCGGGTCTCTCACTCGCTCACTCTGCTGCTTCTACTGTGAAAACACTATATAAACTACTTGACTAGGGCTGCACCCTGTTGTCTCAAATCTGCAAGGAATTATGAAACAGGGAACGGGGGTGGGTTCAGTGCTGAGTTACGGGGCTCACTGCCTGGAAAAAAAACCTTAGGAGACAAGCAGAAGGAGACAGGAAATGAGCTGAGTATTTTGGAAGAGGAGCATAGGCCCTGCCGCCCCCTCGTCCAGACAAGTTTTTATATACCTCATTACACACCACTGAGACATAACTAACAGCGGCAGACAGAGATCTAGTCTGTTATTCTGATTGCTCAAAGACTTTTCATTTTGCTATGGTGAATTACTTCAGAGTAAAGGATTCATGGAGTGTGTCTTGATGAACGTATGAAGGATTGGGCCAGGGGAGAGGATTAAATCACTCACATTTAGCCAGTGACAAGGCTTTTAAATCTAATGTTTGGACATAGGCATAGTGCTTCAGAGCAGTGATTTTTAAAGTGGGGGCCAGCAGGGGGTTCTCAGTTTAAAAATCCAAATTAACACAATGTAAATTATTATAAAATAGAATTCATAATAATTTATGGCATTTTAAAATCTTATTTGCCATGCCCATCTTTCTAATTGCCTGCCAGTCAAAAGATCATTTATATTAGCTGTCAGTGTCACCTGGGCCAGTCTGTACCTGCCACAAATTTAGCCAACAGCTAACTCACAGAAATATTTTTGGAAAGGAAAAGACCCGATGAGCAGACGAACAGCCCAGCTAGCCCCGCCTCTTTCCCAACTCGTCACATAGCAATCATTTGTAACCGCCCCTTGGCGAATCATACAGATGTGGAAGGTACCTGTTCACAGCTGAAAGCGACACACCGGGCTTTCGAGGGACTTCAGTGTAAAAACATCCGTGACCGTTATAAGAAACCCCAGACTGTTGACTTAGTATAAAGAGGGACAAAGTCCACACCTCAGTGACATCACATAACATGCATACTTATTGTAGCCCCAAAACATGGTCTTATCCTAAACCTACACTCTTAGAAATAAAAGTGCTAACTAGAACTATTGGCTTCACCCTATAAGAGAACTGGAACAGGAAATGGTTCCTGATAGAGCCAACTATAAATGTTCCACTTGGAACACTTTCAGAAAGTTAGACATAAATTGTTAAAGCTGTAGAACCATCTGTGAAAGGTTTCACCCAAAATCCCTAATAAGAGGTTCCACAGAGAGCCTGTTTATGATGTAAGAGGTTCTTTCCAGAACTGTTCCACCTTCCAAGGATACTAACAAGAACCCACCCAGGAGGTTCTACCAAGAACCTTTTTGACAGTACAAAGAACCCTTGATGAAGAGTTCCCCAAGGATTTCATCAATTCTTGAACTTTTTTTCAAAAAAAATGTTGATGAAAAGAACCTCAGCCCTTCAGGAAGAATCCTTCTGGAACCCTTATATCTATGAGAGTACCCAAGTCTTTTTCTGTGCCTAAACCAAAAAAACGTTTTTTCACTTACCATGTCTAGCCATGCAGATTTTAAGAGGTTTTGAGAAAACCACCACTCAAAGACCTCTGTTGCCACCTCAGTAATAGTGTTTGTGTTGCTTATACTGGAAAGTTAGATTTCACAAACAGCAGCAGCAGCTTGTTTCCAGTAACAATGTATTTGCTTGCCAGGATAAACCACAGAACCTAATGTCATCATTTTACTGTATTTTTTGTTTCTTTTCTTTTGTTCAGGAGAAAATGGTTTCTGATGGAAACTGTCCACAATGCAATAGAGACAAGTTACTCGATTTTATTTTAAGTTTAGTTCCCCTCCAGGCCATGATATACTGCGAAAGGACAAAAGGAAAATGCACCCGACTTCAGACGATAAGCCACAGTAAATCTCCTTACATCAGTGTTTTCACTGGCTGCTTTTTCAACTCTGAAGATCATTCTGTAAAAACAATGCAATGAGTAAAACTGTTTGCTGACAAATAATAAATAATTACAAATTAATTGTACCTTAAGGGCCAAAATAATGATTTGCCACAATCGTTTGTGGGAATATTTCTTATCTTTTCCTCAAGTTTTTTTCCCCTCAGTTTTGACTGATACTGTAAAATAGTTTTCATTGCACTGAGAGGAAAAACTTGACATGAATGTACTTTAAATCATCGCTTATGATCTATGACCTAGAATGTGTTGTGGTGTCTGTATCTGCAAAGACCTTTTCACTTACTGTATTTTCATAATTTCTCAGTATTTTGCTGTTTTCATGAGGCTTTATCAACCCAGAGTGTTGGTATCTGACAACCTGAGACTCAAATAACAACTGTTGCATGTACAAAAAGCAACTGACAAATTCTGCAGACTTCACCTTTAAATATTTTGACATCAACCCTGGACATAAATGACTTGGAATGTCTGTAATGAAGATGTTACATAACTGCTTTTGTTCCCTTGTTATGCTTTTGATTCCAAGGGAATGTCTTGGAAAAGTGTCATAAGTGGGAAGTCAATGCTACACAATACACTTGCTGATACGCAGACAAATAAATCATACAAATGAATAAAAACATCTATCAAATAAGACGTGATTCTGATTCTTATCATTTCAGGAATCAGGGAAAAGGTGGATGAGAAAAGGAGGAAATATTTCCACTGCTGCACCAGGAAGTCTCATTACTTCACTGTTATTAGATTGTATGACAGAGAGCCTGCAACAACCCATCAAGGAAAACAAATGGTGGGTGAGAGAATGGCGCCAGCACCGACGGATATCTGCTTCAGTGTGGCTACGGCTCTGCCATCTGACGGAGGTCACGTTGAGGTCACCATTCAGATCATGGATCTAAATATAAATAAGGTGAAATCTGTAATATATTTACTGTTAAATCTGTCATTTTAACAGCATCCGCAGTGTAATTGAAAGACCTGCTAAACCAAAGACATGGGAAAAGCCAGTGTTAATGCCTAAGGGCCGGACTGTCACTGAAATAAAGAGGACATGTCTCGATATTAAAATGAATTAAGAGAAAAAGAAAAAAAAAAACGACTCACCATAGACACAGGGGGGATTGATGAGTGCAGTGAAAGAAGAGGGTTAAGAGGAAGTTTTCATCACGGACAGAGAATTCATAAACCTGCATGTGCAGATATATGGCCAATACACCTGACAGCAGGCAAAAATGGATCATTAAATGAATGATGATAGGCTTTCTATATAAATTTATAATTATATTATAATTTGAAATGAAGTCAAACAGGATATTGATATAATTATGAAGTGTAATTTATTTTTCAAACTCATAATATCTTCAAACTGATGAAATATACAGTCATTAGTGAAAAGCATTGGTTTGGATAACAGCAGACTGACTGTACATGACTCTGCGGCAGGTCTGGACCACTCGTGAATTGTGTTCGCATGTGAAAGAAAATTCAAAATACGAGAAATTTGGCCAATGCTGTAAGTTCTCTTAAATCATTGATAATCATTGTGTTTCATGTTTCAATCTTGCTTTTCTCAAAGTGTGTAAATAAGGCTCCACAGCCAGATGTTACAGTGGCAAGGAGAAAATTATAGACTAGAGACACAGCTCGCATTCAAAACACAAGTTAAAAAAGTTTTGAAGTGAGTCAAATTCAATTAGGCAAAGTTTAGACACATTAGGAGCAACCTAATGAGCAACTTGAGCAACTTGAGGCCTCAAAGTTATACTTCAGTGTAATGATTCTTTCACACATGAACTATTGTCTAACCACATTAAAACCACTAGAAAGACTTCACAGGCAGTCTTTGAAAATATTGAATAAAAAATCAAATTCATATAATCAAAGCAAAATTTTAACTAAATATGATTTTTAAACTGTCAAAATATGATCATATTTGCCGATATTTTACTTGTATGTAAAGGTCTTCATGGTCTGGCACACCCTTCACTCAGTGAATTCATTAAATGAAATCAAAACCCATCTGCTAGATCTACTGCCGGGGGGGAATGTAAAATGCCACACAGGAGTACCTTTGGGCAGTAGAACCCAGGAACATCACGTCTCTTTCTCATATATACCTGGCTCTGTGCTCATGTGCTTTCTGTATATGGTTATCTTATATAGATACCATCAGCCTGTGGATGAAAATTGGCCTGTATGGTTAAATATGGCACATTTATGTGACTTATGCGATTATGTTAATCAATGTGCATCTTCCCTCTTAAATAAAATAAACAGAAACAGAAGCACTTGACATGAATGCTATAGCCGCGGTGTCCCCTTTAGAAATTTACATTCCGAACCAGAATTGCTTTTTTGTTCGTCCGATAAACATTAATCCTAGTTCATATAATGCAGAATTTTTGCTGAATGAGTTAGTGTATGTTTTAGAGTCATAAGATATCATTAATAATCTTGTAGAATGTGTAGATGTGTATAAATGTTAAGTTGAGCAAAATTTTAATGGATTTTGGCAGCCACTTAACTCCTCAGCCAGAGTGTGGTCTTTCAGAGCAGTGGGCTTTTGTTTTCAGGATAACAGGCTTAAGTTTACATTAACAGACAATGTACAGCTCATGATCACATGTCAGTTTACTGCAAAGCTCCTGCAGCCTGTCTGTCTTTGGCATTTCTGAAGAGGAGGGTGCAGACGAAAACAACTTGCTTCAATCACAGATTGTATTTTAAACAGGATTACACCCTATTTAATATACTGTCTATTGCTCCAACTTGCTAGTGACTGCTGTACTCATTTTTGCACACACAATGCCTATATATTGCTTGTATAAAGTACAATTTTAAGGAATGCATTACAGAATATCTTGAGGGGTTTCTTCTGTCTGTGTGTGCTTAGGTCTAAGAGGAAGTTTCAAAAATGGACATGGACCATTGCGACATCATTTCTAGGAAGCTCACAATCATGGTCATGCATTTACTCCGTGCTAATCATATGAATATGACACACCAGATCTGTTTTAACACATTATTGTCTGCTTTTAAGCCCTTTGTCTGTTCTAATCAATGCTAACTTGAAAATGGCCCTTGGTTTAAAGTGCATTCTCCTTATTTAGTTGTACTGTTAAATTGTAATGTCTCTCAAATTGCCACATTGTTCATCCTAATGATATCTCTGAGATAAATGAAACTCTCAGTCCTCAGATAAGAGCTGGTAATCACAGGCTTGATGATTTGGACACCAGACACAGACACACGTTTGTTTGAGCACAGTTTAGACAATCTGTTTGGTAGATCAGGAAGTAATGGGGGGTCAGTATTGACATCACATAGGGGGAAGGGTCTGAGTTACACAATACAAGATACCAGGAGAGCAACAATGGATGATGTGTGTGCCACAAAGACAAAGTCAAGGGTGAATTGTTCGCTGTTTTGTACTGTGCAGCAATTTAAAACTTTGGCATTCACCCTTATTACTCATTAAACAATTAACACCTCACCTTCAGCAAGATAAGAACAAGTGGAAGAGGCCATAAGAAGCGACATAAGAAGACGTCAGGGGAGTAACTGATTACATGCAGTGGGATTCTGTAATTAAGATACAAAAAAGGTTAACTGTATTCCATTACAGATAGAAAAAAATAAGATGTAATCAGCAGTTATACTTAGTAAAAATGGGGATTATTAGTCAGATTGCAACTCTGGTAACCTGACAGTTGCCAATTCATCATCTATTGAAAAAATGCTCTCACTAGGTGGAAGCTTTGCCATTATCTTGTCTAAACATTTGATTTAAATTTATTTTATAAATTATTATATACTATTATATAAATTGATTATACAATAGAGATCGATATTTTCACTTTGCCACAATAATGTTGGACTGTTGAACAATGAATGGATACATATTGATCCAGTTAATGTATTGTTACACCCCTACTCATGAAACACAAGCGGGAACATCCTCACTCTTGCAGCATGTAAGGCCTGGGTCTTAGGTTGTTGCCATGTTAAGCGGAAGGTAGACCAAGTTTTCATATGTTTTATAGCAGCCTGACGTTTCACCCTGAAGAGGAGCCTGATCACAGACTGCACAAGGAAGCAGAAGCAAAATGTTTCTGTTTAGTTCCAGAGTCGATCCCTGCTCTTACCAGGCACTTGGGCAAAGAAACAATTTAAAAAAAATTGTATCTGACATAGTTAAATATGATCCAAGAAGCAGCGCTTGAAAATTGCTTTAGTAATGAAGTGACAGTCATTTTACTCTAATAATAATAGCAATAGTGATCATAGTGAAAAACAGTAGAAACACACAAATCTCATAATAAAAGATCAGTCAGGAATGTGTGTTTGCAGGTATTTAAATGTGACCGACCAAATGACTCAGGATTGCTTTTTTTTCATGCAGTGCTTCTGTCTGCCTTCATGTGTTTGCAGGTATATTAGGCAGAAGGTAAATTATGGTTCTAGACTTCACACAGTAACATTTCACTGTGTAACAGCATCCCTATCACAGTGCACTGCTGAAGCCATTAAAATGCCATACTTTAAAACTGACTCTGGCAGACTTACTCACAGTAACAGTAATTTTACAATAAATGCAGTGCAGTGCAGTAAATGGATTCATTTGTGTCTAATGCACAGTGAGCAGTGCATCAACATCTCTTCCCTATAACATTAAGCAACTTTCATTATAGACCAAGCACACATCTACTCTACTTTACTGCCGAGGATCTAACATCACTGTTCCCATATGCCAGATGTTTATGTAATGGACCACCGGTAACTGAATTCTTTTGTGCATTTTTTCCTTGTCTTACAAATTAAAAAAACCTTAGTGTAAGGGGAAATTTATGTCAAATTATCATGACCATCATTATTTCCACAAACAAAATATCCAAGAATTTCTCAAATATGTGGCTTTTTGAGTTGTTTTTACTGAATTCTACTGTTACACAAAAGCTGTAATGGTTTGTGTATTTATGCCTAACCGTCATGGTTTGGGGGTCATGGTTTGGTGTAGGCAGCTCTATACAGATTATGTAGCCGGCCATGTAGACTGATGCCAGTAATGGGGAATCAAATTTCACAAGTGCAATTTCTGCCATGTTAACATGTGCTGAGGTTAAAACAACAAGCTGAGTAGCATGTGAGTCACTCACACTCAGAGTTGGGTCAAATTTCTTTGAAATGTAGTCAGTTAGTGCGTACAAATTATGTGGCAGTTAGTAGTGAATATTCTGAATGAATGTAATAAAAGGTATTAAGTCATCACTATATTGACATGTATGATTCCATTGAATCATTTCTAGTAAGAAACCTCTTCACTCAGAGGTTAGTTTTACAGAAAAGAACAGAGGACAGAGTTGACCTTTGACCTTTCGGATATGAAATGTCATCAAATGATCATCGGATTTAAGGGGTCCAATTGGACATTTGTGCCAGTTTTGAAGAAACACTGTCAAAGCCTTCTTGATATAGCACATTTACAAGGGCTGGAAGGACAGACATACATATGGACAGACAACCTGATAACATAATTCCTCCAGCCACGGCACAAAAGATAATCCAATCAATACAGTCTAATCTGAATACTTTTTTACTTTGGGCTGCTTTTGGACTTCAAAATCAAACAAAAAATAGATGCAGATACAAAAATGTGTGTTCCACAAATGTTTTCTTTTCTCTTGAACATCTCAAAACATTTTAAGTGCTAATAAAATGCATTTTTGCGTAGGGGTCTTTCCTCTGTTACCAGATCTGGCACAAAGCAGAGCACTAAAAGCCCAGATATCAGACACACTTACAGAGGACTGGTTTTCATAAAAACAAGTGTCATTTTTTTCAAACTGTAATCAAAAAATGTAATCAAGTAATTGTTTGCAACGTAACCATACTCTACACATTTGTTCAAATGTAATCTAGGCTGATAGTTACTTGATTTTAATCACCTGATCAGGTGAATTGGATTTCATAATCCTGATTACATGTAATCCATTACTACCCAACCCTGGTCACACTGTTGTGAGAACAACTTAAATGCCAGAAAGCTGGAAAACCTGTATGTGTCCTTTGGATCAGTTGTTTGGGAATGATTTGGCTCACCGGCAGCTGCAACAGCAAATG
Organism: Lutjanus erythropterus; assembly: GCF_056507025.1. Lineage (NCBI taxonomy): Eukaryota > Metazoa > Chordata > Actinopteri > Lutjaniformes > Lutjanidae > Lutjanus > Lutjanus erythropterus. The sequence continues at coordinate 17,146,657 of NC_139334.1, forward strand.
AGAGAGTTGTGGTAGACAAGAAATGTGTGTGGGTGTTGCTCCACTGTTATGCAATACATAACTGTTTGGATGGTTTGAATATATAAATTTAGCTGAGGTAGAACTCAATGCAACACTCCTCCTAATGCACAAGTTTAATTTTTTTTTATCATTGTACTGTTTTTATTTTTTGAATTTCATGAAAAATGAAATGATCATAAGAGATGCTTTTCAGGTTTATAGTTATAGTTTTATCAGAAATCAGAAAAATCAGCAATACTATATTGATTGGTTGTGTTACAGTTGCTCCCATTCAAGAACAAAGGTATATATAAGCATGTAGAAATCATAAGAAAACAGAAATAAAAGTAATAAGCATGTAAAATGTGTAAAACACTTACTAAAATTATGTGAATTGCACAACATAATGTGTAAAAATATTTAAAAAAATGTATATACAACAATACAACAATATACAACAGTGTATCCATAGACAGTGTAAGCAAACAATAATGCTCAGTATATATAACAGTATAGACTGATTATGACCGATTGCCTTTTGGCAAAGTGTTTGTTCAGTGTTCATACAGCATAATCCAGAAATGTTCCTTCATTTTTATAATGAAAATATGACAAAGTATAAAAAAGTATAACAAAGTTGGCAGTAGAGTAATAGTAAAACGTTACCTCAGTCCCCAGCAAGAGGGTTTGTCCGCTTGACACCGGCACTATACTGTCTGTCCAAAATAAATGAAACGAAACATATCCCTATGCACCAACTGTGGCTTCTTTCTACCGTTACACCACTACTTTACATATTACAGTGTATTTACACAAAAAGAGACGACATCCACCCACTTTGAAGCCTCCAGTTCAAGCGGTGGCACACTGACAACAAAATGAGGTTAAAAATGTGCCTTTAATTACAAAACAATTGTTCAAAAATTGTTCATAGATGAGCAATATTCTTTCAGACACACTAAAGTCTGAAGTAATTATGTGTGTCCAAACACATCTACAGTCCAGGAAAAACTTAATCCAATCATAAAACAACAAGTGAGTAAACATGCCGTATGGTCAGATCATAAACACATAGACATTCTGTTGATACTAAGAGGTGAGCAGGGGACAAACAGGGGAGAGAAAGAAGGAAAGCATGCAGACTGAGGAGTGACGTTTTGGCTGACATCAGTTTAATTACAGTTTCCTTTAAGAGGGCGACTCAGAGACAGACTGAGAAGAGTAAGGGAGGGCACTGGAGCAGGCATCTGGTCGTTTCACATCTGGACATACTCAGGAGCAATGACTTTTCAACCTACAAGGTATGTATGAGCTTCATTGGGTTTATATATTGAAAATATTTAACATTCACACACAATAATAATAGTAAACAGTAAGGTGAAATAAAGCCTAAACAAATTAAATGAGATGAAAAACCAGAATTGTACCTACCAGTAGAGACAAGTCTTTTAGCATCACATCTGTTTCTTGTTTCATGTTTAGTATTAAATGTCAGTGAGCAGTAGCCCTCTCTTTTTTTCTTTTGTATGTACATTTTGGTTAAATGTTTTATTTGTATTATGATAATTCACCAAAAGTAACAGAAAAAATAAAAAATAAATAAAATTTGAATGCAGTGTCATATCTGACATCTGTATAATAACAACCATACATTTTATACATGTCAAACATCTGGTTATTGTAAAGCACATGTGGCAATTCAATTTACCCACTGTAATGGAGATGGTATCTCCTGGTTACAGCAACAAAGACAACTCCTTTGTGAGACATGACACTATCGATCTACAAAAACATTCTCATGCCTGCTGAGTTTAATTTAAAAACACAGTGAACTTTGAAGTACAGGTTCAGTTCAAAACCATTGGATGAATTACATGATATCAAATAACCCCCTGGGGGAATCAGGATGAACAGAGCCAAGCCTGCTGCTCATTACTGCAACATGGCAAACAACTCTACTCCGGACTTAGACACAGGTACAACGGAAATACTTAACAATTTATGGGTGATGGCAGAGCTTGTTGGTTGTGCATGCGAAGGTTTTATTGCAAATTGTCATTGTAAAAATATGCCACTCTATTTTATCATTGGGTGTGTAGTTAAAATGCAGCCAAACTACAACCAAATAGAGCAATTAAGTGTGTGAGTGATTTAAACTGCCCCCAGTTCAGTTTCTTTTTCAATATAATACAGCATTTTGGCATGACATGATGTAGCAGCCAACACTTACAATTCGTCTGTAACATGAACATGAATATTAACTCTCCATGAGGTTTTCTTGGAAAACCATTGATGCCAACATGTCTCACCACTCGCAGTTCAGCAGCAAAGACTAAAAGGCAGTACTTCCCTGTTTAGTGACTTCCCTGATCTGTTAGAGAAATAGAGAAATAAGAAAATGCCCCATCTCTGTGGGGACCAGCAAAACCAGAAGTAGAGCAAACATATTTCTTATCAACAAAAGCCTCAAGTACAGTTGTTTGGTTTTCTTTTAGTGAATGAGTGTTCCACATCAGTGGCAGCCACCATGTTTGTCTACGAAAATGCCAGTGCTTTCGCTCCTCTGTCAAGTCTCATAACAAACTCACCCCATATTCTGAAGTCTGAATGGGTCAGATACATGTGCCGGTGCACATAAATTGGTTCCCTGGCCACTAAATTTCCTCATAAGTGCCAAAAAAGAAAACTTTAAATGCATTTCACTATCATATGCTGCTTTGTTCAAAACAGATCTACATTTTGTGGATTAAAATAACTTTCTGCCATGAGTTAGATGACACTGATAATATTTTCATGTCTTTCTGCTAAGCTCGGCTAACCAGCTAAAAAGGCACTTTACAAAATTTGAAACTCTTGCTTCAATATCTAATTATCTTTGCTTTATATTCTCTACAGTGTCCCAGGCTTCAGCACCACAGCTTTATATGGGGACCAAAACAACACCAATGCCACTGACTGTCCTGAACTGGACGCCTGGGAGTGGCTCACCACCAGCCAACCGGTGTACATCCTTTTCATCACTGCACTGGGAATCGTATTTAATGTGTTTGTCCTGATGGTTTTCTGCCTCCACAAGAAGGCCTGCACTGTGGCTGAGATGTATCTGAGCAACCTGGCCGCAGCTGACCTTGTTCTGGTGTCCTGTTTGCCTTTCTGGGCTGTCAACATATCCAACAATTTCAACTGGCCTTTTGGTCAGTTCCTGTGCAAAGTCATCAACCTGGGCATTAAGATGAACGCCTACTGCAGCATCTACTCCCTCGTAATGGTTAGCATAGATCGCTACATAGCACTGGTGCATACAATGTCCTATGGTAGAATGCGTAGGCCAAAATATGCCAAACTGGGCTGTCTGCTGACATGGGTTTTTGGCTTGCTCCTGAGTGTCCCCACACTTGTCTTCAGGAGAGTGGAGCATTTTCCAGAGTATGGTGTACACGCATGTTTTCTGGATTACCCAAACCACACTGTAGCACTGTTCTGTGATGGGATGTTGATTGTTTTGAGCTTCATCGTCCCCATTTCAATCATCATGTTCTGTACTGTCAAGATAATTCAGGCTTTGAAGATCCAGGCAATGGAGAAGTTCAATGCTGAGAAAACGGAGCGAAAGGCCACCACTCTAGTGCTGGTGGTTCTCCTGGCGTTCCTTATCTGCTGGGTGCCATTCCACCTGATCACAGCACTGGATGTGCTGGTTCGAGCGGATGTCATGGGAGGATGTCACCTCACAAATGTCCTGGAAATCTGCAACCAGATATTCACCTACTTAGCCTTCTTTAACAGTGTTCTCAACCCTATCCTCTACGTCATTGTTGGAAAGAACTTCAGGAAAAAAGTTTGGGAAGTCTTCAACCAGTGGAGCAAAAAGAAAACAACGTCCTCTGATTCCACACGTTCAAACCTGTCGTCTACACTGAAGACTGCTGTATAAAGTGCTGGTTTCAAAGGCACTGTTCTCCATGAAAACAGACTTTACAGAGAGATGTCTATGAATTAATTGATCCTTGGCTAAGCCCCACCTTTCTTAGTTACTGTTGCTACATCTGTCAAGCTTTCCACTCTCTCACTGCATGTATTTAAAGCTTATAGTGATAATAATGGCAGATTTAACATTAAAATCAGCAGTAATTTCGGAAACACTAGGTCTTCAATTCCATTGAGATGTAAGCAAAAGCAGCCTCTCATTTCTATAATGACTAGTATAGCCAACTAATGTAAGCTAAATCTAATGCTTTAACTCCCTCCAGCTGATTTTTAATGTCACCTGACACACAAAACAGGAACTCTATAAAAGGGTTTTTATTATGTAGTTACTTAATAACTACACAAGTGCTACTTGTTTTAATGTTAATGCTAAAAGACTGAGGCTAAAGCTACATCCCTACAAACGTTGGTCAGATGGTGAAATACAACACTTGTATGTATATAATAGATGAAAAAAATACACTCATTGTCATGTCATGCAGGGATTAGATTAGTGCAGTGGACCTTGAAACAGTCTCCCAACCACTTTAGGACAAAAGCCAGGAGAGGATAAAATCTCAAGTTGACTCCAGCGAATAAGGTATGAGTTTTGGAAAAGCCAGACATGCTGTTTGCAGGATACATTGGAGTAGATATGACACACAATATCGCTCTTCTTAGAGCCACATGCACATCGCTTCAACATGTGGAGATATGCAAAGCTTGACAGGCCAGTTACAGTCGCTAAAATATGACTGGAAAGCTTCTGTTTGGAGGAGGAGCGTAGCGAAGGGTCAATGTAAATGTTTCAAGTGATGAGATAAACTCATGATCAGCTTTGTACTGGTTGTAATGGTGTAGTAATGGGATCAAAAGACCTTTCTATAAATCAGTCTTTAACAAAACATCTCCTAAAAAAGATTAATATATATATACATATATATATCTGTGCAGGGCTGTACAAGGCTTGAATGAATTTTCCTTCCTGGAAAAGGTGTGCATCTCAACCATGTTAAAGTATTACATGCCACTTATCATAAGCTGGACAACATAAACACATATATTTCTATTACATGCAATAAACTACAGCTTGTTACAAACACTGGCAAGCGTCAGTATCTTGAATGTACGGGTGATATGATCTAAATCAGCCTGGTTGCTGTAAAGTAATTTATGTAAATATAATTTTTCATACTCTGTCTTGTATTGCTGATAATTCAGATTGTAAATAGTACCAGTATTTGTTGTCTGTACATAACTGTCAAATAAAACTCATATATGGTTTTATGGATGTCTTGTAGAGTCTTTATAATGCATGTAAATGTCAAGTTGAGCACAAAACCAGAGAGAGCCCCAACAACTGCTTGCTAAGTGTTTTCCGGTGTTTCTGACTCATTGTCTGCAGAGTTAAAAACAGGATTCTGTCAAAGAGTTTCCAGTGGTGACACAAACATGCTCATTTTTGTTGGCTGTATGGACATCAGTTGTCTCGTTATACATTTCTCACCACACCATCATTTAACAGCCCAGTGTTGACTCATTGTGGGCTGTGGGCAAGGATACACCCCTAGTTATCCTCAAAATGAAAGAATGGTGTGCCAAACAGGAAACCTCTGTTAGGAGTCAGGCTTTACCACCATTGCCAGTGCTGGAAACCGTTGTGGAATAAAAAAAAAATGCAGGCAGACAGAGTTACTTCAAAGGGTAATATGTATACCAGAAATACACAGTTTGACCCTGTTACTTGTATTTTTGTCTGTATTTTAGGATTATACTTTTCACTGAATTCTTTCAAATCTGGAATACATATTCTTTGCTTTTCTCCAGTCTCTCCATATACAGAAAAGTTTGACCAAAAACAGCTGTTAACTAAATCAGTTTATTAAACATGCAATTACTGTCTTTGGTATAGACTTAACATTATAAAGTCACTTAACCTATTGCCACTTAAAGGGATAGGTCAACATTTCAGGAAATCAAAAGATTACATACGTAGCTACAGCCAGCAGACAGTTAGCTTAGCATAAAGACTGGAAAGACAGGGAAACAGCTGGCCAGGCTCTGTGCTAAAGTAACAAAATTTGCCTACTAACAGATAATTAACACATTAGCTGCATTTCCACTGCCTGGTATGGCTTCATTCAACTACAGTCAACTTTTTTTTTTGTTTGGTTGTTTTTTTTACAGTGCATTACTTATAGTACATGGTACATGCAACTTTATTTGGTATCACCTGCAAGTTGGTTAAGCCAATACTAAAAGATGACATGAAAATACTGCAGCCCACTGACTGGTTGCACAACACAGAACATCCTGCGTTTTTTAATTTGTTTAATTTTTTAATTTTAATTTTTTTATTCACTCAAAAATGGCAGCCTGAAAAACCACGCCGTGCTTTATAGAAAAAGTGCAGACGTATCAATTAAACCATCCTTTCATATCCTCTGGTATAAGAGCAGCACAGCTCGCGTTGTGAGGGAGAGAGAGCAAGTGAGAACGAGCGGCAGAGAGTGATGGTTAATGCAGCAAAGCAGATGAAAAGACAGTGAATTCGCCCAGTCTGACAGTAAACGACCAATGTGTTAAAGTTTGTCAGTGAATAAAGACTGCAGCCTCTCAAGACCAAAGGAGAGATGTGTGCTGTTTACCAACTACTGGTATGCCATCGCGGTCAGCTCTGCCAACAGCGAGGGAGTACTGTCTGCAGTGGAAAAACAAAGTACCAAAACTGTTGAGTCAAGTGCAGCCATAAACTATAAAGTTGTTTGCACCTCCATAAATAAAGACATAGTCGGGCTCATAATCCTCTGTTCAAACAATAACACTTCTTTTTAGCATGAATCAAACAAATGAGATAACATGTTGACAGTCTTTGCGGTTGAACTTTTGACAGTGTCCCCAACTGTACATTCTGAATTTTCTGTTTCAGACAGATAGACATTACTTGGTGTTCATTACACCACATTTCTGTATGTTGATAACGGCTGACAGCTGACACGAACTAGACTGCCTTATTGGTATAACGCAGGATGAACAAAATAGCGAGTACTGTGCTGTTAATGACTCCACTTATGTTTACGTGCATGTGCACAATAATGCCCACCCCACCCCCAAAAAAGCTTTAATCTCTTATATAAATTCCAATTGTGTGCATGTATTTATGATGTATGTGTCTTTTAAATCCATGCAGGTATGAATGTGCGCCGTTGGTTCTTTTCAATCACAGATTTCTGCAGCATCTGTTGCTAAGACCCCCCTCTTTGACAACGGCATGTGTGTGCTGTGTGCTCTGACTGATAAACCGTCATTATCTACGCTCCATTTACTCTATTTTCCTTTCACACTCTGGAACTTATGAAATGACGTAAGAAACACATATATCAAGCCTGTGTTGACACAGTTAAAAGGTTTTACTGGTATTTGAAGTTTTGAACACACCCTATTTTTCTGCCTCTAAAATCCCTGTGACTGTGCAACAGCTCTCACAGTTATCAATAGGTGGGTGACTTATGGAGAGTGCTGAGCTTGCCTGCAACCACACAGATGCATGGGATTGGGTTTACACCATGCAACCTGCTTACATGTCCATCATCTGTTTTCTTGGGGTGATTGGAAATTCCTTTGTGCTCGGTGTGTTCTGTCTCCAGAAGCGGCGCAGCTCTGTGGCCGACATCTACCTGAGCAACCTGGCAGCAGCTGATCTCCTCATGGTTTCCTGCCTGCCGTTCTGGGTCGCAACCATTATCGACAAGTTCCACTGGAGGTTTGGGGAGCGCATGTGCCAGGTTATCAACATTGTCATTGGGATGAATTATTACTGCAGTGTCCTGTTCCTTACACTTGTGAGCGTGGATAGATACCTGGCCCTCACTAGACCCCTAAGCAAAGGGAGGGAGAGACGGGCCTGCTGGGCACGTGGGATTTGCTTTGGTATCTGGATTGTCGGGGTCTTGCTCAGCTTCCCCGCTATCCTCTTCCGCTCCGTTGAGTTCTTCCCTCATCTGGGCATTGATGCATGCTACCTTGCATATCCCCATGAAGGCTGGAGACTGCGCTACAACATGACTGTCAGCATCGTAGGCTTCTTTATCCCTGTTCCTATTGTATCCTTCTGCAGTTACCACATCACTAAAGTCCTCAGGAACAGCCAGAAGTTGAGAAAAGGCAGCAGAGGCAGTGTGGAAAGGAAGGCTGCTTACCTCGTTCTTGTTGTTCTGGCTGTGTTTGTTCTCTGCTGGCTGCCCTACCAGATTCTGATCTTCCTCGACACCTTGGATCATTACAAGGTCATCTCTGGATGTACGTGGGCGAACGTGCTGGACATTGGCAACCAGTTAGCCACTTACCTCGGCTATAGTAACAGCTCATTGAATCCTTTCCTGTATGTGATTGTGGGGAAACACTTCAAGCAAAGGGCAAGGGAAGTCTTTAGTCTTGTGCTTTGTAAGAGGAAACAAGGGAAGTCCGGTCACTTCAATGCCAATATCACCTCAACTAAACAAACTGGGAGTACAAAAATCTAAATTTAACTCCACAAATAGAGAAAGAGTTGGCTTTATAACTTGCAGTTAGCGTCTTTTGTATAAAGCTCAACAATGACCGCCCACTTTTTCGGCAGCTTCGGTTCTATAAGTGAATTTCACATTTATTAACTCAATTAATGTTTCAGAAAATCCTTATCTAAAGACTTTTAAGTCTGGAACCAAGCCAACCAAGTATGAGATGAATCATGACCATAAAACATTTGATTTGGAGCAAAAAAGAAGAATAATTGGGAAACAGAAAAAAGGCAAAGGTACAACTGTATATATAACTATTTTAAAGGTGAACTTCTCATCTCAGGCCTAACAACATTATTAGTACAATTCATGTTAGCTACCTAACTAGCTGGTCGGCTAACAGAAATACCTATTCGGTGGGGGGTGGTAACATTTTCATGGTAAGAGCAAGCCCTGCCAATCAGAGATGTTGCTGTTACACTTTGGCATTGTGGGTATTGTAATACTTCCCTATGACATCACAGATAAAACATATTTTTCTCAAAACAAGGTTGATATCATATAGACTTGTGGCTTCTGTGGGAGTATATACGACTGTTTCAGAATCTCATAGGTTGCCGTAAGTCTACACTGGATGGTTATGACATTATGCTAATAACCTAAATCCTCTATTCAGAATATGAAGGGGATTTTCACTTGCTCTACGGACTTTGCATTACACAGTCACTCATTGACCTTTTGTCACTGAAAGGAATAGTATAACATTTTATGCTCATTTGCTTTCTTGCCAAGAGTTACATGAGGAGGACGATACCACTCTCATGTTTGTAAGCTAAACAGAGTCCTGAGTCCTAAAACACGAAAATAAATTAGCATGTTAGCACTCTGGTTCCCCCATCTTGAAGTCAGTGGGTTTGTTGAATAGGCTTTTGCCTGAAATAATGCTTGACAGATCTTTGAGTTTTGTTCTATGACATAAAATATGTCAGTAATTGAGCCACTTTAGAATTTTGATGCTTTTGTATATCATGTCATCACATCAGCACTATTCACTTCATAGTAGTGGTGGTTGTGGTCATGCTTAACAAAATGTGTAAAAATGAAAGTTAGACCTTGTTTTCTTCACCAATACAAAATCAAATAGAAAATTCTCATTTGCTTTTTTTGGAAGGAACATGAGTTAACTTCTTGGCTGTCCTATGAAAATATGTCATCCCTGCAGCAGTCTCTAGGAAGCTACAGTCAAAAGCCAGTTAATGTAGGTTAGCATAAAGACTGGAAAGACTAACTAGCCACACAGAGTGGTATTAATCTTCTAATTTTGTCTCCAAAAAAAGCAAAAAATGCTGCACTTTTGCAAGTAATCTGTTGTGATGCAGACTTTCTTTATTTGGCTGTTTGGACTATTTGGACTTTGGAAATAATGCAATTCCATAGTTTTAGATAAATAACCTCCAGAACTGGCAATGTTAATTAATGTCATCATGTTTGCCACTATGCTGTGTTGTGCTTGTCAATCTCGAGCTTGATTTCTTACTGTAAACAGTAATTTCCTGTCAGAGTTATTCCATCTCTGTTGCTCTTGCTCAACAAAGCTGAAGTATAAGCTTAATTTGGTGCCATTTATCACTGGTGTTGTTTGTGGCTGGGCTTTGTATTTTTATAACAACTATCAAGAAGCTGAGGTGTTTTCCAAAGAAGTTGGGGTTTGTTTTCTTGAACGACTTCACGGGTTGAAACTGAGACTTGCTCTTACGCCAACAGATGTAACTCAGAAGAAATATCTGTCCAATCCATCATACTTAAATACTTAATGCATATAGTGAAATATAGCTTTAATTTCTGCATTATAAATATCACAAATGAAATGTTCTTAGTCAAATTCAATAAAGACTTATCAGTGGCTATCAGAAGAATGGTGTGTCTTTGTTTTTATGATAATATTGTTTATGCAGGATGACAATGAGCCAGTTTCCCTTTCAGACAGTCTTAATGCACTGCAGCCTTCAAGAGTGCTGTGATTATTTTGACAGTCTAATCCACTCATTTTTAGATAACACTTCCCATTGCGTAATGACGCAAGAAATACTGGTTATATTTTGTATTCTATCTAATTTGATTGTTATTGGGTTTAAAGCCATATCAAAATTGTTATTATTGCCACCTCATCAGTTTGAGTTAGGATGACATTTAGAAAAGATTTCAATAGGATTACAAATGAAAAAGCACACACTGCTGGCAGCTGTGACCAGAGGCCATTCTGTTTTCGGCTTGTCCATGTCCCTCCATACATTTATCTGTCATTCGTTTACTCATTTGGCAAACATTTGGCTTTTAATTGAACTCTAATTAACATGAAATGAATAAACTAAAACAGTTAGTCCAGTCTGGAATAGAACTTTCAAGGATTAATTACTGCTGTAGCATTGTTGTCAGAGAACGGAGTATTTCATCTCAGTATGTTTCTTGACCTCTGATGACTAATCGTGGTAATTTTATGATTTATTACAGCAAATATATTAGAGATGTTTCCTTAAACCTTTTATTTAAGTCTGTCAGAGTCCTCACTACATAAATATATGAGTCTGGACAGAGGGGGAGATGAATGTAAACTGCAGCTTCACTGATTGGCAGAGGCACACGAGGCAGTAATTCTAGTTATAACTTATCAAACACATGCCAAACATTTAGAAATCATGAACTTTAGATAAACAGTATAATATTAATAAACTGATTAATTACTGATTTAACAATATCAAAACTTTGACACAAGTATTACAGACTGTATAAACATGCAATCAACCTGTTAAGTGGTCAAGTCAGATGGATTTGTACCACATTTACATGAACTGCACCTAATGTAGTGAGTTAATCTTCCCTTTGGCTTTAAGGGATGTTATGATTACATGAGAATCACACAAGTGATCCCTTTACTTTACAGGTAATGAAATAATCCTGCCTTTAAAATATAGCAATAGTAATAAAGTAACACTTTCTTTATCTCTTATTAAGTCTGATGAAGTCAACACATGCTCTCTGCAGCTTTATGTTCTGTCCTCCACATCTGGTGCACCGCTGCTGAGAGAATGTCCAAAGTGTGCACAGGCCAAATTTTGACTGTTCGATAAACACGTTGATATAGTGATGTCTTTCGCCAAGGGTGTGGAAGAATGCAACTCTATATACAAAAACGCTCATAGCAGGTCTCTCCTCTGACTCGCTGTATACTCTTACAGGCAGCTCAGTGTACACAGATAAGCCCTGTTCCAGACTTGTCTTTTTTCATTAGCGTTCTGGCCAGGAGGAACATTTTCATGAAGCATGCGGTAAGTACTTTTCACGTTCTGTCCAGTTTTATATTTTGAGGATCAAAATCTGTACTGCTTACATTACTTGTTGTCATATTTCTTATTTTGTAGTCAGTTGTCAGCTTTTTAATTGCAAATGATTTAAGGTTCCACATGAAACCAATGCACATTACAGAAGGCCTTACTGATAAATATACTGAAAGAATGAGCATCAATTATTATGTGAATATTTTAAGTCTTAAGTATTTGAACGTCATCAGTTGACAATTATGTTGTATTTGTTTTATTGTAAGTAAAGTGGAAATTATTAAAGGGTAACTTTGGTGTATAACAACTATATTTCAACTGTACTGTATTTTTTACTGACTAAGTGACTAATGAGGACTACAATTGTTGGAATTGGTCCAGAACTAAGCGAGAGTGCTGCAGCAGGCAAAAGAAAAACTGCAACATAATCTCTCCAGGCGTCTGCACCATTAAAGTAAGTACAAAAAAGGTTATTGTTTTTGCCCAGTTCAGATAGTGTCCAAAAAATGATGGAAAGGATTTCTACAGAAATAAACTTTTTTTTGTTTTTTTAAACAAAAACACCAAAGTTGTGCCCGTAGAGATCCTTTCCATCATGTTGTTGGACACTCATACTGAAACATGCTATGGGGGCTGCTAAGCAATCTGGCCATTGGGCATGTTTAGCCCCTCAAAAATGTGACTGAAGAGGGAGGGAAAAGAAAAAGAAGAAGAAAAAAATAGTAATAATAATTGCACCTTTCAGTGATCGCGCCCCAAATATTGTCCTGGTTGAAAAATACTAAAGACACCCTTTAACTTTACATATTCACTTTTAATTTCTGGTGCACTATTTGTCAAAATCACATAGCACTATGTTTTTTACATAAAATAATTTTACTTTATCAGCATTTTACTGATGACTTAATTGTGTTTCCCAGCCCATGGAGCCACTGGAGCTTGTATCTATAGCAAACCTGTGGTCTGAAAACACCAGTGCATCCCTGCCAACTGATCCATCAGAGTCTTCAATAACTGCAGAATGGGAGATGGTCAACACCATCATTCCCCCATACATCTTCACCTTGTCGCTGTTGGGACTTCTCTTTAACGGCTTTGTCCTGGGCGTGTACGTCATCCACAAGGATCGTCTGACTGTAGCGGAGATCTACCTGAGCAACCTGGCGCTGACTGACTTTACTCTCCTGTGTGGCCTTCCCTTCTGGGCGATGAACATCCTCAACGACTATAACTGGCCGTACGGAGATGCCTTGTGCAAACTGGTCAACTCCATCATCATCATCAATTTCTACACCAGCAGCTACACCCTGGTCATGATTAGCGTTGACCGCTACCTGGCGCTTGTGAAGACAATGAAGGCCAGGCGGCTGAGGCGGACACTTTACGCCAAGGTGATCTGCTTCATCCTGTGGACATTAGGGCTCATGCTGAGCGTGCCAACCATGGTTCACAGAAAGGTGAAGTTCATTGAGGAATTGGAGACGACATCCTGTATACTGGACTATAGTCCTGGGAGCTCGTGGAAGTTGGCCCATCAGATTCTGATGAACGTGGTGGGATTTGTATTCCCTGCTCTGGTCATTGTTTTCAGCAGTGGGAACATAATCTGGGCTTTAGCACAGAGGAAGGTGAGTGCAGGATTTAATGACATCAGTGACACAAAGGCTACAGCTCTGGTGTATGCTGTCACAGTACTATTTTTACTCTGTTGGGGGCCCTTCCAGGTATTCACTTTCCTCGACATTCTCTGTGATTTCCAAGTATTGGATGAGACGCTGTGGTCCCACACGCTCAGTATAGGAGAGCAGGTTTCAGTGTATCTGGCCTTCCTCAACAGTGCCCTGAACCCACTGCTATATGTCTTCTCCGGGCAGTACTTCAGGAGGAAAGTTAGCGCCATCTACAGGAGGTCCAGACATCATCGCAGGGGATCAGATATGACAACATACCAGCGTTCTGTTGTGTCAACTTATATCAACAGAGTGGAGCAAATTAAGCCGGTGGTGATTTTTAATGCATAGAATCCGATGTGACTCTTTGTGCACTCAACTTCCAATGCTGCTTGTGGAATAAGTGATGCAGCCTACAGGATATGACTCTCAGATTACTTCTAGAGACTTAACACAGTAATAATTCTGTTATATAGTTAAACAGCACCATTAGAGGATGTTTGATATTTTCTTTGTGGAAATAATGGACACAGATAGAGATAATGGATGAAATCTGTAGGAGGAATGGAGGCAGATTTTATGTTTACAGTCTCCACAAAGACATTTAGACTGTCTTTGTCCATGGACACACAAGACGCTTCTGAATCTGGCTCTTTGAACGGTTACATGGCCTTACTGTTACTGACCTGTGACCATGTTTTAGTGTTAAACATACAATGTTCTTTAATGTTTGCCTTTTAAAGTTTTTTTTTTGTTTGTTTATTCTTTCTCTTGACAGTTTACACTCTGCAGGCTAACATGAGAGAATGAACACCCATGTAACGTGTGTACATTTACGACATGTAAACCAAACATATACAGCAGTGACATATATAGTTATGTCAGTTTCTCTTTAGTATCAACTCTCATTATTTAAGCTATTTTTGTGTATTACTGGAAAAACTTGTACAATCAACTCAAGAACAGCTGAATAAGTCAAGACATCACCTGTTGGAGATTATATTTCTCTCCTGAAAAAGCTAACTTTGTTGACTTAATTATGGAGTATGAAGCTAGCAGGTTCTCTGTAAGCATGTCTGCGCAAAAGTTCCTTAATAAACTTTCAGCATAATTTAATTCAAGCAGTCTGAGAGGAAACTAGACTTCTGCACCTCCTCTTGGCTCTGTTTTCAGGCTTTTGTAAATACAGCCCTTGACGAGAGACTTGAGCCAGTCACAGGTCAATAAGATAGTTGACTGCTGAGTCTCACTCCAAGGTCGTCAAATACCGATGCTTTGGGTTGGGAGTCATTTGTTCAAAGCCAGGGAATGAGACTCAACAATTAATTATCTTTCTCCAGCATTGCTTCCTGCATGCTTAACTGAGGTTGAAAATCGTGTCTTTGCTGATCTGCAGTGGTTTAACCTGGTCTCAACTTCCTGATGTGAAACATTACTACAGGATGTGTCGGTACATAGTGACATCACTCTCGTTCAGAGCAACTTCTGAACACATGCAAGTAACATATTAACAACTGAGACACAGGAGCAGTACAGCAGTACAGCACACCATGCTCTTCAGTAAAAAATATTTGTCTTCTCAGAGGGAGGATATTTTTGTACCTTTTTAATGTATGAAAATAAATCACAACCCATGGATAGGCCAGGGGTCTGAGGCTTAGTTCACACGGCAGTAAAATGTGACCCAAATCCGATCTTTTTGCCTAGATGGGACCCAGGTCTGATTTTTTCATGACCGTGTGAACAGCTCAAGTCACATGAAATCTGTGTTTCTAAAATCCGAACTGGGTCGCTTTCAGAGGTGGTACTATATCAGATACATGTCTGATATTTTGCAGTTATGTCACGTTTAATGCGACTTTTATGTCACTCTAGATCAACTAAGTGACAATTGTGCACCAGTTGTTGCTAAGAAAATGGATATTTAAAGTATTTTAAATAGTGTATATAGCCGGTGTTCTTCTTTTCCATTCCCTTCAGAAATAATTACGCTAAAATGTTAAGAGTTTTCTCAATTCATTTGGCTGCGATAGTAGATTTTGAACAGAGTGACCTAAGGGGGTACATTTCAAGGCAGGGGTGCATTTCTCTGCACAACACTGTAAACAGTGCGCTGCGTGTGATGTCCTGATGTCTTTGTTATTGTTCTTCTGTGCATGCGGGTCTGTTCTCGGCCATGGACTGTTCACACGGGAATCAATGTAGATCGAATATAGGTCACATTTCAAAAGATATGTGAACCGCCAAACAAAAAAAAAATCAGATCTGTGTAAAAAATCAGAATTGAGCATTAAGACCTGCCATGTGAACTAAGCCTTTGACTAGCAGCCTGGGGGCCATTTCTCTGTGGTGTCAAAAATAATATAATGGCCTGCTTACTCACTTATTTTTTTTAGTTGTTTCGAATCAATGGAAACTACCCCTTTAATTCTATACTGTTGATATAAAAACACAAATCTATTAAAATGTATTGTATGAATATATTTCTTAAGGACTGTTGAAATTTCAGAGAAAATTGTCTAGAAAATTGTTCAACAATATTTCTCTATCAGTAAATTTAGTGGCAGAGGGAATTAGCAAGTTTTCAAGTGACATTTATGATCGGTTATGTAACAAAGAAAGAGTTTTCACTGCGCACTTTTGATCAAAGCACAGACAAAACCAACAAGGCTCGGCTATCCACTTGCATCAGGGGTATTAATTCAAAGTGTTAGAAGAGTTGCTGAGTTTGTGTCCAATACACAGCTAACTAATGTAAATAATTATATAGAAACTGCTGTTTGCATTTTTTGTTGTTGTTAAATATGCTGAAAATACTGTATGAAGTCATGAAAACAATAATGTAAACTGCATTTTCTTGCAGTACTTGAACATTGAAGCGGTGCCCTGTGACATGACAATACTTTTAGTGGCCCCAAGCCAATTTGAGTTTGAGACCCCTGTGTTAGGCTATTTTTATGCAGCTGTTAAAGTAACAGTTATAGGATAATTAACTTTCTTTGAGTAATCAAATTGATGGTGCTGCTGGATTGCTACTACACTGCTTCATTAATACAGGTGCAGCCTCCCTTGTGTGCATTAAGCTGAAGAGCAGACATTTTTATGACCGCAGTGGAGTCAGTCTGCCAGTATGATTTGGTAGTTTACGAGAGCAATCCCATTCTTTGTTGTGCTTGGACAAGTTTAGCCAGTTTGTTACTCCTCCTTATCAAAACTATTCCCCAAAAATATACCTAAAAGTGAAACTATGACAAATAAATGATAAATCTCTCCTTTGCACTGCACTGGATTATTAACTGGTGTAATTCTGTCTGCAACCTATAGTGTGGATCCAAACTGGAACTAAAGCTAAATAGCTTGCTAGCCACAGCTGGTGGCAAGTAAATATATACAAGTAAAAATAAGAATGCTGCTTTCATCTGCCTCTCGCCAAGAAAAATATTTACTTCAGATTTCAAGCCACTAGGGTCTGCTGTATGTTCCAACATGAAATCCATTTCGAGGAGCCATTTATCTACATCTAATAACATTAACAATCATAGTTAATTACTGAGAGGCTTTGTTTTGGCCTGGTTTAATCTTGTTTATGCCGATGCACGGCTGTGAACATCCCATTTCCCTCGCTTCCTATGCCTTTCATTCCCTGTAAGAGTCCTGGGAAAGATTCAAGTATGTTTTGCAGTCTTCGAGGAGGAGGCAGAAGAGGAAATAGTGCAAGCAGAGTTGCAAGTAGCAGGAACTCTTTCCTCCTCCTTATTTGAATTTCACAAATTGAAAATTATTATGGGTTTAATGAGTCATTTTAATGTTGTTGTCTTTTTTCACAGCTGGCATTTGGACTTTACACTGCAGGTAAAACACAGCTGTTAACACTGTGTGTCCCAAAATACTATTCAGTCTGAAACGATCCAGCATGACAACCGTGTATTTTGAGATTATGTGAGGACATCCTTGTCCTTGAATTTTGCACCATGTGTAATTTGTCTTTTGTGTGTAAATAGAAAGTCAAAACTGTTTTGCTAATCTATATTTAGTTTAGTCATAGGGCATGGGTCCTGTTCCATTGCACTGCCATGTTTCTTTAGTAGCCAAGAACAAACAAACCAAACACTAACTTTGGATACAGCCTATGTCTCCAACATTTTTGGAAGGGGAGAGTGTGACTAGATGTTTGCAATCTGAAAGCTCAGTGCAAGATGCTACTAATCCTACACACTGGTCCTCTAACTTACAGTTATGTCCAGTTATGTGTCTTTAAAAATAATCTGAATCAGCTGTTCTGGACATAGTTTCTTATATCTCTGTACTTCAGACATATGTTGCTGTTTTTGACGGCTGGCAGTGACACAAATTATCATCTTAACATCTGTAAGACATTCACTACTCTGTCATAACCATGTCACGACACCTGTCAATAACATGAAGGAGTCAGGAATGTTAATGACTGTTGTCGTTCGTATCATTTGGCCAGTTATGTCATCTTTGAGATGTCTTTGTTAAGACAACTTGACATTAACCAAAATAAAATGTTTTGTTTATGACAATTTGGCATTAACCAAGACAGCATAACCTGTCAATGTCTTTGTCATGACAACTTCACATTATCGGTCTTTAATGCACTGTTTTGCTTTATGTGTTAACATTACAATACAGTGTCATATGTGGTATTTCCTGGACTTCAGGTAAAATGCTAGCATTTGGACTTGTCATAAAGATGTCATTAAATGTTGTAAGGCCAGTTTGAACAGTACTAAGATGAAGTAGGCTAACGGCTTTCTGCTGTTATCTGTACCTGCCGTTAGCTAGTTAGCTCAGTTTGCTGTGGAGGTAACTGCCTAGTTAGCTGACTCAGCCCTAAGATACCAGGGGCCAAATCCAGCAAGAAAACCACATCATTACTGTATTACCTGTTATCAAACTGACCACTGTCAATCTCAGAGGCTGTGTTTAAAATATTTTATATCTGGGTGCCCTGGCAGCTCAGCTGGTGGAGCACGTGCCCCATTTGCTGAGACCCGACTCCTCTGCAGTGGCCGTGAGTTCAATGCCATCCTACTGCCCTTTGCTGCGTGTCATGCCCCCACTGTCAAATCCTTCCATACAATAAAGACATAAAAGGCCCCCCGAAATAACTTAACAAAAATATTAATAATATATAGTTTCTTTCAGAGAGGCCGGGGGTTCCCAAAGGTAATATTAATGGTTTTGTTCTCTGTTTAAAGCCCTGTCTAGACAGCAAGTACCTCCGATGCACACATTTACTCGAAGCTCTGAGACAGCAATAAATCTTTTTTGTTGAAAAAATAAGAATTGTGTGAAAGAATTGTGATTTCAATTCTTATGGAGACAAATCATAATTCACATTTTAGCAAGACTCATGCAACCATAGTCTGCATCATTAGACCTGTCATTGTAGCACATCAACTATCAATTTTAGCAAAAATATGAATTAATTTAAATTAATTCACACTTTATAATAGATCAATGCCTTCATTTTCTGCCTAGGTCACATTACTTTGATTACCATGAGTTGAGTTTGGCTACTTTAAAAATGAAACATAACATACCCAAATTCCATTTTAAAAAAAAAAGAATTAAATCTTTGTTAAGCTGTTTGTACAAATAACTTTAAATAAGTTTGTTTGGTTAAAATTTATCTTTAATGAAAATACTTCTCTCATGATAGTGACACTAAACACAAGACAGTTCTCACAGGACACGTCATTATAAACTTGAAAAGAATGTTTATTTGGCGGCTGCAGGAGGATTTTTATGATGCCAGGAACTCGCCCCTGTTCCCATGACTTACTTGTATTCCATATGTTCTGACTACTATGGTATATGGTATATATATGGTAGACTATTTATAGAAAAGCAAATACATCTTGTAAAATCCACCCAAGTTTTGTGCAGAGATGTCCCTTAGGAGGATAATGCAGATGTTTAAAATTAACTTATAAAAAAGCATTATGTAAGCACACTTCTGAGGAAACAGACCGGGGTGCTGTGCAGAAGCACAAGTGACTCAGATGCATGTATTAACTTGAAGAGCGACAGAGTGAAGGGAGAGTGCAGAGGAGGTGGGCAATACAGCACGCTGATATTTAAGTGAAGTCTGAGATCACTTTGACACCACTTTCATTTCTCCTTTAAGAGGGTGAATCAGAAGCAGATAGAAGACAGAAGACAGAAGAAAGCAGCAGAAGGCACTGAAACAGTGGATTGTATCTGGATCTTTCACATCTGGATTTAATATCTGAAGAAGGAATGGATCTGATGTCAACAAGGTATGCATAAGCTTTAGTCGGGTTGTACTTCACTTTTTAGTGTTTTGCCACTAAAAGGTCCCATTTCCAACTTAACAATGTTTAACATCAGTAATAATAATGTAATGTTCACTTTAAAATGTACTTACCTTTATGGAAGAAAGCTATCTGAAACAGGAAAGGGTTGTATCCAGACATAACAGAAGGGCACAACTTGCTCCAATAAAAGCCAGTATTATGTTGTGGTCCGTCCCTTTTCTTGTCTTGGCATGTTTAGTGCCATGATGTTGATCTACTTTAGCCCTAGATTTTAGATAAACAAAAATGTATCATCAAGAGCAATAAGCTCTTTTACAGCAATACCCTGAGGTCACATTCAAATAAAGAACATGTAACATGTGAAATAGTATTAATAACAACAATAATAACAAAATAATTACAAAAAACTCAGCTAAGATAAAAAAAAAAAAAAAAAACAAGATGAAATGTCTGGTTAGAATGATAAACAACAATAACAACTGCAAAAAAAATGTGAAAAAAGGAACTAGATAATTAAAAAGTGTGACAAAAACAATAACAATAAAAAAAGTAGGTGAAGTCCATTAAAACAATAAATACCAACAATCAAATAAAGCAGGAGCACTATACTAAACACTTAAAATGATCTACTGACATATATCTGTGTCATTTCAATCCTTTTATATCGCTACTTTACTGATCTGAGGAGGTTCAGAGGGTATGAATTCCATGTTGACAGGTGGATTTGGGTTTTAAAAGACAAGTGAGGTCAAAAGGCAACTTGCCTTTTAACTTGCGTTTAAATAGAAAGCACCTTAACACTGCAGTGGCTGTAAATGTAGATTATATATTCAAAGATTAAGACAGCAATGAAGCATATGCATACATGTGAGGACGAAAGACTGTTGTGTTGTTCATAACAGACTTTCCTGCAACTAATTATGTTTCTGGCACCTTAAGTATCATAAAGGTTCAGGTCTTGTAAACGAACAGGAATTGCTAAACATATTACAATATATTAAATATATTACGATATGTGAAAGCATTAGTGTAACAGCATTTAAATATACATATATACATTTATATGTACATTTATTTTTATTTTATCATTTTATTCATCACTTTGTTAAATACATATTTCTTCAGTTGAAAACTCAAATGCATGCTGTCCATTTGATAAACTGCTTGAAAAATCATTTAAAAATTTCTTTTTTTTCATGGCTAAAGAATAATAAGTACGCATGCATGCACCACCGTGGTAAACATGCCCCTGTCACAACTTATTTGGAACATGTTAGGATGTGTTTGTGTGAACAGCATGGTGCGTCCTACGGTCACATATTGTACGTACATTGACAAGTATGTGGTGGGAAAGGCGGCAGAATGTCTGGTGGACAAGGCTCTGTCCATAGCTAGGTTGTTTGGATAGCCTGAGATAAATCAGATGTTTCTAGTCAGATAACTCCATATCAGCTGTTGCTGTTTGAGTGTTCTTTGTTCATTCCTTCTTACACTGCATGCTGTATGCTATGGAACAAGAACCCGAGCTCGTATTAAACATTGTTTCTGGGCACACCAGTGTCATCTCTTCTTTTGGAATCCCACAATAATTATCATCGTTTCAGAACATAGAGTATATTTACTAAAAACCCAATAAACCCAATATAACCCAATAAAGTTTATCAGTTTGAACATAAAATCTTCTTTGTACTATCCTCAGTTAAGTTAGGTTGAAAAGGATTTGTAAATTATTGCATTTTGTCTTTATTTACATATTACAAAATGTTGCTAGGGGTTGTAACTTCCTGTTTTTGGCTTAGGTTGTAGACACAGACAAATATACTGAACAAATACAGCAATTGTTTATCCATGCAAAAGAGGAACTTCGTTGTTGACATACAACAAATGTGCTTAACCAGAATGGTGGTGTCATCACTGTGTTTCATGCATGACCGGGACTCGCAAGGCCAGCAGGATATCCTAGTGAATGTTATCTCTCATTATTCATTGTCAAGGACGCTGCCAGCAGCTCATGTTACTCAGACATTATTTACCAGATTTCTTTCACCAATATGTGTTTCTTTTTCACCTTTTTCATTGCTTGCATAAGTGAACTTTTTTTTTTAGACTTTTTCTGAACTTGGAATAAATCATACTATTGGCTAGTCCATTCCTGACACACAGATGAACTACTCATAGGATTTGTGCCTTGCCTTTTATCTCACAAGCAAGAATCCATGGATGAAAAAAAAAAGTTATTCCCAAAACAGGTCCTAAGGCTGAATTATTAGAGAATGTAATATCAATAAGCTCTTATGTTTGTATGTATGTACTTTTTTAGGTTTTGGCGCAACTTACTATCATGTGGCACAGCGCAGCCTGCCCTTCAGTGTGTCTGGGCAGCTCCTTTACACACACGCACACACACACGCACACACACACAGAGCGAGGTCAGTGCATGACAAAGCAGAGATGCCACAGGTGGAAGGAGTGAAATTTAACAAGTGAAGTAACTCAAAGATGACTCAATAACATTGATGCTCATTATTGTAAGTAAGTACAATAAAACCCTTGCAAGTAGTAAGACAACACTTTATCAATATACCTGATCAACGAGCAATAACATGTAAACATATGAAGAGCTATATTTTAATCTGCTCTGCACACCGTCTGTAACCCACCACTGCAGCACAATGGCTTGGCTAACAGCAAACAGAAACAAACCAAAATGTAAGCTGTCTGTTTGATGTCAAACTGTTGGCTGACCACAAATGTTAAGCTGTGTTTAACTGTTGTAAACTTACTGCTGGATGAGACAAAGAGCCCGTCCTGTCTGCAGGCAGTGATTAACATCAGCACTGAAGCAGACACAGGACAAGATGGTAGATACTGACTGATGTCCGTGTTCTTCATTAATTATAAACTTCACCAAGTGTTTTGATGTCAGGATTGTGATCTTTTCTAATGCAGGAGGGTAGTGTGGGGAGTAAGACATTTTTGAGTTAAAATTTTACATTTGATTCCAGTGAGTTTATGTAATGACTTTACTATTGTAAGAAGCAGTTTCTGTTGCTGCTCTTGTTATAGTTGATTCTAAAAATATTCAATGCACAAGGTTACACACACAGATTAAAATCTGGTCAAAAAGGTACTTTGGCCTAAATGGGCTGTTATTTTTCTATAACGGCTATATTTTTAAATTAGTTTGGTTGGTTACTATTCAGTAACTTCCAAAACGGTTAAAACCAACAGAAACAGAATTGTGATAAAATCGTGATCCTAATCCTGCCATAAAAACAAAATGTGATATTATCTCTTTTACCATACCGTCCACCCCTCCCTTATATTTTGTTTATTTTAATGTTCTGTATTTTTTGCCTTCCTCTGTCTCTTCACAGCATCCCCGCTAACAGCACGGCAGCTATTGATGGATTCCAAAACAACACAAATAATTCAAGGTGTACCTCAGTACAAACCGCGGACTGGATCATCAGTTTGTTGCCAGTGTACCTCATGTTCATCACTTGTCTGGGGATTATGCTTAATGTGTTTGTCCTGATGGTTTTCTGCCTTCATAAGAAGCCCTGCACCGTGGCTGAGATCTACTTGAGCAACCTGGCTGTTGCTGACCTTGTCCTAGTGTCCTGTTTGCCTTTCTGGGCTGTCAACATATCCAAAAGGTACAACTGGATTTTTGGTCGGTTCCTGTGCAAAGTTGTCTCCCTGGGTATCAAGACAAACGCCTGCTGCAGCATCTACTTCCTTGTTCTGGTTAGCATAGACCGCTATGTGGCACTGGTGCATGCAATGTCTCAAAACAGAATGCGTAGGCCAAAATTTGCCAAACTTGCCTGTGTGCTGGTGTGGGTTTTCTCCTTGCTGCTCGGTATCTCCACGCTCATCTACAGGGATGTCGGGACTGGCAATTGCGGTACTTCATGCTATCTTAATATCCCAGGACATATTGAAAAATTTCTGTATGAGGGGAAGATGATTTTGTTCAGCTTCATCATCCCCATTCCCATTCTTACTTTCTGCACTGTCAAGATTATTCAAGCTCTGAATAACCGGTTAGTGGAGGGGTTAAACGGCCACAGAACGGAGCACAAGGCCACCATCCTGGTGCTGGCGGTCCTCCTGGCGTTCCTGATCTGCTGGGTGCCATTCCATGTGGTTAGGACAGTTGAAGTCTTCATGAGAACTGACATGCTGGGATTTAGCACCACCAACCTCGAAGCCCTGAACACCTGGTCCCAAATCTCCACCAACTTCGCCTACTTCAACAGTGTTCTCAACCCCATCCTCTACGTCGTCGTAGGACAGAACTTTCGAAAAAAAGTTATGGAACTCTTCAAGAAGTGGAATCATGAACGTACTTCCACGACGTCCTCACGCTCAAATGTGACGAGAAGTGTTAAGTGTGAGGATATCAAAGCTGATCTATAGGATTGTGATTTTTTTTTTTTTTTTTTGAGAAGTTATGTTTTTTAGGTCACACTTTATTTCACAGTACACTTAGTCAACAAGACAAACTGTACTTTGTATTAAACTTGTATTAAACCCTAATTAGACACAATCCACCCAAGAGTACCTTAATGAGATGTAACAAGCTATAATACCTGTATCAAATTAGGCGAGAAATAATATGTACTTTATTAGACAGTATTAGACCCTTTATTAGACCCTTATAAGACTTTATTAAAGGGTAATCAGGGGCACATTAGGCAAGGTAAATTTATTTATAAAGCACCATTCAGACACAAGGCAATTCAAGGTGCTTTACAAGAGCATAGAAATACATTAAAATAAAACAATAAAAGAACATTAAAATTGCATTTAAGATCATAAAAAGAAACACTAAAAGCAAGCCAATGAATAGCTAAAACACAACAGCAACTGTATTTAGCAAAAGCAAACAAATATAAAAACAATAGCTACAGATTATCTGCACAAGAAGTTATGTCTATACATCACTAGAAATCTGCAGTAAACAGTAATGTTTTACGCCGTATTTAAACAAGCTGACAGTTTCAGCTGACCTCTGGAATTCAAGAAGTTTGTTCCACAGATGGAGAGAATAGAAACTAAAGGCTGCTTCACCTTGCTTGGTTTGATCCAGGGAACACTGAGTAAATCTGTTCCAGATGATCTGAGGGGTCTGGGTGCTTCATAAAGTACAGACAGTCAGAGATGTATTTAGGCCCGAGACCATTTGGTGCTTTATAGACAAATAATAGGATTTTAAAATCTATCTTTTGCCGCACAAGACACCAGTGCAGTGATTTAATGATTAGTGATATGCTCCACTTTCTTGGCGTTGGTGAGCAGCAGCATTCCAGATGAGCCACCGCTGTGTGATTAATTTTTTACTCAGACTTGTGAAGACACGTTTGCTGAAAATGAAAACAAGTTTTTATGTATCTTTATTAGACATAATTCCCTTACTTCTTTATGTTTTTAAGGTGGTAGTAGGCTAATTTAGCACATGTCTTTCTTTGAAATTTAGTCCATAACTAGTCGATCCACATTATGTTTGTGTAAAAGTAAAAGTGACAAATGGTATGTTCACTTGACAAGAAGCCCTTGGACAGTTGCCCATCAGTTTTGGCTGAATGTAACTGTAGTATGATTGTTTGCTGTGGTTGAACATGAGCCAGGTTTTTAGCTAAGAGGCTAATGATACAAAATCTTTATCACTGGTTTATGCTGTCACACTACACTTCTTACTGTGTTGGTATCTGTTCCTGGTCTTAAACCTTTCTCAATACACTCAGGCCATGTCTGCCTAGTCCATGCCTTGCCAACACCTCAAGGTTGAAAGTTCAGAAGTAGTTAGGAGGATAAGATGTGATCAGAGGTAATCATATAAAGCCACACATCAGGGCTCTACTTTATGAATGAACATCTGGGAACCAGTATAAATCAAGTGTGTGGTCATTTTTAATGCAAAGGAGACATTTTGTACCACGTCCGTTAGACCTTTTTAGGATATGAGACTCAAATTACCGGATCTACCATTTATGCCCTTCCCGTTGTTTCATCAGAAATGCTTTCAGACTGAACACAATAATAACACTGCTACATAATTATAAACAGCTTTACCATGATGAAGTAATGGACACACTTTAAGATCATGGAAATGATGAGGAAAGTAGATGTAAACAGATTCTGTGTAACGGCAAGGCTTTACGGTGTTAATGTAACACTTTAATAGTTAAAATGTTCACGTTTGTCTGTGTGCATGTCTGCCGGAAACATGTCTGAATATATATATGTGTGTTTTAACAGTAATCAAATATCAACGTGTTTTCCACATACCATATATACATTTGCATTTGTGTACAATATTTGCTTTCCTCAGTTTATTTACTGGTCAAAGTCACAGTAGGCTGAGGACTCACGCTGGCATACCAGTATCTCTTTGCTGTGTAAACAACCCCATCGCTGTTGCTAAGACAAATGTTGTGTGTATCAGTTGTGAAGGTTTTACATATCAGTGTAATATAACGTAACATCTGGAATGAATAGCATGAATGCAAAAGTCTGAAACTAAGACAGCTACACGACTTTATTAAAGACACGCTCATACAATGAATGGCTTTGGATTTTTTTTCCAGCTAAGTTCTGATGAAACTTTCCACAATGAACTAGAATCAGTTCTAGTGATGGGAATTCCGGCTCTTTTTAGCGAGCTGGTTCTTTTGGCTCGGCTCCCTAAAAAGAGCCGGCTCTTTCGGCTCCCAAGTGGCTCCTCAGATTTTTTGTTGCTCAAATTAATTTGTTACCCAAAATAATGTAAAATGAATTACTAATGTAAAAAACATACATTATATCAAATGTTTATTATTTATATGGCTTTATTTATACACTCAACATACTCAACATGGAGGAGAGTACTACAATATTAAGCAGAGTGCTTAATTTTGACAACAAACACCACATATTATATTAATTACTAATTTTCTGTGTAATTGTAATATTTAACACTGGATATATCAGTCTTCTGTTGTGCAATGAAGTTTTATTCTGTCAACAAGCAGATATTTTGTCTGATAATAATAAAGATTATATATATGACTTATATATGACTTGGTTTCACAAGGCAGATAAAAGAACAGATGTTACATGTATCAGAAGGAGGATCTCTTCTATTTTAACCTCAATTAGTGATCAAGAACGCACTTTATTTCTTCAGCTATGATCGTGGTCTGCAGACTACAGTTAACCTACAGGTGGTCTCTTCCTCTATTCTCTCTTGACTCTGTTGAAAACTGTCCAACTTGACTGTAGATTTTCGTCTCCACTTCCTGCTGCGGCCGCCTGATCTCGTCTACTTTCCAGGCGAGGCGCAGTTCATCTCAAATGAGTGTATTTTCTCACCTTTCAAGCGTGTTGTCTCTGTCTGTAGCGCATGTTCTCTCTTGTCTCCCTCCCACTTGCTTATGTGCTCACTGTGTTGTGTGTCTATAACCCCTCCCCTCCCCCTTCTACTCAGTGTGGACACACACACACACGCCACCAATCATGTGCGACTTTAACAGAAAAAAAGAGGAGAAAAAAACTAATCGGCTCCCAATCAAGAGCCGGTTCCCGTCGTTCACTTCAAAGAGCCGGCTCTAAGATCCGGATCGTTCGCGACCGACACATCACTAATCAGTTCCAGAGTTCCAGTTAACAGATTGGAAGCATCTACTGCAATGCCACCACAACTGTCAGATGCAACCAGTCAAGATTTGCAAAGTTCCATCAACATTAAGATAACACCCACATATGGTGTTCCTCACTGAAACAAGATTTCAAACTGAAGCAGTTGTTGATCACTTGTGGCCCCTAGCAGCTGCTTAAGAGGAGTCAGAAGTCAGTTTTCAATGTTTGTATGAGACAGTCAAAAATAATTTTAATTACTGCCTACAGTTATATATCTCAGCCAACCAGTCAAGTTGGAGTTTACATCCGTGTCAGGCCAGACTCATATAATGTATGCAGTAAAGAATCTGAAGGAATTTAATATGGAATTTACCACTGTATCGACCTGTAACTTTCAAGTACCTATAAAAGGTATTAAAGGGAGATTTTGGCATTTTTCATGTGGATGTCCAGTCATTGGTGATGGTGACTGTTGTCAATTGAAGAAATAAATTCCTCAGTGCATGCCATATTGCTTTATTGGCTGCCCCATAAACCTAACCCAAAGCACTGGCTACAGCCCTAAGGAGGCTTCCAGCAGGCTCTCCATGCCTATTGCCAGCTTTCAGCGCCCCTGACTCTAAACCAAATCCCATAACCAGCCTCCAGTGGGCGCAGGAAGGGCTCTCAGCCCTCTAAGCCCGATCCAAACCCATAACACTGGTTCTTCGGCTGTCAGCATAGTCCAGCAGGCCCGGGCAGGACTCCAGGAGCCATGTCAACCAGCCAAAAATGTGGCTGGACACAATGTGGACACTTGTGTTTCAAGGAAGTAGCTTTTTAAACCCAAATCATCATGCTTTCCTGAACATAACCAAGCTGCAATGTATCTTTACATATACACTTTTAAAAGGTTCTTGTTTTAAAACTTATTATTATTATTACTCTATTATTATTATTATTATTATTATTATTATTATTATTATTATTTTAGCCAACAAAATCCACCGTCATCAGTTAGCAATAAGAAGCAGCTTTTGTTTACTTCTCTAAGGAATCAAAGACCTCGTATTTCAACAGTTACTCCCAATTTCAATGTTAAATCTGCCACCGTTATCACCATAAACTGCATTTATGCAGTGCAAGAATGGAAAGCTTGGGAGGCATAGCAAAAGTAACTAAGAAGGGTGGAGCTTAGCAAAGTGTCAATTTGGCCAATCAGGATGAGAGCACCAGAGTTGTTCAGAGGCCCATGAAGCACAGGTGTGTCAGCTTCACTCATGCTCCTGAGATCACTCCTGTGCACATGCTTTCTTGGTAAACCAAACAAACTCTGTTTTATTCAAGTTTATTTGATTGTAAGGGTAATGTAGGGGTGCAAATGCACCCTGAGGTAATGTATTTGTATGTATTAAGTAATACTGAATATTGAATTGAATTGAATTTCTGTAAAAAATGTGGGTCTGCCAGCAGCTTATTGTTTCTTTTTTAAAGGGTCCTAACACTCCAGGAGTAGTGGTAGTGGCAAAGTATGAGAATGTCTCCGTCGATTGTTTACCTGTGTGTAGACTGAGATTTAACATGTGCGCTCGTAAATTCACAGGCAAAGTGCTGGTTGCTGTTTACACTGCAATTTGTGTTGTTTATTTTAGTTTAGTTAGGTTCTGTTTATTGTTTTTTAGTAGTTTGCGTATCTTGTTTTGGTGCTGCAGCTGGTTTTGGCCTCTGGTCATGGGAGTGCCTGGTGCACTAGGAGTTAACCTGTTGGTTTGTGGTGATATCATTTAAGGTTTGCTGTGGCACTGGTAGTAGTTTGGGTGTTTTTCCTGTTTGTTTGTAGTTCTGGCATTTATTTTTGTCTCATTCACTGATAGCAGCCTCTGCAGCAAGACGTTCTAACCTTTTTAATTGGTAGGTTAGGGCCCTTGGTGAAATAAAAAAAAAGCCTGTTATGGTATTTTGACCCGTACTGACTGTTTGCCTCATTACTGAAGTCCACCTGTATGTTCATCAGCGCTTAGCTGGATGTGACAACAGGACAGGGACAGAATAAATGGAGAGTTAGGCATGTTTGAGCACGTTGAGTGATATTCCAAAGAATCTGACATCACTTTATCCCTCCTCCTTTAAGAGAGCGAACGATAGTCAGACAGACCACAGCAGCACGAGGCACTGGAACGTTTGTGTATCTGGATATTTTGCATCTTAACATCTGCAGGAGGAATGAGCCTGTCACTAACAGGGTATGCATAAGTTTTATTTGGTTTGTACATTACTTTTTAGTGTATTACAACAATTCATTGTAGTTAAGGGCAACCATCAACTAAACAATGTTCAACAGCAAGAATGATTTGTGTTTAATGAAATATTCTGGAAATGACAGAAAAGGGTGGAACACAGAGGCACCGCCTGCTCAAATAAAAGCCAGACGTTTAGTTGTTTCAATATGTAGACTGCAGCTCTGTCACTTTATTTATCTCAATATGTTTAGTGCTCAGTATTGACCTGCTTCACTTCCAGTTCTTACATGGATCAGTAACTGCTTTAATATTGTATTTTTTGGCACTTTTTATAATAGATAACAGAGAGCTCAGGGTTTGTACACAAACAGTAATTGCTAAAAGTTTGTTTTGTGTTTTGTATGCATAAATATAGTTGTGCATGTACTAGATTGAATTACATTTATCTTGAATGCAGTACTTGTATTTGAATGCTGTCAAAATGTGTGTTATTCTAAATTGCATGTTTACAGTTTATGTACAAAGAGCAACATACTGACAAAGATACTGAACAAATACAATAATACAAAAGAGGAATTTGCATGTTAACATGGAAAGTTCTGGTGGACTGGAAGGGGAAAAATTGCAGTTCATGATCAGCACCAGACCAGATTAACCACACAGACCGGTACGACAGCACATCAGTCTTGGCTTATACAAAAGAGCACCTGTAAGTGTGAAGAGTTTGTTTTAAAAAAAAAAATCAATGTATTAACTTTAGTTAATTTCTTGTGCATTAATGGTAATATCAATCAAACTGACGTTGGGTTGTTTTGATTACATAAAAAATAACTTAAGGGTAGAATTCTAGGGTGTGTTACCGATGTATTTCGTTGGTATGAAAATTTCTCGATAATGAGAAAATAATAAAGTGCAGGTGGAGGGTGGAGTCTCTGCGGATGCAGGTATTGCCACACAGTATTGCCACACACTTGTGGTGGGTTGTGGGTGATGATTGAGGGTGATTACTTAAGTCTATGTAATTTGTTTTGTTTTTTAGGAAAATCCCGTTTTTCATTACCAAAATACAGGTAACAATACAAAAATAAAATAGTGACTTTTAATCAAATTTAGAGTTGTTGTTGTTTTGTTTGTAGAAACAGATAACCTCTATTAGTTGTACACAACTCAACAACTCGATTCATGTCTCAGCGTCAAACAATCGGTGTGAGTGTTATTTAAAACCAGCATTGGTAACACTTTATATTAATGAGTGTTAGTTAATAGTCACAATGCCCTTAAGATAGTTATTAATATTAATATGTTTAATAAGACTATATAAGTGTTAATAATAGTCCAAACATGTTTAATGTGAGTCGATAAGACATTTATAGGAACTTCTAAGAACCTTGCTAACGATTCTACTTAAGGTTAATTAAACATTTATTTTGCACTTATTAACACTTAATGCATTTTGAGGGTACCAGATCTAAAGCGTGAGCAATGCTTATTAAGGTTTATTAATCCATAAATATTTATAATTAATAACTATGTACATATTAACAGTTAACCATGATTTTCTCTTTTATCATCATTATTTTCAGGCTGTTTGTCTTTGTTGGACAGTGACAGCTGCAGAGAGAAATAACGGGGGGAGAGTACAAGAGACATTTTTAAATCCCCTTTCATACAAACACGTGGCTAATTAGAATTGCTCACAAGTTTCGTATGAGTGCTTATAAGTGATCCCCGTTTCCATCCAGGTGGTCAGTGTGGGCATTGTAGAGGACTGTAAGTGCCTGGTTGTACAAACTGAAAACAAATTGGACTGAAAAGAACACTGACACCCTCTGCAGGAAGGGCCAGAGTAGTGTATTATATATATTTTTTTTGTGAGTAGTCTCTATTTTCTGAGGTTGCTGAGGTCCTTCAACATCTGCCAGACTATGCTCAGGATTTTCTATGAGTCTGTGGTGGCCACTGCTATCCTCTTTACTGTTGCATGCAGGCTGAGGGTGGCGGACGCCAACAGACAAACTGATCCGCGAGGCCATTGATGTTGTGGGTGTGGAGCGGAGAGGACAATTGGACAATGTCTCCCACCCACTACATGACATACTGGCTAAGCACAGGAGCACATTCAGTGGGAGACTGATTCCTTTGAAATGTGCCACAGAGCCCCACAGGAAGTCATTCCTACTTGTGGCCATGAAACTCTATAACTCTTCCCCCAGTGTCAGTCACTCTGAGTAAATATATGAACCTCGACTTACTTCAACACTGTCAGTAGCTACTAACTTCTTATTTATGTCATGTCATCAGAAGCTCATTATAGGAATCTTCATCTGAAGATTATTATTTATATTTCATCTATCTTCCAACTCAACTCTATCTTCCAACTCAACTTCCAGTAATAACAATTCAATAGTGCAATACATGGGTTACACTGGCATCTATATATTTATATTTATAATATAATATACTCATATTCCTGAATAGGAGAAACTAACAATTTCAAGATATCAATAAACTATTTCCGATTCTGATAAATGTCTTATTATCTAACAGTAAACATGATTTTTTTATATGTTGTTAACACTTATATAGTCTTATTAACACATATTAATGTTAATCAGCATCCTAAGCTTTAATGGCCTTATTTGGTATAAACAGTTATTACATGGATGTTAATAGAAAGTTATAACCCAGTATTTAGCATCCTTTAATGTAAAAGAGCAGGGTAAAGTGCTACAAAGTTAAAAAATCAGCCAAAAGTAGACAGACAGAATTCAATGTTTCTCAATATTTCATGTTTTGATTTTGACAAAATTCTGAATAAAATGTTCAAAATTACTTTGTTATAATGTTTTGTGTTGCTTGCCCTCTTCTGTCTCTCCACAGCATCCCCGCTAATAGCACTGCAGCTATTGATGGAGCCCAAAACAACATGAATGCCACCAACTGTCGCTTAAAACTAGAGGAATGGATCGTCACTGTGGTACCAGTGTATCTCCTTGTCATTGTTGTGCTGGGGATTGTGCTTAATGTGTTTGTCCTGATGGTTTTCTGCCTTCATAAGAAGCCCTGCACCGTGGCTGAGATCTATTTGAGCAACCTGGCTGTTGCTGACCTTGTCCTATTGTCCTGTTTGCCTTTCTGGGCTGTCAACATATCCAAACGGTACAACTGGATTTTTGGTCAGTTCCTCTGCAAAGTCGTCTACCTGGGCATTAAGATGAATGCCTGCTGCAGCATCTACTTCCTGGTTCTAGTTAGCATAGACCGCTATCTGGCACT
This sequence comes from Lutjanus erythropterus, assembly GCF_056507025.1. NCBI lineage: Eukaryota > Metazoa > Chordata > Actinopteri > Lutjaniformes > Lutjanidae > Lutjanus > Lutjanus erythropterus. The sequence goes on from NC_139334.1 coordinate 17,179,553, forward strand.
GGTGCATGCAATGTCCCATAAGAAAATGCGTCGGCCAAAATTTGCCAAACTTGGCTGTGTGCTGGTGTGGGGATTGGGATTGCTCCTGGGTGCCCCTGCACTCATCTACAGGAAAGTGAAATCTAAATGTAATACTACTGTATGCAATCTTGATTTCCAAAGTGAAACCGAATACTTTGTGTATGAGGGGAAGCTAATTATGTTCCACTTCATTATCCCAATTCCCATTATTTGCTTCTGCACTGTCAAGATTATTCAAACTCTGAATAACCGGTTAATGGAGGGGTTAAACTGCCACAGAACGGAGCACAAGGCTACCACCCTGGTGCTGGTGGTCCTCCTGACATTCCTGATCTGCTGGGCACCATTCCTCCTCACTGAGATAATAATGATGCTCATTAATGCTGGAAAAATGATAAAGGACAACTCCACCATGCAAATCATAAAGATCTGGTACCATATCTCCATCAACTTAGCCTTCTTCAACAGTGTTCTCAACCCCATCCTCTACGTCGTTGTAGGACAGAGCTTTCGGAAAAAAGTTAAGGATCTCTTCATGCGGTGGAATCATGAACGTACTTCCACCACGACCTCTTTACGCTCAAACCTGAGGAGAAGTGTTAAATCTGCGGATTTCTCAAGCTGATCTACAGGATTGTGATATTAGTATATACCCCAACACTTCATATAATTAAATGGACAGTATGTAAGATAAGGAAATATTTGCTTTAAAGTTATATCCACATTATGTTTGTGTAGTCCGAATATATAGGTTTTATTTACTGTTTCAACCATGTTTCACAAAGAGGTACCTTCAAGACAATAGTATGTTTACTTGCTTAGAAACATGGGGTTTTGTTTTGTACGTGTTTAAGAACGAATATAAACTTGATATCACCCGCACACAAACGTGCAAGCTGATCTACTAATGGTAGATCCTAATGAAGATTGCGTCTTTCAAATGTGCAAGACAACACACATTGTCCATTTTGTACGTTTGCCATAATGAATATGCAATTTGGGGCATTTCTACCTGATCTGTAAAACACTGGGAGGAGGAAGTGCAAGTAGGTTGATTTAGCATACACACTGCAATTTACCAAGCCTGAAAATATTTATATCACGGTTGCCGTGATATAAGCGTTCATTAGAATTCAACTCAGCAGCAACACACAGCCGAAAATGTCAGTACAAATGCACTGTCTGTAATTGTGTGTCAGTTACTCACCCTGTAAACAGTGCAGTGGGCTCCTCCATGGTGCTGCTGCACACAGTTTTGCAAGGAAACATCAAGATAAATCCACTTTTTAATCCCAAAAGCTTACTCTGAGCTCTCATCTGGCTGGTCCTCACATATGTAATTATTTTGTGAACTGCTGCTGCAGAGGGGTTGAGAGGCAGGAGTCTGGCTGGTCCGCAGCTCCATGATTTTTTTTGTTGTTGTTGCTACAGAAGGTTGAAGCAGGAGGGAGAATAAATATTCTTTTTAATCCCAAAAGTTTGAAATATACATCCTGAGCTCCTCTCCTGCCAGTGAAGTAACCAGCATCACAGTGACTCCAGTGTTTTTTTCCTCCAGAAGCTCCGGTCTGCTTCCGACCCTCTCCTGCAGAGTTCCCTGGCTCTGAGCAGCTGTTTGTCAGCTGTGTCTCAGCTCCACCCGGCCCTCTCAGCACTTGGCAAAGCTCTGCGATACACGTGAATAAACCCAACTGAAAGTGAACTCAGAAGTAACCAAGTGACAAACATGAACATGTCACTCATTAGACTCTTTTCTCTTTATTATAATGCCATTTTAGCGACTTTTCCTTCAATAGTTTCCCCTCATTGACTCAGGGTCTCACCGAAGGGACGTGCACACACAGCTGCACTAGTAGGAAGAGTCCCCCAGGTCTGAGAAGACCTGTTATTGGTTTAAGTCTACCATAACGGGCCAGATTCTCTAAATGCTGAAAACAGAGCCATATGGGAGGTGCAGAAATCTAGTTCTCTCTCTCTTTTGTGCAGACTAAAAAAGTCTCTTTTCTTCCTTCAGACATTACAAAACAGTGCTTTCATGGCTGTAGAGTTGAGCTATAGCTGGCATGGCTTCTACCCCACAGAAGGAGACATACACACTTGTCTGTCGCACACACACATACTACCCATAAGGCCACCTCCTTAAAGGGGATGCTCAGGCTGGCTCAGGTTTTTAGCTAAGAGGCTAATAATGCAAAGGCTATAGACCTGTTGTTTGTTGCCACACTATGCCTCTTACAGTGTTGGCCTGAAACCTTTTTCAACACTCTCTGCGATGTACAAGTGTTGCATGAGAGGGCAAGGTCTCTTTACACTTTCACATGTAAGGTCAGGTTTTACTATATCTGGTGTACATTACTGCTCACACTACACCTCTTACGAATGAGAGGTCGGTTGTTAGTGTCAGGCCTGATCCCATGTCCTGTCTGGCCAACACTTCAGGAGGAAAGTTAGGAGTTGGAAGGAGGGCAAGACATGATCATAGATACATACATACAAGGCCACATATTGCTGCTATGTTGTGTCTACTCACATTAATGGTCACATTAATGGACTTGAATAAATCAAGTGTGTGGTCTTTTTTAATGCAAGGGGGTAGATGTTACATCCTGCTGTCATTTTGTACCACTTCCAGTAGAACATTATAGGATATGAGACTCAAATTACCAGACCTATCATATATGTCCTGCCTTTTGTTTCATCAGATATGCTTTCAGACTGAACACAATAGTGACACTCCTACATAATTAAACATTTGTACCATAATGTGCTTTATATTGCAGAAGTAATGGACACACTTTAAGATGGAAATAATGTACAAAGCAGATGGAAACAGACTGTGTGTGACTGCAAGACTTTACAGAGTTAATGTGACACTTTAATGGACAAGATGTTCATGCTTGTCTGTGTGCATGTCTTTCGATATGTATCTGAATATATACATGTGTAAACAGATGTCAGCATGTTATCTAAACACTTTTGTTGGTTTTCTTGGTTTTCTTGGTTTATTTACTGTTCAAAGTCACAGCAACCTAAGGAGTAGTGACTCACACAGTCCTGCCAGTATGTGAAAACAACATCAGTGTTGCTTAGACAAACTTTGTGTGTATCAGTTGTGAAACTTTCAATTTCAGTCAATGTAATATAATGTATGACAAAAGTCAGGAACTCTTTTTAACCTACAAATAAATTTACACCAACTTTATTAAAGACATTCTCTTTAAATGAGTGGCTGGGGATTTTGCTTCTGCAAGGGCTTTTCATGTGGGTGTTCAGTCAGTGTTGATGGTAAATGTAGTCAATTGGAGCAACAAATTCCTTATGCAAATAAGGAGTTTTTCTGCTACAAAATCTGTTGTTCATCTGGCATCCAGTGATGTCACAAGATGTAAGGAAGAAATCTTGGATTTCTAATCTCTGCCTCTGGGTAGCCAGGTGGTGTGCTAGATGAGTACTTTTTATCAACTAATGCCATATTTTGTAGTGTAGTAACATGGGCATGGGAGTCCCAATCTCAGCTGCAATATATACTGGTACATGTAGACATTGCCCATGCTTAGCCCCATAAGCTTAACCCAGAGCATCCAAAACTGCATCTACAGCTTTGGGGAGACCTCCAGTAGGCTCTCCGTCTCCATGGCCAGCTCCCAGCCTCCCTGAGCCTAACTCAAATCCCAAAACCAGCCTCCAGCATGATATCAACCTTCTAAGCCTGCAAGGCCCTAACACTGGCTCTCCAGCCCCCAGGCAGCCTCCACTAAAAAGTAGGCTACATGCTTGTACAAAGGTATAGTATCAGTAGAGGGTAATAATGATGGGAGCAGGGAACAAACACAGTATTAAGAGTGAGAAAGTCTATGTTAGGATGAGGCTGGGGTAGATGGATTGGTATAATGCAAGCCAGCTACAATGTCTCCTGTTAAACTCTAATGAACTTCAGTTTTGTGGTGTATACTAGACTAGTAGACTGGTCTCTACTAGACAACACTAGACAATAGGCAGTAACAGACAATGCAAGACAATGCCAGGCAACAGTAGTGTCTTTCCTAAATAAAGAAAATACACAAAAACACAAATAAATACTTTTTGTTAATAAATATGTCACAAAGGTACATCAGCTCATGGAAAATTTTGCAGTGCATTCCTGAAAAAAATAGTTGTGCAAAATTAATTTTCTCATGTTCTCATATAAAGTAACATCAGAAAATAACTCACTCTCACTTCACACTCAAGTTAACTATTACTGTTACTATATGTCAAGTTACCCCATTGACGTAAGCGGGGCCGATTGTCATGGCAACACTATTCCCACAGTTGGGGAAAAAAATATGCGGAGGAGCATACAAACATGATAGAGCATGTGACATATTAAAGACACAAAAACTAAAGATACAGGGAGAGCAACAAGACTTAACTCTTAAACATGTCTTAAGGACAATTACACATTTTCTATATATGAAAATATGCAAATGAGAAAATACAAATAGGGATGAATTTTTATATATGATTTTATTTCATTTGAATTCTGAGAATTCTGAGTATTCAATGGAAATAAAAAATTATGTAAAAAAATTATTGCAACTTCTCGCAATTGCAACATCAGTAAAAATAATCACAATTTGATATTTTTCAAATCGTTCAGCTTTCGTATTTATCAGTCATGAGTTTAATTTGAAAAAAATCCACATCGTGCATCCGTAAATACAAGAGCTATAAAGAATATTGCCTAAAAACTAACAATTCCAATGGAAAAAAACAAGAACAACAACAAAAAAATACATTTCAAACAAATATAAAAGTGGGGTTGTATGGGGTAAGTTAGCAAGTTTAGCTTTGGAAAATGTTGGAAATGTTGGAAAACACTGGTATTTGACATTCTTTTACACTTTAAGTTGCAGTCAGGAAACCACCGTTATTTAAGCCAAGTGTTGCTCTCTCCTCTCAAGACTATTTCTGCAAAAACAGTGATCTTACCTCACAGAAGACAGGAGTTGATGGTCCGCTAATGACACAATCCTTTAGTTTGTTTGTGTTATGACTTAAGTGTTTTAAATGGTTGGTTTCAGGTTCACTGGAGTTTCACAATAACACAAACTAAATAACAGATTGAAGCAGCAGTAGACAAGTAACTCCTGTGTCCTCTGGGGTGAAATTACTGAAGAAGTGTGTTTGAGAGAGGAATATTTGGCTTATACTGTATAAAGATGGTTTGGAAAAGATTGGCTAACAGCAATATATATCTAATGTAATATTGCATACATTTAAAGGGACATTGATTTTTAGGTGTTAAAATACGTTTGCTGCTGAACCTGTTCACAACAGTGTATTGCTTAACTTTCTAAACTGGAACTCCTGCTTCCTTTCCGAACCGGGGGTGTGTCAACCTTCAAAAAACCTGAACTACATTTCTAAATGACTTACAGTCAATACAGACATCAGTGTATGTGCAGGTTTAGGTGAGATGAAAGTGAGGCTTTTTAAAGGCCAGTTTGAATATGTAGCTCAGGACCCTTCAGATCCATATTCCGAGTGCAAGTTTCTTGAAATCCAGTTCCAGTGAGTTCCTTGAAGTGGACTGTCGTGCCTTGTTGAAAGTCAGCTTCATCGGGTGTTTGACCTCGTCTGTATTTACATCAGTTTGCTGAGACATCTTCAGTCTTTCTTTTGTCTCTTGCTGGCTCTCTGTGGTCGCTCCAAGAGGCAAGAATTTCACATCCTAGTTAATGCATACATAAGTGTCCTGGATTGCTGCTGTTTGTTCTGGTGGGACTTTATCCGTGTCAGAATCCTGAGTGCGATGCTTTCGTTTTGTTATTTATGTGGTCGTAGATCTCTTCTCTGTCATTCTCATTCTCCAACCCATTTTGCATTTGCTTGATGAGTGAGTTACACCCTGGCCCAGTCGTGTCCTTTGATTACATCTTGCAGAGATTTGGGATATTTTGGCACCATGTTTTTGGCAACTTCAGCAGCGTTGCTTTTACTTATGTAAACTTGTTTGGATCATCTCACGAACCACAATCCATCTCTCTTCTCATTTGTGGATTTAATCATCTAGCCTAAAAAACAGACAGATACATACACTTTTTAAATTTAAGAGTTTGTTTGCATTTTGTACAACAATACATGACTTACATCTCTGCTTCCAAGCAGACTTTTCGGGCCTAATTTGGCCTCAAAGCTGTCAGCAAATCTGCTTCCTCAATTAACTGGAAATCCTCATATGTCTCCACCCCAATTGATTGTCAGGTCTCTTCTAAAATATCTTTCGTCATCTCTGGAACATCAGGCAAGATCCCTCTGATCAGTGCATACACAGCAAAATGGCACATTCTATATCTGTTACAGCCGCTTTTGTCGTAATAGAGGTTTCAGGCACATTGTGAGCACGATAGAAATCAACTGCATAAGTAATAAATGTCCGCTTGCACTCATACATTTAAAATGGTCTGAGAGCTTACAGGCAGTCCATCACCAGTGACATTATTCTTTACTAAAAAAAAAAACAGAAACTTCAAATTTTTTCAGTTCACAATTTGTTAACAATTAATATGATGCAAAACAAAAACTTTTTTTTGACACCGCCATGTTGTAATTTTGACCATATTGTGTTGCTTTTTGTATTACAGCTTTTCAGCGTTTTAACTACAGTAATCTGAAAATTCTACAAAAAGTGTGATTCTTTCATCATATTCTTACTTGAAAAGTAATTATTAGTAACAATTATATTTGTTTCACACATTATTGCAAAATAAACACTGCTTCACTGTTTTTCTATTTACACTTTTTTGATGTCATGATTTTACAGCACTTCACTGTGAATTTCATTTTTTACAACAAGTGATTTTTGCATAAGTTTTAATATCAGTTCCTTTTCTGATTTAAAAGAGCGAGTCATAGAAGACAGAAAGACACTGGGACAGTGTACTGTATTTGGTAAAGATAAGCTTTATTTGGCTTGTATGTCACTTTTCTATGTTTTATGACAATTCACTGTAGATCAGTCAACAACTACACAATTTTCAACACTGTTCAACATGAGTCAAGTTAAGGAGATACCTATTATAGCAGGGAATTACCACAGAGACATTCTTTTTCAGTACTTTGCATGGTGTTGATATGTGTGTGGACAGATTTTGTGATGGTGTGATGGTGTCAGAACCGTCCCGCATGCAGTCATGAAACTTCACAGGTGTGTAGATGAGGTCAAAATAAAGGCTTTGAAGCCTTTTCACCCCTGGTCCACAGTTGGTTGCATAAACCAAGTTAAAGTTCCTAAGAAGTCAAAATTAATTTTTAAATGATTTTGTAGCATATGTTTGTTATTGTTCATTATTATTTATTAATTACTATTTTTATTATTAGTTAATTAAGTCTCCATTAGCTAATGCCATGGTGTCAGCTAGTCTTCCTAAAGTCCAACTCAGAAATCACAAATTTACAAACTTTTAAACACTATATATGTTCAGGAACAACACATTACTTTCAAAGTCCATTTTCAACATAAATACACAGCATATAACAACATGCAACACATAAGGTTTGGTTCTTATGCAGTGGTTTGTGTTAAGTACTCTCTTAATGTTTTCTTAAAACTGGCTCTGGTGTTTGTTTTAATGACAGAAGGAGGACAAGACATGATCACAAGTGATCATATAAGGCCACATATCAACACTCTGTTATGTTTACTCACATTAACATACCATAATAAATCAAGGGTGTGGTCACTTTTAAAGCAAGTGAGTAGATGTAACATCCGTTGTTTCGTCAGAAATGCTTTCAGACTCAACACAATAATAACACTCCTACATAATTAACCATCTTTACCAGATTGTATTTTTTTTTTTTTTGCAGAAGTAATGGGCTCAAACCAAGATAATGGAACAAATGCGACTGCAATGATCGGAAAGAAACTGTGTCTCTGTAACCGCAAAGCTTTGCAGTCTTAATGTACACTTTAATGGTGAAGTTGTTCATGCTGTTGTCTGTGTGTGTGTCTGTGGATATGTGTTTGATTCTGATTCTCTGTGCTTTCACATGGTGTTACTCTGACTGCTGTGTGATATTTTAACATAAACAAATGTCAACTTGTTATGTACTCACTGTAGACACATTTGCATGCTTGTACAGTTTGTTGCCTCTCTCAGTTTATTTACTATTCAAAGTCACAGTAGCGTGAAGATTAGGTCACACAACAGTGTCAGTATCCCTTTGCTGTGTCAACAGTAAACAGTAACAGTATCACCTGGAGTGGTATAAATGTGAAAGTCTAAGAATTTTCTGACCTACAAAAACAATGTACAGCGATGTGACTATGTGGCTTTATTAAAGTCTATTACATTGAGTGGCTGGAGATGTTTTAAGTTTTGACAAAGCTCTCTATGATGCATTAAGTTCCTTCTAGCTCAGGAAACACAAATCTATTTAAGGAACACATATATTAAAGTATAGTATCAGTAGATACAGTATGCACATATTAGTCAGCAGTGAAATTAAAAGATCTGCTAAAGCAAAGAAATAGGAAAAGCAAGTGCTGTTAACAACATGTTACCGTAAGGTCAGACTGGCACTGAAACAAAGAAGAAATGTCTCGATATGAAAATGACTTCAAAGATAATAATGACTGGCTACAGCCACAGTAAGGGGCGATTGATGACAGCAGCAAGAGGAGAGGGTTAAGAGGTTGTTATCATGGATAAAGACGACAGAATAAGTGAGGATTTTCACCAGAACAGAGACTTCATAAACCTGCATTTGAAGATATATGGCCAATACACCTGAAGGCAGGTAATAATAAATCATTGAATGAATGGTGATAGGCTTTATATGTAAATGTACAATTAGATTATAATTTGAAATGTAGTCAAACAGGATAAAAATGGAAAAAAAAAAAAAAAACTTGGCAAGTTATTACATCAAACACGTGCTAACTTCAACCAATCAGACGAACTCTTGATGGTCTGGAGGAGAGTGAAAAGTTATTTTCCAGCCTTGAGCGCCATTCTTGAGAGCTATTTTTTCAATGAAGAAATACCCTCCATCACATTGGCTGAATGTGGTGAGAAAAGATGTTCTGCCCTTGGTGCGTTCTAAGGGACTCTACTTAATTTTTTAGGGCTGCTTTCTTCTGAAAAGCAAGAAGATTTGCCTGTGGAAGTTCTGAAGCGAGCATCTTAACAATGGGTCTTTGGGGATGTTCTGTGCATCACACCTGTCACTATGTAGAGACTCTATTTCTTACCTGCACTCACTGAAATTCAGCCTATTGATGAATTCAGGGTAGCCAGGATTTAGGATCTGTGCAGGGGAAGAAAAAAACTGTTCTTCACAGGGTTTCTCCTTATGAGACAACAAAACAATGTAGGTATGGTGTTGCATTGGCAGACACCTTGCAGTAGACACTTTGCTGTAGCATGGGCTGTGGTCTGCATTTTCTTCCATTAAATGATTAATTTATCGATTAACCCAACAATTATTTGGGTTAGAAAAGAAACACACTCCATTTGGAAAGGATAAGATATGCCCTGAAAGACAGGCTCCAGCAGTTCAGCAAAACTTGGAAACCCCTCATATTATATCTAAACATTTAGGAAATCGCACATTGATTATCCTGATATATTGTGCCTTGGTGCTGACATAAAGTGAACAGGGTGATGCTGTTGTCTCGCTGCTGCTGCTGCTGCTGCAGCAGGACACTGCCAGCACTCGTTCAGTGCCCCATTTCCCAGAGCCTTCATAGCGCTACGTCAGTCATAAGTTGTATTTTGAGGTTTCTCTTAAGGTTACAGGCTGTTTCCCACAGTTGGGACAACCTTAAGGGAGACAATAAAATACAACTTACGATGCACATAGCGCTACAAAGGCTCTGGGAAACAGGGCCCAGCTGTTGTCCTGCTGTGATAATTTCTCATATCCTGCTTGTGGAGCTTAAAATGAACCAAACTGTTGCATCTCTGTCTAACACTTTACATGACTGAAGTGAGGCTTGCTCTCTGCAGCTTGTTCTCTGGATGAATTCATGCTCTGACCAGACACAGCAGTTCATAGCGACGCATATTTATGTAATTGATGATGTCATTTATGTCAAAGAAGTGCTACTATGTCTTTTACATATGTTTCATGGGGGTGGTAGCACACTGTGGCTCCCTCTGAGGTTCTATTTCACACTTAGGCTGGAATGCATGGCAGTAACACCCAGGTACAAGCTCTCTGTGTTGCACAGGGCCAAGGGCGCGCTGTGTCTTCATTTAAAAAAGAAGCACATGGTCGTCCGGTGGCTCAGTTGGTAGAGCATGCAGCCCATGTGCAGGGGTTGTTAGTCCTCAGCAGCAGCCATGGGTTTGATTCGTACCTATGGCCCTCCGCTGTGTGTCTTGAATTAACAGCAGATTCAAACACCTTGACTAGCATTCATTGAGTACATGGTATTTACCTGCTGAAACAAAATTCTTACATTTCCTACAAAGTGTGTTCAACTTGAATGGCAAGCAGCAATAGCAACCTCTTAATTAAATGCTATAGGGGCTCAAAGTGTTGGTAGTATCAACCCTTACCATAATTGCTTTTGCTAAATTTCACTAAATTAAACTTTTTGCCACAATGCACTTGTTTGTTTGCACAGCTGGGCATCTATTCAAGTGGCAGACTAATGGTGTTGCAGAATAAGACTTCTGGCTAATTCTAATTTAAGAGTGCAATCTAAAATATTGATATTGCCAAAAATTATTTGGAAATGATCCTTATCTTATCAATTTACTTTCTCATTTAAGAGAGGGAATCAGACACAGAGTGAGTCAGACGCAGAGAGAGTCAGACACAGAGAGAGGTCGATAGCAGAAGGCACTGAAAGTCTGGTATATCTACACATTTTACATCTGGACCTACATCTAAAGGAGGAATGAGTCTTCTGCCTACAAGGTAAGCATAAGCTCTTGAGGTCTGTATATCACTTTTCTATGTTTTATGGCAATTCACTGTATTTAACAAGGGCACTCAACAACTTAATAATGTTAAATGCTGTTCAACATCTGGAATGTTTTGTGCTGTATATAATTATCTGTAAATGATAGTATGCAGACCTTTTATAAAAATGTACAGACCTTTATGAAAACAGCTATCTCAATCAGAAAAAGGATTGAATGTAGAAATTACATGGAGGCACAGCCTGCTGAAATAAAAGTTTCATTTAGACTGCAGCTCTGTCACTTTATTTTTCTCAACACGTTTAGTGCTTGATGTTGATCTGCTTCCAAGGTTTTAGATAGACAGTAGGATTTGGTATGACTGCCTTTAATGTTATATGTTTGGCTCTTTTAATGATGGATATCAGATACTGTAGCTTTGGGTGTCGTACACAAACAGTAATTGCTAAAAGTTTGTTTGTGTTTTGCAAATGCATGCATAAATATAGATATGCATGTATTTTATTAAATTACATTCATTATCGTGAATGCAGTGCTTCATATATGAATACTGTCAAAATGTGTTATTCTAAACTGCATGTACAAAGAGCAGCATACTGACAAACACACTGAACAAATGCAACAATAGTTTAGAGAATAAGAAGGTAGAGGTGGAGGGTCTGCAGATTCAGGCATCGCCACACACTCATGGTGAGTTGTGGGTGATGATTGAGAGAGATTATTTTTGTACATTGTACATAGACTGAGGTTTTTCACTTATGACAGTATATTTCATTAGCTTGAAGACATTTTGAGTTTGAAAAATAAATTGCACTCCATAATTATGTCAACATTATCCTGTTTGATTACATTTCAAATTATATTGTAGTTCTAAATTTACATATAAAACCAATTAATTCAATGATGTATTATTACCCGCTGTCAGGTGTATTGGTCATATATCTGCACATGAAGGTTTATGAAGTCTCTGTCTAGGCGAACATCCTCACTTATTCTGTCCTCTGTCTCTGTAATGAAAACTTCCCTTTAATCCTCTCCTCTCACTGCAGTCATCAGCCAACCCTTGCCGTGGCTGTGGCTAGTCTTTTTTTTTTTCTTCTAAGTCATTTCTGTATCGACACATTTCTTCTTTATTTCACTGCTGATGCTGTTAAAATTACAGTTTTTCTTTATGGATTTCTGAAAGCAGACGTCAAACTCCAAACTCGTAAAGTTCTTCTTCTTACTCGTTGATGCCATTTTCATGAATGAACACTTCCTGACATGTGGAGCAGGAAGCGCAGCCATAAATGGTATTATCGGGACGTTAATAATGCTAATTTAGAAGGCTCATGCACGTGCACTCAAATATGCACAGGTGGATAATTTACATGGTTTTCTGAAGTTACGAGCATTTGTACGAGCTGTTCGTACAAAAAAACTCAGAGAAATTTAAGACAAGAATGCAAAAATACTCTTGTATGAGGCCTAATGTTTTTTAAAAACAGTATTTAATATTCTTCAATATGTAAAACAATAAGGTAAAGTGCTGAAAATTACAAAAAAGCAGCCAACAGGAGACAGTAAATATTCAATATTACTCTTTATTTCATAATGTTCAGTGTCAGTTCAGAATTCAACGTTTCTTAGTATTTCATGTTGAAAGATAATGAAAACATTTTAAATAAAAGTTTCAAAATTGTCTTTATTTTAATGTTTCTTCTTGTTTGTCTTCCTCTGTTTCTCCACAGCATCCCTGCTAACAGCACTAGAGCTACATATGAGGCCCAGAGCGACACAAATGCTTCTTCCTGTTTCCAGCTTCAAACCAAGGAACTGGTGGTTACTGTGATGCCAGTGTATCTCTTGCTTATCAGTGTGCTGGGGATTGTGTTTAATGTGTTTGTCCTGATGGTTTTCTGCTTTCATAAGAAGCCGTGCACCGTGGCTGAGATCTACTTGAGCAACCTGGCTCTTGCTGACCTTGTCCTATTGTCCTGTTTGCCTTTCTGGGCTGTCAACATATCCAAAAGGTACAACTGGGATTTTGGTTGGTTCTGGTGCAAAGCTGTCGCCCTGAGCTTTAAGATGAACATGTGCTGCAGCATCTACTTCCTGGTTCTGGTTAGCATAGACCGCTATTTGGCACTGGTGCATCCAATGTCCAATAACAGAATGTGGAGGCCAAAATTTGCCAAACTTGGCTGTGTGCTGGTGTGGGGATTGGGCTTGCTCCTGAGTGTCCCCACATTCATCTACAAGACAGTGGATTCTCACTGTGATTATACGTTGTGCTATCTTTCCATCCCAAGTAAAACTCAATTGTTAGTGTATGACGGGATATGGACTGTCATCTTCATCATTCCCATTCCCATTCTTTCTTTCTGTACTGTCAAGATTATTCAAGTTCTGAACGACCGGTTGATGCAGGGGTTAAACAGCCAGAAAATGGAGCACAAGGCCACCACCCTGGTGCTTGTGGTCCTCCTGGCATTTCTGATCTGCTGGGTGCCATTCTCCCTATTTCGGATAATACATATGCTCGTGACAACTGAAGTCCTGAGTGTAAACAACATTACCTTAGAAGTCCTAGACATCTGCTCCCGTATCTTCCTCTGTTTAACCTGCTTTAACAGTGTTCTCAACCCCATCCTCTACGTCATTGTTGGAAAGAACTTCCAGAAAAAAGTTAAGGAACTCTTCAAGCAGTGGAATGGTGGAAAATCCAACATGGCCACATGACCTGTCATGATCAGTGTAAAATGTGTGGATGTCTCAAGCTGATCTGCAGGATTTTGATATTTTTTATTGTATTTTCTTTTTTTTACACGTCACATCATGAAATGAGCAGTTATTTTCCCCGATGTAAGATAGGAAAAGTATTTGAGGTCATATAGACATTGGGCCTCACTGACAAACGGTACACACGTGCAAATTTGTGCTTAAACCATGAAAGTCAATGTGTTATGTACAAATCTGAGATTCATCAGTATTTATGTACATAAATTTGTTCTGTGTGAATGTACAATTAGACCAAAGATCATTTAGACCAAAATGTTGATATTTAATAAAGTGTGTATGTTTGTCTAACACCTGCACCCTCATTTCTTCTCCCATGGAAATTTTCAATATTTGTGGTGAATCTCTCGTCTTGGGCTGACAGATCAGATGCTGCTTGTTCTCCACCTGTTTCCTCATGTTTCTTCTGATCTATTATTCTTTTTTCTGCATCAACTTTAATGTCAAGCCATTTCTTTTTCCCCTAAGACACAGTCAGTTTCTCCAGGGACACAACATGCGCTGCTTTGGTTACTGCAGCCCAAGAAATTGGTATAATGCATCGCAGTGAGCCTTTTTTGGCTTCCTCGGTCAAGAGAGAGGCAGTGCTCAGCACTGGTCAAAAGCTGGCGAATCAGAAAAATAACATATTTCCTAAATAGTTCACAGCGATAAACACAAGTAAACACTGCAAACACCATGGCAACGCCTGATTCTGAATGTGTAGAGCGAGTAGAATTAACATCCTGTTGACATTTTGTACCGCTTCTGGTGCAATTTTTGAGGATATGAGACTCAAATTACTGAATTTGCCATTTATGCCCTGCCTGTTGTTTATCAGAAATGCTTAACACAATGATAACACTCCAACATACTGAAACAGCTTTAACAGATTGTGATTTATACTGCAGAAGTAATGGGCACAAACCAAGATAATGGAAATAATGAACAGACAAGATGGAAAGAAACTGTGTCTCTGTAACCACAAAGCTTTGCAGTCTTAATGTAACACTTTAATGGTGAAGTTGTTCATGCCGTTGTCTGTGTGCTAGTCTGTGGAAATGCATCTGATTCTGTTTCTTTGTACTTTCACATGGTGTTACTCTGACTGTCCTGTGATATTTAAGCATAAACAAATGTCACCCTGTCATATAGTCACTGCACACACATTTGCATGCTCTGACAATTTGTTGCTTTTTTCCAGTTCATTTACTATTCGAAGTCACAGTCGCCTGAAGTTTAGTTCACACAGTCATGCCAGTATGTCTCTACTGTTTCAACACAGCGTCACTGTTTCTGAGACTACCACTTTCTAGAGAATAAGCCTCTACAAATAAACTTACAGCTACGTGACTTTAGCAAAGCCATGTTCTTACAGTGATTGGCTGGGAAATTTTCTTTTTGTAAAGTTTTGGCAAAGCTTTCCCTGATGAATAAGTTCCTTCCGGCTTAAGACACGAGTCTATTTAAAGAAATTAAACTTCAATCAGTAAAAGCCTTTCTTCTCTTTATTTCTCTCTGTTTTCTGTCCAACATGACCCATGTTTTTTATCAGTATATTACATCTTGGTTGTTGTTTTCATAGAAATGTTTTCTCGGTTATAATAAGTCATCGTTAACTGCGGACAGCAAGACAAGTTGTAAACAAGCTACACACAAACTATTTAAGACACATTATTTGAAAGTAACAGTGAGGTCACCTGAAATTTTGCCAATTATCCGTCACTGCACAAGAAAACTGTTTGAGCAATGGTAGATACAGTAATCAGGCTGTAGATTATAACTATGACAATGAGGAGTCCAGGTAATACAACCCCGACTCCCAAAAAACTTTTCAACTTATATTTGTGGAGGTGGTGTGGTTAGGAGACAGCTGCAGGAGGAAGAGGGGTGTGGACAGTACTGTCAGGTGAGTTCACTGGCACAGCTGCTGCTGGTTTCCTAATTACACTCACCCCTTTATATGCAGTAGTATACAGGAGCATGTTTACCGCTCTGATGCACTCAGATAGGGAACTGAGGAAAGTTGGATCATTGAAGTATTGAAAGCTAAATTCTTTTGTGGTGTCTGGAGTTCAATTTCCTATGATTCTGCTTTGGTAAGGGAAAAAGCCTCTAGCTCAGATCTCAAGGGGTTGTCAAAAACTTGGTACCTCTCGGTTTTGAGAGGCCCCCTTCCTGTTCTGAGGAAGTGAGGCCTTCTTCCTGTTTAGAAGGAAGTGAGGCCCCCCCTTTAGATATACCATACTCAGGGGTCCCCTTAAAGAATACTACATGTGTGAGGTTATTTTTGTGGAACAATGGACGCCCAAATCTATATAAGCCAAGTCACATGACCTGTGGGCAGAGATTCATATTGGCTTCGAATCCTCTCACAGGCAAACCGTGGTGCCTGATGGAGGCTGAACTTCTTTGCAATAAACTTCTTATTATGTAATCAAGTCGGTGTCAGCGGAGGTTTCTTCATCATCTTCACATCATCGCTACTCAATAAACAACACTTTCTCATTCTTGCTTGTGTGGTGAGAATACTCCCAGTAGTGCAGTACATGGTGTGATTAGAGTGAATGACTTCTGACTTGTCCCTTGGCCAACCTCCTAGTCAGGTCCAGGCAATAAATGGTAGCTGTAGGCCTTTGTTCTCCCCTCTCCTGCCTCATGCCCTGTCCCTGCTGTGGCTGCTCTTGTTGGCTACACCAGGTATCAACTGCACCTCTTTATGAACAATTTTACCTGCATTGCAATTCTAGTTGTTCTGATTTAGCAAGTGTAAGTGTAATTTGACTTCCCTCCTGCCCACCTGCACCCATTAGAGTCTTAATATACAGTATGGTGAGCTCGGCTAACTGTGGTTTCCCCTTTTTCAGGTCCTCCTGCCCTGCTTACCACTGCTGCTTTGCCCCCCTTTTTTGTTCCCCTTTGTTTAAGCTTTGCCCATATCATTTCATTACCTATTTTTACCCATTTCATTTTACCTATTTTGTCATCATTACCCTTATTGAGTTCAGAATCCACTCTTCAGTTATTTTGCAATTGTTTTGCCATCTAGAATGCATTCTCTTCAGGACAAAATTCTGTCCGAACCAGACCCGAACCCGTCCCTCATTTAGCATATTTCAGCCCGAACCCAAGTACAGCCCAGCATGTGTTTTAACAAGTAGTGACAGGGCCAGTACATGGGTGAATTTGGATTGACAATGACAAAATTGAGGAGACAATAAAAGTACTGCATTACTGAATAATGATATTACAGCCCAAACCTGATGTTAGCCCATGAAATTTGTGATAAATGTGGCCTAATCCAACCCCAACCCATCGAGTCCTGTCGGGTACAGGTGCAGATCTCAAGCTCTACCATAGACTGCACCCTTTTTGTTTGAGGATTGCTGTGCTGTTTGCTGTGCCCACTTGTGGTGGGTAGTGGTAGTACCCATCTGTGTAGTCTGCCTCTTAACAAGTAGCCTCTGCTCAGTTTCTTAGTTTCTTTAGTTTTTTCTTATGTTGGACTGAGTTTGAACTTTTGTATTATTCACTTTTAGAAGTTATATCAAGGCCTTTTTTTTTACTATAAATTGTAATAAAGTAATTTTATCCACCTTTATTTTTGGTTATTTCTTAATCATCTTCTTTTTCAGAAGCTCCAGCCCCTGTTTTTTTTGCTTTGATTATTTTGCTTACTATAAATTTCTGCTTTTAATTGTGATAACATGTTTCAGCCTCTTAATCAGTAATGAACCTGTGTGCCTTACATCTACCCTATAAACAATATTAAAGGTTTTCCACATTGCATCAATCTTTATTTCAGATGAGCTCAGGCCCCAGAGAAGTCTGCACTGTTCCTGTGCCACCAGAAAGGTCAGAGGTTAGACATTCTCGGTAGGTTTTCAGCCTGGTCCCTTATGTATTGAGATTTCTCTTGATTCTTTGAATCCTTTAATGATATTATGGATTGTAGATGGTGAAATCCCCAAATTCCTGCAGTTTTATGTTGAGGAATGGTTGTCCAGTCCACAGTGTGCCTGGTGGCCTTGCCTTTCAAGGCCTTGTACATCCCTTGTGCAGTTTATGGTCATCATGGTCAACATGTTTTATATGCATATATTTTTTAACTTGAACCAAAAGAGAATGATGCATTCAAAAGCACTTGAACAGGAACTGATAGACTGAAGTTGGGGGGCTCCTAGGAAAAAAATGGTTGGGGTACCACTAGCATAGATCACATGTGGCCCTCATCTTTTACTGTATTATGAAAGTGCAGCTGATGAAAAAAACAAGAAAGAAAGAAAAAGAAAAAAGAATATGTACTTTTTCATGTAGCCTCCCCCGCCTCCAATTTTCCTCTCACCAATAACTTTCTACTTGTCATGTAGGCCTATTCCTCTCCTCCGCAGGTTGATTCGTCCGTTGTCTGTCTCTCGGGGGAAAGCTCAGCACTGCCCCTAGAGGCCTGGAGCACCTCCGTTGTGTGACTGTATATGCGGCGTTTTCGTTTCGCATTTGTTTTCTCATTTGCAGCACGTTTCTGTATTTGCAGTGTTTTCGTTTTGCATCTGTTTTCCTATATGCAGCGCATTTCTGTATTTGCAGCACGTTTCTGTTTATGCAGCGCGTTTCTGTATTTGCAGCGGTTTCCTTTTGCATCTGTTTTCTTATATGCAGCGCGTTTCTGTATTTGCAGCGCCTGCCTGTATATGCTGCGCGTTTGCACTTGTCGGCCACCGTAAATATCAGACGCCTAAAAGAAATAATTATTTATTAGCATAGATGGGGAATGGTGCAGAGATCAGAGCGGATCTCAGATCCAGCAAGTCCACCATGCTCATATTTGGCGAGCTGTGGTTCCTGATAGTTTGGCTGAAAATTAACTACAAACTCTGCCCACAGCATCAGCTTCTTAGCATCAACACATTCTTCTTGTAATATAAACAGCTCTCCAGATCACCATTCCACGTGTTGCTGGTTAGTCTCAGGAGCAGAGCCCTTGTCAAATTTGAAACACAACAAAACTTACAGAGTCCTCCACTGCGCTACATAGACACATAGGCAGGGCAGGATACATCAGGAAATATGCAAATACATGCTGTTCCTGGGAAGCCCGTAGTTTATGCAGACTTACCAGCAGGGTTTTTCCTGGCTTAAAATGAGGTGGCACCATCCTGCTAATGTGCTCACATGTGCATGTTTACATACAAAGAATTTTTACAAGCAACATATTTTAGGAGTTCTAATAATTATGATTGAATCAAATGACTAATATTATTAAGCACATCTTATTTAAAAAATGGAAGTGCCCTGTGTACACTCCTACTGTTAATTACTTGGCTTTGACAACTGCCTTTATGCCCTTGCCTTCAGTTCTTGTCCTACTCTGTTCCTTTCCGTCACCACCGGCCATTTCAGCTTCTTGTGGTTGTCCTGCTGCTGCACTACTTTCAGGCCTGACAAATTTACCGTATCTCGTAAGTAACATGCATTATTGTTTAACTGCCTTTATAATAGTGAAATAGTGGACAAACTACTGAAAATCTTTTTATTATTATTATTATTTAAGTATTTAATCTCCTCTGCACAAACTCGCTTTCTAAAGTAATCACTGATTACTACAAGCCATATCTGCAAAGCTGAAAATATTAGACTGATGGGATGTTAATGTTAATTTAGGAAACTTTTTCTTTCTGTCTTTTTAAGAAATTGGATGTGCTCGGATGCAAAAGAAACCATATTCACTTGTTTGAACAGCCACGAAAAACAAGTAAGCGTTTCCTTGTTGATACACCGTAAAGAACAACCTATAGAATCTACCCAATTAACCTGAGGTAAGAATTTGTGCTCAGTTTGTTTGGGAAGATTTCATCCCATTTTGAGTAAAACTAAATGCAGCAGCTATGAAACACTAAAAGAAATTAGGTAAAGTTTTTCCTAACATTTCTTTATAAATTTCACAAACAGTTACTCACAAAATTTGATTGTTAGTAGGTAATTGTAAATCTACTTAGAAATATATTAATAATTAATCGATATGACTAATTAACCATTACTTATTCGTAAAAGGTTAAATTTGCTTGAAAACTTACCTTTGGACACAGGAAACGCTATTGGTCACAGCAACTTTTTTCAATCACCCAAATAATCAAAAAATAAAGATGGGAGGTATGAAAGGACCCTCTTCATCCTGCATATTCAACTGAAGCAAAAGTGTGTTGAACGCCTCAAATGTGGATTTGATTTTTTTCTCCCAAACTCTCGACACAGAAGGTTTCTTGAATGTAGAGCTGCAATGATTAATCGATTATTAAATTAATCATTGACTATTTTGATAATCAAATTTCTGAAAAACTAGTAATAAAGAGATATAATATAATATAATATATAGTAGAGAAACGCTTCAACACAGACAATAAAGGAACATTTCTTAACTGTTTACTTAGTTAATCAGTATACGCATTGTTTGATTTTTGTTTATTTTTATTTAATGAGCCTGAAAGATTTTGTCAGTCAGTCTGGTCATTCTCCTTTGATTGTTCCAGGGAAATGAATTTGGCTGATAAGATTTCAATGAGCATCACTCAGAGCCAGCAGAACAAATAAAGATCTGTCCAAGTAAGTTCCTGAAATTAAATGGGCCATAAAGTTTCATGCGATAAGGCTTGAAATGTCTGCGTCTGTGCCAGAACCTGGGTGCAAAGAGTTCGTTCCATTAGCTTGCATTTGAGGCTGTGGGCCGTCTTGAGCAGCTTTGCTCTGTCAAGCTCCAGAAACAGTTTATGGAATACTTTGAAGGTGTTCTTTAGAGCCTCGGGATACTCAAGGTTGAGGGCGTAGATGAGTCCCATCGACAGCATAAATTAGCAGACGAATCAAGGCTACTTGAAAGTGAGATCATACACCTTCTAAAACAGTGGACAGAATACAGTTCACCCATGACGGAAGAAACTAATGTTATCAAACAAAAACAAAGCGCTTGTGAAAAAAACTTTTCCCCTAGCGACACAACACAACCATTAGCTTGCCCATTAGTGTGGAGACTGCTATTTCTCCCAGCAATTTCTTCTTCCCTGTTATTGGTCATTACAACAGCCAAGATGGCGCCTGTTGTCTATTCAAATTTTCGGGTTCAAGTGTTTGCATGGAGCATAACATAGAAGCACGCTGACTACAACTCCTGTGAAAGACCTTATCGTTGAATATCTTTACATTTGCATTCTGGATATGATACACAGCAACATGTTAAACAGGAATCAAAATTCCATTCAATCCAGCAGCTCAACAGCTGACAGCATGGATAAATGATGGCCGACAGCAGCAGGTTGACGCTCTGAGCGCCAAGTCCTGCTGACTCATTCGTCCTGACGCATTCACACATTGCAGTGCAGGGCTTATGGCTTATTTTTTTATATTGCAGTTTTTATTGTTGACAAATAGATACTGCAGGTAAAATGTACCCATTATTATATATTTCACTTACTAACTAATAAACTGAAAAAAAAAAATTAAATAATTTTAATGGGTTGTCCATTAGTCCCTATACAGACTTGAGGAGTGACTGAATGTATCTAATGGAGTCTAATAGAGGAAAGAGTAACTGTATTCCATTAAGGTGACAGAAAAAAGACATTGTATCAAATTAGAGATACAGTTAATAAAAAATGGGGATTGTTTGCAGGATTATGATACAATTTTTTTACTACCTTTCTATTTTTTTCTTTATTGATGTATATAGTATTATAATGCACATCTTTTTAAAGATATTTTTACAAACTTTCTATATCCATTCGTATATTTTTTATATCCTTATACTTCTGTTCTTGGATGGGAGCAACTGTAATAATAACATTTTCTGCCGGGGATCAATAAAGTACTTCTGATTCTGATTCTGATAAACCAAAAGGATTGGGAACCACTGATGACTATACCTGACAAATAAGTCTAGTAAGGCATAAATATAAAGGAACATAAATTAAGTAAATTAATGTAAATTTGCTTAGATACTGCTGGTTTGTTCTTAGTGACAGGTACTGGTTATTCTGTGGATCACACGAACATGTAAATCTCTTCAGCTGATTACAGTATTCAATTCCATTTCCTACTAAGTTTCAAATAGCTATGGTTTCATATTGAGTTGATCCTATTTATATTTTCAGTGCTGCAGGAAATAAAATGGCAGCCTCACTGAAAGCACTGGAGGTTATTTTCATTTTAGCACAGCTTGTGCTGGAAACTATTTGCATTGCGGTGCTTATCTCAGTTCAACACAACAACGAGCTTTCCATTTCTAGTCACATTCAAGGTTTAGTCGTCAACAGGTCACGATGGCCGCAGCTTTCCTCAACACATCCAACTCCTGCACTGTGGAGTCCTCAGTGGAAAGGCACATGTATCCAGCTGTCTATTCTCTTTTTTTTATTGTGGGCTTTCCGGCTAACTGCCTGTCTCTGTATGTAGCCTGGGTGCTGATGAGGAACGGGAACAACATGGCAGTCTACCTCGTCAACCTGTCCGTCTCTGACCTGCTCTACACCATCTCTCTGCCTGTGTGGATTGAGCTCGCCATGCAGAGGTCTCTGGGTGAGGGCCTCTGCAGTTTAGTAGCTGTGATCATGTACAACAGTTTCTACGTTGGCTCAGGTCTCCTTTGCTGCATCTCTGTCGATCGCTACCTCGCAGTCGTCTATCCTCTCCACTTCAACTGGGTCCGAGAGGTGCGGACTGCAGCAGCTGTGAGTATTGCTGTTTGGATTGTGGAGATTGTCATCCACATTATCTTGCTTAACCACACGGGGGCACTGCAAGCCTTCTCCTCAAGATACTTGTGCGAGGAGCGGATACCCATGACTCAAGAAGATGCCAACCTCGCCCTTACACGAGTCAGCCTGGGTTTCTTCGTGCCCATCTTCATCATGACCTTTTGTTTTCAGCAGATCATGCAATCCCTCCGACAGAACACCTCCATCCTGGCAGGGGAGCGCAGGAGAGTGGGACTGCTGTTGTTTTTCCTCCTCTTAACTTACATAGTGGCCTTTGTGCCCTACCAGACTGTCATGCTGCTCAGGGCCATACTGGAACCCAGGTCCTGCGCCTGGGCCAAGAGGCTCAGAGATCCATACCTGGTCACGGTTGCCACAACCACCATAAACAGCACACTGGATCCTATAATATACTGTTTAATCAGCGAGAGTGCTAAGAAAGAGATTGTGAAAGCTCTAGAGAAAACTAGGGGAGTTTTCAGGAGCAGGAAACTGACAAAGAGCTCTAATGGAATTCAGTCAGTTTCTTAATAACCATTGTCTGATTGTTCTGTTTGTTTTAATCATATCCTGTAAAAAGGAAAAAGGTGAGAAAACTCAAAAGGTCAAGGCAACTTACTTCAATAGATTTTTGAGTTCTGAGTCCAATTTAAACTCTTAAGTTTTGAAAAAGTTTTACCAACTAATGATGTTTTTGTTGAGAAAATTTAGTTTTCTACTTGAGTTGAATCTTTGAGTTTTAGAAACCCAAACAGATTTGTATTTCAAAAGTTGTTGATTAAACATACTAAAGTGAAAGTGAATAACAGCAAATTATTTAATATTTTCAGTTGCAACCATTTAATCTTCAATCGTCCAAATGATGGCAAATCAAGTTCAAAGATCACTGTGAACAATTTCAATAATAAAAAAAAAAACATTTTAGGGGATTTCTAAAACTTACAGATTAGTATATCAAAAGACGAAAAATAATCTATATCTCAACAAAACATTATAAGTTGGCAAAACTTTATTTTTATTATTTCAAAGTTAAGAGATTTTCACTTTTTTATTGACTTAGTTATGTTGTTGTAAGGGTGGGGGGGTGGAGGTGGGGGATGTCCGTTCACTTATCAGACTTCTGTTTTTGATAGATCTGAATCAGAGCTTAACCATCAGCAGTGACGGCTTTGGAAATTTTTCTTGCCCTGGGTTTTGCCTCTCAGGCTACATATGGCCTTATACAAATAAATACAAATGATGATGATACAATGAATTACATTGGGTGAAGCGTGCTTTATGACTTGTGTAGGAATTGAGACTAAAGGTTTAAGACTTGGGACTTGACTTGGTACTTGTCAGTGTTAACCTGGTACTTGATTAAAGGACTCGAGTGTGTAGGCTGAAATATACTTGTGAAAACAATGATTTGTTCCCACCTCTGGTATAAGATAGCTATTAAATAGCAATAAGAACCTAAAAGTTATTGTAAGTAGATGTAGTCAATAATAAAAAATGAAATCTATGTGCATCTATGCCTTCTGTTGAGGTTTTGTTGGACATTTTTATTGCTGTAATAATATACAATTGTTGATTGTGATTGATTTATTCAACTGACTATTTGTTAGTTGAATAGGAGAAATTTAACATAGCTTCTGCTTTGTATTTTCTGGTGTATTAAATGTATTACATACTGTACACTGAAAGAGTTATTGGTCTGTAGTACAAAATTTCCTCTTTCTGTTTCCATGGACGGTGTTTGTTTGCTGAGTCATGCCAGAGGGAAAGTAACACTAAAAGAAAATTTGGGTCTAAAGACTGTAACTTTTTTAAGATAAGATATGTGTCTTGTACCAAAGGAAATTTGTTGTGGTTACATACATACAGCATCTGCTCAGTACAGTACACAGACTGTCACCCACCAACAAACTGCACACTGCTGTTGCACAACAGGCAAACTGGTCACCATTAACTTCAGTTGCTTGGGAGACTCTTCAAAGCTGTTTTACTGTGAAACTCCAGCAGTGTTTTGTGGCATGAAAAAAAAATTGAACAAACCCAGTCTTCAGTCAGTTTGAGGGTGAGTAGATAACAACTGAACTTTCTTTTCTGGGGTGAAGTATCCCTTTACAGAAATGTGTACATAAATCCTTCAGGTGCGAATAGGCTCAGCCGTAACAACCCATAGCAACCAGCCATTACAACGCACGCCATGGAAAGAATTAGTCAAGCAGATGTGTCTGACTTTATCAGACAATAATCAGCAACACCTTTGCCTGAGTTCATGTCTATGTTGACAAATCAAACATGAAGACGAGTCGTCTCATACAGACTCAGCACCCAAATTAAATCCGCTGTTGGGTCCACTAACACCGCTTGTTTGTTCTGTCATGGCCTGTCACCCAGTAAATGTCATATGGTAGTCAGGGACGACAAAAGGCAGCTGCTGACTCTTCCTGTTTCTTTAAGCAGTGTAAGACGACTGAATGAATCTTCTCTGCATCTGTTTGAATGTTTTCATTTGAATTAGAATGGATTTTATTGAAAATTTTTTGAGCAGAATTACAACTGAATAAAATGTAAGTAGACCTTCATATGAGCTGAATTGAATTTATGCTGATGTGTGCTAATGTGTGTTAATTGTTGACACTTGAAGATTACATTGCTGTCAAGTGTAATGCATTTGCCATCAGGAAATGTTGTCAAACCTTCTTGTTGGTGTATTTTTAAAGTGCAACATCAGACATTTTAGACGTAAGTTGTGGATTTAGGCAGACTGACGACTGAAATTAACTTAGAGTTGTCTTGAAGGCAGAAACAAATTTCTATACGCAAGAAAATGTTAAAGAGTAAGTTAAAGCAATTTGATTCATTTTCTAAAATAAGCAAAACTCCTCATGTGGTACTTTAAAGGGTGACTCCAGCAATATAGTATGTCACTTTCATAAACATCAAAATCAAAATAGCAGCGGATGAGATATCCTGACTTTTAGCCTTAAAGGGTCATTCTGTTATATTTAAACCTGTACAATGTTGCCTGAAGGTAACTTCCAGACAAACAAACTTATGAAAAGAGCTCATTTTCAATCTTTTTCAGTTTCAAATGACATTATTTTTTAAACTGGTAAACTGGTAACAGAATATTTTCTATTGCTATTGCAATAACTTTTGTGCAAACTTTAAACAATATCTTTATTTCTTTTTTCATTCAGTACCATTATGGTACAGTGTTGCTTTATGCATCCTAAAGTTTAAAAGTTTTTTATCCATGGCAGAAAGCCTGTGTTACATACTAGGGGTGTGGAGCATTTAATAGGCAGAGAAGATCTATCATGAATCATGATATCAATATCATGAAACACAGGCTGTTTGTTAACCCTCTATGGTATGCATTATGATGGCAAAAATATTTGTAGTGTTTTTTTTTCTTTTATCATTAAAATAGACCAAGTAAGCATAACTTGAAAAAAAAAAAAGACATGCATTGTGCTGCTGCCATCTTTGGCTCCCTGTTTATGAGTTAAAATAATATAAAATTGTTCTCAATGCATTTTACACCCTGTCTTATATTGGTTGAACAGTGTATAAATATAAATACAAAATAACAAAAATGTCATAGTGGAATTCCATAATGGTACTTAATGGTTACTTTAAGGCAGCATTTACATTTTATCAGTTTTTTTATGACTTAACTATCAAATAAAATACATTAATCAACTAAAAATTTAACTTCACTCATTCATTAATGTGAGTCCATTTTTTCCAGACTATAAAATGGCAGAAAAAGACATTTTCAGATAATTGTTGTGAATGAGAGATGATGGAGATGAATCATGTGAGGAAGGCTGCAAAAAAGGGATTCAACATGGCCTCCAGAGAGTCATGTGACAAATTACAACACTGCAGTTATTTTCCTTAGGGCCCTGCCTCTTTTTTAAATTGTTGCACCATAATTGAGGATGTATTGTGTGAGTGTAAAGGGCCTAACATGGGTGTGTTTTCTGGAAGCAACACCGTACCATAGAGGGTTAAAACTTAATAACCTTAACTTAATAACCCCACAAAGCCACAACATTATTTAACTGTTTTCACAGGCTGAACAGTACTTTATAATGTTGAGTAAAGTAAGAATTAAAGTATGTATTTGCATTGATGTATTTCCTTGTTTCTCTACAAGGTGTGAGCATATGAATGCAACGCCTGTGATGGAAAACTTAACCCTGGCCTCCAATCATTCAGACTGTTACTCGGTTGACAGTGTATCCAAGTGGAAGCCGTTTGTGTTTTTCTACCTGGTTATCATCATCACTGCTATCCCAACCAACGCCTTCTCCCTCTACGTGTCCTGGCAGCACATTAGACAGAAGAAAGAGCTTGGCGTGTATCTGTTTAACCTGGCGCTGAGTGACCTGACCTTTACTATCGGCCTTTCTATGTGGCTGGACTTCCAGTGGAGTGGAGTCTGGGCCCACGGAGGCAACGTCTGTCTGCTATCTGTCTACTTTCTTCTCACTAACTTTTACACCAGCGATGCTTTCCTCTGCTGCATTGCTATTGACCGCTACCTGGCAGTGGTTCACCCATTAAAGTATACTTTCTGGAGGAAAGTTAGCACTGCAGCAATGATCAGCGTAGCCACGTGGGTGTTGGTGGGCTGTTTCAATGTCAGCACCATCACCCTGGAGGACTGGTACCAAGAAAACAATGAGTTCTCAGTGTGCTTTGACTTCTTCCCAGTGTCAGAGAACTTTGCTAAGGATAATGTGGCACGCTTCTTCCTGGGCTTTATCGTTCCCATTCTCCTGGTGGTGTTTTCCTCCTGTGGGATCTGCAGGGCGATTAAATCCAACCAAGCCACAGAGGAGCAGGAGCGCAAACGCATTTCGAAGCTTCTGACAGCCATTATGCTCTCTGTTTTGGTGTGCTTCGGACCAATTCACATTTTGATGCTTCTGCACGCACTTTTGGACTGCAGAAATTTTGCATGGCTCCTCTATCCATACAAGATCAGCATAGCTATCTCAAGCCTCAACTGCCTTGCAGACCCTCTCCTGTACTGCTTCATTACCCGAACAGGGAAGGCAAATGTCAATCAGGTTGTTCTGTTCTTCCAGATAAAGAAGAGGCACAAAGATGGAGGTGTGGTATAGGATAAATCAAGTACAAGACTAAATATTAACAACCTTATGGTAAATTTTACAGTTAGACATCAAAATGCAGGTACGAAATTCAGCTGCACTAAATATCAGCAAAAAACTATTGCCGTGTAAAAAATATATTGAGGTAATATTTGATTGGTAGTGCCTAGTTTGACAGTTTAATCTGAGTTTTGTGAGCAGTGTGTTTGTGCTCAGATGCTATTTTTTCCCCCAACTTTGTTGTGAGCATTTGTTTTGGTGTGAGATAATGGTGGTTGACTGCGACCTCAAGTGAAGGTTGGATACAGAACCTTTAAACAGTAGATAAATAATCCTAAAGTTAAGTTTTTAAGTGAGATATAAGAAAGTTGATTTACTTCATGGCTTTAGATATTATTTTGTTAATAAGTCACAATTCCATGATTATTAAACTCGACTGCCTGAGAATCTTCATCCTCCTCCTCACACATTCTTATTAATTTCCTTAACATATTTTTCTTTTTTGTGTTTTATTTGAGTTTGAAACAAACAAACCTAAACCTAATCAAGCCTTAAAATAACAGATGTAAATTTTTAAGAAAAATATAGATAGAAAGAAAGACAGAATGAATGAATGAAAGAAAAAAACAATTAATGTTCCTTTCCTTTTGGTTAATTTACTTTCTTTGTTATTCAGAAGAATATATTGTAATGTTCGATCAAATTATTTATATAATTATTTTATTGATGTGTTCCTGTTGATCTGTATTTTAATTCATTCCTGTTTTTATCCTTCTTTTGTTTTGCTTGTTGTTCTTATGTTCTTTTTACTATTAATATCTTTGTTACAGTTAATAATTAATTCACTGTTTCTGTGAGCTTTAAGAGTGAAGGAAATATTCCAAATATATGTATTTCTATTGTTGTCTATATCAGCCCATATATTCCTAAAGAATACATGAAACATGAGTCATGAAACATGAATCATGAAATATGTAAGCTTCTTCAAGAAAGAAGTTCAATTATCTTGTTAAAAAAAATGAAAAAGCAAATATTTTGTTTTTTTAAATGTTTAATTACCGGACACAAGATGTGTCCTACTTTTAAAGGCACATTGTGTATGATTCATGAGATACAAGGGAACACATTCAATATAATATTTGTTTCCATTAGTGTAAAATCACCTTAAAATAAGATTGTTCTTGTTTGTACTGTAGAATGACTCCATTTTTATCTTAAAAGAGGCACCAGGTCCTCTTCCACAGAGTCATGTTGAACCACCATGTTTCTACAGCAAACACTAGTCCTTTAAAGGAAGTTAAAGTCCTTTCAAAGTACTCATTTTTCAATGCAGGGGGACTTTGAAGCTGAACGCAGTTTCGGTTCATTGTTTTGTTGTCTGGTCAGCAACTTAATCCTTGTACTTTATTCTCACCATGCAAAAAAAAGCCCTAAAAACTCACTGTAAGCTATCTAATTAGTGCCAAACAGCAGACAGACACAGTTAAGAATTTATTTGTGATATAACAGGAGAGACATTAAGATTTCTAACAACATTAAACAAATATAGACAAACACACTAATAAACTAATAGAAATATGGCAGACACACAGAATATGTGCTGGCAAGTGTTTGCAACTGTGACCTATCAACTTCAAAGTTAATAAAACCCAACTGCAGTTCAGTGCAATGTGTTTAAGATGGCAGTTTACTTTGGCTTGTACTGTAAATTACATCAGTGCTATCGAGATACTTTATTAAATTAACACCATTTATAAACTGTGAGTCATCATCAGTCAACATCTGTTCCAAGATTGATTAGCCAACATTTTGTCAAACATCACAGTTGTTGTGTTGTGTGAAACCTTCTCTAAACAGGTTCAAAGAAAGTAAAGGGATTTTAATGGAAATACGATGTCATACATAATTTTCATAAACTGGGAGTAGAACATAGATACCTGGTTTATTTGACAACACATTTGACTGTGGTTTCACATCAGCTTTCACTGGTCACGCCATTTTTGTTAGACATGTGACTCAGGTGTCAGGTGCAGGGTATATTTGCATTTCACAGACAAGTATGATTTCTTACTTTCCATAAATAGTATCATCGCCAACAGTTTATGATCCAAAATGCTGTGAATTTAGAAATAAAGAGCTCAAGAATCCATTCAGTAATAACAGCTAACATGTCCAATTTACAACTGGCATTGTGTAATCTGTGAACGTTTCAGCTTAAAATGAAACTGTACGTGACATAGGTGTTTTCTGTGGGGAATATATTATTTTAAATTCTTGTCATGGTTGCAAACTGCTCATGAAATAAATATTAAGCATTTTGTGAATTCACAAAGAAAAATAAAGGTCATAAAAGTCATCCTGATTCTGATTGTTAACCAATGTGGCTTAACTATTATTTTCAAGTCAGCCAATAAGTCCCGAGACAGATCATAAAATGTCCCAAATGTCCCCCAGATATTTCATAAAACTCTTATGTGTTATCTAGTTGTGTTTCGTCATATGTTCACAAAAATGTCAAGTGCTTTTGACTGCTGTTCTAAGCTGAAGCAAACTGAAACATGGGTATCTGAAGCTCTCTAGTGGACAAACATGGAAGTGCAACAAGCTGCCAACACTGTTGACCTTCTCAGATCTCTTCTGTGTAGCTTTTGCACAAATAGTTTCATGACATAACTCTCTTGTTTGTAATGAGTTGAGGCAACAAAAGCCAAAATATATAAATTGTTTATATCAAAATAGTTGACCGAGTCCCCATGATGTAACTGTGAGAACGGATCTATCCTTTTATTATGACAGAGGAGCCATTTGATCTCTGATATCAGAGGTGTGAAAACCTGCAAAAGTAAAATGCGTGATTCTTCTTGTGCCTTCATAACAACATAGTCTGGGCAGGACATGTGCTGGTCCATGTGAGTCCTTGTCCTGCCTTTTTCTTCCCTCCATCCATCCATGTCAAATAATATGCTTCACCTAACACTGAATAACCTGCATCAGCAGAAGCAGGGGGGCTATAAAGCCCACCTAAACACCCATTTTCTCACCCCTCACCTTCTACCGTCCTTGACTCTGCCTTCTTTATATGTAAAGTGTATGTGGAGATGGAGGTAACTGAGGATCAATAGGTTCCGTCAGTCACTTCCAGCCTCTACCTGGATGTTGGCAGAGTTTCAGCAGTAGCACGTGTGTGAGAGTCTGTTCCCACTCAGGCATGATGAATGAACTGGACTGTAATCTACGCTGGTGATCTGATTGTATTCACACCCATGTAATAGAAACATGACCCTCGCTGGAATAAAAAGGTGAGTCTGTGTTCAAAGTCAAAGTGTTCGTTAAGGACAAAATATCAAAGGTCAGTCTATATTTATTGACCAGATCAATGCCAGATTAAAGGTCCAAGTCACGCCTTTGGACATTTGGTTGGAAGGAAAAAACATGACCGGATGCACGGCTACATTTTGGCCAGTCCCAGTCATGGCAGCTGTGGGAGATGCTGGGTGTTGGCAGGCAGGCGTGCTCTGGGAACAGTCAGGGTTATGTACACATACTGTACACGTGCCGCAGAGCAAGTCTGAACCAAATAACACACATGTGCTAAAAAAGGAAACAGATGGACAAATATAGCAGTGGAGAGTCGTGCAGTAACAATATTACATAAGACATTTGTAATGTAAACTAAGAATAGAAACACTGTAGTTTCCCTGTTTTTACTGCAGTAGTTTTATGAATAAATCAGGCTGCCAATATGGTTCTCTAATAAAGTCTAATGCTGTCTAATAAAGAACATATTATTTATACTTTTTTTCTGATTTGATTGTAAAATAAAGTGTGACTATATTTCCTCTCTCATTGACTCATTAGTCTGAACTCTTTTTCTCCAACCACTCTTTTTTCATGTAGTTTTGTCTATTTAAATTATTCATTATCACAATCTAAAACCCTTTATGAATCTGCCTTTCCCAGAGACATCTCTCCCTCGCTATCTCCCACTCTATAATCCAAACGGTCCCGCTGTCTTTCACTTGTTTCTGTCCCACTTGTGTGACTCAGCCATAATAACAGTTATCTGTAGTCACTGGAGAGCAGGGAAGCAAAGAGCATTGAAGAGGTTCACTGTGATTCCTTTCAAAGTATCTGAATGGACCATTAGTTTGTGTGACATAAGGTTGCTTTAAAAAGACTCCTGGAAATGTGAGAATTTTATTTTTCCACAAGGGCATCAAGCCATATTCAACTAGCCAGAAGGAACCGCAAGAACATCAATAACATTCATTTTTAATTTAAAGGTCCAATGTGTAAGATTTATGGGGATCTATTGGCAGAGTGTGCATATTCTACAGTAGTCCAAATATTAAATACATTTCTCCATGTTGGGGAAATTATTTCTCTCCCTTTGCCACCTTTAATATGTTTCTTTAACTCTTGCCAGACCTGTTAAAAATAATATGTTGTTATCACTGTTGATTCCCAGCCTTTCAGTATGGAGTTTGCATGTTCTCCTGATGTCTGCATGTTTCCTCAGAGTGCTCCAGTTTCCCCCACCATCAAAAACATGTATGTTGGGTTAATTTCTCTTGTCAGTGCCCTTGAACAAGGCACTGGCTTAGAACTGGAGTTGGTCCTCGGGCGCTGCACGGTGGCGGCGCACTGCTCCTGACTTAGAGCGGTCAAATGCAGAGAACACTCACTATATATGAAACAGTACACATTCTATGTATATCTGTGTATGAGACCAACAAACTTAATTTACCATTTACCATAAAGAGATATGCACCAATTAAAACAATTATATTCCTTTCTAATTTCTTTTCTTTGTTGTTTGTTTGTTTTTGTTTTTTTTTGTTTACTGTTGCTTTCAACTGTTGTTTGTTTGTGTTATTGTGTGACTTCAGTGAATCTAAACTAACCCTTTAAAACACAGACGTCACACACAATAACAATAACATAATCAAGGCAGGAGACCAGCAACACCTGTGTTCTGGAAGGTAAAATTGCTGTTTTTCCTTGAAAAGTTTGGTTGTTAAAGAGAAAGCAATTTTTGTCTTATATAACACAGGTTTCCAGTCAGAAAAGCTTGTCTGACTGCAAAGTAAAGCACTGAAAATTAAACTTAAACTGATGTTAAGGTGTTTAGGTTGCTAAAATACCTTTTGTTGCTGACCCTGTCCATAGCTGTTCATTGCTTTAGCCCCCGTGCAGGTACTTCTTAACCTGACACACCATCTGGAAAGCTGTCCATAGAAGCTGATTGGAAAAGGGCAGGCCCTTTCAAAAAAAAAAAAAAAAAAACACTGGGCAGGTAATTGGGTGAAGTGTCTGTCACATCTAATATGGGCTAACTTCAACCAATCAGATCAACTTGCCCTAACTGAAGCTGGCCGGCCAGCTTTCAGTGCTGTTCTTTGCTCTTCTGATGGTATCACAGTATCTATGCTAACCTCTTCAGAAGCTGCCATTGCTTGTTTGAGACGAGTCATTTCCATGGACGCTTCTCATTGTCAGCACACCTAAAACCACGTCTGTAGCTTCCAGTAGTCCCTCTGAGGACACTGATCGGCTCACACCCCCTCTGGTGTGGACACGGATGGATGGATTGGAGCCTGGCAACATGGATGCTCTCATGATCTTGTGAATCCAGTTAAAGTTAAATTACTTCCCTCTCTCTCTCCTCTCTCTTCAAATAAGCCAAAATATCCCTTAAAGTATCTGGATTTCGTAATAACTATGCTGTAGTGTGGGACACCTCTGAAGCTCAGTTGGTAGACAGCATGCACCCCATGTACTGAGGCTGTCAGTCCTTGGCAGCAGCTGCCAATTCGAGTCCCATTTGCTGCATGTCATCCCTCCCCTCTCTATCCCTTTTTCTGCCATATCTTCCACTGTCCCTATCAAATACAGGACCAAAAATAATCTTAGAAAAACTATACTATAGTGTGGTGAAGGTAAATTGTAACCATTGCTCCTTTAAATCTGCATCAGTGTGGAATAAAATACAGTAAATGTCTGTTCTTGAAGTACTTTTGTCTGCCATTTATTTCCTTTGTTTTTATATTGTGGGCAGTTAAAGAGGATGACAGGAAATTACAGGGGGAGGAGGAGGGATGACATGCAAATAAAGGCTCCAGCCAGACTCAAACTGGAGATGTTGTGATTAGAGTGCCACCAGAACGCCCTAACGATTGTTATCTTTAACTAAACAGTTTTACTGTAGCTGTCAACCCCATTCAATCCAAAATGTGTCAGAAGTTCAAACCCAACTCCTGGTCTGACCCTCCGCCATGCTTCAGTGTCACATGATGCTGTTGATTTGTCAGTTTCTCTTGGCTGGTTTAGATGACATCATCTTGCACCTCTCTTCACTTCAGTATCTCAGCTGCCCGACACGTTGTCAGGCACATTTCACATCTGTCTCCTGCTGATGTGAAGCATGCTGGGATCCTCCGGGTGACTGTCTGGCACTCCCTCCGGCCTTACCTCCTCATCATCCTCCCTGTCGCTCTCAGCACTTTTCACACTTCTCTCTTCCTCACAACTGCTTCGTGTTCTGGCAACAGCCTCTCAGAATCTTTAACGTGAACAGATTATAATTACCGAGAGGAGGATAGCATTACAATGCAGTAATGTCTGAGTTTAATCTCACCGATTAGATTAAATTCAGTCTCTATTTTAAATTTTCAACAGGTAACAAACAAATCATGGTTTCTAGTGCTGTTTTTCTTAATTTGGAGTTTAATTTGCTGAAATAATTCTTACAAACTGTATCTAGCTTTTATCAATTAGAATAAATAAAGAGACTAAAGAATGCAAGTAAAAATCAAACAGTAGCACAGTTAAAGCCACCAAGAAGACAAACAACTAGTTTCCACCTTAACTGACTGACAGCAGATGTCAAAAATAGGATTGGGATGTTTTGTTGAGTGCTTTTTTAAAAATATCTACCCCTTTGATATTTTTTCTTTCTAGCAATTATTTTAGACTGTAGTGAATCAATGTCACTAATAAGAGGCTCTTATCAGTCAACTTTTGATGTGGGTATAAAAAAAAAATCAGCATATGAGGTTAATTTGATGAACTTGTTTCATAGTCAGTTTACAAACCAACATTTCACCAACAGGAAGCTGAATTATCTTAGAAGTGCATTTTCTGTTAAGGGCAGTGTGTGTGTATGAGTGTGTGAGTGTTGCATCTGTCCATCTTTCACCGGCTGAGATTCAAAATAAGTAGGATCATTTAATGAAAATCTTCCAAGCAAGGGAACAGGTTACATGCAGGAGTCTACAGTGTAAGTGTTCGAAGAACAGAGTGTTCACACAGGCCTTTTGTAATACATAATGGACAAAATATAACATTCTTACTAACAGTCTCATGACAGAAAATGGGTATGGTGTCCTTGAAAACAAAACATCTTATTCTGTTACTCTGTGGATTGTCAGTTCCTCCTTTCAAGGGTGCAGCTTCTTCTTCAACACAGTTATTTCAGTTCATACAGTTCAAACAGGATATAAAGTATAATATTTTTCTGATAAGCGTACATTGGTATCAACCATGTCATGCCAGCTTGTTGAGAAGGGGGCTAAATTACTTCCAAATTTAGGCTAAATTTTGACAAGAGTAAACTTGATATCTGAATAAAAAATGGGTTCAGTGAGTCCCTCCTTTATAGACGTGCCTTCTTAATGCTAATCCTATGCAATTTTGGGCAAAAACCATGCAGTATATAATAGCGTATTTGAATATTTCTGCATACTGGGGTCTCTAAACAGTATTAGAATTGCATAAACAGGTTATGACAGGAAAGCTCAGATTCTTCTGGATTCAAGAAGCTCAACTGTATTAATGTGTGATGATTTTAGTCCCCATCTTTTGAAGCTTTGACATGACAAATGTTATTTGTTGGAAATCAATTCAGTTACTGGGGGTGATTGACTCAGTTTTGCGCCAAAACATTAACCTTCTGAATAGCTATGAGTTTCTCCAAAAATGTAAATGTTGGGACACTGTGTAAAACACATAAGAACAGAATGCAATGATTTGTAACAACTTTTCAACTTGTATTCAACCAAATACAGGACAAAAACAAAATATTTGATATTCACACTTTATTGTATTTTTGTGAAAATATATTTTATTGATGTCTGTAACAAGGTGGGACAGAAGACTGGGAAAGTTGCAGACTGCTCAAAAAACACCAGTGTGCTGTAGTGCACATTTCATATTGTTTTTTTAAAATAAAGCATGTTCTGTTCTCTGAGCTAAAGAGGAAATGAACCAACGCTGACTTTAACAGCCAGCTGTGAAGGCGTCATGAAAGATACAAAAAGGCTTTGAAGTCAAAGTTCTTTGCTAAAGAGGAGCGGTTTGAGATCCTGGTTATACTGATAAAAGTTCTGTCTAAATAGCTGCAGAATTACCTGTTGCATGTAAGATTTATGCACGACTAAAAATTGACAGGGGATGAGTTAGCCCCCACAGACTGAAGCCCTCCTCGTTGATGATTCATGGCCAGTTTGAACGTGTATAAAGAGAACTGAAAGTGGGCAGGATTTACTATTTGCAGCAGGGAGTGAATTAATTCCAAGCCCTTCATCACTGAAATAAAAGAGGGATGGCTTTTCTGTTGTAGCTGTGGCCACCTTCACTTAGATTGCCTTTATTTAAAAGCACTTGTAAACATCAGGATGTGTGCCCATGCATGCTGGGCCATCCTCTCCCGGTGAGACACACAAGCCTTTGTGCTCATTAAAACAATTCTTGTTTGATGGCTTCGTGATTCTGCAGCTTCCCTTGGGGTAAATTGCACAGCTCTATAATGGGGGACAGAGCTGTAAAGCTACAACACTGCAGTTAATATTTCCTTAACTGTCAGTATGCCAGAAGAAAAAAAGCTAGAGCCATAAGAGATGTTTTCTGGCATCAGAGAAGTTTCAAGTCCAGGAATGCTCTGTTACTCTCACTCTGGCAAAGGGCCATCATTTAGATGAAGGCCAGATGGATGAAACTAAAATATCAAATGAGTAATTTTGCTTTCTGTTCTGTACATCACTGTATGTTCAAACTGCATCTAAAACTGCAGATGCCAGTGAGACAAAAGCATCCTGAGGTGACGTTCAAGCTCATCACACAACTAAGTTCATATGGAGGCAGCTCATAAAAACATAAACAAAATATGATAATGCCACTTAGTTATAGAGCATCATGGTTGAGATTAAATACAACAGATTACAAGTCTGTTCCTCAGCCTACAACGTCAAACTCTTCATTCTCAGACTGTAAAATATAATGAGTTGGGTGTACTCAAAAAATTATGCAAACTCATTGTCTGAAAAAACTAAGTAAAGTTGAGATTTTAAAGTAAAAATAACTTGTTTATTTTGAGTCCACAATAGTTAGACTAACTTGTTTGTTTTGAGTAGACAGTACTTAGACTAACCTGTTTATTGTGAGTGCACTGGAAGCCAGGAATAAATGTGAGCAGATGATAACATGGACGAGGAGAAAGAGAGTCAGATTCACTAAGTGTTTATGATCTACATTACACAGGAATATAAAAGCTACTCATTAGAGTTGGTTTAGGAGGGTAAACATTTTAGTGCTTTTACTCCAGAAAAACCACAGCTCCCCTATTTACATGCATTTGTTTACAGGCCAGTCTTGACCAATCACACATGGCAGCAACGTTAATATACAATCTCATGGCCAATGCAACATCTATGTATATATATTTATGTTTCTACTCTAAAGTTTGATTTATCAGATGCATGCCATCATATGATATGATACGTAAAATTTATAAATATTTATAACGGTGAAGGTGTGGAGGTAAAAAAAGACTTTCCTTTTCTTCAGAGCAATGATATCTAGTGTGTGTCTAGGGTTAATGTGAGCCTTAAAGCAACAGGATCACACGCTGATATACCAGTTAATTAAGTGCGCCTGTGCAATGTAACAGCCACTTTCTCAGTTTTCACCAACACTGTAAGTGAGGTGTTGATTATCTCCTAACCTGTATTTAATGGAGATGTTCTATGGAATTGCATTATATTGAAAAATGTTTTTAAAAATGTAATTTTATACATCCGTCTTTATTGTAATCACGTGTCAAACATGTTAAAACAATTAAAATTAAAACACAAACAAAATAAGTAGGAGTAAGTAAGAGGAGATGTGCAAAAATGCATTAAAGGATTTATTTATGGATATTGCAGTGGGGAGTTTTTGTAAGTTCTCTTTTTGGCCAGAGGTACTCTGAAATGGCTGCCTGATGCTATTAGCTGAAATGAGTGGTGACGGGGGTGTGAGGGGTCATTAGTAATGGAGTCTGCCTTTCCTTTTACTGCACGACTGTAAAGGTCTGAGAGTTGGCTTTGAGAGTTGCCTGTGATTTTGGTTGCATTCTTGATGATTCTTGCGAGTTTTTTCTTGCTTTTTTTCTGTGAGGAAGTGGTACCAGGGTGCAATCTTGAGTGTGAGGACTGATTCAACTGCTATACTGCTGTTAAAATGTCTTGTTTTCAGTTGTATATGTGAATATTTCTGTAATTCTTCTGGTAAAACAATTACTTTTGGAGCATTTTGATATACTGCCTGAGTTTTAATAGATATGTTTGTCAAGAGATTGATGTTTTTCTGTTTCCTGCTGTGCATACGATCTACTCTACCGGCCCCTTTCATGTCGATGACTCAGACTGAGTAAATAGACTGAACCGAAGAAAGAGAAAAAATAATTAATTTAAAAAACAGCAAGGATAAAAATCTCTGGTTTATTCATCATGTGTGGGAGAGGGACAGAAAGATCTTGAGAGACAGACAAAAAAAGACAAAGAGGAGGGGGGGTTGAGGTCACTTCCACCTTGAAAAAAACCTCCTCACGCACACACACACTTAAACACGCACACACACACTTTTCTTTTCCATGAAATTTATAGCTGTGCCTTTTACTGACCTGCCTCTCTGATTAATTTCTTTTGTGGTGCTGTCAGCTGGCTCTTTTTCCTGGGTGCCACACACACTTTGACACACGTGACTGTGGCTCTGAGCGCGACACACACGGACGAACTGGAGACCTTGGGCTTCAACATCCTGCAACACACTGAGAGTCACTTACATAATAATGAATTCTGTCATTTAATTACCCAAAAGCTGCATCAAGGCAAATTCATAGTGATAATGTATATTTAAAAAATGGTCAGGCTAAAATTTTGAGAGAAGTTAAGAGCTAAAAATAAATTCAAGTGAGTAGAGAAGCAATGCTGTGGTGACATGTAGTTTTTGAATAAATTCAATAAATTGGGAGCATTTGTATTATGTCCTTTTGACTTATGTTGTGTGTCTAAATCCCCTTTATAAAGAGCAAAGATGTGAATAATACACTAAATACATGTACAACTGAGATCATGAAAGAGTTTGTGTATATTTATATATTTTTAAAGGGACAGTTTGGCTTTTTTGTGTGTGCCTGTATGAGATACTTATCAATAGTCCAGTATTTCACACAATAAAATTATTAAAGGAATAATACAGGATGGAGAACTGATGCCATTATATTGAGATGCACCAGGCTGTTGGTGTGGTATAAAGAGAATGATGTCCACCTCCGGAGGAGGTGGATGGATGGACAACTTTGTCTTGCGAGTCACTTCACTGACATCATGTGACATACGTAATGTAACATAGTTATTATGACCCCAAACATGGTCTTATCCTAAACCTACCCAACTAGTTTTTGTGCCTAAGCCTAGCCGCTTTCACAGCATTAACAACATATTATTGAAGGTTTTCTGGCAGCATCTTATACAGCTGCTAAAGGTCACCTTGTGCTTCAGTATGAGGCACCCAGAGCGTGGCTAAGCATCGGTATGTGATGAGTGGGGATGTTACGTCTATGAGAAGTAACCCCATCCATCAGAAATTTCCAGTTAAGGATGTACATGTTTAATAACCTGCTTCTATGCGTCATAGAGCAGGTCACATTCAGGCTGTATAATTGCATGATTCTTTCCTTGGATGAATATATCACCTATCAACAGTGGGCTGAAAACATCGCCAGCTGTTTTTTTTTTTTTTTTTTTTTTTTGGCCAACGTTTGGGGCAATATTTGTCATTTTATTTTGCAAATGTTACAGTCTGTAGAGTGACAGCTGCTGCAACGCTTTCTCATCCAGCGGCACAGCACACACCCACTCAACCAGACCATGAATGCACTGAGCTGGCTGAGAAGTGAGAGGTAAACAGCCTGCAGGGTATGTTGAATTAATATGCAAATCCTGTCATAAGAATAGTAAGTACAACATTTAACATTTCCTTCGTCATGTTTATTATCTGGAAAAAGGCACTCACTACATTAAATGTGATCTGTTCATAAAATAAACTGTACACAACAAATGGTCGCTCACAGGTCATGGTCATGGAAAGGTTAATGATATTCATATCAGATCAACAGGTTACAAGTACAACCAGTGCGTGTGTGTAATTCAGATTTAGCTTTGTGATACATGAATTAATTCTGTGAAATTTAAAGTAGGTGTTGGATAGTATTGTCAGTGCCGGCTTGTCATATGTTTGAAATCATATCAGTAAACCTCTAGGAACTACAGGAAAACACATTCAGAGAACAGAAATAAGAAATAGAAACATATTTAGTTCGTATTTTACAGTTCAATGGAAAACTCAAGTGCTTGGCTGATATAAAAAGGAGTAAACACAGATGCAAACATGCTTGGTGAGTACAAAATCAACAGCTTTCATTCAAATTCATTAATTAAAGTCATTTAAGCAGAAGACATTTGTGTTAAAGTGAATGTCATGTACAAAAAAAAGTGTCTTCAACATTGCTGACAATCTCATGGCCAAAGGTGATTAAACATGTGTCTGAATTCCAGCTCAGTGTTAATAAAAAAAAAAAAAAGAAGAAGAAAATTGTACTGGAATAATTTTTTTCACCAAATATGACTAGAAGCAGTACATTTCATTTTATTCAAACCAAAAAAAGAGACATTATTACAGCTGCAATTTCAAGCTTTCAAGTTATTTTCTGTCAATTAATTGCTATGGTTGTATTTTAATAACTGTGCACAATCAGTGTGAATATTTTTCATCAGCTCTTAGTATGCAGTATTTTATGCCCTCGGGCTACATTTTCAAAGTCACACACCATGAAGGAATAATTGTACATGTCAGCTAGGTAAATGCTCGTATTGTCTATTGATCCAGCAGTAACACAGCCACCCGCCCAGCAGTCATTAAACAATGGAAGTCCTTTTGTAGCAGGCCACTGAGCTAAAAATAGCCAGCACGGTATGAGATGACAAAGCGCAGATCAATAATGTTTCTGAAGATGGATGAGATGAAGCTAGCTCTTGGGAAGAGATCCTGCCCACATTGTTAAAAAATACGATTCAACATTAGCAGACAGCCGTAGCCCAAGTGTGTTGTAACAGGGCTGAAAGACAACGAAGCTGCAAAGATCGCTCCTGTAGAGATATAAGTAGCCCATTCTACAGTAACATCCGATATGAGGTATTTAACTACAGCCTCTTCTGTCTCTTCAGTTCATTCATTTTTGGCAACACATTTTCTTCCCATGGCTATGGCACGATGACTGAATTTCCTGGGAGCAGTTCCAATCTAAGCATAGGAAACAGAAAGGCACATTTCTTGACTTCTCAAAGGACATGCACTCTTGTTCTGTGTCTCTGTCTCTGTATCTGTCACTCTGTTTCTGTCACTGAATCTTTCACTCTTGTTCTGTTTCTGTCTCTGAAGAGCTCTTCTGTTCAATATCTAGTCGTTCTCATCTTTGGCCTGTTCTGGTATGAACCCGTTCAACTTTGAGCGTTCCTTTGCGTACTGTGACAGGTTTGTCAGACTGATGTTTCCCTCTTTTCTCTCTCCCATCTCCTCATCCGGCTCCCTATCTTCTTCTTCTTCTTCTTCTTCTTCTTCCGTCCTCTCCTCTCCCAGCATGGCACTGCCATTGGTTATGCCGACACTCGCCCGGCGCGCATCTTCGGTAATGTTCCTTCGCAGCTCGCGGTTCTTGTTCCGTCTAGCCAGCTTGGTGAGAGATCCGAAGCGCAAGTTGAAGAGAT
Source organism: Lutjanus erythropterus (assembly GCF_056507025.1). Lineage (NCBI taxonomy): Eukaryota > Metazoa > Chordata > Actinopteri > Lutjaniformes > Lutjanidae > Lutjanus > Lutjanus erythropterus. Next base: position 17,221,195 of record NC_139334.1, read on the forward strand.
TCTCCTCTGATGAAGATGCCGTCTGGGGCGTTTGCTCGCTCCCCTGATGGTCGTAAGGCTCGCAGGCACCCTTCAGCCGCAGGTTGTTGAGCTTGGTGTCGATGCTCTCCTGGGAGGAAGTCTTGAAACGGCCAGCATCCAGGCTGGCGAACAAGGCCCGTTTCTCTGGAGACAGCATGTCCAGGGAATGAGCTCGCTGCTCCAGGCCAAGCTGCCGGCGCTCCATGCTGCGGATGGTGGCGGCCCGCTGGAGCTTGTCATGGATCTCAACACTCAGGCGCCGCCGTGTTTCACGGAGCTCTGCTCGTACATTTGCTTTCCACTCAGCTGCGTGAGCTTTAAACTCTCCAACCTGTGATGAGACAGTAGTAAAGAAAGGATGAGGAAAAGATTAGGAAAGCATATGGGACATCATGTCATTGTGTTAAACTACTGTTTCTATAAGGTGTCATGATTTTTGAGTTTTGCTGATCCTTCCCTCTTGTTTCTGTTGCCTTGACTTCCTGCCTTTCTTCTTTTTCCTGCCTTTTTATTTCCTTCCTTCTGATTATTTTCACCTGCCCTCACCAGTGCCTTGTTATCCTCCTTGTCTCTAGTGTATTTAGTGTCGTGTCTGTTAACTCTGTCTGTATGTTGAGCTCCCTAGTGTTCCCTTGAACACCTTTTTGAATTTCTTCCTAGTGTTTTTTTCCTGTCAGTGTTGTTTGTAGATTCTTTTTCCTGTTTTTGGACTTTGTATTTCTGGTTCCTCTTTAGGATTTGTACCTTATGGACTTTCACTGTAAAACTCAAAACCATAACCTTGTTTTGAGAAACTTGCAGTCTTGCACTTGCACTCAAATGCCCCCTTTGCTGCGTGTCTTCCCCCTAGCCTAACTCAGTCTTTCTTCCTTTCTATCTTTCTTTTTCTTTAAAGAGCAAAGAAAAGTCTCACTATGAACTTGTTTTGTAGTAAACACTACATGTTTTTTTTATGTTCAAAGTAAACACCATATCCCAAATATGATCAAAAACAGGATAAGGTTCAACACCAGATTATTGGTGCCCATGCAAACACACTCAACTGACAAATTTCACTGGTTTGAAGTAGGCGGAGCTGAGTTGGAAAAAGGTGATGTCACATTCTTCTGTGCACCAGTCAACATTTCAAAAGACTCCAGCAACATTTGTACCCAATTTGTCTCAGCTCTGGCCCTCATCAGGCTCAACCCAGCTCTGAAGGACAGAGACGAAACACAGTGGTCTGAATATCAAGTTGTTTGCAGGTCGTTGCAGGAGTTTTACCTTTCTGAGCCCTTTCCCTGTTCTCCATGCACCTTTAGAAGTAGGTGAAATGGTGCGAGAAAACAGTATCTGCTTCACCAATCAGGATTTAGAAACATTTGAATCAAAAGTAATCAAAAACAGTTGTGGGCTTGTTTGCGTAGGCATGCAGAAATGTCAATCAAATGCGATCAAACCACAACCACACAGTCCTGATGGAGGAACATTTTTTGATGGTTGCTTATTTAGTAATGCAATAGAGAATACTTTTCAAGGACTTTAAAATTAAAAAGAACATGATAGAAATCTGTTTGTGCTAAAACTGACAGGCCCTGCACTGAGCTCCTATTCTATTTCATTCTAGTGAATGAATACAATAAGTCTCTTCTGTCTGGACATCTTGAACACCTCAAACAATAGCAGCCTGTTACACAGCATTTTGACAAGGTCTTAGCAGCAATTAGCAGGCAAAACAAGAAAGCAGACAAAAGACACAGGAAACAGCAGCTGTGTGACCTTTTATTTCAACCTCTCTAATGTAATACTGAGCGGTGTAATTGAATGAAGCCCACCTCCTCTTTGGTCTTTTTAGACAGCACTCGAAGCCAGTCTCCTATCATGCTGAGGACGGCCGCAAAGTAGGCCAAACCCACCAAGATCCAGAACCACACCAGAGGCTTGTACCACCTCATGTATTCGATCTTACTGTTCCCACCTGGAGGTGAAGGAAAAAAAAAAAAACATTACAGTCAGCAAAGTCTGCAGAACGTTTAATCATCATCATGAGAGTGAACTATCATTGTACCTGCCACGTAGTCTCCTATTCCCACTGTGGTGAGAGTGATCACAACAAAGTAGATGGCCTCCAGTGCGGACCAGCCCTCGGTGTGTTTGAAGATGACAGCAGGGATGGTGACGAACACGATGCACCCAGCCAGGATAAACAGGATGGTGGACGTCACTCTGATCTTAGTCTGGCTGATCTGTTTGTGTTTTTGCTGTGAAAAACAAATATGAGATGCTATTAGAGCTTCTACAAGCAATTAAAAATTATAATATGATGGTGATAGTGTGATGAACAAAGGCCCAAAGGCACTGATAAATGAAACTCTGATATATTTAGATATCCCATTGGAAAAAAGACTGTCATTAAATTTTGAATAACGCAATCTTAGAAATAAAAATGGAATGAACCTCCTATGAAAGGTTCCAAAGGAGAACCAGGGTAGGAAAGAACCTTTTTAAAATGTCTACCAGCCACTGACAGACAAATGTTCAAATTCACCAGCTTCTCAATATAAAATCATTAGAAATCCAGTTCCATATTTTATCAGCTTTTGGGTGGTGGCTGGTACTGAGGAGAACCCTTCAGTGGTGTAATGGTTCCACCCAGAACCCTCTTTGGTGGTTCTATCCAGAACCGTTCCACCTTCCAAGGTTCCACTGGAAAGTTTTTATGTTCCAAGAGTTTGTCAAGAACACACTTTTTATAGTCCATCTAGAACCCACCCAGGGGAGAACATTTTTATGTTTTTTATCTAGAACACGTTCAGCGGGGTTAAACAGAACCTTTGTATATAATTTAATATAATTTAATTTTATCTAGAACACACTCAGGGGGTTCTGCCAGGAACCTTTTTATTTTTTATCTAGAACTAATCCCAAGTGGTTCTACTGAGAACCCTTTTATATTATGACTCAGAAAACCAGTTGCAAAAATCTTCCTTCCGAAAAGAGCGTTTTGGATGAAAAGGGTTCTTAATGCAACCCTTAGTTTTATAAAGAACCCATGACAAACCCATTCTTCAAGGGTTCTTCAGAACCAAATGGTTCTGGGTAGAACCTCAGCCCTTCGGGTCGAACCCTTTTGCAATGCGTATTTCTTAGAGTGTGCTTTCCATCCTGGAGCGCACTGTTACTAAGAACTACAAACCACCAGAACAAACAAACAAGTCAACTCACTGTGATACATGCAACTCACCCTGAATATCTTCTCAACTCTCAAGATGCTTTTCACAAAGATTGTCCCCAGCTGGTCTCCAATCCCCGCCAACAAGAAGCCAAAGAGAGGGATGCCAAATATGGCATAAAGGATGCAAAAGATTTTCCCGCCTTCCGTGCTTGGAGCTATGTTTCCATAACCTGTTAAAACAAGCGAAACACAAAGGAGAGCAGAGAAAGAAAGAAAAAAGACGGTAAATGAGTGAAGAAATGTGACATTAAAGGGCACCTTGAGTATTTTTCCACCTGGGCTCTGTTTTCACAAGTTTTTGGGACTAATGGGGACAAAGATTTTTGAAATTGGTTTCGTGTTGAGCAAGAGCGCTGCAGTGGTAATGCTTTTGGGCAATTGGTGAAATGTCGAAGTATGTCCACAAAGCAGGCTTGTTGTGCCACCGACAGGCTCAGACTGTTATTCTAAGTGTCTGACAGAATTATGGAAAGAATCTCTATAGAGGTTAGTTATTTGTGTGTGTGTTTTTGTTTGTTTGTTTTGGTTTTTGTTAAAGATTAAGATCCCTTTTGTTTAACCAGAAACAGCCACTTTGTTGTTTTCCCCAGAGTCACCAGACTCCATTTATAGAAACATTTTATCATTGTAAAACACTAGGGCTGTCCCTGACTAGGATTTTTTCAGTCAAATCAGATTTAGCCATACAATACAATACTCAACAATGTGTTCTATATGGTATGATATTCTAGGTTTTACCACTAAGACTTGCATTTTAATGCCTTTCTTTGTCATCTGCGATGTGAAAACATCACATTTTCACACACAAAAAGTGAAATTGTTCTTACCTGCACGCTCAGCGCTCCTTTCTTGTTAAACAAAACATATCTTACTTTTTCAAAAAAAGGTCTCAATTGTGTCCATAATGTTGTCAGACACTAACGATAACAGTCTGAGCCTGTCAGTGGCAAAAACTAGCACAAGCAAACAAGTAAGCATCACTTGCCCTGTGTGTTCCACAGTGTGTTCTGGTGAGGTGGCTGACAGTACGTCAGATGCTCCGTTATCATTTTTCCTGTTTTGCTTCAATCCCTGTTAGTTTTGTGGTTTGTAGTCATCTTGAGACTCAGTTTGTTGCATTGTTGCATTGCTTTGAACAATGACACAACTAAGGATCAAACTAAGAATTTATGATTTACCTTATTCATAATTCCTATTTTGAATTTTTTCCCCGCATTATCTGTTTTACACTGTTATCGTAATGCACACTGACAGACAAAGAGTAAAAAAAATGATGGGGCGCAGCACTATAAAACACACTTCATTCAAACTTCCCAGAAACAAAATAAAACTCATCAAAAATGTCTTGGCTCATCTTCCCACAGCTCCAGCAATCGGCAGCTCTAGTCTGCATGAAATAAACCTTCGAAATCACTGAGTAAGATGTGAAAATGCTCTGGCTATATGTGCCGTTTCTCGCTGCTGATTCTCTGATGTCCAACCTCCCCCTCACGCCTCTCCCAATATTACCCCCAAAAAGGTTATGATGCAGCCCATTTTGCAGCTGACTGGCTGCAGTGGTCTCAATCAAAACTGGACTGACTTCAAAAATTGTTGTCTCTGTTGGTCACGTAGATACAAAAACACTGGTAAATAGAGTCCAGGCTGAAAAACACCAAAGCTACCTTTTAAGGACAAAACACACAGAATTCAAAGGAAGGCTGTGGTGAGGAGGAAGCAGAGGCGATGGAGACTTAAGAGTAAAATGAGAAGCAGAAGAAGACAATTAAGATGTTCTTATGCAACATAATCAATTGAAGTCCTTATGTAACGCCTGGGAGTTTGCTGTAGCGGGGCTCTGCAGTAAATAAGCTCTGCGAGTGACAATAATTAGGTTTCCTTTAGAGATAATTTCATTAATTATGGCCCTACAGTGACAGAGCGACAGAGTTCAATGAAGAAGCCAGCAGGACGGGACAAAGCATACAGTATATTTTATCCAGTCCCTCCCACTTTAACCTGTTCTGATTAGATTATGCATTGTTTCATTAGTACATTTATTTCCAATTTATTTTCTCTGTTGTGTTTTTCGACATTCAAAGAATTTTATTCAAACAAAGTTGAGCATGTATAGAGAATTAATGTGTTCTGTAAGTGTTAGGTAATTTGAATCTGGAGGTTTTAGCTCTTGTATTCTATCTTAATATATTTCATAATAACATATCTGGTCAGTGAAGGAAATGATGCTACTGAAAGCTGAGCAGCATATTAGAAATGCAATAATTAATTAAATCTCTGGTTTGTCACTTTCATTTAAGAAGCATTTTGGATCACAAATCATTAATAACATGTATACAAAATAAAAGCAGGAAAACCTTTTAAGAGGAAAATAGCAAATAGAGAAACTTTTACATTAAGTAAAAGCACATGTCTATGTAAGCAGTGTGTCTTTTGCCATCATCCTTGATAATGTTGGTCTTCACAGGTTGTTAAATCCCACAATGCTTTGGCTCTCCATCATTTAGCAGCAGCTCATGGGGGCAAAGGGATTTGTAAAACTCACCTGAGGGCAGCAGTAAGAGGGAAGGATTTACAGCTTAACAGAGATTTGTAATGAGAGAACACCTTTGACAAACTGAAAGGATAAATCCCATCTAAACCACAACCAAAAATTATTTTTGCCCATTATTCATACATTTATAAGCTTGCGTTGTTTTTTCTGTTTTCACATGTATGCCAAATGTAGACAAGACTGCAATTCTTCTATAAAGATAACATTTAAAAAAAACTAAACTTATAGTTCTTAAATATAAATTTACATTACTTATCTTATAAATTAGTTAGTATAAATTTGTGAGTTTTAGCCATTTCTTCAATTATTCCACAAATTGATCGTTTGTTTATGTATATTACATAATTTATTCACATAATTAGCTATTTTATATCTTTTTTCTTAGTTTTAAACACTTAAACACTAATTTGGGCAGTTTTTTTGTACCATTTCTTCTATTTTGCAATGAATCAGTTCCACTTTCCTCATGTGACTCAGAGCAACAGGGCAGCATGAAGCTCAAAAAGCAATGACTGACAAACACAAAATTATTTCATTTCATTTCATCTATAGGCTCTTGCATCTTCTTCTTATTCCAGTTATCATCCAGTCATATGTCTGCAACAAGTCCATAATAAGTTTTTAATGTAACATTATCCAAAAGATTGGGGGACATTTTATCGTGATGAATTAAATGAAGCCCCTGAAAGCCTCTGCTCAGCAGCATATTAGCCAGTGCCATAGTTAATTAAATCTCTAGAACTACACCATAACAACAGGTCAGGGACACTGTGTTTTTTCCAGTCAATTAAATGACAGAACATTAGCTAACAGAGAAAAAATAGGAACTTTTCTTAGAATTTGTTCTGGGAGGAATGTGAAGGTAATGAGGCAGAAGATGAACATGTGCATCTGTTAAATGGCAGTTGTACTGATTGCCAACAACAGTAGATTTAACTGGTATCAGAGTATTTTAGAGGGGACTATTTAATACATTACCTATGGTCGTGATGACAGTTCCAGCGAAGAAGAAGGCACTACCCACGTCCCAGTAACTGGAGTTGTAGGCTGCATCTCCAAGAGGACTCACCCCTGCACTCACAGCATCTATGGCATGCTGAAAAAAGGAAAATAAATTAATTACAATCATCATAATTCTCATAAACTGAGGAATTATTCAGGGTTATGATGATTGCGTGCCGGCTCAGCTCATGGCAACAAACACACGTGTCCTGAAGAGAATGAGCACGTTAACCCGCCTCCTGCCAATGTTTACATGTTCCTGTGTACAGGTGTCTGTTACGTGTGTTCGTGTGTGACCCCCGCCACTGATTGCATAACACTCGTGAGGTAACTGAGGATAGATTGAGTGTGTCTATCTCCAGATCAACCTGGGAAGGTCACGCTACCTGATAAAAGAGAAGGAGAAATGAGGAAAAAAGAGCACTGAGATGGTCCTGAAAATTGGGGAGGGGAATATGAGTTAAAGAATTAATGAATCGTATGAAGCCATCTCATAAAACTGTAATAATATAGGTGGTAAAGATAAGTGGATGGAGTTACAATTAATTCAATATTATTCTATCTTAATAAAAGTAGTAGAATTATATTATGATAATATGATCATATCATGTTATCATGTTACAAAATGCTGCTGTCTAATGATTCCAGTAACCTTTAAAGTGACAATCTGGATGATTTAAAGTGGGATTGTATGAGGTACTTATGGATAGGCAGTATATTAAGTACAGAGGATGAAGGCTGACACACCCCTACCTTGGAGAAGCAGTGGGGAGTACCAGCACAGAAGCTATTTTAGTCACTTAAAAAAAGGCCCACTCAAAAGAATCAATATCAGTTTAAGTGTACACTATGTTTAGAATATTTTCAGCGCTTCACCTTGCTGTCAGACATGTTTTTTTGATGGGAAATCACCATTGTATGAACCAAATATCATCTCTACAAAAACAACCAGAATCTCTTATGAAAAATAGCAGTTTTACCTCTTACCTTTTAAAGAGGTAGTTCAGATTCATAAAAGTCACACAATAACACAAAGAAAGTGACTGATCAAGACAGCGGTAGACCAGTACAATCAGTACAATTACTGATTAGGTCTGTGGTGTCTGGTTGCTTCAGAGAAAGTGATATTTGTCTTATATAACAGTGGTTTCCTTGCAGAAAAAGCTAATTAAAAAAAAAAAAAAACATTATAATATCAATATATGAAAACACTCCTCCTGTGGACACGCTGTGCAGTAAATGTATAAGCACAAACATCTTGCATGAGATCTGCTCAAATTATTCGGATTCTCTCTCCTCACACAGAGCTGTTTCTGCACTCAGCATTTTTATCCAATTTGCATGTTTTAACAGTTCACACTGACTGAATCTACAGACTTTCACTTGCAGCAGAAGGACCTTTATCGCTCCTTTTTCTTCAGTGTCAGCCTTTTTCTTCAGTCCCCCAGCTTGTCTTTATCCCCACACTTGTGTAGTGTCAGGGAAACATTAAGAAGCCACAATGCTCTGCATTTACTGCATCATTATTCTCACTGATCTCCCTCTGTGCTCCATTATGTAGCCACGAGAAGTTTATCTACTTCCGTTCTTTTCACATCCTCTGTCTGTGAGCGTTTTTATGAGAAACTTATTTTATTTATCTCTGTGGAAATACAGTACGCTGTTAGAAGTATAGGTGTTAAGAACCATAAACTGTTCTTTGGCTTGTCCCTATTGGTTCCTGTTTGAATTTTTCATAAATGTTGCACTTGGAAGTGTTTCAGATAGTTCTACCAAGAATCCAACATAAAGGTTATACCTAGAGCCATCTGTGAAGGGTTCCACTAAGAACCCCAAATTAGAGGATCCACAGAGAACCCTTCCATGGTGTAATGGTTCCACCCAGAACCCACCCTGGAGTTTCTACCAAGAAGCTTTGTATATTCCATGGGTTTATCAAAAACACACAGAGGGAGTTCTATGTAGAGTCTTTTTATATACATTTTTTCTAAAACACACAAAGGGGGTTCTAATGAGACACTTTTTATATTCAAAAGCTTTTATCTAGAACCTTCCAGAGAAGACTTTTATATTACGGTACAAAAAATGCTTAACGAACCTCTAATGAAAGAGTTCTTCAGGGATTTCAGCAGTCCTCTTTTCAGAAGTCTTTGTCTTACAAAGAACCCTTGACAAACAATGTCTTCAAAAAAGGTTCTTTAAAAGCAAATGGTTCTGGGTAGAACTTCTGCCCAACAGGAAGAACCCTTTTGAGTGTAGTTTGAAATTTTGCCTCTGGGCGCAAATAAACAGTCCTGCATTAAAGTCACTGTGAGGGATGCCTTCAGTAAAAAATAGATTGGTGGATATAACATACAGCTTCTTCCTTCAGAGCAACCCCCTAATGTCTGCACGCAAGCTGTTAGTGAGATGCACGTCCATCTAATAAAATATGCATCAACTCTCGTGACATACATTTCAAAGCAGACAGAGTGGAGGACCACATCTATACACATGGCTGCACATGCCTACTCATAATCTTGCATGTGATTACCTCAGCGCCATCAGTGCAGCCCCCCTAATGAGACTGATTTTTGGATCTAAAATTAGCCAGTTACAGTGATGTTATTTCATAGGTTCTGGCAGACACAGCTCCTTTATAGGGGCGAAATCAAAGCGGTAATTAAAAAATAAACCCCAAATAACCTAATTCTGGAGTCGCGGGAGGACTATAAATAGCCTCACAATGTATCTGAATACTTTATGAGAGGCTCTATTTTTGTCTCTCGCCTCTTTCACAGCCAAGTTCACGCTGCATTAGAGATGAGGAAAATCCTCCTTCTTCACGTGCACTTTTGAGGCACGAGGATGGAGACTTTGATAGTTAATTAAGATGACAAATGGTGTTTTTGTTTCACACAAGCTCTCCTCCATTTTGAGAATCAGCACGCCAACGTTCTTTTTGCTAGACAATCATGACGGGCTCTTTTCCCACTAATATGTGTGTTTTCATTTTCCACACTGCAGGGCCATTAGAGAGCTGAGCTCACTCACTGCAGATCTTTATCCTCTCAGTGCGTCTCTCTCTACCCCACAGCAGGTGACGGCCGTGATCCAGCCAGCATGGTGCTTCACGCTCTCCTTCACCCACCCTCACTGTGAGCCGGTGCCAAGCCTCTGCAGCACTTTCACCATCACTAATGCCTCTATAGCTTTACTCAAATCAACCTTGAAACATTAAAGCTGTTCAAATGACTGCCAGAAGACTGAGGCCCGTCTCAGATAAGCCTGATCTGAATTTATCAGAAATGAGCCATGAGAACATGATCAAGTGCCCTCTAGGGTCCCTGCCAGTGGACAAAACATGATGATGTTTTATCAACCAAATGATTAATCAGTGAAACAAATAAATAATCACCAGTTGTTAGTTGCAGCCTGAATTCATGTATCTAGTGGATAAAACATGATCAAGTGCGTCACAACTTTCAGTGTGCTTGTGCTCTTTTTGTTTTATGCACCCTTGCCCCTCTGAGGACCCGAGTTTGTCACTGATTATGGAGCAGAATGGTTCCTGTCAGTTTCATAAAACTACATATTACACACAGTAACCAATTTAGTTGGTATACCTGTAAAACCTAATGCTATCTAATGCAGCAACTCATATATTCCACTTTTACAAAGAGAATAACGTTGATTGACAATGTGGGAGAGGTATTCATCTAACTCTATGTTAATTAGAGGTTGTAGTTTGCAGCGGTGCTTTGTATTGAAATGTGGTTTTAATATTCTTCCCCCTCGTGTTTATAAATGGTACAAAAATGGCTGCTGAGTGTAGGACTTTGTCACAGCACTAACATGTAGGCTGAATTTTAATTTTGTATAGGACCAAGGGACAGCTAATTTTTATTGTGGGGATCATGTGATTGCCTCTGTGTGTGTATGTGTGTATTTGCGATCAGTAGACCTGTAGCCTGTCCAGAGCTAATCTTGCATATTACTAGGACAAATAATTTTTTTGTGATTCCCATGTTTTTGCATTTTTTTCAGTTCATCCCACTCTTGTGAACGTGATAGCTTAAGAACGCCTTGGTACAAAAACATCCACTTGGACTCAAGGATGAGCTGATGGTAATTTGAGGGCCAAAGGTCACAGCGACCTCACAAAACATGTTTTTGTCTATAACTCAAAAATTCATACGCATATTAGAACAAAATTTCACACAAATATCAAGGACAAAATAATGAGGTGATGACATTTTACATCATAATGTTCAGCTCTCTATCAGTCCTCTGTACCTCTCTGTGAAAACAGTCTTTAAGTGAAGACAGCATTTTTTTTTTGCTGGAAATTATTCATTGAAATCCACATGTCAGTATAGTACATAAAGTAGTCAATATAGCAACTTCTATTTTGTCAAGAAGCACATTTAATATCTTGATTAAATTCCTTCAGTCTTTAATACATATATGAGTTTGGATAGATATTAATATAAATTGCACCTTTGCTGGTTGGCAGAAGCATATAACTGTGAGGCAGTAATTGCAGTTGTCAATATTTAGTAATTGTAATAGTATTTTCATTAGTTAGAGCACGTTGTGTAAACACCTGAGGAGTTGACTCATCATCAGTCGCTGTAACATTTTAATAAAGCAGCACAACTTTGACAGTGGTTCTCACTAACATCTATAAATCCAGATGTCTTAAAAAAAAACAACTGATAATCATGTAATCCATTTAATAAAAGCATGATGACGAAGCTGGTTGCGTGTCCTGACGTACTTCTCCTTCAGGTAGCTCAGTGTTTATACAGGTTTATTTGAAGGTAAGTGACTCATCAATAAATGAGGCTTGACTGGTGTCAATAGCGGCACGGCTCCACAGCACGCCACAGTGTGAGTCATCCCAACGGCGCTGGTACAGCCAATTAGGTCTGCTGTCTTTGTGGGCACGCAGTGGGTAGGTGGACAGCACGGATACTAAAGCAGGCATGAGGTCAACACACGAGTAAGGACACACACACATTAGGCCAACACATGCTGTGGAGCAAACCTTTCTCTAATACATCATTTCCTCCCATCTTATGGACACACATGCTGTGTATATATACACACACACACACATATTTCCCAAGGTTGCCATTTTTCTGTCTACTCCTCCACCAAACAGTCTGACAAGAGTGAGTCACCACTGCTGTGTCTCCATGGAGGACCTTTGTCTGAGTGACAGGCTTGACAAAGCACGAACAGCCCGATAACGAAACCCGTTAGAGGACCAGACAGACTCTTTGATGGAGTACTTGTGAAGCAGCATGTCTGGAAGGCCTTTTCTTGAGACAGCCGAGGAAAAAAAAATGTGATGTCAATGTGAGCTTCACACACGGCGTGATATTTGTTATTTATCGATTCTTGGGGCTGAAGTGCCATCATATCTAGAAAGAGTGATAAATCAATATTATTCCTTCTTATTTAAATGCACAATATGTAACATTTCTGTGTTAATATGTCTAAAATCGCTAAACATATTTATTTTGTTGAGTTGTGTACATACATAATCGCAAATGTTTCCAATAATGTTGAAACACAGAGAAATCTGTAATTTATTAAAGGTAACAGTGTGTTTCCTGCCAGCTGTTGCTAGCTATTACTGGGAAAGGGTTATGTCAGGTACGTTAGATAGTGAGGAAGGAAATCTGAAAAAGACTAAACGGAACGCGAATGAAACATTATTTAACCTCATCCACGAACAAGATTTCCACCTGAGACATGTTAGATTTCAGCTATGGTGGTTGTTTAACAGTAAACAACTCCCATGATCCCACACTACTTCACAACGTCATTAAAGAAAACAAAACATTTCAGTGATTACAATGTGTACTTTGGATGTAAATAAGGTGCCTGGGTGCATTTTAAAAAAGCTGAAAATAGAGCCTATTTATCTTTTTTTCTAGGTAGGATGTCCCTGGAACCTCTACAGAAGTCTGGGCAAAACCCCAGATGTCCTCAAGTCCAATAAATGTCTCTGGTGGTGGTAACTTAATATTTACCATAGATATGAGAATGGTATTGCTCTTCTTCATCTAACTCTCTGAAGAAAAGCTAATATCTAAGCATTCAATCATCTTTTGATATATTAAATTTGTCAGATTTGATGTTGTAAATGAATTCTGGGAAATTTCATAACTCGTTAGCTTTCAGTTGCTGCTGAGACATGCTGTCATACATCATTTCATGTATCTGAATCTGATCATTTGTCCAGGAGACAGTCTGGTCTATGATTCAGCTGCTGCTACTAGCACTGCTCTGCAGCAGGAGGTCTGTGACTGCTGGCCTGTGCAATGAATAATTGATTCCCTCCGGACCCCAGGCACACCATGCTAAAGGTTTTTATTTCCACACTTCTCCTTAGGAAATACTGTCATTGATTTTTTCAAACTCATGATAGCACTTTTGTGGCTCAAAGGTTGAGCACTGCAAGGGAAGAAGATGAAAAAGGATGCTTCTCTGGGAGGGAATAAAAGAACAGAGGTGGGTGTTTAGACGGAGAAAGAGACAGATAGGCAGTCCAATATTCACTGGAGCAGTGTTGAAGAAGCTAACATCAAATTGAACCACTCTAGCGGAAAGTGGAGCACACAAAATGCCATGTGGTAGGTTCTCTCTTTGGGGTTATTTCAAGCTTAATACAATCAGAGGAACCCACTGTGGCACTAATGTGAATCTTTGTATTTACTCTTCTCAGAAAAACATGGAAAGCACATTATTCCAAAAATGTTCTTTTTCCTCTTGTGACATGTGTATCACATGCAAGGATTTTACTTAAAATATAAACTACTTACGATGCAGCTACACTCTTGGAAACAAGGGTTACAAAAGGTTTTTTGCTTTAGCGCTGAGGTTCTACCCAGAACCATTTACTTCTGAAAAACATTTTTTGAAGACAGGTTTCATCAAGGGTTCTTTGTAACACTAAGGGCTCCATTAAGAGTCAATTTTGGAAGAAAGAATTCTTCATAGATTGTTGAAATGTTGAGTGTTTAAAGATCCTCATCTTCAAATATTTAAATATTTATCAATGATTTAAATGGGTCCCTTCAAACAATGTTAATATTGACTGTTAAAATGATGGATGACCACAATATACAATCGTTGGGATTCAATAATTGTTTGCCTCTTCTGTAGAACACAGTATGGTTCTTCATTAACCCCTCAGAAGACAAGAGGGTTCTAGATCAAACTCTTTGGCTCTTGGACTTCACAGAACCCTGATAAGACAAGAGGGTTCTAGATGAAGAGTTGTGGGTAGAACCCCCTGGGTGAGTTCTGGATGAAATCCATGGAATATAAAAGAGTTCTTGATAGAACCCCCTTTGTCTTTTTGGCACCCTTAAAAAGGTGGAAAGGTTCTGGTTAGAACCCCCAGAGATGGCTCGGGTTGGTACCATTACACTGTAGAGGGGTTCTCTGCACAATCTCTCACAGGGAGTTCTAGGTGGAACCTTTCACAGAGGGTTCTATGGGATTCGATTTTTTGTGCCTCTTCTGTAGAATACACTATGGTTCTTCATAGACCCCTCAGAAGACAAGAGGGTTCTAGATGAAGAGTTGTCAGTAGAACCCCCTGTTCTTGGGGTTTTTTTGCACTCTGAAAAGGTGGAAAAGTTCTGGTTTGAACCGCCAGAAAGGGTTCTAGGTGGCACCATTACACCATAGAAGAATTCTATAGAACCTCTCATAACGGTTCTGGGTGGAACCTTTCGCGGACAGTTCTAGGTATAAACCGTTATGTTAGCTTCTAGGTAGAAACCTCTGTAAGGGTTTCAGCAGTGGCCTTTATGACAGGTTCTACCGGGGAATAAAAATGAATCTTCTGCAGCCTTAGAACCCTGTATGGTTCTAGTGAGCAACTTTTTTCTAACTGTGTGTTCCATATGGTCTGTGTGGAATAATATTAAGTAGGTGCTCCTGTTGATAAATGAGATTTGACATTTGGCCCTTCTGTTACTCTCCAAACAAAATAACCCTTATTGGCAGAGAACATCCTCATCTTTTCTTTGTGAACGTCTTCTGGAAAGAAGTGTTTGATTGATCTTAGTCCCATATTTTCTATCAGCGCACTCCCTCACAAATCAAACTCTCCACTCAGCCAACTGCACGCCGACACACCTCAAATCATTTTCCAATTCCGCTTCCAGTTGTACATGCCAGCTTGATGCAGTGACCTTATGTCATGACCTATAATTCTAGATGTGATATCAGAGAGCAGCGTGAAGCATCGCCATACAGTGTGTTATAAAGCAGCTGACACTGTAAAAAGATATTGTAAAATGCACGGTTAAGTCCTGATGTGATGGATTTTTTTCTGCTTGTTATCTGGTTCAGTTCACACAGGTATCTGTTGAGAACAAAAACTTCACAAGCCATGTTGGTAACATGTGGAACACTGCAGAAACGGCACGTTTCAAATCACTTTTAATCAACCTTCATGTCACAGTTTTAGTGTTGTCAGTCATGTTTTTAACAACAGGCCATTTAATCAAGTTTGCATTGTGAGAGATCTGACACACCATGAGTCAATTTTATAGATGCCATGTTTAGTTTTATGGTCAGACAGACTTTGATGGAGGGTGATGTAGATTATTAAGTATCAGAAGGTCACTCAGTTGCTGAAATGGTCTTTCAAGCCCCCTAAACTAAATCGCTCGATCTCCTTTCCAGACACACCCACTTTATGTTAATCCCAGCTTTGGACAAAAAACATTCGATTTTTTCCAATGCAGTGTTATTTTCGCCCATTCTGTTTAAATATTTATGCATACTGCATATCATAAACAGTCTTGGAATATCACATATATGGTATGACTGGAAAACTGAGACTCTTTTTCTCTCTATTTTTTTCTCTGTTTCTCTCTATTTCTTTATAATAGCACCATTTTTTGAAACTTGGCCTCAGAATATAAAATGATCTATGTGACCTTAGTATTCTTATTTACCATGGCGGCCTGACAAAAGGCAAGAGCCTCTTGAGGAAAGACAATGAATCTGTATAACAAATTATATCAACTTAAAACTGCTGCAACAACTTACTACACATTTGAAACTGGCCATCATATACTTCCATCATAACGCTCTAAGCCTAACCAAAACACATTTATTGTATACCACTTCTATGTGACATATACTGTTTACCTACTTTCTCCTGCCCCCCCTCAAAATGGTAAAAATAAGTTTATGGTCGGGAGTGGAAGTACAAGATGTATCATACACAGTTTTGACAGAAAAACTTGGCTTCAAACGTTTCTTACAGTAAAGGCACCAGTGCTCTTGTGGCCGTGAGCTAGTTTCCTTATTTAAAACGTGTGGGTGTTGTTAAAGCTTCGCTCTGGAATTTCATACTGCACAAATACATTTAGTATTGAGGGTATTCAGATAATGACTTTGTTTGGAGAAATAGATTTAATATCTAACTATTATATCATTGTAATAAAAATGTACATCTTGTGTACTGCTATTACTATTTGTTTACCTAATAACGTCACAAAAAATCAATACAAGGCTTATAATTCTCCAGTCTAAGCGGCTGTGGCTATAACATAAAGGTCACACTGACTGACCTTTTTTTCTGAGGATAAAAATCTCAGGACATAGATAGTGTTTTGCCCTTTTCTCCGAGATCGCTTTAATATACTGTTATGTAACATGAAATTGCGTGTGCAAGCATCATATACTGTAACATGTGTTTGCCAACAGATGTGAAGTGTCACTGAGAATTATGGGGTATCTCTCTGGTGACCCCGAGGGTCTCATTGTGCTTCCTGCTAAAGGATGGACCTGCCTCTCAGTCTGCTCATGACATTTACCCATCAAGTGTCAACAACCAGGGGGCAGAGAGCAGGGGGTGTATCTTCTGATGGCACTTCAGTCATTATATAATTGATTTATTGACTCATCCACGCAGCAGGGACAAAACTGATGAAATGGCAACTAAAATGTCTATAAATTAGCATTATTAGTGTAATGATGAAACTGTTCAATGTACCCCTTAAAACCTGTAAAATCTCAACTGCGTGCCTTCGATTAACTGAGTAGATTAATCCAACCCACACACTTGCATTCCAATATGTGGTGGGTGCACTTAAATACAGAAGTATGATAGTAACAATCCAAAGTACAAACTTAGTACGGGGGCGTTTCACAATAGTAGAGTGGCTGAGTAGTGGAGCTGGATTAGGTACAACTGACTGAGCTGAGGCTGACAACAACATCTAAAAAGATTCTCAAGTGTCTGTCTGCAGCAACAGCAACTAAACTGTTCCAAATAACCGCTTAAAAATTATGTAATCATGATGCCTGACACCATCAGAACAAATTTATGAGGGAATAAAAAATAACAATACATGAGTTTGAGAAAGAAAGATCATTCTTGACCTTGGGAACAGTAAATGTAAGATCACATCACCTTTGCTGTGATGTAGGATTTCCCAAAGCCCCCTCTTTTTTTCTGCAGTCTTTTATCTTGCTGCCTATAGCCTTTTCCCAAACAAAGCTTGTGTCCTGGTTGCAAAAAACAACCACACACTAAGAGGAAACAATACAAAATGTGTGTGTAGCAAGTGTTTGGTTGAGCAAGAGAGGGTGAGCTGCAGAAAAGTGACAGTGACAGAGGAGCAGAGGAAAAGGTTAGTAGATTTTTGTCAGCCTGGCAGTAAATGTATAGTATGGCTTATAATTTGTCTGTCAATGAATCACGCAGGTTCTCAAGACCAAGGAAAGTCTCGACTGTTGTTTCCCAACTGCTGGAAAACCAAAAAGGATTAGCCCCAAAGTCCTGCTGAAAACACTGCCTACATTTGGCAATACTGTCTGTGATGGAAACGATAGATGGAGGGTGCAGGCACAGGTTTCAAGGCTACTATCACAAGTGTTTGGTGGAAACATGGATTAAGTATCGATATGTGGCCTCCGTTATGTGATGAACCTAGAGCTCTTCCATTTGCTGATGAAGCTCATTAGCTAATAAGTGGACCTTTAAATCTGCAGTAACTGTTTTGGCCACATGGAAGCACACATTGACATATCCAGTCAGTGGTCTGCTCCAACTCATTATAATGATATCTGGCTGTTTAGCTGCTAAATGTTCCACTCTGCTCACCATGAGTGTCTGCTGTTTGGTGCTGAGCATTTAGGATAAAGCGGGTAAAAGCTGCCTATTGCATCATGAAAGATGCAACAAGAGTGATGAAATTGAACCAAAACTGCAAAGTTTCAGGCCAGACTGCTAAAGAATAAGATGAGACTCACTATAAAGCTCCATAAAGCTGGGTGGAGCTTCATATTCAGACGATCAGACAACACTTACATTTCATACATTGTTATTATAAAAATATCCTTTATAGCCGCTTTAAGTTAAGCTACTCATATATATATATATATATATATATATATATATATATATATATATATATATATATATATATATATATACATATATAGATATATATATATATAGATATATATATATATATATATATATATATATATATATATACATATATACTTACACAAATAGCCTTTAAAGATGCTGATGGTAACTGGACACTTCATGGGCTTGAGTTTTCATTTGCTGATGAACAAGCTAGACATGAAAGGAAGTTGCATCCAAGCCTTTCAAGGTCATATGACAAGCTAATGAAGCCAGAATTAATTTCCCTGAGAACCTCTAATTACCCCTGATAGCAATCACCATCTAAAAAACAAACCTCTTTGTTCCTCTTATCTGAGTAAGTGTTATTTAACATAATTTTCATTTAATTTTTCTTCCTGTCCTTTTACAAACTAATCTGTTCATGATAAATAGATTCAATAAATGCAACGTACTATTCCAAAGCTGTCTGAGCAGCTGGATGGAGAAAACACGGAAATTGCTCTGTTAAATGTGAATACCATGTCTCAGTTTATCCACTTTCAGTTTCTCACCTCGATGAGTGCCTCCAGCTCATCAGGAGTAACACATGGATGTTTCTCCAGGAACGAAGCCTTCTCCAGAGTGATGCTGGTCTTCTGCTTGCTTTCAAATGGCTGCTCCAGCGCGTTGAATGCCAGACCTCCACAAATCAGGTACAGCAGGACCACGATGAACACCGCCAGCACCGTCTTCCACTTCATCACTGAGTGGAGCGCCGCAGCCGAGCCATCGCAGCTGGTGTCCATGCTGGCCACCACGCTGGCAGAGCGGGAGGAGATGGACAGGCGTGGCAGTGGACAGTGACCATTGGCCTTGTTAGGGTCACAGCCCATGGGGTTCTGCATGGTGGCCACGCTGGCCTGGACCAGACTGGACTTGGCCATGCCAGGCTGGACCTTTTTGGGAGGAACCAAGTTGGTCTGGACCGCCACTAGGACAGAGTGAGAGGAAAGAGGAGATTAATTTATGTTTGTTAAGTCTGATGTTGGTGGATGCCAAGACGGAAACAGCATTTCTGGATCCTCTGAAGTGATTCTGATTATTCTATGCAAATAGAAATTAACAGACTGCTCTAATAATTGGTTAAATGAATCTGTGACGTCTGAGATGTTGTTTTCTAGGCAGTTTTTGGGGCTTTTTAAGTGAGTGTTAAATGATTTCACTTTAAAAAAATGTCACTTTATTTATTTCCTGTTTTATTTTGTAATAATCTTCCCGTATGTGTTGTTGTTTTGTTTTTTTCTTAGCAGTTCGTCTTTGTCTTCTAGTCAAGTATTTCTCTGTGTTTTTTTTTACTTTGCCTGATTTGTTGGACTTTTGGTTTTCCCACCTGTTTGTTTGGACTTTGTTTGCTTTTGGACTGTTGAGACTTGTGCCTGCCGACCCTCCATGAGCCTTTTGTATTTGTCGACTTTGTATTTGAACTTTGAGTTTATTAGATCATTTACTGCACCAGCTATGCTTTAGTCTGCAGTCCGTCTTCTCATTTTTTCTAGAGATATGTGACATACAAGGAGCATTTCCAGTGCTGATGTATTTACAGGTCCCTATGTTTGTCCTTGTCTATGATAACTTTTACAGTAATAAGAGATTTGAAGATAGTGGGTGGAACTAGTTTAATTCCAGTATTTTCTCCCACCTTAAGCTTTCATGTGGCTTGCATGTCAAATGCATTAATTGCAAATGGATGTTAATTTATAAGATTTCTTCTTTTGCAAAGACACAAGTACAATGATACAACTTCTCAATGTTTCAACATTAAACACTGTACTTTTTCTTTTGTTAAACAATGTTTTTATTGATTTTCATCTAACAGTATTCATTACATATGACTGTAATAACAGCAACATAAAAATATTGATTACAAATTCACTCAAACTCACTCCCCCAGAACTCACTTGGTTTAGCGCATTCCCAAAGCCTCAGGAACAAATCCCCCTTTTCCTGGCTGCTACTGATACACATACCTGGACATTATACATTTTGTGGCTGTACTAAATTCAATCATTTTAAAGGTTACAGTGTTAAGAGTCCTTGTGAAGCAGAAATCACTGCACAGGTTTCGAGTCTGCACTTGAACAACGCTTTATGAGGACATAAACACAAGCTCAACACAGCCATCGAAAACCTGTAACCTCCTGTATGAAGCATTAAAAGGTGATTTCCTTCCATTACTCTTAGTTAATAAAGGGCCTCTTCAGAAAGCACAAAGCTTTCAGCACAAATTCCTGTCATCCGGCAGCCTACAGCTGTGTCAAAGCTCCACCTCATCTCAACATCTTGCCATGCTGAGAATTTGTTTCGGTTTCTGCACATAAAAGCCATTAGTCCTGTGAAATGGAGCCTCCACAGCTACCGCCTCAATCACTAATACAGAAAACGCTGTCATTGAATTAATATAATGAATGGAAACCCCAGAGAAACATCCTGAATTAGAGGCAATAATCAAATGATTACGTGAAGACTACATGGATGTTTATGGACAATAAGGCAAAATAAGAATAAACATTTACAAATATTTAAAGATAGAGTTCAGATTATTTGAAGTAGGGCTGTATGAGGCACTTATTGACAATCAGTGTGTTACCTGCAGAAGATGGTAGTCGACATGCTCCCAGTTTGGAAAAGCAGAGAACACCAGCACGGAAGTTAAGCAATGTACTGCTGTGAACAGGGACACTTTGCCTTCTCGGTCAGGAAACCACTTTTTTTTTTACGCGGAGTATCACTCTCTCTCACTGAACCAGACTCCACTGGCAAAAATAGCACTTTTACACAGGAGTCGCTTGTATATGCCACTGCATTGATCTAGTTTATTTGTGTTATTTTGTGACTTTGGTGAATCTGAGCTAACATTTTAAAACACAGAAAACTTGCAGTAACACAGACAAATTAACCAATCCAGGCAGTGGTAGAGCAGCAACTCCCGCATTCTGCAATGTAAGATTATTGATTTTGCCAATGGAGTCTGGTTGGTTTGAAGACACCGATAACTGATAATAGCGATTTTGTGTAGGTGGGCATTTTATCAGTGGATAAAATACATTTTGCCGCTGACCCTGTTCACAGCAGTATAACTAAGTACCTCATACAAGCCCACTTCAAAAAATGCAAACTATCCCTTCAAAATACACACATCCCTTTATAGCTAAACCTTTACAGCATTTGGTGGAGGTGAAAACTGAATTAACCTTATTGGTTGGAAGTAGGATTCAATTTTTCTAATTGACTGTAAGAGGGAGATAGCTGCCACTTTCAGTCATTGGCTTCTGGATGGGGTTTTATAATAAATGCATGTCTAGTGGAGCAAGTCAAATTAAATGGCGAGCACCACCTTGGAGGCAGCCAAATTTAGATTCCTTTAATGTGCATAAAGCATTGTATAAGCTATTCAGAGCTGTGGCCTTCACCTCTGACGCCCCCACCTCTCTCAGATCAGATGGTGAGCCCAGGAGCCATGGGCGGAGCCTGCTATCTACAATGGTGCAACTCTGGGAGGTAGGAATAGGAAATTGATTTGTTTTACAGAGGCACTCTCTTGTTTAATGGAATAGTATCACTTATGGGATACGCTGAGCAAAATGTATGCACTTGAACACACACACACACACTCCACCCCGATGAGTCAAGGACATCCAGGAACTGTCTCATTCTCTCGTCCAGCACCAGCTATGAATCTTGTTAGTTAATCCCCATATCATGAGTGAATCAATAACAGCAAAGTGGTGTCACAAGCCGAGGAAGGTGCAAAACTGCCACTTTCAATTTACAGTACATGCCTTTAAGGGCGGTGGCTGCAGCTATTTTTAGAACATGAGATGAATTACAAAAATTAAGAGCAAGAGGTGAGGCAGCAGAGAGACCCCATGTCAGTATACTCTGCTATTTTGGGCGCAGTCGTTTTGACGGATTCAGTAAAACATCTACTGCCAAATTAATTGCAAAGTCCATCATTAGTCTTACTAAGACTAACTTACATCGGTTACTTTTCATCTTATCTTGAGAGTGGAATTAAATCAATCAGCTCTGTGCAGCAGGGCAGCAACAGCTATACACTGTAGGGCAGTTCGGAAAAATGCATCTCATTAACTTCAGCACAGCTGCAACTAACAATTATTTTCTTTATCAGTTAATCTGTTAACCATTTTCTCGATTAGGCAATTAATTGTTTGGACCATAAAGTGGTGAAAAATGTTTGCAGACATCCAAGGTAACTTGGATTGGAACACTTGACATCTGATTGTTTGGTCGACAAGTTTTGATCTAGGATTGCAAATTTTGTGCTTTTTCTTGAATTGAAGGTTGAAAACACTAACAATCTTTTAATCATGAATAGTAAATAAGATGCAGAAGGTGCTTTTTTTCCCCTCATTTCTATTTTTTCCAAGTATTTTAATTTCAAGTTTAGATTTCCTTATTCAACAAATGACGCTGCTAAGAGCTATGAGGTGTAATTGCTGCCAAAGTCTTAACAGCAATTAACTGCATAATAATTAATCGTTTATAATTGTTTACGCTAATATGAATTTAAATCATAAAGGCAAGTTTAAAACTGTGATTAACATAATTCGTGCTTCAACTTTCTAAGGCTGTCTTATTAATCTAAAATCTTTTTCAAACCACTGAGTTTGCTTCACATTGATTTTTGCAAATCAAATCAGGCCTGAGTGGAGAGCAGTGCTTTTTATCTGATACTATCTGCTGCTCTCAGCCCTCACTCTCCGTCTCCAGCATGTCTGGCCAAAGCGCAGGAAGCATTCACCGTGGACTCAGGTCCATCACAGAGATGCTCTTCAATTTAGCATAAAAAATAATGTTAAAAATAGGCTATGTGGATGATTATGGTGATGAAATGTTACATCAACCATTTACAAAGCGGTTTACTGGAGCACAGTTGTGGTGGGACTTCAGTTTGACAACATTTCAGCAAGTCAGCTGCATATTACATGCACAAAGGCATTATTCACCCACTGGTGAACAAAATGCAAAATTCTAGTAATAGTAAACATGCAGGCGATTTTTGGGTTGGCTCAGGTCGGCCCTTGGCTCAGTTATTCCCTGTGGCACTAGACAGGTTGTAGGCGTTTAACTCACCAGCTGAGCCTCAACATTAGGCATCAAGCCAGCCTGAATAACAGATGACTTCCTGCAGGAACAAATTTCAAAATAAAACTTTGCTGAGGAAGTTGCATCTATCATTCTAAACATCCGTCTCAAAACAAATTAAAATATTTAATTTCAATAGACTGAAACCAGAACAAAATCCCCACATGTAAAAACAATCACATTAGAAGGCTTGGTGGAGGAGTCAGAGTCTGTTTCCTGTAAGATGGCTGTGATCAGTCATTCACTATGCTACATTTTAACAGAGGGGATGACCCAATGGGAGGGTTGGGGTTAGAATTAGGGATAATCCCCATGGGCCTGGCATAGGGTTGCAAATTTTGTGTTTTTTCCTTGACTGATAATTGAACATGTTCACAGTCATTAATCAATTAATCATTTATTCATTTTCAGCGTAAGTTTTATTTAAATGATTATAGTGACAAATGAATACAAACAGAATAATAAACCAAACAGTGCCAAACGGAGTGCAACTACTGCTATTTCTAGACTAACAGGGCAGACCAAACCAAAACTTGAGAGAACCTGTGAACTCCAGAGAAATGGTACACAAATCATACATTGCCAGTTAATAAATATTTAATGAGTTACATTTTTAATGATTAATCATTTAAATACCTGGTGTAGGGATGTATTTTCAGCACCATAGATGCTAATAAATGGTCACTGAATGGAATATTACAGGAAGACTACAAACTGCAGTCTTCCAAGGCTACATGTTGCTGCTTGTCACTTTGATAATAAAGGTGTGACTACTCTATAGACTATATAGGCTACAGTAGAGTATAGAATTGAGTATTTAGAGTACATCGTTTATAGCATGTTATAGATCCAAGACGAAAGTGACAGAAAAGTGGGGGC
The DNA here is from genome assembly GCF_056507025.1 of Lutjanus erythropterus. Lineage (NCBI taxonomy): Eukaryota > Metazoa > Chordata > Actinopteri > Lutjaniformes > Lutjanidae > Lutjanus > Lutjanus erythropterus. Next base: position 17,245,408 of record NC_139334.1, read on the forward strand.
GAGAAAAAGGTGCAACTATTAAAGTGTATGCACTTCAGGACCACGGACAGTTTCATGGATTTATCAGTACATGGTAGTACACAGCACAGTCAAGTCACTGATCACTGACTGCATGAAGATGGACATTCAACAGTGTTATTTGATTCTATAAAAAGAGGGCAGGAACTAGAAAGCAGGGCTCCAACCCCAGTTACTACTGTGCAGACTCTAGCTCCAAATAACATCACAGGCACAAGGTGGCAGCACTCGTATGCTTTGTCATTGTCCATCTTTACTTACAGTCAGTGCAACTGATATATCAGAGCCATGGTTGGAGCCATAGTTTCTGAGTTGCACAAACCTCAGTCAGATAAAGGATCAGTGAGTCAGGCAGACCAGACTCCCATATTCCACTAAAAGGTCTCTGCCCCTGCACTCTTCCTGCTACAAGGAGGATGTACTGTGGCCATTTTGCTACCCCACCCCCCCTCAGAAGGCCTGCTGGCTATAATCCATCGAAAGTGACCAGACATGTCTCTGAAAATAATGCATGTCTGGTAGTCAAACTTGGAAACTGTAACCACATGGAAAGAATTTTATGCAGCGAGTCCTTTATGGCAGGTTCACAGCTAAAGGTCCAGTTCCAGGAACGAAACAATGTGAGGGTGACACACCATTCAAGTTTCCAACTGGCAAAAAGACAAAACTCAAACTGTCCAAAAACTGTAAACACAAGTCATGCAGTGGAAATGTTGTTTGATTACTGCTCATATGGTCAGTGGATATAAAAGGCACTAAGGTCATCCCAATTTCTACCTGGATATCAAACATCATCTAGCACTGGTTGTTTTATATATCTTGCTTAAAATGTTACATTAAACCTTTTTGATGACGGCTTATCGTTTGGATGAGCTTGGATAATGAGTGTCAAAATACTTGACAGGAAATTCCATGCAAACCTCAATGAAGATACTGCAGTTGTGCTCCTCTGCTCAATTTGTTTGCCAGAAATCTCAAAATTTGCCAAAATTGTGACTTATCTTGTGATTCTCATCCAGTTTTCATCTGCACTGACATTATTTCCAAAGTGAGTACTGTTACTCACAAAATGCAATAAAATAATCTACAAAATTTTCCCCAAGAACCCTAGCAGTGTTTGAACTCGTGACCTCAATATTTTTAAAATCCTGGCTCTGCCCTGTGTGCCACAGTTTGAGTTAAGCGTTCACATCAACCCAACCGAAACACACCAAAGGGATAAACGCACCAGGGTTTGGTTCAACTGGACAGTCTGGTGTGAACCCGCCCTTACACATTATTTTTTCAGACAATTTAACATGCTTTTATTCTCTTAGCGTTTCCGGGTTTCACGCTGGTTACTCTTGCTAATTTTACGCGCTTACAGCTCCGCTCCCAGCAGCGCTGCCGTCCACAGCTGAGCACAAGGAGGATGGAGAATAAAGAAATACCCCCAAAACGCTTTGTCTTCTGTTAAGGCTCCTTTTTGCAAAAGACGAACACTCAAGTAAATAAAACACGAAGTGAAATAAACAAAATTATGAATAAGAACTGTTCAAGCCGGCGAATAACAACGCCTGCTGTGATTTACTGTGTCTCAGGTATGTTGCTAAAATTCAGGAGTATTATTAAATGACAAATATCTAAACTTATCAGACAATAACGAAAGCACTATTTACCAACCTTGCTCCGGGTCCCAGTTAACTTGTTTCCTCGGGTTTTCTATTGGAAATTTCATCTTTATGTTGGTTCTCAGTCAAAACGCAGAGGAATTTGCTATTTGCGCTTCTTAAAATACCGCGAAAACAACCAAATCACAAGGATCTTTTCTCCATAATCTTCTGCTCATCATGTTTTCGTGGATATCGGTGTAAATTGTATCGAGGAATAAACCGCATTGTCTGCCTCTGCTAACGTCCCCCCTCCTCTTTCCTTTTTTCTCCACCTCGCCTGGACGCGCGGTGCTCGCCTGACAGACTGAGATACTTGTGAGACCATCACCACATCCCTTCTCTCTCTCTCTCTCCCCCCACTTCTCTCTCACACACACAGCAGAGGTCCGGTCCACAAACACAGCCGGAGTGTGTCCAAATAAAACAACTTTAGCCGCGCGTTAAACCGGCGGCAGCGAGGAGAACAACGGGGAAGGATGCTCTCCTCCTCCCTTTCATTCATCCCCAAAGCGCACGACTCCACATTCATTCACTGGAACTAGCAGGAAGAAATTAGCCTTTAGCTTCGCATCAGATACATTTTCACAAATTCATAGGCTATAATCCGTTTTTCAATACTCACTCTTGTGGGTTTTTTTCTCCCCCAAATCAGGATAATCCTCTCATCGTTTGGCAACCGGTGAGTGAGCACATGGCGCAGGGCGGCAAGTCAGAGATGTACCAAATCAGCAGCAGACTTAACCATTACATCATTCACATGTATGAGAAAGGGTGCATTATTTATGAAGGAGTCACCTCCTCCACCCTGTCAGACCCCCTAAACTGTGCTCTAAAGCAGATAATGAGGCTGCTCACTATAGAAAACGTTTAGGTCAAATTATTTTCAGGGAATACGTTATTTTCAGTAAACATTTACCGATATTCAATTTTAACTCAATGTAAATTCAATTTCACCAGATTGAATATATAACTCAAACTTTCGCACTTTTGTTTTGATGATTCTGTAGCCAAGATGTCCTGCAGGTGTTACAAGTCAGGTTGCATTTAAAGGACCGCATTCATGTGTTTGAATATTTTTGTCCATCCATTCAAGCATGTCTTACATTTTCTTAATAGGTTTTCTAACCTGCCCACAGATAACAAAGATTTTCATTCACTCCAAATGAACTGTGTGGAAGTGAGCTTGCAAAGACCTTGATACAATCTTCACCTGGAAATGCAGTATGACAATTGTTATTTAACAGTTTTTACAGCAAAAGCTAGTCATTGCTTTACATTTGCACAGAGTTCATAAACTGCTCTGACTTTTATTCATTCTGATGGACTGTGTGAAACTGAGCTTGCAAAAACCTTAAATGTGTTTTTTATTTTGGTCAAATTTATGTTACTGTAACTTACTTACTTGTAACTACTGTATCTTTAATTGCAAATGTATTTCAGTGCTAATAATCTTTGTTTAACAGTTTTTACAACAAAAGCTTGTCACTGCTCTACAACACACACAAAAGAACCAGAATGCAATATGTTTATAAGAGAAAACACCATAAAAACAAGCACTTTATAAAGTTACTTATTGATTAAATAAACTAGACTAGATTGGATTCAGCTACATTGTCACTGAACAGAGTACAGAAACTGAAACAACAAACTGCAGTTTGGCAGCCAACCAGAAAAGCAAAAGTGCAGAATAATGTGCACATGAATATGCTAAAATATATACAGTAAGAACAAAAAGATATACAGTGCAAGTGCAAACACATAACAAGTAATAGCACTAGTCTGACATTACAAAATAAATAGCTGGATGTATGATATGAACACAATGTTTTGTAGATGAGATATATGCAGTACAGACATTACAATATATGTGAATACATTACAGGTCAGATATACTGTATATAGTGTGGACATTAGTATAAATAGGTGAAAGCATATAGTACAGTGTGGTACTAGATAGGAGCCAGCAGCTGAGGCTGTGTCATAAATGTATAAATAATGTATAATCAATAAAATCAGTGCTTAAAAAATGGAAATGTAAAACGAAGAGTAAAAATACAACAATGACTTCGTATGACAGTGACTATTTGGAGGGGATTTAACTGATGATACTGACAGAGCTGGCCAAAAGAAAAAGACATGGCTGCCCGGAAAGTAAAGGAAAAATTTGGCACCCTTCATGTGGATATCCAGTCAGCACTGATGGTAAATGTAGTCAGTTGACGCAATTAATTCCTCAGTGCATACTATATTGGCGGAGATTAATTCTCCTGCTGCAATATCTGTGGTTCTTCCTGCATCCAGTGATGTCAGTGATATCACTGGATGCCAAGAAGAACTACGGCCTATTTCAGTTTGGATTTCTTGTCTCCACCTCTGGAAAACCAGGGGGCATGCTAGATCAGTATTTTTGCCACATAGTGCTCTGTTCTGACCAACAAAGAAATAACTTTAAGCAAGGGTGGTGATTCACAGCATCATGGGCATCAGAAGATTGTGCACAATGCATGCTGGTAGATGTAGGCACTCCTACCACAGCTCCGCAAGCCAGAGCACTCAGTTTTGTCTATGAGTGCACTGAGGAATTTATTGCTTCGGTTGACTAGATTTAGTTTCAACACTGATTGTTTGTCCACATGAAAAGTGTCACATTTTCCCTTTAAAAAAGCATTTCTGCACAAATGAGTTCTTCCGAAGATTTATTGAGTCTATTGTGCATTGGGTTGCGATGTTTGGCATTTTTGGAAAGTGGAGCCTCATAAAAAAAAAAACTTTGGGAAACACTGCTCCAAATAATGCCAAAACATGTGTGCTAATGAAGCTGGTGCCTGTCCACATCGCTCACAAGATGGATTCAGTGTGGGAAACATCTTCATGAGTCTCAGTTTTATATTTTGAACTGTAACAATCCATGTCTTATGCATACAAAATGGTCATTTTTTTTAACTAATAATAAATTCAAACTGTTAAGCACTAAACAAAACTAACCATGGGGCTAACTATGCTGTTCAGACAGTCTGTTTCATGTGCTTTCACACTACTATTAAGTACACACAGTCCTTTTTTGGTAAATGACGTGAGGGGTTAAAAGGTCTATCACACAATACAAGGAACATAGCAGAATTAACAATATGATGCTGACAGAATGCTCCCATGACTGATGTGTACTCAGAATTTATATTTGTTGCACTCTGTGTTTTCCCACATTGGTCTGTTTTTCACACTATTACTATAAATGAGGCAACATTGGTGGTTTTTGTTTTCAGTCAGCCAGATGGTGTATGTGCACCACAAAGTGTCCTGAAAACATTCCACCGGTGATAAACAAGATAGGCCACCAGTCATCTCATGGTTATTCATAAACGTGGTGCATCTGGTGGATATTTCGGACCCTGGAGGAGTTGAATAGAAAGAAACCGTCATCAGTGTCCCTGTGCCTCTTCTGATATCAAAAAGTCAAAATTCCTGTTGTTTAAACAGATTATCATTGGTAATGTATATACCTGATCCATCACTCACTGAGAGAGAAATGCCAACAAGTCTGTTTTTCTAATGACAAAATAAAGTCCCAAATGTTTCATGCATTAGTTCATTCCGCCGTCTTCTCTCATGTTGACAGATGGTTCAGACCTAGACAGAGTCCCTAGAACATGTCAAACAAATATAGATCAATTTTACTGTTACTGGGCCCTTGAGAGCTGTTTGCAAAGAAATACATTTCAGGCAGCAGTCTTGTCTCTTCCAGATGACTGCATGGAAGACAATTGTATTAAATTATGTGTCAGTACAAAGTACAAAACAATTTCTATGTAATCCTGTTCTTAATAGCAGGCAAAGGGGCTCTAGTACACTGTTTTATGACCGATGTGGACAATATAAGCTTGTTTTTCCTGCAGTTTATTGGCTTCGCTCTGGCTACACTTGCTACCCACAATGTTGAAACACAAATATCACTGTGGAATGTCAGTCATTTTATCTACTTTTCTTTTAGCTGTCTTTAGCATGTGTGCTGTGTACTATGAACTCATAATAATTAATACCACTACCTATCCTATCTACATTTTTAACTATGAGTTTCTATTATATTAGTTGAGTACAAAATTATATCTTGTACTTCTTGATAAAAAGGCATATTTAAAAATATATTTATACATTTAATTAGCGGAAATATGCTTTAAATATGAGTTTCCATTATTAGTTGGTACTTTTATCTTGTGTTTGTTCCTGCAGTCGTCCAGCAGATGGGGCTACTTGGGGGTGGGCGGTTTGAGCGGCACGTTCTTCCTCACGGATGAGCGTGATGACGAAGGCAATCATAGCAACCAGCATGGCGACGGGGAAGCTTTGCTCGGCTCCTCATCTGCTTATGAGCTAGTATTAGCTTGTCACTTTTATGTTACTTGATTATCGTACAGCGTTAAAATGTTTACAGTCGAGTACACTGTCAGTTCTGATTGTGTCCGAGCTCTGCCGTCTCTGCCCCAGGATATTTCTGAGGAAAATGGGATACGCTGAGCGCAACATTGACATGGACTCGAGAACAGGTAGTTAAGCAATACTGTACGATTAGCATTAGCTAGCTATTTAGCTAGCGGTAGTTAATCGGCAGAGGGAAGCAATTCTAATTGTGCTTAGGTAGCAACTCAGAGATAAACTCATGTTGGCAGCGTACACACTCTCTAATATGGCTTCAAGTTTCCCGAGACAGTAGTCAGTCATACACCTACACTGATAGTGTGAAGACTTGGCTAAACTTGTAAAACATAACTACAGTAATGTTAGCTTCACTTTTCTGTAGCCCTATCGAGGATAACGTTTGCTATTTTCACAGTGGTATTAGCGTTATTTTTTTATATTTCATTCACATTTATTACTGTAAACACGATCCATATTAACAAAAATTATGTATAAATTCAAATTAAAGTGAAATTGATAAATAATAAATTTTGCTAATTAAAATAATGAAAATTTTGATATTTTAATGTATTGTTTGCTTTACACGTGCTTGTAGATTCAATATCTGTTCAGAATTTATATTGAATAACAACTCCATACAACTGTTAATGTTAATATACTGGAATTGGAACAGAAATGTATATATTGTTATTTTTAAAGTAATAGTAAATATAAGCTAATACAGTTTCTCTTAATTGTTTACACATGAAACACAAATGCGAACACACACACAAACCCAGAAATTCACAAATCACTTGCAAAAGAAAGCACTGCACTCAAAACAATGTTATGTCTTCTCAAAATGAAATCTTCTTTTTGAATGACACACACCATCAAAAGAATAGACATTTCTAAGAACCAATTGAACATCGTTGTGCTCAGTGGAGAACACTATAGTGAGCAGGAAAGAGACTAGTCTTAGTTTGCATTTTCAGTGTTACACTACATACAACAGCCAGTTGTAAACTAATAATATAATAATCAAAGAAGCTGTGTGCACCAAATGCTTACTTGATAACTGACTTAAGCCTAAATGTTATTGAAACTGTCATTCAATTTAGGCAGTGTATCATCTGGACTGGGGAGCAGCTCTGGTATGAGAGGACGGACTTTGAAAAGTAGCCGTAAGTGTTAATATGTGTTTATATTAAAGTGAGAAATTAGTCAAATGAGTGCTGGTCATTTGTAAGATTAAAGCTTAATTTTACATTGTACTCTATGTTGTTCTCTGTCTTGTGTTTTTAGCTTTCTGCCCTCGCTCCACCAGCAAGTTGACACAGTCGATCGTTAAAGACCACATGGTGTCTCATTACAAAAAGGTTTACTCAGCTAAAGGTGAGCTGCATGACAGGAATACATTATGATCCTTAATTGACATTCGATAGACCAAACTAAATCAGCTCCCAGTATATATATTATGTTCATATGTTGAAGTGGTGAAAGGAACAGTTTATCCCAAAATCCATAATACATATTTTTCTGTCCTTTAGTGCTGTTTATCCACCTTGATGTTTTTGGTGTGAGTAGCAGATATTTGGAGATATTGGTCATAGAGATATCTGCCTTCTCTCCAATATAATGGGACTAAGTAGCACTCAAATTTTTCTTGGTACTTTGAGCACCACAAGCCAAGTGCCATTTAGTCCCATTATATTGGAGAGCAGGCAGACATCTTTAAGATTGATATCTCCAAAACTCTGCAACTCACACGAATAAATAACTTTGTAGGCCTGGGAAAAAATATGTACTTTTGATTGTGGTGTGAATTGACCCTTTAAAACCTGTATCTCTGTTGCATTATAATTAAATTCATACTATGTTGTGATCTAATATATTTGCCTTGTTCCACAGCTGCCATTGATGCCTCAGTACCCAAAAGCTTGATACTTAGTGTGAAGTGTAAGTACCCACGTATACTAAACACTAAATATAACTACTAACAATCACATCAGAATCAAAGACAAAAAAATTCTCTCTGAACTCACCACTTTACATCAGTGTAAGCCAATTCAGGAAGACATGAGTCATTACATGCAGAGGCAAATAAACATTAATACAGTGCAGCCACTCATCACATACAGAATGCAACTCATTATCTTTAATGGCAAATGGTTCAATGCTCTCTACTTATGGTTGTGTATCATAATTGCTTCCTCACATACCTCACAATTAAGTGCATTGAGTAGGGGTGGGCAATACCGCAAAATTTATATCAAATAATACAGTCCTAGAATCACTGAAATGGTACGATACTTTTTATTATTATAAACAGCTCACATACCCATGTAGGGGAGAGCAGTGTGTCATAATTTATGAGCAACCATCAGCCTAAATATAGGAATCATATTCCTTTCTATTCCGCCACTTTCATGTTTTTGGGTTTTTTCTTTGTTTGTTTGTTTTTTCAAATTTCCTAAAAATAACTAACTTAGATCGGGTTTCAGTGAGATGAATGTTTTGTTTGAATGTCTGAATATATTCTGCTGTATTGAATCAGACTGCTGAAGTAACAACTAATGATGACCAATTACTATTTGAAAATGTAATAAATTCACTGCTATATCACTGGATATTACATGCCTGAGCCTCTCTGGACATACTGCCAGTGAACTTTGTCACTTCCTACGAATTAGGTGCAAATCCATTTGAACTCAGAGATGAACTGATTAGATTTTGGTGGTCAAAGTTCAAAGTCACTGTGCCCTCTAGTCCATCCTATTGTCGTGAACGAAATATCTCATGAACACCTTGAGTTAATTTCTTCAAACTTGGCATAAACATCCATTTGAACCTAAGGATAATTGATTATATTTTGGTGGTCAAATGTCAAATTTCAATGTCACTCTGACCTCAAAAATGATGAGGTGATGACACCATACTGTTCAGCTGTCTATCAGTCTTCTGTCCTTTGTAAAATGAGCGTGGACACACATGGATGTAAACAGCAACTTGACTGTGTGGCGGAGATATATAACCGCGAGCTGGTATTTTCTAGTTTGTCGTGTGTTTAAACGAATCTGTTGTGTTACCACAGTAACAAACACACATTTTCATTCACAGCTGTGAATAAGTTCCAAGCAATGCTCCTTTTTTCGTTCAGTCACTCAATTATATGTGCACGACATGCTGCACGTGCCTGACGCACATGTGGTTTGAGTGCACACAACAGACACTGGGGACGAGTACATGCACTAACATGTGTTCACGACAGTGAACATTGCTTACGCAGACAGTTCCATTCTGTGCTGAAATGCAAATAGATAAAAATGCATCAGTTTTTGGTCCTATTGATACTAGAATTGATGTTCAAACATTGTATTTTTGGCACAGATCTGCCCACGTCTAGCTCCAAGTTTTTGCTGGTTCTCTTGAGACAACCCAAAGTCATTTGAGGACATGAAATACATCACACAGTAGATTGAGGAGATGTGGGTTTAACATAAATGTCAATTACAACATTTTTTCACAGGATAACCCATGGAATGTTGTAAGAATCAGTGTATGTCATCATGTTAGATTATCCTAAGGTGACTTTTACACTTCAATAACACGTATGTGAGAAACTGCTTTGTTGCTAATGATAGTTCTACAGTGCAGAGTATACTATTTACTATGTCTTTTCATTTTTTCATTGCCTGTTTGCAGACAATGACCAGCTCAGACAGGAGCAGCTGAGGAAAGGGGGTCGTCCTCAGTCAGCTCACTCTCTCTCACAGAGGAACAGCAGAGCTTCCTGCTCCTCAGCCCAGGTAGGAAGAGTCACTGATGTGTTTCTCGCTGCTTTATGTGGTGACGTTTTATCTTATGCAGTAGCCATGGCACTGAAATCTTGAGGATTGTAAGCATTCAAAGGCTTGTAAGTTTAAAGGCTTTTAAACTTACATTATTTGGCATTCAAACTTTTTCAGCATGTACTGCATCTGTTTCAATCCAACATGTTTGCTTTTTAGAGCAGATTGTCTGTGCAGTATGATGACAGCCCCTACCTCTGCTCAAGGAGTTCCACGGTCTCCAGCCCAAGGTTTGATACCTCCTTTCATGCTAAGGAGATAGTTTATCCATCACTTAAAGGCGACTCACAGAACCAGTTTTATCACGCCCACCCAGCATCAGAAATAAAGTACCAGAGCCCTGAGAGGACTTTTCACAGAAAGCAATCGGCAGGTTCACTTGCAGTATCAGGGGATCAGAGCTGCTACAAGACTTTCCAGGACCCTGTTCAGAAGACGTACAGTGGAGACTTGCTCCAGAAACATTCAAAGCACTTTACTGGAGACAAACCATTTACGCCGAAGACCCTGAAATCAGAGAAGAGTTCATACCTGTCAGGTTATCGCTACTACAGAGCACCACGGAGGAAAGCTACTCAGGACAGCACTCAGTCAACATTGGCGCGTCAGGAGACGTGTCATGGAAGGTACTTAACCAAACATCTCAGTGAGTCTCAGAGGGAGACACTGGGCATGTGTCTTTAAAACAATTAAGGTGCAAGATGTTCTAATGCATTAAATATAACTTGAATTCTATCTTTTTATGCAGCACAAAAACCAAGGAATACTCACGGGAATTTTATGAGTCATCTCAGGTAATTTTGAGAATTTAATTTGATTATTCTGACATATTTTCAAATGTGTCTAACACTACTGTCTTTTTAATAATAATAATATACATCCCATGTTATCATGATGTCTTCAAAATACCTATTATGTATGATCAGGAGCTCAACATATTTGCAATAGAACCATTTCATAATGAGATAAGATATAGCAAATAGAGTTTACTGTTTGTAAAGCTGTAACCAGAAAATATTTGACTTTTTACTTTGATATCTGTCTGAATCATGTCAGATTTTCAACATCCATGGTGGTTCTATAAAAATGAAGAAAAACTCACATGATCCCACGCCACTTAACAACGTCATCAAACTACGTATTCTGTTATTGTACATTTAAATAAAATATTATCAAAATAAATATAAATAAATATAAACCATTTTCCAAACCATTTATATGTTAGTTAATGAACCTACTTATTGACTAACCTTTTTTTCTCTCAAAGTAGTTGGATTCATTTAAATGTATTTTCTCACATCATTGGGGATAAGTGTCCAAGGCTTTGATGCTCACACTGCTTTTCAGACATACACTGTATAATACATATCTTGTTTATACCAGGCCTAATAACTGATCCATGCCTTAGGTGTTGTCACATAATTATTTCAGTGAAGAAATAAATAAAATGGGGGGGATGTTATTATTTGGTGCTCAAGGTCAGTAGTCCTTTCATGGTTTATTGTCCCTATAAACAGCTCTGAAACTGAAGTGTTAACAGCCACATTAAACGGTTGATTATGAGTTAGCCTTGACAATATTGAATATCCCTTCTCATTTTACAGACCTTTTTGTTTTACAGGGATTTAATACAGAGCATGAGTGGTCTGAGGACGAGTTCAACAGCACACATTTCTCAACATCTAGACAACAGAGTCGAGCAAACAAGAGCAGAGACCGTGATTTCTTTGACTCCTCCTCCAGGTGAAGTCCTGGAATTGAAAATACTAGGTTGAGTTTTAAGCAGAATGTTATACCCTGTGTATTTTTTGTGTTAAGTTTTAACAGAATTTAAATCTTATCTTTTAGGGTCTCACCAGAAGGCGGGAAATCTCCTACTATGAAGAATATATCTGCAGAGTAAGTTCTCCTCGACAATGTTGCATACTTACACAGCTTTTAATTTATATAGTGGGAAGGTATTGCCATATATGTAACATTTTAACAGTGTGATGCTTCGCTTAAGTATCATCTAAATCTGTTCTGTGCAATATATCTCCAATTGCTATATCTGTTTTATGTTATATCCCTCAAGTGCCATATGTATTTCCGAGGTTTTACCCCTCAAATGCAATAATCTGTTATATGCAATATTCTCCTATTCCCAAGATAGAGCAGTACTGACTCTACATTTTCACTCTGTGTATTTGTATATCTGTGTATATTTTGCTCTCAGTATCAGCCATTTTCACTTTGTGTATATGTAGTATTTCATTATTATCTATTTTATATCTTGTGAACTATACTTTGTATAGTGTCTGTATATTTTGTATAGTTGTTACTTTTAAGTAGGCCTATAAAAATTACTCCAAATGACATTTCATTGTACTTGTATAGTGACAATAAAGGTTATCATGTCTTATATAAAATAATGTGTAATAATATAAAGCAGTGTAATAATATGTAAAGAGAATAAGGCCCATCTGTTTGTCAACAGGGAGGAAGAATTAATGTACCTCGAATTCATTTCTGCTGTAACAGAGGACATCTTGTCCAGGGGGCACATCTCTGACAGGTTTGTCATTTTTTGACTTGAATTATTATGTTCTGTGAACTACTTGGGATGAGTCCTTAATGTAAATGTAAATGTCTCTGTCCTCTGCAAGGGTCCTGGACCGGGTGATAAAGCAACATATTGACAAGAATCGGCATCAGCTTAATGAGGTGAGTATATAACTTTATGCTGAATACAATAGACTTAATTAATATGTTAAGGAAGTCTATTGAAGCCCATTAACTATTCATTTTGAATTAATATCTCAAAATAATGTGTTGTGTTAAAATAATGAGTTAGGGTCTCAATCTTATGGCTTAGTATCTCAAAATATTGTTAGTTAATTAGTTTCTCATTATTTTTGAGCTGTTATTACAATAAGGTCTCTCGTTATAATGATTTAAAGGATCCTTTTTTATCACATTGGCAGAAATGTAAGTGAGGGTCCTTTTACAAGGTTTACAGCCAACAATAAATATTTGAAACAAATTAAAAGGTTGTCACAAAGAGCACATCTTCTGATGCGCTTGATGACATTCTTTGTTTTTAGAGGAAAATGCGCCACCTTCTGGATGTGCTGCGTAAAGACTTTGAAGAGCCAGCCGACATATCCACCTGCAGTACAGAGCTTGAAAAGAAGGAGAATGGTCTGCTCGACGAATTCCTACCACATCTGGAACCAGAGGGGAAATCAGTTAAGACCAAAGAAAACAATGACCTGTTCCCTTATGCTTCACTAATTAAAGACAGCGTTTCGCCAGATTATCCTGATCCTTTATGGATGTCTACGCCCTTATGCTCTCCCAAAAGGACTGCCTCACCAACTAAAACAAATGAAAAGGATGGAGAGGATGACAATATGGAAAAGGGCATTAGCTCTCCTTGGCTCAGTGAGCATGTTTCCGATAATGCAGGACTCAGTGAGGAGGACTTCCATCAAAATCAAATAGGCACAAACGAAGCCAGCGATGAAAACCATGAATACACCACTATAACCAGTGACAATGGATGCCATCGAGAAAAAACTGAGGTCAGTTGTGATGAGCAGTCTGAAGCGCTTGAGGATCTGGGGAGAAATTTGTCAGAGTCACTTCATGTGTCCGACAATACACACGGCAATAATGTGGAGAGCACTGAGCAGCATACAAACACAGCTCCTTCTGTCAGTGATGATGAGTTCTGAGTTCCACTGTATTCAGGGATTGAATGTCATGTAATGTCTTTTGCTACCAAGTGAGTGTTTTTCCAGAGTGAAATGTAATATTTGAACTTTCTGAAAGTGTGGTTTTGAAAATGTGATTTAAGGCTGGTTGTGTTTTTACAAGCCCCACCAATGTGGTGTAGTAGGTCTGTTTTGCTTTTTTTATCTTTTTACAAAAGCACAGTGAATTTCACATCAGTGAACATAGTTTACTGACTTGAAATTTGCAATTTCCCTTTGTTTTTTTTTTCTCCATTTGGCCTCCAGAGTAATGGATTCCTAAATTCCTGCCCCATGGTAACTAGTATGATTAGCAAATTTGCAAATGAATTAGTGATATCCTTTGGTTTAGTTTGAGTGGATTGCAGTGTGCCCAGCCAGTCCTACGTATGATGTAGCTGTAATTTACATTTCCAGGTTTCTAGAAACACAGTTCTGTTATGAAGAAACACTTACAGGTGACTGTTCAGTGTGTTTGACTTGACATATGCCTCTGACATGTAGCTGTTAGGAGTTGCCTGTCACCAGAAAGTGTCTTTACTATTGCAATAAATTTTCTATTCTGCTGCCTCTTGTACACATGATTATTAAGACTACATTATTAAGTAGTAATTACTCTGCAGGCTGAGTAAGCAGCAGCAAAATTAGCATGGCCATCATTACCACATTTGATTCAAGAGATTTAAAAGATTTATTGCTATTTGAACAGGTACATGACAGTACAGGTACATTGGAATTCTTGTGCATATCTCTCAGCTTTGTAAGTAAAGGCAGAGAAAAAACAGAAGAGCAACACAAAGGAAACATTATTAGAGCCAAACTGAGTGCATCTAATTATTTTCTTGTATTCTATATTCTGTATGTTGTATTCTCTATAATAATGTAACCAGATGATTGACATATCAGTTTTTTAACTCCCTAATATTAGTATCGGCATCTTCCCCCAAAATCCAATACTGGTCTGATGTTACACACTCTACACAAAAAAGACACTAAAAATACAGATGAATTGTAGAAAATTACAGACCATGAATTACAGGAAAAACAGTGGCCACATACGGTATACAAAATGCACACACTTAAACACTTTTTTAAAAATTCAATGAATTATGTAAAATACACCCTGCCAATTATTGCGCATGTAATATTTCACCATGAATTACAGCACAAAACAATGATCTGTGGAAACAATGGTAGGTGGTGAGAGGTAAGTTAGTGAAGTACAGAGAAACTTTGAGGGGCCTAACTTGAACGATTTTGCAAACCGTTGCAGAGGGAGACTCTTTGCACAATATCGTGCGTTTGCGATAGCACCTGTCAGTCGATGTAAAAAGTAAACAGACAGGTCAGCGACCAGCAGTTCCAGGCAGCTGTCCCATTTCTGGCATTTTCACCGCTCGGCATTCCAGCTGTCTGATGTCATGGCTCCGCAAACCTCCATGTATTCCTCCGCCACAGAGGCACTAGGATGCATTTTGAAGCGTCTGTTCAAGGAAGTACGACAAACTACTCATTTTACATGCGATTACCGGAGAGTCAAAGTATATTCCGATGTGAATCGGCGATTTATCAATTGCTGGAGCACAGTTATTAAAGCGATAGAGCCGCGGATGTAGACGGTAGACGCTTGTTGCTCTTCCAATCCCAGGAAGCGAGACACGCTTGGAACTTGAGTGAACTGTCGGACCAAGAGGCATGGGGTGCAACGTTAGTTTGGATCCACAAACAAATTACAGACAAATGAGCTGTCTATAATCCCTACAAGAAACTAAAAAGGTGCAGCCCATTCACCTCGATGGCGGAATCTCTTAGGACCGAATCCTTGTTGGACTACTAAATTGCATCTGGTGGCTAACGGTAACGTTATCGTTTTTTGCCCAAAATATTTACCGGCGACGTCAGCTTCCCGAGGGTGTCGTCTATTTGCTGGAATATAGATTAGCATGTTAGCGGTAACAAGCTAATTTAACAGTAGTTGTAGTAAACGATTCAAGTTGAATAGCTAAATAAAACTCAAATGAAAAGTGGCTAGTTAGGTCGGGACATGTCAGACTTGTTGAGCGAACCTATTTGAACTTAGTAGTTAAATAAGTTAAGTTGTAACGTAGAAAATCTGTATTAAAATGGATGCATGGTTGTGGTAGAAAGCCGCCGGGATTTGGCAGTGTTGTGTTCGACACTTGTAACTTGTTGCGAGCTGAAACAGGTCGCTCTGGGCAGTGTTTGGATCAGACTATTCACTGGAAAGGGATTAATCTAACCACAAGGTTGGAAAAATGGCCAGACAACAGTTAATACTCAGGTTAGGTAGCATACTAATGGCTGTATGTCCAGATATTTGATTTGAATTGATTGTTAACATAATTCGAAGCCATTGTAGTGGAAAATCCGACATAGTCAAGTTAGCGTAACTCTAAGTCACTTGAAACAAAATGCCGTATTTTAAGAGGATTACTTTCTTTAAGACTTGTGTTTGTCTAGTCTGGCATCTGTTTCGGTGTGACAGACCAAGTGAGACTTGTATCAAATGCCTAAGTATCGTAACATATTCCTTAATGATGAGTATGGCCACTTAAAGGGACAGTTCACCCCAAAACATTTTTTTCCTTCAACCTCTAATGCTAGTGTTGTTTATTAGGGCTGCAGCCAACTATCATATTCATTGATTAATCTGCTCATCATTTTCATGATTAATCATTTGTATATAAATTGTCAAAATTTTTGGAAATGCTTATAACAACTTCCCAAAGCCTTAAGTGACATCCTCAAATTGCTCCTTTGTCTCTTCATTTACTGTTGTAAATTACAGAGAAGAGCAGCAAATCCTTAGATTTGAGCATCTGGAACCAGCAAATGTTTGACTTTTTTGCTTGGAAAATGACTAAAACAATTAATTGTTTTTTAAAAATGCGTATTCTAGGTGTTCTTTTCATCAACTACTTCATTGATCAATCAATTGTTGCAGATCTACTGTTACTTATCTAGAGCAAGGTTTTTTTTTTAAGTCTGAGCCCGTGGGCCTCTCCCTCAGACAAAGCTTGGAACATGGTGGTCCCACTTAGTTTACTTGCTTAGTTCCAGTTCCTGGACGTCTATGGGATCATGATTATGTTATTTGATCCTATTGATGCTCAGCAGTTCACCCAGGATAGCTTGTAATTGCTGTTTAAATACATAAAAATGTTACGTAAAATGGCTTTTAATAGTTTCTGACTCTGGAAATGTGGGAAAAACAGTAAAAGTCCCCTGTACTGTATCTCTGAAAAATCTCTTTATCTAAAGCACAGGCTTTGGGCTTTTCTGTGTGTTCTCCTTTAGATAACTAGTCTGATAACTAGTATTTGTTCACTTCCGTTCACAGAGTGTCCCATGAACCTGTTTTGAGGCCCACCTCCCACTTTGAAAACCTTTGATGTAGATCATTTCAGTTTCAGTTTTGAAGATAATCAAGATAATGGACAGACATAGTTGTGAGCAGGTTCATGTAGGAAATGTTTTTTTTTCTATCAAACTACAGCTGGTGACCATATCACTGCACAGAAGGAAGTGGACCTGTAACTTTAAGTTGTGATTTACCCTGTTTTGGACCCCATTTCCCAAGACCACAGTTTCATGCTAGCATTAGTCATGTATTGTAGTGTTTTGAAGATGTTTTGAGATGCCTCTTCTTGCCTCACTTTTGCAGATCTGGCTGTTGATGATGAACCTCATGACTTGGAACATTCACAGGATTTCCAATGGCACAGCAGGGAGAATAATTTCTCTGGACTAAGTGGAGACCTCCTCCTCTTGAAGAAGTGTGAAACATGCCCTTGCCATTTGGCTTAAAACTCAAAAGGACTCGAAGGTATACTGTTTCAAGCAAGAGCTGTCTTGTCACTCGGATTCAGCTGCTCAATGGAGAGTTTGTTGAGTTTACGCTTTCGGTGGAGAGCACCGGGCAGGAATGTTTGGAGGCAGTTGCTCAGAGACTCGAGTTAAGAGAGGTATGTATGGGTTTGCATGCAATACAAGTGCTGATTGTTCTCTCATATAGACTTTTTTTGAAACTCACTTTCTCAGCAAGAAAGTGTCTCTGTTAAGGTTGCCACATTCTTCCTTGATCTGGTAAGCAGGACAACAGAAACCAAGATAACCATTTTCTCATTGTTTACTCATATAATATAATCTCTCATATTCATTGACCTGCTTATGACATGACTTAGGAATTTTTCAATTACATTCTCAACATTTGTGTGTAATTACACTTAAGCAGGTCATCACACAGATTAGAAAAACTTACTGTTTATGTTTTTAAAGTTTTCATTCTAACAGAAGTCCTCACATAGCGTGAACAATATGGTCAAGGAAAGTAGTTCTGAGTCATGACTGAACAATGTATTGAGCTTCATGTCTACATTTGGCCACTATGGTCACACTCTGACACACCTGTTAATCATGAACTAAAAGAGATCTAAGCCTGAATGCTGTCATACCCTGTTGCACCTCAGATCAACAGTAGAGACTGCTGAATGTGCACACGATCTGGCATAGGAACTTGTACTATGTCACAATGTCTGTTATTTTGCTGCTTAATGTGGCAAGGGTTCATTTGTTATTGGTCTGTCGCAGTGTTAGTGACTGGACTCCACCCTCATTTAGAGTTTTTATGGCATGCAGTGAGTAATAATGTATTGTTTGTTTTTAATGTCACCAGGGTTGTTTGCACAGTTATGTGGTTCTCTCAGTCTTTGATAGAAAGGTTCTTACGCTGTAATTGATTTAGGAAATAGATTTATGTGTTAATATTTGTTTTAAGTGATCAGACAACCAAAGTTCACTGTCACACTTCAGCCACTGCTAATTGCATGATTGTGCTATATGGAGTTATAGGTGCTGTATTTGAAAAATCTGTTAATTCAGCTTCAGCCTTTTGTTGATACAATTTAAGGAAAGATAAGACAGGATAAACCCACACTGGGGAAATCTACTTATTAAAGCAGAAGTAGAGGTAGGGAAGAGCAAGTGATGAATAAAAATTCAAATAAAATAGAAAAAGAAATTAAAACTTTATCTACACTATACACCTATCACTCTTACACCTTTCACCTGTAAAGAGGACCACTGTTTTGTTTATGTTATTTATCTTCAAATTTATGACCTAACCTACCTTATTTGTTTTTATTTTCTTTACTCGAGGTCATTATTATTTCACATTATTATACAGAAAGAATAATATTTAATATAACGATTTTTATGTTGGACTTGAGTAGAGCTGCAACAATTAGTCAATCCTGAATTGATTATTAAATTAATTACCAGCTATTTTGATAACGGATTGGCTTGAGTAATTTTTTTTTAACAAAAAAAGAGTTTAAATTCTCTGATTGCAGCTTCTTGTTAATATTTCTGGTTTCCTTACTCCTTTATCAACAATTCAACAGTTTTTACCATTTTCTGAAGTTTTATAGACCAAACAAATGACCAAAAAAAAAAATTTAATAATAATCAACAGATTAAGAATCAATGAAAATAATCATTAGTTGCAACCCAAGACTATAGGCAATGTACCTTAAAATAAATTAGATGATTTAACCTGTTTTGTTTGTCATTAACCTCTCACAGAGGATGGCCACCCACCCCAGGGTCTGCTTCTGCTTGAGATTTCTGCCTGTTAAAAGGAAGTTTTTCCTCATCACTGACATTTTACTACTTGCTCTTGGTGGGAACAGTTGGCTATTTTTAAATTATATTCCAGAGAGTATAGTCCATGGTGATTTTTGAAGTAAAATAAATACATTGTGGAAAAAAAGACTACAGCCTAAACCTGCACAATATCAAAAGTACTCTTAGATAGCGTCTGTTAAGATTTGGCACTATGTAAGTAAAATTGAATTAGGCCAAATCAAATATTTTCTCTGAACGAGGTCATTATTTCACATTATTATGAAAAAAAAATCATGAGAGAAATATTCACAAATATTTACTCATGGTTGTTAACCAAAGGTATCTAGTGTAAAACAGTTATTTTCTGGTTGTGGTTTGAGAGTGGCTCCAGATCACAATAGGTCTCTTTCAGCTCAGTTGTCCTTGATAAATAGCAAGCCTACAGGGGTTACTTTTCTTACCAGTGTGCACTGTGAGATGTTCAGGCAGTCACAAGATTGAACAGGGAGTGCCAACAGCCTATAAACCTAGAGTATTTTGCTATGGTTGAATTTTCAGGTCTATGTGTGTTTTGCATATTCTGTACCTACATGATTAGGAGAAGACCTGCAGATTTTTGTACTTAAAATAAGTGACTGAACTGGAGGCATGTGTGATATTGATCTTAAGCAGTAACTAACCTAACCCTTAACCCTTAATATAAAATGTAAGTTTTAGTAAAGTATGTTTTACATAAGTTGTCTTACAGTTTGTCATAGCATTGTTTAGGTGTAATGTTGTGGTTGCTTTCTTTGCTTGGCAGATAACATACTTCAGCCTGTGGTACTTCAACAAGCAGAATCAGCAGAGATGGATAGACTTGGAGAAGCCACTGAAAAAGCAGCTGGACAAGTACGGGCTGGAGCCCACCGTTTACTTTGGAGTCGTGTTTTACATACCCAGTGTCACCCAACTGCAACAGGAGATCACAAGGTGATGTTCCATCAGTGACACGAGGTGTCTTGTCTAAAGCTCCTAACCTCATTAGCTTAGCGGCAACTTGTCTTTGAGAATATCAGTGGAAACATAAATTTAAGCAATGGCATGTTCCTAAAAAAATTAGTGAAACTAAAACTAGTGTTTTTTGTGTCTGTAAATAAGACTTGGCCAGGCTGAGGTGTACAACTGGGCAAGAAGTTAAGTTTCACAGTTGAATCAGATGCCAGATTAAAATTGTGTTTTCATGCTTCTCCCCACCCATCTCTTTAAATAGTTAAATCCAAACAGAGGGGTATGAAGTATTAATCATTAAAATGTCATAAGTTCTTTTAATATTGCTATATTTGGGAGGTTTTGTGCTGTAATAGCTTTTCAGCTGTTTTTGCAAACATGAACAAAGTCCTATTATTTGGTTGTTGGCTGTTAGTCTGTTCTCCACTCTTAAGTAACCATCTGTCTCCACAGATATCAGTATTATCTCCAGCTAAAGAAGGATGTTCTGGAGGGCAAGATCTCATGCTCACTGGAACAAGCTATTCGTTTGGCTAGCCTGGCAGTACAAGGTAATATGAATGTATAATACTAGCTATGTAACAGAAACTTTAGCTTGCCAAGCCTGGTGTTTTTTGGCTTATCTTTATGCGATGACTACAACAGCTTTAAGTCCCAGCTAAGTAATGACTAGTGGAATTACGCAGCAGTTGTCCATAATGATACCAGGAAACACCTGCTGAAACACTGAACCCCTTCTCAAATCTATAGGGATTATATTGGATACAGTAAATTAATTTTTCAATGATTTCTGGACAGAAGGCTTGTGCGAGTTCATTAAGGTTTTGACCAAACTCTGCAAGTTTGCTCAGGTTAGGGTGTTGGTAAACTGCAGTAAGCCTATTGCCTCTGAAACAGTTAGATTTTAATCTCCATCAGAGCAGAGGTTCAATTATTTTTGCCTCCAATAATAGTTTCTTCTCATAGCTAGAAAAAAGCACTTAGGGTGGATTTTTTTTTCGTGTCTTGTCAAGTGTCTGCTACTCACAGTAGTGTGTCTGAATCCTCGATTCAACTACTCGCCCAAAGCTTTATAAGAATGTTTTTGTGATACTTGTTAAAATACAGCAGTTACAAGCACCATTAAACCTAAACTGGCCTATTAAATTGGACAGGGGTGTGTGTGTGAATGTGAACTCTCCTTGCATGAGCTTCAACCCTGACATGTCCTCCAGCTTTTGCCCAGCCAGAAGAATCTCAAACACTGCTGGCAAAGTTAAATCAGGCACTGCAACTTACTGGCCTGGGTGTTAGCATAGCAGAGCCACTGAGATCACTTACTGTTGCAGACATGTTCAAATGACTGACCAGCATGCAATATGTGCCATGAAGGCATGCCCTGAGAAACGTCCCTTTACGATTTAGTCAGTGCTTTAGTTGTCATGCTAACATGGCATTTGTGCTGTAAATAAAGTGGTTTGGTTCCTATTTTGTGTCCCTGGCCGGGATATTTTGGAGTGAAGGGCAGTTGCAGCTTTTGAGCAGTGCTGATGCCTGGGATACCCGACATTGTTGTGAATGCTGCCAGCAGGCAGGCTGAAGCTGGTACCAGTTTTGGACCTCCACGTTGTCAGACGCTGAAGCAATTCCCTTTCATAACAAACGGGCCCCTCCTCTCCTATAATTAGTCTTTCTTGTCATCATACACTGCGGCTTTCCAAAAGGCATTACACCATTCTGCAATTCCTGAATGCCTATTTAGCCATGTACTAAATGCAGAAATGGACATGTAATAGGGTTTATTCAGAGAGCAGTGTCATGCAGAGTATGCATTGCTGCATTTACTGATTTATTGTTTCTGTTTTTGTCCACAGCTGACTTTGGTGACTTCAATCGATATGACTCCCAGGAGTTCCTCCAGAAGTTTGTGCTGTTCCCGATTGTAAGTATTTAATTTTATATGGTCAAATGTGAAATGAAAAATGTTGCCCCTGTTTCTTATTTCTGTTTGACACCAGGCATTGTATCAATCCTGAGTCTGTCTTTGCAGGACTGGATCCAGGATGAGCGAGTGATGGAAGAGGCCACTCAGAAAGTGGCTCTTCTTTATCAGTCCTTCAGGTGAGCAGGTGTTCAAATCATCAACCTGGCCGATGCTTTTGGACCCTTTTTTACTTTCTCTGTCTTAACTGTTTACTCAAAATCCTAAATACTAATCCTTAAATACTAGTATGCCCTTTTAATATTGTGACAACCCTTCTCCAAACATAGATGTTTCTCGTCATTCAATCTATTCCATTTTATTTTAGTTTGCTCTACTCTTTTTTTCTTTTATACTCAACTTCTTATCTGTATAACAAATTGGATTGCACAATGACTATACCATAAGTCAATCCATTTCAGTGCGTTGTTGTCTTCCTGTCTTGGTGTTTTATGCAGTTTCAGTTGGTTTTGGTGGTTGTTTCTTCATGTTTTTGTCAATATTTTTATCTTTTTCAGGGGATTATCAGCTCCAGAGGCAGAGATGTTGTACATGCAGGAAGTGGAGAAATTTGAAGGCTATGGCCAGGAAAGCTATCAAGCAAAGGTAGGTTCAGCCTGTGTGTTCCAGTAACCCAAACATAAATGAAGTATGACATCGGCTTACAAGAATCTCAACTCATAAGCTACATATTATTGCTGCTACTCTACAACTTGATTAAAGAACTGTTTGGTATAAATGGACTGTTGAAAAACTATTAAACTTATGATGATGTGACATTTGTTGGGGTCTGTACTAAACAAACATGTCTTCTTACATCTGGGGAATAAGATCTATAGGCCAGGGTATCTTTGTAGCAGTGCAGTAATTGATGCTGTTTTGTCAAACTTTCCATTATTAAAATATTGCAGCTTCAGCTTCTGATAATGTTTAAATTAATTGTTCAGTGCTAGGTTGAAAAAAATATTTTTTTTTCACCTAAAAGATTGCTCTGATATCTTAGTCCTGTCCTTTCATTTAAACAGGACAGTACAGGCACAGATGTTACCATCGGATCCTGCCTTGATGGCATCTTTGTCAAGCATAAAAATGGCAGGACGCTTCTTTTATTTAGGTAAGTCTAGAAACAAATTGAAGAATATCTGTTCAACTATTGCAACAATGCTTCAAAGTCATGAAACATGATCTACTTCTAAAGATGAAGCACTGAATAAAAGCTTTGTCTGCAAACTTGTGACTCTGAGCAGTGATTATATGAATCAGATGATTCTGTCAGTATAGATTAAGTTTTGTGGTGCAGCTCACAGTTATTATTAGGTGCAGTTGTCTCCTGTTATGTCCCTTAATGCTTTTTAGACTTGAATGTGGCCCAAGAGGAAATGTGTCCGGTAGACTGCAGTAGCTGATAAGGATTATGGGAGCATTATCTGTCTGTCAAGTAAACAAGTGAATATTCTGAACATAAACAGAACTGTATCTATCTACATACCATTCTGACTACTATTTACCTTTTTGATTGACTCCCACACATGTATGGTTTTTATTGTGCCTTCTCAAAGCAGTGCCAAAGGCTCTTTAAAAATTCTGCAAGGTTTTGTGACCACCATGACATCATGTGTTTTTTTCCCCCCGTCTTTCTTTGCCTCGTTGCCTAAATTGGCCGTGTAGGTGGAATGAAATTAACAACATGAGTCACAACAGGTCCTTCTTTGCCCTGGAGCTCACCAACAGAGAGGAGAGTGTTCAGTTCCAGACTGTAAGTCTCTGCTACCATTGCACCATCTCTTCTCTGCCCGTTCCCTGGGAAATGTCAGTCTCTTATTTGATTTAGCAAAATTGGAAATTCCTCGTAGAGCTTACCATCAGCTAGTCTTAACAATGCATCTATGTTTGTGTGTATGGGTGGGGCTGTAGCTGGAGTTGTTTGGGTATCTTATGTATGTGTGGGTCATAAAGTCACATACCTTTAGCTGAAACTCAATGTAGAGATATTTGAGGGCATACACAGGAATGCTTTGAGATAACTGAACAAACACCTCCTCTGTATGAATGTTTCAGCATCTAATGATTTATTTTCTCCTGTCTTTTTGCACAGGAAGACATGGAAACCTCCAAATATGTGTGCCGGATGTGTCTGGCCAGACTCAAGTTTTATAAGATCAACAAGAGTAGCCTGTAAGTGTTTTTAACACGTCTAGCCCAGTTCCTGTCTCTTTGTTCCTTGTCGTCTCATGCATGTGTCTCCTCTTTGGTGTAGCCTCACTTCCACCCTCCTCTCCTCCTCTCTCTTCAGAGAGGAGTGTGACCCCCTGCCTTCTGAGGGCTCCCAGAAGTCCCTTCTCACTCTATCCTTTCCTCGCTTTCCAATGCTCTCTCGTCCTTCTCTGCCTTCTAATAAGGGGTGAGCAACACTGTCAGCCACCGCCTACAGTATGACTATCAAGCAGGTGCCAACACCCGTCCCCTCCTGAGTCATTAGTCCAACAATGCCACAGCAGCCAGGCTTTCTATATCTGACATAGGCCTTGGGTTGTAGTGATCTGTATTTCAAGTATATGAATTTTTTATATCTGGTTCACTATTTACACTGCCTGGCCAAAAAAGTCACCACCTGGATTTAAGTAAGCAAATAGGTACAGGTCTTCCATTGGATAATTACTGCTGTGATTAAGATGTTTCAGCTGGCAACAAGTTATTTAACCCAAACTGATGGAGTGAGTAGGTTCTCATTTCTTTAACAACCATGTCAGAAGACATCCTGTGGTCATGGAAAATATGTTATTCTGTTTCAGAAGTGTCAAATTATTGGCATGCATCAAGAAAAGAAAACAACTCAGGAGATCGCTGAAACTGCTAAAATTGGGTTGAGAACTGTCCAAGACATTACTAAAACCTGGAAAGATAGTGGTGAACCATCATCTTCGAGGAACAAATGTGGTCGGAAAAAAATCTTGAATGATCGTGGGTGGAGATGACTTAAACATTTTGGTAAAATCAAATTGTAGAAAAACAATAGAACCCACAGCTATGTTTAATAGTGAAAGTAAGAGCATTTCCACACATACAATATGAAAAGAACTCAGGGGATTAGGACTAAACAGCTATGCAGCCTTAAAAAAAATATATCAGTAATAGTAATTGGAAAAAAGGCTTCAGTTTTCTAGGGAGCATAAAGATTGGATTCTGGAGCAATGGAAAAAGGTAATGTTGTCTGATGAGTCCAGATTTACCCTGTTCCAGAGTGATGGGCGCCTCAGGGTAAGAAGAGAGGCGGATGAAGTGATGCTCCCATCATGCCTAGTGCCTACCATACAAGCCTGCAGGGGCAGTGTTACGATCTGGGGTTGCTTCAGTTGGTCAGGTCGAGGTTCAGCAACGTTATGTTCCCCAAAAAATGACGTCAGCTCACTACCTGAATATACTGAATGAGCAGGTTTTCCATCAATGGATTTTTTCTTCCCGGATGGCGTGGGCATATTCCAAGATGACATTGCAAGGATTCATCAGGCTCGAGTTGTGAAAGAGTGTTTCTGGGAGCATGAGACGTCATTTTCACACATGGATTGACCACCAGAGTCCAGACCTTAACCCCATTCAGAGTCTTTAGGATGTGCAGGAGAAGACGCAACAGTCCGACTCTCCCATCACCAATACAAGATCTTGGTGAAAAATTAGTGCGACTCTGAACAGAAATAAATGTTGTGACATTGCATAACCTTATCGAAATGATGCCATGGCGAATGCGTGCCATAATAGAAGGCAATCCAATGCAAGAGTGTGTGACTTTTTTTTCCTTTGGCCAGGCAGTGTATTTTAGTTATTGTGTTGTACCACTGGCCCAGAAACAGAATAACATTTTTGACTGTAAGGTCATTTTCCATTATCCAATCAGTTATTCAGTATCTGTTATAGTCCTGTAATTTATTTGGTATCTGTCTTTAATCTCAGTCGGCCAGTCACGAGAGCTGGAAATCAAACCTCAGTACTTATTGAGCCCATAATTTTATGAAATGGGATTTTATCAAAAGTTGGCACTGAATGCTCGATCATATTCTTAGTTTTATGTACATTTTCTTTAAACAACTTTGAACTTTTTCAAGTTTATAATGTGTTTTATGTAGGCTGAATTCTTATTTGGTTTTGTTAAGACAACATTTAACAGAGAATTTTGGTGTGTTTTGTGAACATGGGAAGAGTTGAGGAACATTTTTAAAAGGAAAATTAAGCACTTTATGTGGATGTAAATGTAGTCAATTAAAGCAATATAGTGTGTGCAATATTGACTGAGGAAGGCTGAATTCTCCTGCTCCTGCCTACATGTACCAGGATGCATTGGGAGCTTCTGCCACCCACACCCATGTCGCTGTGGATACAGAAAGAACAGATTTTGCAGCAGGAGAACTATGCTTTCTCTGTCAATATAGCACACACTGAGGAATTCATTGCTTCAGTTGACTACATTTACCATCAACACTGATTGGACATCCACATGAAAAGTGCCAAATTTTCCTTTAAAGTTTGATGGACTTCACCTGATCTGTACCTTGCTGTGTGTGCAGTGAAATGACAAAATAACAAAGTAAGGTATTGGGAAAAAGTATAACTAGTATTGTATTCTTCTTTTTTTGACCAACATTTGTTTTCCCACCAGCCAAACCCAGCCCACTGTCGTCAACCCAGTCAGACGGAGATCCTCTACTAGAATATCTCTGGTAATACCCATATTCACTCAGACACTGTGGCTTGCATTGCAGCACATAATACACTGAACATTAAAATCATTATCTTGGGCTGTGAGACCACACAGTTATGTTTTTATTGATTTGACACTTTGGAGATCACATGAGCCACAACTGAATTTCTCTCTTGTTGATTTACAGCCAAAGCCTCAGGCCTACATGATGCCACCTCCACAGATGCACTACAACGGCCATTTCACAGAGCCTTACACATCATCACAAGGTAACTACTGTATAGAGAGTGGTTTGCAACAAGTTATTACTTGATGCTAATAACTTTTTTGCACTGTGATTATCTGCACTGTCTTTATCAAAATTTTAATGTAGCACTGTTATGCTTTCTTACAGACAACCTGTACATGAACAGTCAGAACGGTTATTATTACCACTCCCAGACCAGCCTGGACTGCTCTCCTCTGGAATACGGCAGTGGAGGGCGTTTACGTAACGGCAGCGTGTACAGCGCCCACAGCACCAGCTCTCTAACCAACCCCCAGCACTATCTGCAGCCCTCACCCATGTCTTCCAACCCCTCCATCACTAGTGATATCACCAGGCCGGACTATGTGCCCTCACACCGGCACAGTGCTCTCATCCCACCTTCCTATCGCGCAACTCCTGATTACGAGACAGTGATGCGTCAGAAGAGCCGAGGAGTGGGAGGAGGGATGGTTTTGTCTCAGGAGCACCGGCAGAGCCACTCCATGAGGAACCTGAACATTGGGAACTCGTACGCCTACAGCAGACCGGACCCTCTAGTTTACAGCCAGCCGGAAATCAGAGGGGAGCATGGTGGAGCGGCCCAGCACCACCACTATCCCTTCCATCTGGGCTCCAGCTTCCACAGCCCCTCTCCGTACCCCTACCCCACAGAGAGGAGGCCTGTGGTGGGGGCAGTCAGTGTCCCGGAGCTCACTAATGTCCAGCTACAACAGGCACAGGAATACCCAGCCCCGAACATCATGAGAACACAGGTGTACCGGCCACCTCCACCCTACCCATACGCCCATCCTCGGCCTGCAAACAGCACACCTGACCTTTCACGACACCTGTATGTCAGCAGCAGCAACCCGGACCTGATCATCACGAGGCGTGTGCACCATTCAGTCCAGACTTTCCAAGAGGACAGCCTGCCTGTCGCCCACTCATTACAGGAGGTGTCGGAGCCTCTCTTCAGCGGACCCCAACACAGACACCCGTACCACACTCAGAAACGGAACTCCATTGAGATCGCTGGATTAGCACACAGTCTGGAGGGGATGAGGGTCAAAGAGCGGACTGTGTCTTCTTCAGCTGCTGAAACTGCCACACCACCTCCTGTCTTGCGCGGTGGCCGCTCTCAGGGCTCACAGCTCAACGTGTTTCTGGAACGTACAAAGACCGAGGACAGGGGTGACATTAAGGAGGATGTACAGTATGGACACAAAAAGTCCCTTTCAGACGCCACCATGCTGGTTCACAGCAGCGGCGATGAAGAGGAGCTTGAGGACGATAGCGGACGTCACACTCCTCTTTCTCAGGATGCGGAGGCGGTGATTGTTCGCGACCAGCCGTCACAGCAGCATCACAGCTTAACTTCTCTCTCCTCTCTGGCAGCTCAGCAACAGACTCCCATCGAGCCACCTCCAGCATACCCCATAGGCTCCTCGCTCGACCCATCTATAACCAGTTCCCTGTCCTACAAGGTTCACCACCTCATCCAGGAGGGCGAGCCTCTGTACCTGCTGTCAGATTTACGACAGCCCAGGATTATGCCGTCGGTCTCTGAGGGTGATCTGAGCGGTCAGGCCAAACAGAAGACTAAGAAAGACTTCAAAAAGAGGCCTGTGTCTGATGTGCCTCCTGGGAAGAAAACCGTGGAAGGATTGCCCCCTCCGGTGAGTCCTGTTCCCAGTCCCCTTCCAAACCTTGATCCACCCTGTTAATGTGTTACTTAATTTATTGCTAACATTCAGTAATACTCCAGCTTTGCACTGCTCTGTAGCTGCACCAGGGTGTCCACAGGCCCTTAAAATTAATCTTGCTTTTATTAAGTTGCATTAAATGCAGTCTCACTTTTAAATTTTGTTTTGGTAAAGATTTGTATTGATCTCGTTGAAACAACTACAAAATGAAACCAACAATAAACGTTTAAACAATCTATAAAGCCCAGTCAGAATGTATTAGAGCACATACAGCCAGTGTGTCGTGATGCTGTGTGCGGGCTAACTAGTAGTGCAACAGAATATAGTTTGTCAATGATCTGTATGGATCACCCCCCACAATTTGGCCCCCATGTGAACCGCAAACTAACTTTAATCATAGTGTGAAATGCCACTGTTACTGTTTAGAATCCCTAAATCTCAATGCAGTTGCAATGAGAGGACAAAACAGATGCGCTCTTTGTTTTACTCTGAAGCACAACACTGTGTGGCAGTCTTTAAAAAAAGGACACCAGAGCAGCTGCAGTCACTCTGTGACACAGCCTAAGGGTTAATTAACTTTGGACAATGAGTGAGACATCACAAAATAGCTTCTAAAACTAATGGGTTAAAATTGTTTCTGTGAAAATGTTACTTTCAGCTAATTTGGGTGTTTGCAAATTCAGCAAGATCTAGCACAAGAACACCGCCTTTAATGCTTGGTTGAAGCCTGTTGAAAATAATGAGTTTGAATCTTGGGTATAAAGGCATTAAATCGCATGAGAGGTCATTAAGTCCCCGGCCTCAGTGCAACCCGCTCTGCACTAATATTAACTCCTGCAACTCCAGTAAACCACCCCCAGACAGCATTTGGATCTGTGCCAGCATTAAAAGTGGAGGTGCTTTGGACTTTACATCTGATAGATAAACATCAGTCACATAAAGACATTAGAGCCTGACCAATACTGGATTCTGATATTGATATATATTGGCCAATATTCTTTATAGAGAATATATTGTACAGTATATATAGAATATATACATGAGCACACATTTTTTCCAATGATCCCTCAAAAGTGGTTAACACTTGACAAAGGTGTGTAATGGAGGAATGATATTTTACAACTAAACAATAAACTTTATTGTACAAAATGATTTTGGAAAATAACTTCATCATTCTTTCATGTATATATGCATATCTACATATTTATTGAACCTGAATTAAGAAAAGGGATCAAATATTTACAAATTGCTGCCTAGAAAGCTAATAAATAAAAACAATCTGCATTATGTTCTGTTCATATAGTGGCATATTGGACAACATATATGCAGACACTGGTACAGACTGATATAGCTGTGATGGGATAATATCGGTCAGGTTCAAAAGCAATGGAGACAGAGCTGAACTGTTTAAACCCATGTTCCCTGGTTCGTCAGAACTTTTTTTGCCAGTATGGCTCTCAAATGGGGCTAAAATTGCATTCATATTAGTCTTTAAAAGTCTTAAATTTAAATTGTTGAAACCTGCAGAAGCTCTGTGTAAAAGAGAGTTCCAAAAGACAAAAACAGCTTTCAGGTTATTGTTCAGCTTTCTAAAAAGTAGGTTACAGGCACTTGTTTTATACTCAGCAACACAACATCGCATCTCATGAAGATCACAAGAGTGTGCACGTACAAACTATTAGGGTTGGTTTCAGTGGCTAGTATTGAATGACGTAGACAGTCTCACTTTGACACGTGGTTAAAGAATGTTGTCAAACTACGTTGGAAAACCAGACAGGTGACATTCTCCCAGAAAGCACCTAGTGAGGCTGCGTTGTCCCTCCCCTCTTGTCTACCTACACCCTTTCTGTGAGTCTCACACACAGTCATCCTCACTTTTCCTCTGTATCTGCTGTGTTGTCATACCAGGGCATGAAGAAAGGGGCCAGGTCAGAGGTGAAAAAGATGGGCCCTCTGAAGGTGGCCCATCTCAACGGCCTGTCAGTGTCCCGGCAGCTGATGCACGATGAGGTGAAGGATGAGCCTGAGAGAGCCTCTAATGACGAGAGGGTAGGGCATTTCAGAGTTTTAAATTTGTGCCTTGAAAGACTTTTTTTGTTTTTGAGTAAGAACAAATGTAATGTTTAGATTAGGCAATGGAAACCTAAGATGTGATATTTGTTGCATGTTTCCTGTGTATTGTTAATGACTTGTCATTTAGAAATGTTGCTATGGCCAGAAAAAAGCCCATTGCCAAGAGCTGCTGGATGTGTTTAGTATTCATAACCTCCTGGTAGTCAGGGCTCGTTATGAAGGATACATGAAGGAGAAAGTCATAAGTCAGCTGAACTGGTCAGCCTTGTTACTCTTGACTCTTGTTGTTTGACAGTGGAGGTAAATACCAGACACGTTTAAGATTAATTGGCTGTCTAGTTAATCGAGTTGTCAGATGCCATCTGTGAGCAGACAGTAGATTTCCAAACGTGTCATACATACAAGAATTATCACTGAAAGATGTTGGTTATTGTAGTCAAACAATCTTTGAACATTCACTTCTGTGCATGGCAGTTGTTTGCATGTTTCTCGATTCGTTGTACGACTCCATCTCCTTATGTCATCCATGTGTTCATCTTGCACAAAATTTCAATACTGATGATCACATTTTTAGAGATACACAACAAATATCCTGTCCGATAAATGAGCATACAATAATGGACAATTTATGTTATTATTTATTATTCTGATAATGAAATTATAGCTATAAACATCAGCTGTCTTAATATCTGATTTGATAGATTATGTCAAAGTATATAATTTGAATTCTTTGGCAAAATGAACAAATATAAAGTATATTTGTTTTTTTTATGTAAAAAATAAATCAGAACCATTCATTGTTTCTGTTTTAATAGTGATGTCAGTTAAACTTGTTTTATCCTCGTGTGTACACACACACATATACATATATATAGTGCTTTGTAATATAATAATATTATATTATGTCCTCATGCCTCCAGAATGTGGTGTATTCCGTTACAACACCATTCATCGTCACAGTTTACAGTAAACGATTTTCCCTTACAGCAGGCACAACTCTGAATGTTTCCACAATAGAAAATGAAACTACAGAAATAGAAAGTTAAGTACAAAGCTGCCGATTATGCAGTAAAAATGTTGCAAATTTTATAATATAATAATATAATTATAAATTTTATAATAAACTTAGGGATTTTTTTAAACATCTGATTTTCACCTGTTTGATAATCAAAATATTCCCTTTCATTTATGCAAAGTATCTCTGCTGATTAAATAATGATCAAAGATCAGGGAATGTCTCATCACATCATTTATACATTTATAAAATTAAATTGATCGGGCTAAGGCAGTGAGGTAGACCTGTTCTTGTTCATGGCAGTGATGGATTTACTGTTTCCTTCTGTGTGTGTGTTAGTGTAAAGTGCTGGAGCAGCATATGGAGCGGGGAGAGCTGTTGAAAGAGTACGAGAGTATCCCAAAGCGCCACCCATCAGGGGAATGTACCATCGCCCTGCTGCCAGAGAGCGGAGACAAAAACCGCTTCCAAGACGTCCTGCCTTATGATAACACCCGAGTGGAGCTGGTTCCCACTAAAGAGAACAATACAGGATACATCAATGCATCACACATTAAAGTAAGTTGTGCAGAAATGTATCATAACACTTGTCTCTCTGCCAATCACGTGTACATGATTTTGTTCTTGCACCATTGGTATATTTACTTCCTGTTTCAAGACAAATGTTTGATGTTTCTTCTGGAGTTAAGATCAAGCCTGGTTTAGTTTGTTTTGATGGAGCAGCTGTTTTTATCTGACTGCTTGTTGACCACTTAAGAAAATCTAAATATTTTTGAGTTACACCTAATGAGGACTTGTTTTAAGGGATTTGGGAACTGACATGTCTAAGTCAGTTTATGCATCATGCTACTCAGTGTCTGTAAACAGTTGTATAATATCCTCTGAGGAGCTTTGTCAAGTCTGAGTAAATCCTAGTTTAGTGTTAGAAGACACGACTTCCGATAATGCACAACTTCAACTTTGGACTTAACTGTAACTACTTCTAACTAATTTCTTTTTGACCATTTTTGCTTTAATCTGTCCCTCACACTTTCCTTTACAAAAGTATTATACTAAAATTTAGAGTTTTGTTTTGTTGCCACGTATTTTTCCTCTTACCTGTAGTGCTATTTATTCATCTAGATAATTTTGGTGTTGCAGAGTTCTGGCGATAGTGGCAGTAGTGATGTCTGCCTTCTCTCAAATATAATAAAATTCAAGTGTTTTCAACGATTTCTAGCACCGATATGAACCCTGCAGAAGTGAAATGATCATTTTGAGTGTATGTATTAGAAAAAGCTGGAAAATCTTGAGAATGCACATTGAAAAAGGTTGAAAAGTTCTTGAATTTGAGTTTGGAAAATGTGTTGGAACCCTGTAGATGGCACTTGTGCGTCTGCTCATGGATGAGAGGCTCGTGCTTGTGACAGGGCAGGATGTAAACTCCTCAGCTAAGCAGTGACCTCACAAGTAGACACGCTTCCTTTTGCATTATGATTCATTTGGGAGGTGCAGTTCAGTACAAAGAGAAATTCTGATATGAAACTGCTCACAAGAAGGTCTGTGGATTATGTTGAGTAACTGGGTCATGATTTCTGAAAAGAGACGTTGCTGTTGAGTTTCTTCATGTATTGTTGATTTTTTTTTGCTGATACATCAAAAACTCACAACAAAACCATGTAGATAGATATCTAGCACTACAGGTAAGATGACAGATATGTTTTTTTTTTTTTATTTTGGGATGATCTGTCCCTTTTATGAGAGGTTACAATCCTAGATGTGATGAGGATTGTGAATGACCAGACTAAATAACATACTTTGAAACACTACCAAATGATTCTAATCTGATGACCATATCGTCCAAATACTTCTGTGGATCACAGCTGCTCATGAATAGCACGCTGCTACTCATACTGAGGTGTTTTGTGGTTTGTGGGAAGGCAGTGACTGCTGCTTAGTCACATTCACCCCTCTGTCTCTGCGTCAGAACGGAGTAATTACATTATGTCAGAGTAATTTCCATTTTCTGCTGATAAAGTTTTCGGTTTTTACAAGATGACTTGTGTCCTGTCTCTTTAGGTAACAGTAGGTGGACAGGAGTGGAGCTACATCGCCACGCAGGGTCCAATGGCAAACACATGTCAGGACTTCTGGCAGATGGTGTGGGAGCAGGGTGTCTCCATCATCGCTATGGTCACTGCTGAAGAGGTGTGTCAGATGTTTTATTTAAAGCTCTGCATGTTTTTTTTTTTTATTCCTCATCACGACCCCCCAGAATGACCTTGTGTATGTCATCCACTTCCTCCAGGAGAGCGGCCGAGAAAAGAGCTTCCGCTATTGGCCCAGACTGGGCTCACGACACAACACGGTGACGTACGGTCGCTTCAAGATCACGACACGGTTCCGCACAGAGTCCGGCTGTTATGCCACCACGGGGCTAAAGATCAAACACCTCCTGACGGGCCAAGAGAGGACCGTCTGGCACCTGCAGTACACAGACTGGCCTGACCACGGCTGTCCTGAGGACTTCAAAGGCTTCCTCAGTGAGTTGGATCACTATCAGTTTATCCTTTTATGGTCACCATGCTTTTATGATCAGCTCTCCACCTGGAAGAAAATTCATATAACTAGCCCACAACATTTAAGCCCAGGATGACATCCCTATCTTCAAAATTTTCAGTTGCTGTGGTAAAAAATCTTCACTGTACCTCAAATTAGAGAAAACAGAATTTCAGTCAGTAGCCTTAAGTTTCATTCCCAGGTCAGCAAAAACCGTCTTTCTTTGGCTTGGTGGCTCAAAGGCCACAGCTTTAAGTTTCCAAATCTCTGTGTCAAAACTGCTGTATTAATTTATTGTGTTCTTTCCCAGCCTACCTTGAGGAGATCCAGTCTGTGAGGAGACACACAAACAGCATCAGTGACCCGAAGAACACCAACCTACCAGTGCTGGTCCACTGCAGCGCTGGAGTGGGACGAACTGGAGTCGTCATCCTGTCTGAGCTCATGATCGCCTGTCTCGAGCACAATGAGGTAAGCTCCTCACATTCACAAAAGCAGAGTAAAAAACTCAAACCTGTGTGGTACAGCTGTATTGTCATGGCAAACATTTTTGCTGAACTGGAGAATCAGTATTTTTATTAAAGCTATGACAGGCAGCTTTTATATTTTGTTGATTTTGTAGGCCCCTGTGGACAAAAGCAGTAGTGTTTCCGTCATAATAACCACAAAGTATGCAACATTAAAAAAATATAATTATCTAAGTAAAAATCTCCTCCTGCTTCTCTCTCTCTCCTCTGCTACAAATTAAACTGATTAATCACCCCAGACTGAAACAACAACCAACAAGAACCACAACACAGGACATTCCAAAGCATGATCAGCATAATTCACAACAGAAAATGCACGACGTCTCAACTTAATTTATGAATCCATTCAAGTGTGCAGAATGACTTCAGCAACCACATCTGCTGTGTGATTTTCTTGGCTGCAGTCCTTCTCATTCTTAATATCTCTGTTTCAGACACTGGATGTACCAAAAATCCTGCTGAAGCTGCGCGCTCAGAGAATGATGATGGTCCAGACGTTGGCTCAGTACACCTTCATCTACAAGGTCCTCATCCAGTATCTCCGCAACTCCAGGCTCATCTGACACGCGGTCATCACAGGATGACTGTAGGACGGCGCTCCAGTGACGCTGCAGCTGTATGAACCTGTCCAATGTAGCGGTCAGTATTTGATGGTATTAAATTAGGCAAGGCTGAAGGAATGATGTGTGTGTGTGTGGATGTAAAGGAAAGAAGTGATACCACATGAAGGAGCAGAAAGACTCATGACCTGCCTCTAAACAGTATTATATATATTATTTTTACATACATTATTGCTTAATAAAGCTCAGCACTTTCACAGTACTTTGCTGTACATAATGAACCAATAAGCTGCATTAAAACAAATCTTTATTATAGATGTGTATCAAAAACAGTTGTATTTTCAATTAATGAAGGTCACTTTTTAAATATGTTCTGGATTGCTGTTTGGTAAATATTGGTTCTTATATAATGAAGGATGTTTCTAAAATAATGAAGACAGAGTAGATAAAGCTCTCAAAGATTGTCTCATGAAGGTTTGAATATGGAGCCCCGAGTATAGATGGATTTTAACTTGATCATGTGACGTCTGGTGATACAGACAGGGTTTGTCCCTGTATTTAACTCAATAATAATAATATATAGATCTACATTTAGCAGAATGATGCTGATGCCCCGTGGGCCGACTTTGCTACTTGGTATAACAAAGCACCTGCTAAAAAGAAGTAAGAAGTACATATACTTACAAAGAGGGGTGGGAGATGATGGATTGATCTTTGTAAAACACTGGATTGATGGGAAGTAGAAATACTTTGCACAGGCTCCAGAAATATATCGTCAGTGAGTGAAGTGAAAGAATGACAAAGCAGGTTTTTGGGGTTGAGAGTAAAACTGGAAAATACATTTTATACTCATATTTTTCATCCTTTTTTTTTAAATCGTGAGAACTCTGAGTGCTGTATTTGAGCAAAATCAATATACTCAATCAATATTTTGTCAAGACAAAGTGCCTAAATATCTACATTTGTAAAGTTGAAAGGGCTGTTATTTTTGGATATAAAGGAAATGTTGAAATTTTTTCAGTGTCATATTTTTTTGCTTGTTTGATTGCAGTGATATGTGGTTATTAATGCCAATTGATACTGAGAAACATCCCAGTGGGATGCAAACAATCATGATTTATAATTCTTTAAATTGGCTTTGAGATCCATCAAAGTTGTGACACTTTGTTTCATTAAGTGCATAAAAATTGGCAAATGAGGCCATTTGTACAGAAGCCCTGAAAAGAAACTGAAAACAAAACACTTGTGATCCATTTACCAAGTAACTTAAGAACGTGGAAAAAAAAAGTTTTACCAGCATCATCTGTTAATATCAGAAGCTCAACATGCAATAATACCTTGATAAGAAAGTCCTTGATACATTTACGACAACAGTAAAAGTCCATGATTTATTTATCACCATATTAAAAAAAGCAAAGACAAATGACTTTGAAGAACTTCCTGAAATATTAAACTGTACAACATTTTTTGTTTGTATAAAATGTTTTCCTTTTAATTTTAGTGCTTCTGCTCTCCTTCTTAAAATTCTTTTGAAACAGTAGCCAGCTGTGAATTAAACGTGCAAAAAATTGGCTTGAATTGTCTTTGTGGGTATAAAGAAAATAAATATATGCATGGCTATCGGAAACCGCGTGAAGGAAAAAAGATAACACCTGCACACTTGCTACAAGAGTTTGTGAATTGTTTTCACCAGTGAATGCTTGAATAATGTAGGTAGAATTGCAAAACAACAAACAATGTAACAGAAGTTTCTTCATTGAAACATTTTTTGTATAATTATATTGAGAATCCTGACTAAAAAAAATATTTCACCTGCCAAAACTTAATTCTTTTAACTGTTTCCTCTGATTTTTTTTTTTTCAAGTAACTTAGAATACTCAGTCCTGAGGAAAAAATGTTCCCATCTATTTCGCAGATGAAAAAAAAAAATGAAAGAACTTGGTTTGTCCTGGCAAAACATTTTTTAAGAACAGTTTAGATCAGACTTAGAAAGTGGATCACCAGTTTTCTCTCAGGGCTTCTGTACATTTGACAGTATTCAGATGTAACTCAGTGCTGTGCAGCGTGTTGTTGGCTGTGCTGCTCAGTATTAGTGTGAAGCAGAAGTCTGACGGACAGACCGTCTCTGGTTACAGTTTTCTGCCTGCACACTTGTTTTCACTGCAGTTAGAAATGTCCCTCAGCAGAGACGCTTCCTGCTGTTGGACATGGTATCCTGACTATTGATGAACATATCATTTCCTGCTGCAGCTACAGTAGTATTTACAGCTCAGTTATGAATGAAGTTCACCTGTGCAGAAACAATTACAGGCATCGTAAAGTTTACTGTTTTATCAATTTAAAGCACCAGCTTAAGTTATAATGTGGCCAAAGTGAAGTGACTGTTAATCCCCCATTTGTCTTATCCTGATGTTTCTGTTGCTGGTGTCAGATCTTACTTAACTGGAGGAAAATATGTCTTTGCAGATGTTAAAATGTATTTTAACTGGATCTTTTTTAGTCCCATATGAATTTGCTTTGTGTTTTTGGTTTGAAGATACTGATTGAGTCTTAGTGTGGAGACTGAAATGAGTGATTTTCTGTTGTCCATGTACAGGTATGTTGTTCATAATGTACACAATGTAAAATTCTGCTCTTATGAATATTGGTTATTGTAAAAACTTTGTATAAACTGTATCTATTGAACACAAATGGTTTGCCATTGGAAGAAAAAGACAAGTGTAGAAAATGTTTTCAGCCAAGAATAAATATTTGGAAATAAATTGGTTTCTTCTTTACATCAGTCTATCACGCCACCTTGTGGTAGGAATCAGCCAGTGGCTCTGTGGTCGCTCTATTTCTGTATCTGTTAATTACATCAACATGAGGGGGACTTTATATTATTGGAAGATATTTTTATTAAATAAATTCAGAGGAGAAAAATGATCAGTCATGGTAGCTGGTACAGAATCTTTGAGGTTGTGTTTTAAAGTCCCAAATACTGAGTATATACAGATTTATAAAAGAGTCCAAGTCTCTTGTCCTTCAGAGGGAGGCAGAAGAAGTTTGCCTGTTTTTTGTCCAAACTGATTACAATGTCCTCAGCTTGTTCTTTTCTCAGGCAGCAGTGGTTTCAGTCACCACCATTCCACTGTTTCACATTTTTCATCGTTAAATCCCCCAAACAGTTCAGAGACATAAACTTAAAAAGCAAAAAGTTTCAGGTGAAGAACTTGCATTTCATACCGAGGAAAACTTGTGTCTGTAGTGTCTTTGTCCCTCTGCTCCGTGTTTTATGTCCTCTGGTACCTGAAGCTGTGTCCCAGTTCCACACTACAGACTACTTTTTTTTTGCAGTTAGTATGAAGGAAATCTACTTAAACGCACGAGACGTTCTGCTGCTGGATGATGACAACATAAAGTAACGTGGGATCATGGGATTTGTTGTCTTCATTGTTTAACTGCCATTGCTGATTAAAGTCTGATATGACCAAGTCTCTTTTTAATCTTTTTTAGACATTTTAATGAGGAAATCTTACATATTATAACTTTAAACATTTATAATGTTGCAATATTTGTTTGTGATTTTTTTTTTCAGTATATCATTTAGCTCCTTCCAAAATTTCAATAGTAATTTTTTTGTTTTCTGAGATGTTCCTGGAGATGCTTTTCTACTATCCACTATCAGTTCTACCAGTTGTGGCTTGTATCTAAAAGGGTCTGCAGTTACCATCTAAACACAATCAAAGTTGTGAGCAGCTCCTCCATTTCTACTGTGCATTGCATTGTGGTCCATCAACACCACACTCAAAAATCAAGGGAATTTTAATATATTTAATATATTTTAATATTTATACCCATACTGACTGTTTCAAGAAGACTCACAGTACCAGTCAAAAGTTTGGACACACGTTATAAGAAATGGTTCAGATTAAAACAACAGTGTGCAAATCTGTCATCAAAGCAACAGGTGACTAGTTTGGACAACCTTAGGTATCACAGCACAAAAAACCTTTGCACACTTGTACACTGACAGGTGTGTACGAGACGACCATTGATAGATAATAAAAAGCAAGAAAGACTCCCGCACACTGTCTTCGACACTAACAGTTAGGGCTGCAGCTATTGATTCTTTTAGTAATTGAATAATCTGCTCTGAGAAGGTCTGACAGTTTCTGACAGAGAAACACAGACTCTTTAGTCTGTTTAATGTAAAGGCCTCCTTATACAGTTGTTTACTCTTATAAGTGCACCTGGTTGGTGTTGATGTCGTTCACCATCACCATCAGTTTTGATTATTTAATGAACTCCATCATTAACAACAACAAGTCTCCTCCACACGGAGCTTCTCTGCTGCTGTGAAAACTGAATCGCGGGTGAATTTATATGTGGGGAAAAAGCCAAAACGTGAGCTGGGTTTTGAGGTGATTTTATAAAACATCCCGCTGATGACGAAAGTCAACAGATCAGACACAAACAGGGTGGTCGTCGGAGTTTATCAATACGCTGGTCTTTAATAATTCAGCCCTCTAATACAGAATTTCAGTACCCACCCCTACATGTGACACACGGTGCGCTGTATAGTTGTTCGGATTTAAACAAGGCCTTGAGGCATTTTAGTAATCGAATTACTCAAGGAATCGTTTCAGCCCTACTAACAATGAAAAAATTTAATGGCAACACGGTTAATAAAACTTTGATTGCAAGTGCAGAAGACAGTGTGTGACAGTCTTTTTTGCTTTTTAAGAATCTTAAGTAAAACAATTTTCCTTGTTTTCCCATTTTTGCTTAATACACAATTCCACATAATTACATATTTCATAGTTTGATGTCTCTAATCTAAAATATAGAAAAATAATAAAAAATAAAGAAGAACCATTGAATGACAAGATGTGTCCAAACTTTTGACTGGTACTGTTAATTGGCACTATTTTGATAATCGATTAGTCATTTCAGTCTTTTTCTAAGAAAAACTAGTAATTCTCGATTCCAGCTTCTTAACAGTAATTATTTTCTGTTTCCTTCACTCCTTTGTGACAGTAAACTGAGTATCTTTGGGTTGTGGACAAAACAAGACATTTGAGGACATCGTCTTGGGCTTTGGGAAACACTCATCGACATTTTTCACCATTTTCTGACTGAACAACTAATCGATTAATCGAATATTCAAGAGACTAATCAACAATGAAAATAATCCTTATTTGCAGTAGTGCAGAATGTAGTATGGATTTGGGACACAGTTTCAGTATTATTGCCTGATGCACATGTTAAATTATTTGTTTTTATACAAAAAAAGTAGCTACTTTTAATGATGGTACAGTAATACTGGTGTTTTGACTTAAAAACACTGATAAAAATATCAAAAACGCAAAACGAAACACTACTAAAAGTAAAAATAAAAGCATCATAAATCATCTTAATGAGGAAGACGTTTTCTTCCTCCACAGACACACAAAACTGAGTTCATGTGAAACACTACATGTGGATCGCTTAAAAAAAACGCCAACAAAAGAGAAAATCAGTAAAAATTAATACTGGTACCGTCCTCTCTTTCCTCCATGTCCACCGTGCCCACCATGTCCTCCATAGCCTCCATGTCCACCATGTCCTCCCTGGTTCCATCCACCTCCTCTCCATCCTCCGCCGCCGCCACCGCCTCCTCCTCCCCAGCCTCCACCACCTCCTCCTCCTCCTCCTCCCCAACCTCCACCACCGCCGCCGCCTCCTCCTCGTCCTCCTCCCCAGCCACCTCCTCCTCTTCCACCACCGCCGCCGCCACGTCCTCCCCAGCCTCCTCCGCC
Organism: Lutjanus erythropterus; assembly: GCF_056507025.1. Taxonomy (NCBI): domain Eukaryota; kingdom Metazoa; phylum Chordata; class Actinopteri; order Lutjaniformes; family Lutjanidae; genus Lutjanus; species Lutjanus erythropterus. The sequence goes on from NC_139334.1 coordinate 17,286,787, forward strand.
ATCTTGTCTTTTCTGCCAGGGTGGCATCTCAGGAGGTGGAGGATCTATCTCCGAGGGACGTCCTCCTCTGTCCGGGACTCTGCCCATCAGGATCTGTGGATAAAAGAGAAAACAAGAGACATGTTTGTGTCCAAAGAAGAAAACATTAAACTGAAGGTTTTTACCGTGAAAGAGGGACAGTTCTTCTGTACCTTGTTGACAGCACAAGCCGTCTTCTCCCTGCTGGAGCCGCTACTCGTCTTCACCACGTTGCAGATGTCTTCTCTGGCAGCCAGCAGCTCTGCCATGTCCACAGTGGACTGAGGCTTCAGAGTGTGTCTCTTGGGCTGGTAGGCCCTCGCCATGCTGTCCACCTTTACCTAACCAACCACAGAGATAAAATAAAATCAGCTTCTGATGAAAACAGGGTTCAAAAGCTGTTAGCATCAATAACATCAGTACCAATAATCAATTTATATTTTAACTGACATGGTGCCGTTCAGTGTTGAGAGTCTGATCTGTCACATAATCAACATCTCTCCCATAATCTCCATCAGTTTAGATTCCCCTGTAATGGCACGAGAAGGCAAACAAACAGTTTGTTGAGTAGTTATATGAACGTGCCTTGGCTCTGTCTGACCACCCGAAAGACTGAACTGTGACGTCCAGACGTTTGATCAGCATCCTGCGCCGACACTCGTACTCTGAAGACAGAACCGTGTTTATGTTGTGCAACTGCTCCTGCAGAGATAAAATAAAAAAAGCAGAAATTAAATTCAAAGCAACTAACAGACAAACACAACTTATAATGACTTGGTTTATTTCAGAGCTACTTACCCACTGTTCACCGGACAGAGATTTCTTTAACACTGGGTTTCCAACTGAGCCATTTGGAAGATCTTTAATTATTTTACCAGCCTACAAAAACACACAGGGTTTAATGAATCAGCACACATCAAAAGGAGGAAAAATATAGATACAGTAAACAAAATAAAAGTTAGATTTTCATTTTACATCATTCATAAACATTTTATTACAGCTCTCAAAATCAGGGCTAAGAGCACCAAACAATGAAGCTGTTACATCTAAAATAGTGCAAGACAACACATGAAGAGGTGCAATACAGTGTGTCTCTGTAAGTCAAGCCTATTGATTTAGTCCTCATCAGCCTAAAATGTTGATTGAGAAAGAGAAAACGCCAAACAAATATGGACTGATGCAGAGCATTTTGTTAGATAAAAACATATTGTGAATTTTGGAAATGATTGCATCTATATTTTTTCAGTAAATTAGCTTTTGGACATGGACAGCTGTCCAGAGTAGAAAATGACTGGAGTTGGAAACAATCAGAGTATAATAGTGATAATATTAGTGTAGCTTAATCTTTATCTGCAGCTGTGCAGAAATATCAGGTTTTAAGAGAATGACTAGACATGCAAAAAAGCTGTGCAGCATTTGAATGTTGACTTAGAATTCAAATGTCAACAACAAAGATTTTTTTTTTTACTTTTGACGGCCCTGATATGACTGTAGTAAAACGGTGTTAAACAGTTTCACCTTGTCTTGGATTTGAGATAAAACTCCTGCTGCGTCCTGTCCTCTGGGATCTGGTAGCTTCAGAGTTTCACAGATTGCCAGGAGATCCTGACACACGGGACTCTCTTCAGTTTGTTTATCAGACACTTGTCTGCTCCTCACGATCTGAGCCGCCTGGAGCTCAGAGCTCAGAAACACTTGAGAAGAGACACAAAAAAAAATCAGATCCTTAATTTATTTAGTGACCACAAAGACAGCTTGAAGCATAATGATTAAAGTACAAATGATTACATACAGACAAATTTGAGATGATCTTTTGTTTTTAACATGCCGCCCTTGAGAATCCCCGAAACGACTTCTTCGTAAGGACAGTGCAGCTCCTTCAGTAGACCACTCATCTCCACCTGAAGGCTGTCCATGTCGTCTGGAGGGAGGACAGACAGAAAACAGTGTTGAATGTGAGAGAAAACATTTATTTAATATTGGCCTATCACAGATATATCAGTCTATATGGGCTTTATAGGAAGCATTCTGTATGTATATATATGAAGATTATTTTCTTAATTTAGGTTTAACATATGCATCTATTTGTGTTTATGTATATTTATTCATAATTATTCAAAATGCAGATTAATTTACTGTTTCAGTGCCCATGATATAATTTTGTACAATAATGTTTCTGTTAAACAGTAAAATATCTCATCTCTAATACATATCTTTGCACAAGGATCAGCCACTTCTGAGGGGTTATTACAAAAATGTGTATTCATGTGTATGTTTTATATTCCCCATCGTATAAAAATATCAGCTGATCTTTTTTTTTTTTAAATTACTAATATCGGTACAGGCGTAAGCCCAGAAATCCTCTATCAGTCAGGCCCTTATTTCTGTTTGGCTGAAAATTCAATAAACAAATTTAAGAAAAACCAAGATGTTAAAGTGAAATTTAACTGAAAGATAAGGCAGCTTTGAGACAGACAGCATGAGAATCAGGTGTGTCTCACCTGGACCTGAGGTGATGCTCTCTTCCAGGTCACACAGCGGCTGTAACCTGGACACCAGCCACCTGCACAGCTCTACGTACTGCGGGGAGGACAGGCCTCCCTCTGCGGCGGAGAGCAGCGCCTTCTCCTCCAGCAGAGGGCCCTCATAGCTGAGGAGCACCGGTGAAATGTCGGGAGAAAGGAGAGTCAAATTACCGTAAAAAACGCCAAGATATTAGATGGAGGTTTTGTTTCAAACAGCTACTTTGAAACTAACAATTGCGGCCCCTCTATCGTTTGTAAACACAGAGACTTAAACATAACGGCGACTGTGATGTGAAGCTAAAAAATAGCGCAGAATGCTAACAATGAATTAGCTTACCCGAGCTGCTCTAACGAGTCCAAAATGTCGCACTCCATGACGCTGAATCCGCGATCTCTTTACACGAACATTTACATTAAAACATGACGATAATATGGTACAATATCGTCAATATTCACAGTTTCTGCACCCATTCATTTCTGGGGTGCTATCATGCCTCCTGACTGTTCCGGTTACGAACGTGAGCCGGAATGAAACAAGCGACGGTCAATCTATGGTTCCGCCCCAGAACGAGGCAGGCTGGAGAAAGTATTCAGATTATTTACTTAAGTCAAATTAAAGTATTATACCACACTGTAAAAAAAAAAAATCTATTCGACATAAAGGTACTGCATTGAAAGTGTTTCTTAATTGTACTGATGATGTAAGTATAATCAGGAAAATGTACTTGAAGTATTAAAAGTAAAGTGAAGGTGAAATGCAGTGAATGCAGAAAAATGTCCCCTGTGTTATACTCCTATATATTATGCCATTAGATTATTATTATTATTATTCATGTATTAATGGTTAGGCAGCATTTTACTATTGTAGTTGACTGAAGTTGAGTTAATTATTTTCCTTAAGAATTCATCTCCTGATTACTTTCTGAAGTAATCAATTTTATTAATTGTTGACAACTGACAACAATTACCACCACAATACCACCTAATAATTGACTTTACTAAGAAAGCCCAATTAGCCCAAACAAAGGAAAAACAACCTAACAGAAACCAAGGCTGAGCAGATTAGACATCACTATCCTTCCTGCAGACAAGGGGAGATGGATGGTGATCCTTAACACAACTGATTTTCATGCCAAGGTCTCCTCATTACTCAGTGATATTAACACAAAACACATGAAACTCTGAGACGAGATCCATCCTGTACTTACAAAAGATATAACCTCTCTCCTATTTACAATGCTGTTATTTCATCCTCGCCCAGGAGAGCCAACAACCTGGCCTCCAAAAACAACAGTTGTTCACAGTCATGTGACTCTAACGACTGTCACTCATACCTGGTTTGACACCAAATGACTCCAGTCTGCATGATCTTTCTCCAGACTGAATCTTTCTTCAGTCTGGCTTGAAGGTGTCTCTTCTGCAGAAGTGCAGTTTTTCTTGGTCTGCAACCTCGCAGTCTATTCCTGTGCAGTGATTGTCTTCTTTGAGACTACAATTCCCGACTTTTCCAAGTCACTAGTGTTGTGACACAGTTGTTCTTGGGTCTTTAGACACGTCTCTCACTAGTTTTCTTTCCAGAGTCTTTGAAATCTTTCACTTCCTACCTCTGCCAGGCTTGTTCTGTACCGTGTCTCTCTTTGAATTTCTTTCAACAATTCTTTTTCTCAAGTCTAAACTGATTTTTTTTTGTTTTTGGCATGATGCTTTCTCAAGTGACAGCTCAAACCCTCACTGAAGTGTGTAAATTGGAAGATAACTCTCAGTTTTAACTTGATATTACAAGCTTTTAGCATTACAAAGTTAAAGTACATCAATGCACAACATTGGTTTGTGCTATGGCTCAATAAAAAGGTCATACTATTATTCAATAGTACATTTTTTTAACACAAGAGCATGTGTTTAGCATCTATATTTACTTCGGAACAAATCTTCGAGCTTCCACACTTAATATTTTCATTAAAAAAAACACAATGAAGCCTGCACAACCAAAGATTAAAACTCACCATTTTATTATGATAATGTTATTTGATATGTCAAATTACAAGTGTATGATGTAACATAAAAACAGTTACAAACATATGTATGCATATTTACATTATATATTTATGAAAAGTAACAAGCTACATCTGTATAAAGAAAATACAACTATGACATGAGTTATTGGGACTATAAATTTTACATCATATACTTGGTATTCTCGAACCATGAGAAGAAATACCTAGACGTGTAGAAACCAATAAGAACCAGAACAACGAGAGATGTTAAATTATAAAAATGGAAACTAGGATGGACGTGAGGCACTTTTTTGAGGTTGTCAAGGATGTGAAAGCCGATGGCACTAAGAAAACTTTGAGAAAAACAAAAAAAAAGGATGCACAGGAAAGAAATATGCACGAAGAAGAGAAGAGAGTGAAAGAAAGAAAAAGAAAGAAAACAGGCAGTGTTTACAGAATAGTTAAGAGTAGTACCATTTATACTGCAAGTTTCAAAACACAAATGTCTTCCACTATTTAGAACTAATCACATAAATGTTACATCAAGCGCTGTAAGATGAAAAAAAGCTTACATAGAGTATCATCAGTGCACCAAAGCATCGGAGAATTGAAACATAACCACTCAACTGCTGTGAAAAGTAACCGTTTTTAAAACAATACACTGAAGAGAAACAGGTTTATATAGCTTTTTTTCTTTTCTTTAATCTACACAATGTCAAGAATGTACACTTGTATGCATTCCCAAAGATATGCACAATTTTCCAAGATTGAAAGAGGATAAAAGACTAGCAGCAAAGTGGTTAAAACTGAAGTCTTATATAATGCAGGTCAAAAAAATATATATATTAAAGCAGACAGACACATGTTGCATATATAATACAGTACATGACAGGAAGTTGCACTGTGCTGGTTAATGCAGAATGAGAAGTGTTATTTTCAGCATTCTCTACACTTTGTATAAATGCACGTCCTACATTTTTGCTTCTCAGCCAGCAAGTTTTAATCAGGTTCAATCAAACCTTGGTTCAGCTTGCAATAATGCAGGGCAATCCAATCACAGCTCCAAGTCCAAAAAAGTTGGGACGTTGTGTAGAACATGAATAAAAACAGAATGCCATGAATTGAAAACACTTTTTGACCTATATTTGATTGAGTTAAGTACAAAGACAAGACATTAAATTTTCAAACTGATAAACATCATTGTTTTTTGTAAATACACACAGATTCTGAATTTGATGCCTGCAAAATGATTAAAAAAAAAAACTTGGAACAGCGGCAACAAAATACTGAGAAAAAAAATACCTGTTTGGATAATTTCACAGGTAAACAGGTTAACTGGTAATAAGAGACAGTGTAAGGATTTGGTATGGAGTCTCCAGTTGTCTAATCTGTGAAAGGACCATTAATACTGAAAGGTACACAGGCTTTGAAGCAACATATGCTGCCATCCAGAAATCTTATTTTCATTAAGACGATTCCAAGACACGTTCTGCACACGTCAAAACATTGTGGCTTTGTAGTAAAAGAGTTCAGGTACTAGACTGGCTTGTTGGCAGCGCAGACCTGTCCGCTGTGTGGTGCATTATGAAGCACAAAATATGACAACAGAGACACTGGACTGTCGGGCACCTGAATTTGTATATATCAAGCAACAGAATTTCACTTTCAAAACTTCGATCATCAGTGTCCTCAGTTCCCCAACACTTACTGAGGGTTGGTAAAAAGAAAAGGGGATGTAATTCATTTGTAAACATGCACTTTTTTGGAACATGTTGCAGGCATCAAATTTATAAAGAGTGTGTATTTACTAAAAACAATAAAGTTGATAAGTTGTCTTTGTACTGTATTCAACTGAACAGAGGTTTTAAGGTTTTGGCAAATAACTGCATTCTTTTTTTTATTTACATTTTATACAATATCCCAACTTTTTTGGAAGTGGGGTTGTACAAATGGGAGAATATGACAACCAACCAAACATTTGGTTACACACCAACCCCGCACTCACACACGTACAGCACACACACACACACACACACACTCGTGGGCACACAAGAACGTATATAGTAACACTCGCGCACCCACACACATGCACAAGTGTCATCACACAGAGCAATCAGACATTTAAAAACTCGCCATCGTGGTTAGATGCTGTTGGAGAATTAGGGTTTTAACAGTCGTTCATAGCTGATTTTTTTCTCTGTCAACACAATAAAATTAGTGATTGTATCTAGCAGCTTTATATGTATGTATATATATTTATATATCAAACTTTTTGAAACAAGTGGACTGCCACTACTGTACCGTGTTAGCACTATCCTTCCGTCTACCGTACAAAACTAGAGAGAGACTCTATTAGAAGCTCAATAGTCATTTTCCATCACAAAACGCCCTCTACTTTTCAATGTGAAATAATACTAAAAGGTGACCTATGTACATAATGCTGTCAATTGAAGCTACAGTATATGCTGACAGCAACGATAAATACAGCTCTATCTTTAAAATTTTCAAAGACAAAAGAAGCTGGGATTATTATCAGAACTTAAATATAGTGTTAAGTATTTACAGGTGTTTTGGAGTTTGGTACCAGGGGTTGGCCGTCTATATCTATCATCATAGAGCGTTAAAGTGTCCTGCCTGTCCTGTCACTGACTCAGTCTGCAGAGAGGTCAATGTGTTTCCCACGTTAGAAAGTTTGCATAGAAAGTAAAGGGAGCGTTGGTCGGGGTGGAATTAGGAAAATAAAAATAAAATGTTTCTCCGAGGCGCCACTACGTTGTTTTTAAACCAGGAGTGACAGGAGGAGAGAGGAGATGCATATCTGGAAATCTGCAGTTAAATATTGAGGGGAATCTCAATTAGCACTAATATCAAACATGCTTTATGGAGTAGGGATCATTTTATTTTTTGTAGCCACACATTCAAACTTAATTGTTTTAACAGTTTGGAGTTTGTTCTAATCTAAGTGTTGTTCTTTTGGGTGGGAAATGGGGTTCAAACACAGCTAGACTCTGGCCTACAGCATGTCTGTTTCCCAAAGGATCTTAAAGGAGCAGTTAGACATTTTGGCAATTACACTGATTTGCTTATATCAGTTAGACAAGAAGATTGATACCATTTTTATATCTATTGCTCAAATACGAAGCGAGCAGCTAGTTAACTTATCTTAGCATTAGGCATGGAAATGGGGAAAATGGCTCAACAAAACACTAATAAAGTCGGCCTAAGAGCACTGCTTAAGCTCAGTAGGTAACAGTTTATAACAACCATCATTAATAAATGGTATATTGCTTACTTTGCTAATTTAACTTTAATTAAAAGTTTACTAATTATAATTGATACTATAATTGACATTGAAATATTTTCATTATGTGTGCAACAGTTAATTAGTTTACCAATGCAATTTGGTATACAAAATATATAATAATCTTAATATAACAAATTAAAGCACTATAAATATTTATTATAATTCAACTGTTTGTTAACAATGAAATAAATATTAACTAAGTTAAACTGACCATCAATTTACCATTTATTAATGATTGTTATATTATTAGGATTATTATAATCTGTTACCCTCATCTACCTCTCTACAGTCTGTACAAAAACCACCATAGCGGGGGGTTATTTGTGGGCATCGCTGTGCCCGTCCAAGAAATAGTCCCTCATATAACCCCCAGAAAAAAAAACAAAAAACAAAAAAAAAACCCCACAGAAACTGACATTTTTAAACTTTGTTTTTGTCTTTGGGAAACACTGATCAAAAATTTTCCCCGCCAACTAATGGATTAATTGAGGAAATGACAGACCGTTTAATCAATAATGAAAAAAATCATTAGATGAAGCCCTAATTTGGACAGAGCGAGGCTAGCTAGCTACAGCATAATACTGAACAGGCAGATCTGACAGTGGTATTAATCTTCTCATCCAACTTTCATGCAATAGGTAAAGAAGATAATTTCCCAAAATCTCAAACTCAAACTATTCCTTTGGATGCTTCAGGAAAAAGGACACTGGTTTGTGCTGTGTCAAAGCCTTAATCACACAGTCAGTGGTGACATTACATGACATCAACAGTACATATGAAGACCTTTGCAGGCACGCGCGCATGCATGCACACACACGCACACACACAAACATAACATCTGTATGTTTTTAATAGCTAAGATACTCAGCATTCCTGAAACAATGCACTCATTCATTCATTCAGGGCCTGTTAAATGAAGACATACGGAGGGAGTGGACTTCGTAACTTTGGAGGAACAACGCAACACATGTACACAGGATATGAGGGGAAATTAAACAAAAAGAAAACCACTAAATCAAGGGACAAACATGAAAATTTGGAGAGGGTGCTGCAACCAAAGCCTGGAGAGCAGTGTTTTTCAGAAGGGATTCCCCTCCTTGCCAAATTAGATGTTAAATTAAGTCTTCTAAATTAAGTTTAAAATCTGAGGGATTCTCAAGAAAAGAACAGCCTAATTTAAGTGCCTCATCATTTATTAACCAAGGAGCACTGTAACCCCTATACTCACCAAAACAAAACTTGCTGGTTGAGCAACATTTCAGCCTTTGTTTAAAAAAATAAAATAAAATTATAAAAATGAGCAGGAAAATAACAATGAAGAAACAAAAACACCAATTTCACTACAGCAGTAAATAGGTGGACTAAAACTGAATGAAACTGTCATGTATTGGTTTAAATTTAAACGGTTCCAGAGGTCCTAATGCTATTTTAATGATGTGGAAAAACTATTTTGGGGAACTCTGCATGGTAAAGTCGTTACCATTTTTTTCCCTTCTAATCATGGAATCGATCCCTTTATTTTGGAATGCAATCAAATGGTCTGAATCACCTCGGGAAAGTAAAGCAATCATTTTAGCATCTTTAACTGAATGTCAAAAACTATACCTTCAAAAACAAGCTGTGACTTTTTGATTCTTTTTTTTCAACATTCGATGGAAAGGAAAACAAGGAATTGGCCATACATCCACCACAGCAACATCTCTCAAATGTTAAAATTACACTAAGTAGGGTGGTTAATGCACCACAAGAATTTGAGAGGGTTACCTTTACTCTGGAGGGGGGTAAAATACCTTTTCTAGTGCACTTTTCTCTGTCTAGTAATTACATTGTCAGCAAATGCTTAAGCCATGAAGGAAAGGCCACTGTTACCCAACTGCAAATTCACAAAAAAGCAAGAACAGATCCCTTTTAGCATACTCAAACAGTAAGTAGTTTTTTCTCAATGCAGAATAGTTTTGTTTTCTTTTTTTTGTCACTCTCTGTACAAAAGACAAATTTTCCTTCATAAAGTTACACATTTCTTGTTGTAGAGTTCTGACATTTGTGGCCTGGCTTTGTCAATGCATGAGTGTGAATGTGAAAGAGAGGTGTGTGTGTGTGTTTTGTGTGTGTGTGTGTGTGTGTACAGGTGTGTTTAGTAACATCTCCAAGTCTATTAATCTTGATACTTCCTCCTCCTCATCTCCGCAGATTAAGCTCCTGAACTTAGCTTGATGCTCAGAGCCCCCACAAAGCATTATGGTTTGTCCTCCACTGCTGCTTGTCGGCGACAAACACAAACTGAAATCTCCAAAAGCCCTCAGAGCTGGGGATCAACAACACATCACCCCGTCTGAGAGGGAATGAAAAAAGGATGCCGGCTTTGAATTTTCCGCTTTTATCCACTTCCTGTGTTAGCTAGCTTTGAGGGTGTCCCAGGGTCCGTCCGTCGGGTCACCCCGCGGCCTTGTGCTTGCCCCCGCAGCAGCGGCAGGCCTCGCCACAATGGTGGCAGGCGCGCAGGGGCAGGTAGCAGCACATGCAGGGCGCGATGAAGGAGAGCGCCACCAGGGCCAGCCAGCGCAGACAGAACTGCTCGTCAGACGTGTCACATGAGCAGGGGTCCGAGAAGTCGCCCTCGGAGTCGGACATGCAGTGGTACAGCATACTCTCGGCACACAGCATGCAACTGACTTTGTAGATGCACTGCTTGATGGGGTCAGGGGCGTCCTGGCACTGCCCCCGCCAGTTGTCTTCGTGGTTGAACATCTCCCGACAATAGATACAACGCGAACGCTCGCCGTCCTCTCGCCGCCGCCGGCCCTTCTTGGACTTGAGCAGGGGTGAAGGTTGAGTCTTGATGGCTGTGTCCTTGTCCAGACCCAGCCCCATACCTGTTCCAATGCCCATACCGGGGCCAGAGTGGGAGTCCCCACCAGGGCCATCTGGGAAGAGGTACTCGCACTTCTTACTGTCCAGTTTGTGGAAGGCTGTGGGGAAGTCCAAGTCCTCGCGGTCGGCCTCCGGTTTCCACATGACTGGGTGGCGGTAGTCCTCATAGCCCCGGAAGAGCACGTCTTTGCGTGGGTTGATACGAACGATCTCCTCGTCGTCCATGTGAAAACTGACGTGACGAGTCGACTTAAAGGAGACCTTCAACAGAGCAGAAATTCAGAATTATTTTACAAAATTAGAAGTGCAACCATTAATCAATTAGTTTTCAACTATTAAATTAATAGGCAACTCATAATTCTCTGTTTTCAGCCTTTTAAATGTGAATATTTTCTAGTTTGTTTCTCTTCTGGTGGTGCTCTTATGGAAAATCTTACTGAAATTTTTGGGGTTATGAAAAAAACAAGACATTTGAGAACATCATTTTGAGCTTTAGGAAATACTGATCATCATTTTACACCAACCTATGATATTTTATGGACCAAAGAAACTGATCGATTAATCAAGAAAATAATTGTTTCTTGCAACCCTATACAAACTATAAAAAATACATCATTCAGAGAATTTTAATCTTATGTTTCAACATTTTCATTACAAACAGACATAATTTTGAAGAATTTCTAATTCAGATTTCGGAGACGTGATAAGTTGGGTAGTGGTGAGACAGACCTGTGGAGGCAGGTAGCGGCGGTTGCTGGAGGGGAACTCGTCGAAGGGTTGTGCACGGACATAGCAACCCCTGAATGGCTCGGTGGAAACGACGTTGTTCAGGGGAGAGAAGGGCTCTTTCACTGGGGTGCAGATTGAGGGAGGTTCATCACACACCTGGAGAAAGACAGACAAAAAAAATGAACATTCTCTGTAAATGCATATGAAGAAAAACTAAAATATATCTAATGTTTCTCCTCAGAGGGTCACACAACAAGAAAAGACAAAGGTATTTCAGCCACTGAAACAATGAAATATATATAAAGTCAGTAATTTTACACAAGTTGCTAGTGTACTGCTGCCTCAATTTGTTATTTTGTTTGTGTTATTATGTGATTTCAGTATAGCTGAACTACCCTTTTAAAATGCCAACGTTACAATATCACACACACACACACACCAAAAAAAAAAAAAAAGGCAGTGATAAATCAGCACCTCCCATATTTCAGAAGTTGAAATTACTAATGATACCAATTTATTTTAGCTGGTTTCAGAAGAGTGATATTTGGCTTGTAAAACAGCAGTAGGAAAGTAGTTGTCTGACAGCATAGTAAAGCAGCGAAAATATTCTATATATAGCATGCACTTAAACTGATATTGATTATTTTTACTATCAACTGTAGGTAATACACTGAGGACCTCACAAAACCACACTGAATACTCTGCACTATCCCTTTAATATGCAACTTAACTGACAAAAAAATGAATGAATTATAATGTTGAGAATACTTTTGGGATTTGTTGTGACCAGTCAAAAATTTCATTAAGTAGTTTAAGGTATATATAAAAATAAATACCAAAAATAAGCATTAGCTGAAGTCCTCAACATCTATCATTCTCACAATCTATGTTACCATTACACTGTCAAAAGCACTAATGGTCGATCAATTCAGTTTATATTACCACAACTGTTTTGACTCAGGGTGTGTAGGCTGCGTGTGTTCCACTTGTAACCACCAGGGGGCATCCTGTGCCCACGCTCGGCCAAATGACTGTGCTGTGTGGTGATGACTCAAGGCCCCTTCTGTTAAGAACTCAGAGTTCCCATCAGCCTTGCATGTGTTCCCACAAACATTTTAACTGATGCAAAAATCTACAAACACGGGCCTAAAAAAAGAGGCGCTCGAAACGTGAAAATAAAGAGAAACGTTCCGTCCACCTCACACCAAACGATCTCAATGATTACAAGAAGGGAAGCAGCTCACTGTTGACATCAATCAGAATGAGATGTCTATAAATAACATGCCACAGTCTGCATCAAACATATTTTAAAATATAAATTTTACACACTGACAGCAATTAAACAGACCCAATTTAAATAGTCCAATACTTCAGTACTCATGGCAACAAAATCAAAAGTGATGGCTATTCATGATTCATGCATGCAGAGGTGATGAGAGCTGGGGGAGGATAGTCAGTCATTACATCAAGAACCATGTGATGATATTTCATGTCCAGCATTGTTTCAGCACAACCATCTGTATAACTTCCAGCCTGCTCAGGCACCAAAAAAAGCAGAATTAATTTAATTTAATTCAATTTTTTTCTCAATACAGCCTTTACAGATAAATGGTTTGAAAATCATTCAAATAAATCTGCAAAATACATGTTTTCAAGGTTATATCTGTCTCTGCTCAGAAAAACACAAACATGGACACACGCCGAGGTATCTTCACACGTACGAGTTCGATCCAACCATATTCGAGCTTCGTACACACTGGCTAGCTGTCCCTCTTTTCCCACACACACCCCGACCTCATCAAGGCAGGGTTAGTCCTCCTCTCCTCTCCTTCTCCCACCCTCTCCCTCTCTCTCCGCTCTGCGTGTGGAGGAGGCTGCTGGCTCTGGTTAGTCAGTGCCGTGTGTAAAGTAGCCCACGCCAGTGCTTTAACGCACAGCGGAAATCTGGTTTGCTCCCAGCTGCTGCTACAGTAATTACTGTCCTGTGGTTGCTAAGAGATGCTTCCTTTGACTTCTTTTTTTCCCTCTCTTTCTCTTCTTTTTTTCCCTCCTCTCTCCCCCCTCTCTAGACTGCTAACACATGGTGTGTGTATGTGTGTGTGTGTGTGTGTGACTTTGCTCCCTCTTTGCCTCCAAACATACTGAGTGGTGTAACACACATCCAGAGCGTCTGCAGGGGAATGTGAGGAATAGGAGACAGTGGAGGGAGAGAAGAGAAAGAACAGAACAGGAAAAAATGACTTTGTGTTGTGTTCGTGTGTGTGTGCATGTGTGCATGTGTGTGTTGGAGAGAGAAAGGGAGAATGAGAGTGAGAGGCCAAAGAGTCTGCCGAGGGAATGTCATAAACCAGCTCCAGCTGGAGAAATGCAGCACAGAACTTAAAAAGCCAGATGACAGCTGTGTGTGTATGTGAGAGAAAGAAAGAAAGAAAGAAAGAAAGAAAGAAAGGAGCAAGGGGTGGGGGTGAGGGGTGAGGGTGGTGGTGTTGGTGGTGGTGGTGTTGGGGGGGGTGAAATGGGAAACAGACTTGGGCTTCCTTTTAAAGCGCTTGCCTAAGCCCCGCCATTCAAAGGCATGCGTGGGGGCCAATCTGGAGCTGAACTGACCCCAGAGATGTGGCTAGGGTGAGAGAGGAGAGGAGAGGAGAGGAGAGGAGAGGAGAGGAGAGGAGAGGAGAGGAGAGGAGAGGAGAGGAGAGGAGAGGAGAGGAGGTGGATCAGGGATCTGTGCACTTCCGCCTTCAAAGGCACGGGGGCTCAGGACAGGGAAGTCTGTGGTCGGCCCACAGACTGAAAGTATAGAGAATATGTTGGATCTCTGAAGAGAAGATGATGTGCATGTTTGGACCTTTCATCACAAACACTAAATGGTTCCTGTCCGTTTACACGTGTTTCACACTGTAGAAATAGGGCTCGGCTTTAACGAGGCAAATCATGAGAGGTGCTCATCTCTGTGTCTTGTTGACTTGAAAACAAAAGATGTACAGCCAAGTTCCAGGCTACTCCCCACGTATCTTGTAAACAAATGGTCTGACATTTTGGGAAATGCACATCTTAGCTTTTTGCCAAGAGTTAGGTAAGAAAATCAATGCTTCTCTCTGTAGGTTAAATATGAAGCCATAGCCAGTAGCTGTTAAGCCTAGCTTAGCTAAAGACTGGAAGCAGCTAACCTGGATCTGTCCTAAGTAGAGCTGCAACACCAAGTCCAGTGTTTGTCAAACTTTTTATATTTCAGAAAATATTGACCCCTCCAAGTACCACCATTACGACCAATGTTAAAATCCAGTTGTGCAGGCCTACCCTATTCATGCAGGATGCAGGTTTATTCCACACAGTGGGACGGTGCTGTTGAGGCTTTTTGATTTGCACAGAGGTCCAGATGTTCTTACAGGACAAAAACTTGCCTTATCAGATGTTTTTTTTACCATGAGTTTAAATTAATCTATTTAATTTTTAAAAAACATTTCTAACATTGCACCACAAATCCACAAAAACCTGCCTACCAGCACTTCTAAAGCTCACTAATCAACATGTTAGATCTTGTTCAATATGTACAAAAACTGAATTGTAAAAGGTAACAAGGTGTGGTTACTTCACCTGGCCAAAAAATATTCCCACACCAATGCCCCCAGTAAAACCACAAGATGCCGTTTTTACTCTTTGGTGTTTGTACTAATTACGACAAAATCACATAATAAGTTAATTAGCCCTCTTTAAAGGTGCTGGCTGGTGGATTTTGTTTCGTTACTGGGTGCTGATACTGGCATAATTCACATATTAGATATCAGACTGATGTCTATAGCCATAGCCAAAACGCTGTAACAGAAATTAATCAATTAATTAGTGAATTAACAGTTCTACACAGATATCCAGTCATCCTATTCTGAATTAGATATAGATATATATATCTAATTAGATATCTAATTATTAGATATAATTAGATAGACTGGGCTTGCGTCAAGAACCCAACATAACGTAACATGAGACAGTCTGCAACTGAGTGAGCAAATAATAGCTGGCTAACTCAACATGTCCTCAGTTAGGAGATATTTTAGTCAAAAAAAAGGAAAAAGCAAACACAGCAAAGCAAGAACAGCAACTTGTATGTTAGGATTATCCACATTTGCTGATATCCAGGTATCAGAATCAGATTCATATTGAAAAAAGTGGATTGGTGCATCTCTACTTAGGACTTGCCAGATTTTTTGCTAAGCTAAGCTAATTGTCTGCAGGCTGTAGATTTACTCGTATAAGAGTGGTATCAATCTTCTCATCCAACTCTCAGCAACAAAGCCAATAAACACATTTCCAAATATATCAAACAACTCCTTTAAACCGCTCGTCCTCCTGAACATAAGGTGCTTTACAGAACTCTGTAGAGATACACCAAACCAGCCTGAAAGTCTCTGGCCTGTGAGTGAGGTTGTAAAAGTCAACTAGCCAACAAAACCTCTGTGTACTAAACTGATAAGAGAAAACTTCCTGCCAGAGCTAAATTAGATGCGGATGTTTTTCTGTGGCATTTGAAAAAAAAAGACGCATTTAACTTTGTACTCGCGGAAGGACTGTGGTGGTACGGCATAATTCCTGGCAGTGGGTCATCACAGCTGAGTAGGTCGTTGTGCAACCACTTTTTTTTTTTATGGGTAAAATATGTTGCATGTTCATCTAGTGTGTGTGTTGTGTGTGTTTCTGAGAGAGAGGAAGATTGTGGTAAGCTTGTGAAGGGCATACAAGTGGGTGCTGAGCCTCAGTGGGCAGGATGTGGGTGGAGAGGACTGTCTTGCATGTACATTCACACACTCACACAGACGTATATGCATACATGCGCGCACACACACACACGCACGCACGCACGCACGCACACGCGCGCACACACACACACACACACACACACACACACACATGTCCAGCGCTTGTAGCAGTGCAAGGCTATCATGAATTCCAATGAAAGATTCTTTTTCAGATGTCTGACTCTAATCAAGGAACTAAACAAGGTTTGATGATGACCTCCCATGCTGATGAAACATTGGTGTCTGCTTTCTCAACAAGGTCAAGGCGATTCAGGACCCATCTCCTGCTTCTACAGGGGCCCATCACTGACCCAAACTAAAGGCCAGAACATACAATAGGTTATCTGTGACTTTATGACAGAGTGTAAAGCACCATAGCTAAGATGACACCTTGTTATGCGCTGGTATTTGCTAGTTTCTTTGGCTGCAGCACTTGCCACTGGTTCACTTCTCTTTCTCTGTAGCCCAGGTCTCCGACCGCAACATTCGGATGCCAAATCACCATGGTGACACCCTCGGTGGCTCACTCACTGAACCTTGCGAACACCCCCTTCTACCCCCCTCCTGCTGCACATCCACCCCCCACCCCCCCGCTGCCTAGCAACAGCGGTGCCATTGGATTTCCTGTATGTTCAGGCTGATTCCTTAAAGAGGAACTTCGCCACAGGAACAGGAACATAGCTCTCCCTCCTTCACTGCTCCTCTACTCCACATTATACAGGATGTCAGATACCGGACAGGTCAAAGGTGATAATGACAAATCTTTGGCAAGTGAAGTCTTAGGACATACAGTGTGATGTCAAAGATAAGACCATAGGGACATCATTTGGAACTGGTGAAGAATTTTCAATAAACAGTGAGTTGGCAAAACTAGAAACACCATTCAATACAATATAGCGGCCTAGCAAATGATCCTTCGTTAGCTACTCCAAACAGTAACTATCCAATCATAGATTGCACTAGGCACACCAGGCCTGTCAAGTTTTAAATCTCTCCCCATATTGTAGTGGTGTGCATGGGACTATAAGATGTGTGAGTCTTTGAAAAACATAAAGCAATTATGCAGGGAACTAATAAGACTTTGTCTTTATTTGCTCTAAGCTGCAAATGTTAGCATGTCAGGCTAACTAGCTTACTACCTGCAGTAACTTCACCTCCAACAAAACGTATGTGAGATACCACTGCATCTGTCAAATTTAAGGCTTATTCTCACTATGGTTTAAATTTGGATTTGTTATGTGGGGGGTTTGAGGAGGATAATTAAAGTGGGCCAGCGACGACACATCACTTATGTCTAAGCCAGTTAAGGTCAGCTTCTATCCCAGGTCTCTACCTGGGGTGATCACAGACCAGCTGGTTGGGCTGGGTGACCTTCTCAAGGTCCGCTACACTTAATCAAATCCCTGCGCTTCATTTTCCAATGTTAAGGAGTGTACTTCTGTTATCTGTCATGTACATATACATGTCATATTTCACTGTACAATCAATGTTTGCTGGGATGTAGTTTTAGCCTCAGTCTTTTAGCATTAACACAGTGTCATGTACTGGGGTGTCACAACGTCAATATTAAACTGAAAATCAATCAAAATGAGCTTTCAATTTCAATAATCAAATTGGAAAGGCAGAATGGGTGACTCACAGTACACACAGCACTTCAAAGACAATACAGCATAGATAACTGGCTGTCGTATCACACTTAAAAATAAATCTATCTGATATTAAGTCTTTTTAAAGAAGAATTTGAAAATGTAAATGACAGTGGTCAGGCCATAAAAGCAATGACCTATTCATCTTTACAAATCAAATCTCAATAGTCTAACAATGGCAGAGCTGTCAGTGTAGAAAAAAAACTTCAAAGCAAATAGACTTGTGACCTTGATATTGAAAGTGAAATTGAATCGTTGATTTTGAGTACCACAACACCCCTATCAATTATGCAGCCATTAAGTAACTTTAATATTTCAGACCCTTTTGCAGGGCTTTCATAAAATGTGTCAAATGGAAACATTAAAAAGTAAGCTGAAGATGGACTTCTCTGCTGACTCAAGGAGTTTAAGCATTAGCATTAGCTTAAATTAGCTAGCAAGAGGCATCATTTCAGTTGACAAAATCCAGTGATCAGCTAGAAATGAGAGGCTGGTTTTGTTTACATCTCTGCAAAATTGAAGACTTAGTATTTCAACAATAACTAATTTCAATGTTGAATTTGCCACCATTAACACTGTAAACTGCATTTATGCGGAGCAAGAATGGAAAGCTTAACAAACACTGCAACAGGGCGGGGCTTAGTGAGGGGTCTGTTAAAACCTGTTGAGGTTACTATTTTCGTTATCTGTGTTCTCTGTCAGTTCTTCAGTATGTTTTGAAGCTGTACCAGTGTGTACATGACAAACTGCACTGTAAAAATGGGACCTCTCTGTCCAGTTTAATTAATCACTGTTGACAAAGTGACAAAGGTAGCATCTATGGCAGAAAGGTTGTATGTATTCAATGGTTTCTGCATTTCTTGTCACTCACTGCAAGTGTGCATTATAAGAACTGCCCCTCCTCCCACACATGAAGCCGTCTTTTCACCTACTTTGCAATCAGAGGTAGAACAGGTGACTGACGTTCCTGTAACAGGCCTCATATCTAAAACAAATCAACATGGGTGTGTGGACTTGAACTATATACCCGCTGCCTTTCTCTGCTAAAGGGAACATGGCATTCTTAACCACACATGTCAGCAGTCAATAGAGCGCCACATGCCAGGAATAGGGCAAACATACACAATTCTTAACACAGCACTCCTCAACAGTTCTCAACCTGTCAACAAAAAGAGGCCCGGTTCATGAAGCAACGCATTCATTGAAATCACAGAGCATTTCCACTAAGCTGCCTTTGAACAAGCAGCTCCGGAGGCGATAGTTATTATATCGGCATCAATTGTAACAAGAGTGACAGCTACCAAGTTAGATTGATAGAGACAGCTAAGCCTGCTCCAGCACATTCGCTGGCCAACACCCAGCTTCACCTCAGGGTCTGGCTGGCACTGGTTAAACACCTGTAAATCTCCAAGAACAACTGTTAGAAAACAAAGGCAGGTGTCAGCGCCTGGGTGGGACACATCAGGGCTCAAACATATGGCTTGGGTTCTAGCTATGACCTGCCTCCTATTTAATAGCAATGCAGTGCTCAGTGATAAATCTGACTTTATAAAAACCTTTACTAGGTGCACTGCAACATCGTAACCATCCATTTTCCCACTCCACAAAACAGAGACACTTCATTACAAATCATGTTTAACGTTTAGTTTTCTGAATTTTTTTTTATGCTTTAGTGTATTTTCTGGCAAAAAGGTGCTTATAGTCTAAATAATTGAACTTGAACAAGAAGTCAAGAAAAATAAATACAGAACACCAGACCTTCTCAGCTCTAATCTGACTCACCGGTAGTCCATCCTCGGGAGTATCCCCCTCCCCAAACGACCGACAACCTGGAAAAGAGAAGAACAAAGGGGAATAAATTACAGGCCTGACTTGATTATTTTATTCACTCAAACCAATGCAGGTGCTGTCACGGTTAAATAAGCAAATAAAATCTTACAACAGTTAAGTACGAACAGTTAGAGAAATAACAATACCAAAAACTCAAGGTACCATGATAAAAGAAAAAAAAACTCAACAATATTTACTGCAATATTGAAAAACAAACAAACAAAAAGGCGACTTAAAAATGTATTAAGTAGTAAAGCAGATGTGTATGGCATTTTTTGTTAGCATAAAATTCATTTTTCCTTTTAGTTTGAAGTGTGGACATAAAAAGTAGCCAGCCTTACCTAAGCATATACAAAGACATGTCTTTGACAATGAATAGCAGTCAGTAGTAGTCCTTTTTATAAAATAATATAATTACCCATGTAATATCACAGTAGTTGTCCAGCACATTTTTTTAAATTGTGATAGTCAATATATTGTTACTTTTCTACTAACAGCACGTAACCTGTCAACATTGTCTATGACATCAAAACTGCACACAGTCACCAATGGTATTACCGATATGTAGCATAAGGGCTATATAACCTGTCACATAGTACATATACATAGGATAATTTTAGTGTTGTGGATAGCTACGTTTGATTGACAAATACAAGGGAAGATTTGTTTTTGGAACTTATCCACTAGGGAGCAAAACCTCATGGAACACCAGTGAAATTGTGTAATAGACTCACCGCCTTCCATATAATATTTTCAAACCTTAGCTCTTTTTCTAAGAATATATGTAAATTTAGTATATTCTCCTCTACAAAGAATGTTTGAACCAACAGATTTACATCACTGATTCTTGTAAGGCCAGAACAGCACAAGACTTCTGCTTTCCTCTTGACTGTAGCCTAATGGGGAAATGAAAGCTGCTTTGTGTCAGTGGGGCACACACACGAGTTAATGAAATATGCATGCCGAGAATAATGTAACCCCGACCTCTGCTAAAACGCCATGTGCCATTTCCGCATCCAAAACACCTCATCTGCTGATGCTGGAGTCAGAGCTTATGTTTCAGGTATCAGGCCGACCATGTTACAGCTTTTCATTACCAAAGAGAATGAAACTGGATGGCGTAACCTGAGGAAGGACACTAATGTTACTGATATTTTAACACAAAGTGCTGTTTTGTTAGACCCTTTTTCTTCTGAACCAGAGTGACATTGTTCATGTCCAGTATTGTAGTACCATTGTCCTTAAAGTCAAGATGAAATGAAAAATGCCTTTTTAACCCTTCCCTGGCCATATTGTGCACCTGTTTAAATTACAAAAAGAACAACTGTTTTTTGTATTCTTATAACAAAATCCAATCACATTTTTATTCTGTAAAACAAAATATGACATGGGCTGTTACAGGCTTGAACAAACTAAGTGTCCACCCATCAATCAGAGCTAAGATTCATTAGATAGCTAACTAACATCAAAAACATTCAAATCAGTTCCTCCCAACATTGTCTAGCCTGCCTAATATCCTGTTTCACTTTGAAATGTGTCACAATACGAAAGCTAGACACTCAAAATGACATTTTATCTGGATTTTAATTTTAAAAACTACCCAGAAGTTCTATTAAAATACTGATCAGATTTTTGTTAATTTTAATTTTGTTCACACTTATCAACAATGTTAAATCACAACACCCGATTTTGGAGTTTAATGTGCGTCATTTTGTCCGCAAAGCATGAGGTTTGCAGTCCACTGAAGACATAAGTTTGTATTTGATGATCAAAAAATGAGGGAAAATTAATGAAAAACTAGTGTGAGAAATACTGCCTTAGGTCAGGTATGATGCATATTACATGTGTCCATGTCCACTTGTATGATCTCTTGTACTGTAAAATTTTAGCACCAGCTTCTAAGAATATGTGTGATTTAACTGTATTTACCAAAACCCTTTTACTCTCAATGGATGGCATCTCCTCTGCAAAGCATGTTTGAGCCAACAGATTAACGTCACTGATTCCTGTCAGGCCAGAATAGAACAAGACTTCTGCTTGTAAATAATACTGATGGCAAACAGAGCACTTGATTTTTAAGCAGCGGAAGTCAGAATATTCACAATAAAAGAAAACACTGTTAAAGAAACTTAACAGAAGGGGAAATGTTCGGGGCTACAGACTTGGCGATGTTCCAGAAAACAGGGATTAAACCATTTCCACTGGGACGATGGGGAAACTGTTTGTACCTGGGGCATCAAGAGATTCTTTTTTAAAAACTTAGGTTCACTTAATTAGGATCACCAAGTCCTTGTTTGAAGCACTGAGGCATCAGCCAGTCTGCATTTGGGGAGGGAATACAGCAGCGATACACAGTGAGGCCAGAAGAATTCAGTGGGCTTGTGTTAGACCCAGGCAGTCCATCAGTCTGTCTGTCTGAATCACATGGAGAAAGGTGTGTGTGTGTGTGTGTGTGTGTGTGTGTGTGTGTGTGTGTGTGTGTGTGTGTGTGTGTGTGTGTGTGTATGTGTGTGTATGTATGTGTGCGTATGCATTTCTCCACTACAGAGAGAAAGAGGCTTCCTGCAGCACGACTCTGGCAGTGCTGGGCCACGAAGCTGCCTGAGCCATGTGCCCGGCGTTGCCTAGGCAACAGAGGACTGCAAGACTGACACACGCACACACGCACACACGCACACGCACACACACACACACACACACACACACACACACAGGCAAAAACATATTCTCTCTCTCTCTCACTGCCTCTTCTCTCCCCACACACATTCACGCAGCAGTCCAGCAGCAGAACGATGCAACAGGAATACAGAAGAAGCTGAAGAGAGGCATTACACAACCCTGGCAGCATACACAAGATGCCAGGAGAGAGAGTAGAGCAGAGGCAGCGGAGGACAGCAGAAACAGAGAGAGAGAGGTGCAGGCACTGGGGAGATGAAGCTCAGCATCACCTGCTGTAGCTGACATTCACAGGAAAGAGTTGAAGGCTTTACAAGCAGACACAAACTGTACAGCCTCTGGGTGAGGTGAGCTGAGGGGGATGCGTTTAATCTAAGACTGACCAGCTATCGGAGAACCTTCTTCCTAAAGCACCCTGTTATCTGAACTAGGGCAGCAACTGTATTTTCAGTTATCAATGAATCTTTAGGTTCATTTCTTGATAAATCATACGGCCTATAAAATGTCAGAGCCCAAGAGGACTTCTTTAAATGCCCCCAAATCCAAAAGTATTCAGTTTGCTATCACAGAAGACTAAGAAAACTAGAAAATATTTTTATCTGAGGGGCTGGGAGTAGCATATTTTGGGTATTTAGTTAAAAAAAAGTATTAACTATTATTATTAACTATTAGAGTCTGACATTAATACCCACTAAGTGCCAAATGCTGGTAGATTTTTCATTTGGCATGTAAATTTCAGAAGCAACCCTACACCTTGGTGGGTAGGGTTGGGTACCAAACTAAGTACCGACATTAAATTTTGCTACCTGGGAGAGTATCGGGATGAGAGAGTATCACAGAGTATAGAGAAAAAGAGAAAGAGAGAGAGCGTTGTTAAGAGCTCATAGCAGCAGCGGCTTATTCAGTCACAGAGCAAAGTGAATGAGTGAGAGCAAACTGAAAGCGGTCACAAGTATGATTACATTTTTCAGATCTTGACACAGACAACAGTCGCTGCAGTATATGCAACATGAAATGCAAAGCTGGTGAGGGCAACATGTTTAACAAACTCAGGAAACAGCGTAACTAAAGGCTAAAGAGTGCACCATTTTTATAGCCTGAAAGTTAAATCCCCCCAAAGCAGCTGCAGCTAACATTAGTACACCTGCAGCCAGTGTTTAAACAGTGTAACTGTCAAGTGTAACTTGATCAACATCTTCACGTGATGGAGATAACTGGGCTGTTCACTGTGATAACTGTCCGGATTGGCTTGGTATTTTACTAGAGTTCCCCAACACTCAGCCTCACCTGGAACTGCTTACCAACATATTTAGTACACAACAACAGTGTGCGAGTTTCATTAGTATGTCCGAAACCTTAGTGTGAAACCAATATTTGTAAAGTTCTGACTATCAATGGGGAAATATTACAGTATGAAGCACAGTGGTGCTAACCATGACAACAACATAACAGGAAGAATATCCTGAGTGGGGCACTTTGAGATGAGAGAGGGAGGAATTTTGTGTGGTGTGGAAAATTAAATAACAAAATAATAAAAATAAAAAATGTCAAAATTGTTAAGTTTAAATTTGTTTTTTATGAAAGAAATATTGTTTTTGTTATTACAGACAGCTGAAACCAACCATATGAATGGTACCCAAACCTAGTTATTATGTATGAATGATACATGACATTTATATTTTGGCTGGTATTTTATGACATTTTACAGAGGTTGCAATCATAGATTAACCATGACAATAAACTTTAGTCTTTGATGTTATTTAGTAACTGCTAATGAATAAAACAATTTGTACAAGGGCAAGTAAATATTGCCTTAGGCAAGTAGATTTCTGACCCCCTTGTGCAACTGGACAAGTGAAGAAAAACATTAATGCTGAATCCTGCAGATTAATTTCTCGATTAATCACTCTGGCTATAAACCTTCAGAGCTCAAGAAGACTTCTTCGAACACTCCAAAGTCCAAAATTTTGGGGGCAACTTAAAAATGACGGACTATTAAAATCTTAGCTGATTAATTTTCTGTCTATTGATACATTTAATTCAGAATCTAGTTTTCTTACCAACTGATCGGCTCTGACCTCTGATATGACACCGTCGTCCTCATATTAACAATATTTTTATAGCAATCTATGATTCTTTGGTCTTCATCTTCAAATGACAGGAAGACGACAGGCAGAGCTATTTGCAAACCCAGCCCCACAGCTGTTGTCCATGATTACCTTTTACCTAGACTCTGTGTGGACTTGTGCCCAGGAAGTGCAAATCTCAGATAAACGCTTGTGGGCAAGAAGCGACTGATGCCTAGCGGTGATAAGCCTTTTACGATATGTTCTGCTGTACCTCCTCTATGCTCCCCAGGGTTCCCAGGTCTAGAGAGTAAAGGAGATTATAGCTCCCCAGCCAGCCAGCCAGCCTCTTGTGTAACACAGGGCTGGGTGGCAGATTGCTGAGCTGGCAATTCTCCTGCTAATTGGATGACTTTGCAACCTCTGGCACTGTACTGAAAAATAATGCTTATCAGGACCCAAAGCTGCTAACTAAAGTCAGAGACACAGCTCCACCCTAATGTAATATCCGACTTAGCTTAAAAATGGTATGAATGCCACACTGAAGACCAACACTTACCTTTACTTAGATTTGACTCGGCAGTCCTTAAACTGACTTACCAAGTCTGAGCTGCACAAAAGCTAGTTTCTTCTGACTAAAGCTCTGCCACCCCTTACAACCCCCCCCCCGTCCTACATCACCCACTGTCTGGGCACAACTTTGCCCTGCCGGTCTGTACAGGAAGCAGAGAGTTTATCTGGGCAGCTGGTGCTGATAAGATAACACGGGAGGGGTAATGCTTGGGTGAGTGAGCAGGTAGCAGTGGGGGGGGGAGTCATCAACGCTAATCAACGCTATGCATCTCTCCTAGAACAGATGCTAGGTCAGCCATTACAAAGCCAGTGACAAACAGGCAGGAAATACAGGCTGGAGACACCCGCTAACAGAATGTGTGCCATGTTCACACACAGACACCCATATTATTTTGCATACACTGGGTGGCTGCCAGCACACATAGTAGAGTGCAACCTCTAAGAGGGGATTCCAAACAAATCTGGTGTTTTGTGATAGGGTTCAGAAGTCCAAAAACAAACTTACGCAGGCACCATTAACGACCCACCAAAATTCAGACACACCCACCTTGGCTGATGTCCTCAATAGCCCGACGTATGCCCCGGTCAAAGGCACGGGCGTCAGCAGGGCTCTGGAAAGTCAGTCCGAACTTCTTGTCATTGATCCTCCAGTGATGGAAGATGGGGTTGACCTTGTTATATACTACGTCTTTTTGCAGGACACACTCCAGCACCACCTGGCAAAACATAAACAGTTTGAGAGTTAATAGATTGCATTAGCAATTTGAGGAGGCTTAGTAAACCCATACTTCAGTAGCCCCGACATATCGGTACCTAGCCGGTGACAATTGCGTTTTGCTGTTTTCACAGAAACTTGAACTAAAAGTTGCAAAGGGATTGGGATGCTTGTGGAGCTGTAATGTTGCATTCGAATAAAACTTGGAAATACATGGAATAGTTGGTGGCTAAAGAGTAGCTTTTTGTGGCCTTGAGCCTTGGACCATAGCTAGTGTTGAACCCTGCATTAGCACTCAACAATACTGTAGCTATATCTAGTCAAGCTAAAGTTGTTAACATGCATCCTGGAAACTGCATCATTTAAAGGTCTGGTGATGAAATTCACTGGGGAACACACATGTAAATCCTTCATCTTACTCCTCACCCTAAGCTGTTTAAATGTGTCGCATTCAATCATTCCATGGCAACATGAGTTAGGGAACAGAGAGAAAGAGGTTAAGAACAGAGGCCTGCATCTGGAACTACATAACTCCAGAGTTTCTAAAATAGAAATCGAAAGGGAAAAAAAAGTTGCTCTCAGCCCAATAATTTCACGTACTTCTTTGGATAATTTGTAAAACACACTCTAAATGGTGGGGTTTTCATTACAGATGATGATAAAGTTGGAGAGCAGTGGTGGTGGCAGAAGGGGGGGGGTTAGTATGTTTTGGAGCCAGGCAGCCCAAGTGTGTGGCAGAGAGAGACTGTGTTTCCAAAGCCTATTATTAATCAGGGCTACTGGGCCGCCTCCCGGCCTTCCTCTAGGCAGATTAAATGAAATGAGAGACGGCCATTACAGTCTTTGAGGTTTTCTTACCGACGTGCACGAGAGGTGGCTTAATGGGGTGTGAATGTGTGAGCGTGCGCATGGCGAGCTGCGTGAGCGAATGCGTGAGCGCAGGAGCCGGTGTGATGAAAAGCTCAATGACCCGAGCGCTACACTGTGCATCTTCGCTGTGCAAACGCCTCGTTGGAGGATAACGGTCACAAACCAATACTCCACAACTGAAAGCAGATGGCACAGCTCGCTGTCGATCTGGACAACAGTCAACACGCACACTTCAAGAGGCTGATACGTGGCAGCTGTGCAAGAGGTTGATGATATGTGATATGTGTGTCAGAGAGGGTGCACACAGGTCTACATTTCATTCTGAATGTCTGAGTGAGAGCTGCTTTTTACACTCGGTTGCAAATGTACAACAAGAAGATGCGTCTCACAATATCTGTCCTCGTGTCATTGCTGCATACATGCCTCCCCAAGAAGAGCAGGGGCAAAGGTTAAGCCTGTGTGTTTACCCAGAGCCAGTGGATGAGAGGGCTGGATGTGAGGAGGGATGGGGTGCTAAGGAATGGGTGGGGTGTGAGAGGGGGTCCACTGAGCCTCTGGGGCTGATTGTGGAGGCGAGACTGAATGGAGCCAGAGCAGGTAAGGTGAGCGCGCAGCAAGGCCGACGGAGGAGGAAGTATCACAGTTGCATGGAAGGACGATACTTAACACCACATTCCACACTGCGCTCAGAGAAAAGAGAGGAGGAGGAGCCACCCTGACAGAAGAAAAAAAGAGATAGCGATGGAATAGAAGCTGGAGATGTTAGCGGAGGAGAAGGACGGACACAGAGACAGACGGAGGAGAGACGTGCAGAGAATAGTGAAGAGATAGTGTGAGAGCGGAAAAGGGGGAAGATGGAAAGACTACGTTTACATGCATGCAAGAAAACAAGTGGGAGAAATCAGGCTACGATCTAAAAACACAGTTTTTGCTATCAGAATTATAATTACAAATCTGATTTTATTTCAAAACATTTCGAGAAAAAAGTTTGGAATAAATGATTATATAACAATCTCAATTGTAGCGCTGTAACTAACAATTATTTTATTGCAATATTCAATATATTGTTACATCCCTATAAAAAATTGCCCAGAGCCCAGAACCAGAAAATATGCCATTTTTGCTTGAAAATGGCTAAAACTATTATGCCAACAAAATAGTTGGCCACTAATTTTCTTTAGATCAACTAACCAATTAAACCACTAATTGGTGCAGCTGTACTTAATTGTCTGGGAATAAATTAGCATTCATTCTCAGTATATAAAGATAATTGACAGTCAATTGGCGGATCAAAATAATATGTAGAAAGATGAAAGACAGTAAGCAATAACATTTAAGAAATACAGACATAGAAGAATGAAAAATGGTATTAAAACTGCAATAGTTAGTTGATTAATTAATTAGTTGTCAACTACCAGATTAATCACCAACCATTCTGATGACTGATTAACTGTTTTGAGTTATTTTTCAAATATGCAAATTATGTCGCTACCAACCTTTCTTACATCAAAACAATAACAAAAGACACTGTTTAATGTACTTGTAAAGTGGCGTGGGATCATGGGAGTTGCTGTCTTCACTGTTAAACAAACACCATTAATGATGAAAATTGATCTGACATGACTCGGGCTGAAATCATGATTGTGGACGAAGTAATATTAAACTTTTATTCATGTTATGTTTTGTCACATTTGCTGACTTCCTTCCTCACTCCAACTCCCTGTCTTTCTGTAAGTTCTAACAACTAGGAAGCGATGGCTACCGGGAAACGCACCACTACCTTGAATAAATTATGGATGTCTCTATGTTGGAACATTGTTGGAAATATTTGGGATAATTTAAGTACACACCTCAACAAAATATGTAAGACATTTTAATGCATAAATGTTATATATTATAGCTTTGGGAAAGAGTGATAAACATTTCTCGCTGTTTTCTAACATCTTCTGTACAAAAGAACTAATCGATTAATCAAGAAAATGAATAGCAGATTAACTGATAATACAAATAGTTGTTAGGTTCAGCTAAAGTCAGTTAAGCACTGACTTTTGAAGACCTAGTAGAAGGCTTTGGTTGCAACTGATAAACATTTTCCCCACACTGGAGACTTGGAGCAAATAAACCACATTTTGCTTGTAAAGATAAGTCAAAAGCATCACATGACAAGGTTACCACTAGAAACAAACAACTGTATCAAGAGGTCCCTTGCCCCAAGGCAAAGCCTTTAAAAGTAAGCCTGAACTACACCACATTCACAGCTGTATCAATCAGAGGGAGTCACAGACTACAAATGACAGCGAGCGAGGTGAAAGCTAAGCCAGAGATTTGTCATAATCCGAGACCCAGTATAGTAAGTAATCATCAACCAATTAGAGCTGTAGTTTTTAAAAGAGTCAGAAAATGAGAGTGAAGGAGAGAGAGGAGAGAAAAAGAGGAGGGAGGGGGGACAAGGAGGAGGAGAGTGATTGGTAGCTATATGGAGAGCCAGCTGAGTCATCACCAGTACACTCTGTGCCGCATCACTGCGCTTATAGACAGATCCCCTCCACCTCTTCCGTCTCCCGTCTATCTGGCTCCACCTCTGTTTCCTGCTCTTTGACTACACACATCTTTTTTCCCTGATTCACCTCATCTCTTATGCACCCCCAATCACCTTGTTTCTACCAGCCAAAATCGTGCCTTTTGTGATTTCAAAATAACTGCATCTTTGATCTGCTTTCCCTCCGTCTTACTCGGGTTCCTATCAGTCGTTGTGCTTTTCTATTCTGTCCATTTCTGGCGGAATTAAAGACACAAATTATATCCCTTAAGATGACAAAGAATCAAAAACATGGAAGTGCATCTTCCTTTTCTGTGTTTCAGACATAACAAATCAAACCAAACATTCAGAAGCTCTTCCCTAGGCCTCTTTTTTCTGTTTTCAACATCACTCATACAACATAATTATGGTCTTTAATTTACATCTGAAATCAAAACACTGACGTTACTGTTTTAGACAACACTACAGATATTGCCCTGTATTTCTAACATATTCTTATGTGGTTTTGTCTGTTGCTGTTGTTTTCATGGATGTATCATTCTGCCCTCAGACTGTCGGTAGCGCTGTGGTTGACGCCAGCACCATGGCACTGGGTGGCATCCTGACAGACCTACATATGGCTGGGTGTTTGTTGTGGTGGCTGGGGGTAGACTCTGGCGGTGATAGGGGTGTTTTTACCACATCCCAGAAGAGCTGCTGTCGGGGTCCTCTGAGCCATGTCTATGCCCTGTCTGAACAACAGCATTCCCGTCACACCCTTTTCCTGTGCCACACACATGCTTGGATAGCAACGCACAAACACGCCGTAAACACAAAACACACATAAAATGGGTTCAGTCAAAGGAGATTTAAAAAAAGGTGATTTAGACACCCTGCTCTAACAAGCCTCTAATGTCAAAGCATCAGGAGCCACCAGACTCCATGCATCATGGTGGCCTCTTGACATCTGACAGACAGCTTTCTCTCTCTCACACACACACACACACACACACACACACACACACACACACACACACACACAGATTTACACTCTCATTACCACAAACCAGGATTATCCCAGTGCATCTACTGGATCTGTTTTACATCTACAACACAGAATGAGTCTGGGACTAGAAGGTCATGAGCTTTACAGCAACTACAGCAAAAGCAATAAGGATTAAACCTACAGAAACAGAAGAAACTGAATGACCCTACAATTTGTGACATTTGTACCTGGTGCCAAAAGTCTATGTAAAAACAAAAATTTAATTTTAGTAATTAGATGCACTATTAAATATGTTGGTGTATGTACAGTATGTGTGAGTGCTAAATGCTCAGCTGCATGTAGTGTCAACAAAACAGCTGTTTATGTTGATGTTCAGCCCTTTAGACTCAACATCTCTTATAAAGTCAGAGTGGAGTGGAATGAAATGGAATGAAGCCTTGCAGGTTCAACTGCAACTATGAACAATTTGCACTTGTATCTATAACATAAACATTATGTTATATTAATATTTATTTTGTTGAATTAAAAATTGGCCAAAGATGTCCATCAACCCAAGATTCAGCCCATCGTTGAAAGCAATACACTATCATATTGTGAAGCTACAGATCCAGTAGGGGTGGGTGACATGGCCCTAAAATAATATCACAATATTTTAGGGAATTCTGCAATAACAATATTGTTGAGAATATGACAAAATACTTTTAAGTTTAGAACTCATAATAGCTGTTGAGCGCTCTCCTTGAAAGATTTTTCACATACTAACTGGGTGCTTCTGTTTGAGGTGGGGAAATTCGTTATATTGCTGCCTTTTGCTCTTACAGTCATTATCATTATTTTTTTAATCACATAACTAACAATAACATTCTAACAGTATATCATGAAAACTATGATATAGCAAACCTCTAAGCTGAACCCATATCACTCATATCAATACAGTGACAGCAAAGAGTTTGTTGAAAAAAAAAAAAAGGCAATGCACTTAGAGTAAGGTTTAGTTTATACACTTTAGAAGTCTTTTTAAATGAAGCCAAATGAATCAGCACCTATTTTGATCATGAATTATTCATCTGACTCATTTTTGACTCAAAGTTCCAAACATGTTCATCTTTTTGTCTTATATGATAATTACAGGACCAGTGTATAGGATTTAATGGCATCTAGCAGTGAGCTTTCCGATTGCAAGCACCTTGCCTCACTCTCCGTATTGGCCGTGAAACTCACACAAAATGTGAAAACTTGTATGTAAAGCCAGTGTTTGGTTTGTCAGTTCTGGGCTACTCTAGAAACATGGTGGTGCATCATGGCAGCCTCCATAAGGACCCACATCCTCTATAGATTTAAACAGCTCATTCTAATGTAACAAAAAAAAAAGATTCATATTTTCGGGTGATTATACACCAATAAAGACACTTACAATCATTATATTCCATGGATAAACAAGCATTGTGTTTATGTCACCTTGGGCTCTGGAAAATTGTCTTTTGAATTTTCAACATTTACTGTCTAGAAAATGAAAACAACTGGCACATTAATCAATAATAAAAATAATCATTACTTGCAACCATAGTAGGAGAAAACTGCTTTTTGAACAAAATAATAATATAATATTTCTGAGTACTGTTTACACATAACAAATAAACCCTGACAAGTGTGCCAAGCCACATGGCATCTACAAGATTACAGCTAACTATATTGACTATAAAGCACTTTACACACATAGACATATAGTCATTTTTTTATCATTAGAATAACCAGGAAGATACTTTCCTTTACTGGTGCATACAGTCTTTACATCACTTATCAAGATGGATGAAATGCTTCTGAAAAGGTGGGCAAACACTTGTGTACTCATGTAAAACTGGAGTGAGTGTGAATTTCCAGCCCCTATTCCATCATTTAGGTCCCTTCCAAGCTCTTTTGTGCGTTTCCCACATCCCTCATCCCACATTCTTTTCTCCTGAGTAATCTGCTCTTCTCCTTGATGATATCATCATGCATCAGAGCATCACGCAGTCCGCTCCTATTTTCAGTTACCTGCGCCATGGAGGAAAGCCAAACAACCACTTCCTCTGTGTGTGAGTAAGTGTGTGTGTGAGTGAGACAGAGCGAGGGGGGAGTCTGGGAAAGGAAATGGGGGCTCAGGGTGACCTCATCCAAGAGAATGCACCATCTTTGGTTTGTGCACCTGAATGTGCATGAAAGAAAATGAATGACTAAATAACCGACAGTAAACACATCCACTGGCTTGTCACATGTATGAATATGAATGTATGCAGCATAGAATAGCCTAAAACATTCAAATGAGACTGAAGGGTTCTTACCAATTTGTCTTTGAGCCTCTCGCCCTTGATGTGGAACTCCACAGCGGTGGGGCTGGGGCTAGGGCTGGGGCTGGGACTAGGACTGGGGCTACACGGGCTGAGGTTGCTGCTGCTTCCTCCACTGCCTCCACTGTGGGTGCTGCTGCTGTCCTCCGCCCGGCTGACCTTATAGACGGTGACACAGCTAAGGCCTCCACCCCCCAGGGGAAGCCACCCACCGCTGGAGTCATCCCGAGTCATGACCACTGCTCTCACACGCGCATAACTGTCACTGTGGAGGAGGGAAGGGAGGAGAGGGAAGAGAGGAAGGACAAGGAGGGCGGAAGGAATAAGAGAGAGAAAAGAAAAACAATGTTTGTTTTTTTTAATGAACAATCAGTAGGAATCAGCATGTAACATTTTCTATCAGTCTTTTCCTTCGAGGGTCATTTCTGGTGACCTTTTACATCACGTGGATTACCAAAACATCATCAAAAGCAGACAGCCTACATGAAATATCAGCCCACATAATACGGCTGAACCGCAGCATAAACAAGCCTTAGCACAGTACATGTAGCCTAAACAAAATGGTTAGTGAATGTGTGGTGAGGAACATGCTATACAGACATACAGATAAGATAAAGTGACAGGGTTTAAAATGTTTACAGCACATCTGCCCAACAATTGGAGCATTTAAACAGAGTTCACCACATGCCACATCACACAAGAACTACTCTGAGATTAAGTAAAACAAATAAAACCGTGGGTAAATCTGGGTGGTGGCAGAAGCTATTAACTAGTACCAACAACAAATCTAAAAATAGAATGTGAGGGAGCAAAGTTGAGGATTCAGCTCAGGGGTTAAATGTATATTTTGGTTTTAGTCCATGATATAACAGACTACTGGTGACGATTTCTAAAGCGTGAAGCTGTCAGTGTATGTTTAACCCTGGCTAGAGGGTGACTGACCATGTGGCCAAGTTCAGTTTCTGGACACTGCTGATTTCCAATCTTTCAGAGCAGGTGGATTCAAACTACACGGGTGTTGCAGCTCACATCAATCTCTTTACTGTCTTATTTGTGGGAAATTAGCAGCAGCCACTGCCCAGACACTGGTAAAATATGAAAATGGCTGGTAGACTTCAGACACAAAATACAATTTACTATTGAGTGGTTGGTGAATTTTAACATTTATCTGTCAGTGGCTGTTTCATGTTTACATTTTAAAAAGTTTCTCACCCTCTCTCATGTTGCCTACTAGGGCTTTGAATCCCAGCATAATACAATGCAAGATGATAATCTACAATACGTAAAATTATCCATCTAACCTAAGGAAAATTTACCAATAACAACACAGGAATGAAACACTGGGCAGAGTATTCAATGTATTATCAAAGGCTTTATGTATTGGAGATTTACAGAAAGCTGACATGAAGTAGTGAGCACAAAAACACAAAACTTCAGGCAATGGGGTTGAAACAGTGTTTATGGTACGATAACAATCTCACAGTATATTATTACACAATTATTATTATTATTATTATTATCATTATTATTATTATTATTATTATTATTATTATTATTATTATTATTATTATTATTATCAGTTACATTGACCTCTAAAGGATTGAAAAAATGACATTTTTTTGGTTGGACAAACACTTTATCATAGGGCTGTCAAAGTTAATGCATTAATGCAAATTCCTTTTAACACCACTATTTTTTTGACACAAGATAAACGCATGTTCTGTTATACTGTCCTGACCAATAGTTTGAATCAGAAGCGAGCTTCCATGTCACACGACAAGGTAAGCAAGCTTGTCTGTTTAGGCAACTGGCTCAACGCAAAGAAACAGAAGTGTAGGAGGAAAGAGACAAGCGAGTGCTGATCGAGCTGCAGGTCCACCTGAAACCAGGTAAAAGTAAAAAATAAGGCTGACCCACAGCAGAGAGAGAGGGAGAAAGTGTCTGAATATGAACAGATGTGTCGACTGGTTATAAAAGCTTTTTTATGATCATGAATCATAATATTAATGTACACATCTGTGGTGGGTGCTTTTTTACTCTGAGTGTACTTTTAAATACTCAATTACTTCATGCCAATTGATCACAACTGAGAGGGAGGAGAGATGAGCTGCACAGAGGAGGGAGGAAGGTGCAGACTGATACAAAAACTTTATTGATGATGAATCTTGGTGTTACTGTACAGTTCTGTGGTTTGAACAATACAGATTAAAATATCTGGCTCTGTAAAGCCCAAACTGACAGACGCTCTTCTCCTCTACAAAATGTTTGTTACTGTGTTGCGTTATTGTAAGTCCTGATGAAGAGTCCAGATTGTCTCTCCCTCTTCATTTCCTCAATGTGTGTCGATGTGCAGTTTAAAATACAGCTGGTTCTGTGGTGTTGGAATTTTAAATCTGAAGCCTGCAGTTCCACAGAAGCTTCAATTGACTTGTCTATTGAAGCTTTTAGTGCGTTTTGGCCTTAACGTTAAATTGAGCAGGTCAGTATGCTCTCTGTGCCTGATGGGATCAGTACATACCACTTTTTACATTTGGAGAAAAAGATTTGCAGAACATCTCTGCATCATGACAATAATTAGTTATAATGTTGATTTGTCACACATTTTACTTGAAACATGTATATTCTTAACACTAATACAGTAGAATTCAATACCACAAATAAGAAAATATACAGTAGATAGTATGATATTTGTCGGTTTTCATACAAAGGCATATCACTACAACCCTAATGTCAAACAGCCACAAACTGGAAAAAGGTAATTACCCAAACCTAAAAGTGTGTAGTAAAGACAGGAAACACCTCTCCCACAGTATTGCTACTGAATGTATCACTACATTAATCCCAGCATATCACCAGACTGTATCACACTTTAATACTCACTATACGTCATCACTGTACATTCATTTGTCCCTTATTCCATTTTTCTCCCATTCCATTCCCTCCCTCCCCACCTCCTTTGCCTTTGTCCCTTGGTTCCACTTGGAGTCAGATGTTTCCCTGATTAGATAACACAGACTGCATTGGGCCACCGGAAATGACAAAGGTCAGGGTGTGCTGAGGGCAGCATTTTGCAGAAACTCCTGGTAACACATTAAAGACTGAGGAAGATTTGAGAGCTGACAGAAACTGGCAAAGACAGTAAAGAATGTGACTGCCGGATGTCTTCCTGTGACACATTGCTCTCTGGCCAACGTCCGGGTTGACCAATGGGGATGACGTCACAGAATCTCAAGTGTTTTGTGAAGAATTCTTCTCTGATAGTGGCCATATTACACAGCTATCTAGTAGCTCTAAAAGAAGAATGGCTGCGTCCTCCCCGTTCTCCTCTCTAAATCTTGGCAGGAGGCCTAAGGCTAACCTTTGGCCTCCTGCCTTCCACACCCTTGGCAAACCTCAGTGCCCAGGTTATTGGTTAGTAATTAATCTAAGAGCCAGTGAGCATTAAATCTGAAGCTATGTTTTTCTTCATGTGAACACTTTGATATCCTGGCACCTAGTAATAGTTGACCAAAGTTCCCTCAAAGATTCATGAGCATGATAAATACAGATAACTCAAAAATAAACCAACCGACCAAGCAGATTACATTTTTTAAAACCACACACTAAATTCTGGTCTGCTCATATATATACACACAAAAACAGAATATTATTTTTCCAGACTAAAGTAAAATGCACAATCCCACCATCCACTCTCATCAGCAACTAACTGAAACCTATTTAACTATGTCTTTAAAAGCAGCTAGAATTAATATTTTATTAATAACAATGTCATCCAAGAGGACTGTATTGAAAAGAATCTCACAACATGATACATATCACGATACAGGGATTATGAGTCAATATATTGTGATACTGTAAGCAATGTGATATATTGCTATTTTTTAAATGTAATTTAAGGAAAACTGTCACAGAAAACATATGCACAACATCGAAGTTAAGAGTTTCTAAGAGTTTTTATGCAATCATCCAATCAGAACAGTGAAGACAGATAACAACACTGCTATTTAGCAGATGGGTTTTTACACAACACAAAATTAACCACTGACATGAATCTCTGCATGTATCATGATACAATGTTTTGAGAATCGATATAGTATAACAAAACATATTACAATACTGATGTATATCATTATTTCTTACACCCCTAGCATCAAATGACAATGTGAAAAAGATTACACATATGATAACTCAAATCTGCAGCTCCTCTCAAATTTACATAACTTTATAGCAGGTTTCAGCTCATTGTTAAGCTGTGGCCCACAAATAATTTTTATTTGTTTTACTTGTGCCTTGCTGCATAACCAAATGCCCTCCAGAGACAAAAATATAGCTGAAGTTGAATAACCTGTTTTGATTCATTTTCACTGTCAGCAAAAAAGCTCCAAAAGACACACGAGTCCAAATCAAAGCTAATGTTGCTCCATAACTTCTAGATGGGTAGCAACTGTTTGCCATATAAAATTGAAAGGTGATGATATGTCAATATTGTGTAAACAGCTTGTTTCCACTGACCCCAAGCAGCCAAAAAATGTTTACATCATGCTGCTAAGTTACTCCTGCTTGTGATACTGCCAAAGGTAGCACATTACAAGCTCAGACAATGGTATAAAATGGTATACACTTCCTGTCTGGTTTGGTCTGAAGTGTTAAAAGTGTACATCATAAGGATGGATGAAAGCAGATACAGTACACAAGATACAGCACGCATTTCATGTTTGAGCCTCATTTTACAGCTTGTTTTTATTTGCTAGCTTTAGTTAGTTAGAAAATATATTGGTGTTGCCAGATATTGCGAGACAATGCTGTCATATCTCATGACAGTCTGTTGCTGAGACAAAGAAAATCAAATCCAAAGTTATTTCCCATGCTTCTGTGATTACATGTTTGTAATATTATTAATCTATCAAACTGCAAACAGCTTAGTAGGTACCTATATATCATGTTACACTCCTGATTTATTAAATATTTTGAATATCCTTGACTATCTTTTCGCGTTTGAGCATCCCCTAACTCCTCACAAATCAGTACATTCAAACAATCCTTCAGTCAGACTGAATGGCTATCAAAACCTTCAGTAATATTAAATTTAGTAGAGCTGTTTACACTATTGCCTGTTCAAACTTGATGCCTTGCCAATCTGTCTATATTCCCAGCAAGCCTCGTCAGTCATGGTGTAAACAAAAGTGGACAACACTGCTAGTATTAGTTGTTGTTACTATAATCATCATGATTCCAAGGACATTTTCAAATATGTTGTGCCACTGAATGAGTGAACAGACAATAAATAAACCTCTATTCTGCCAATCAAACAAATATGAGTAAATGAAACCAACATTATGAATCTCTTATCAATCTAAATGTACTGATATCACTTGTCAGTTTTCTCTCTCACATGCTGCCCCAGAGCTTGAACAGTAACTGGTCATGGGAGACTGACAGAAAAATGCAACCACAACTAACTTCCTCCTTGCAACCTCATAGCAACACCCTGTCTGGTTACACCTTAAAACTGCCCCACAGAAGCAGAGCTTAACCTTATGCACGAGAGCCCATGCCGCAACAGAAAAACGCATTTTTGAGCAGTATAACGGGCAGTAAAAGAGGGAAATACTGCTGCTGTTACACCCCTCTACGGCCCCCAATAAAGGATGCGGGTGATGGGTGCAGGAGGGGCTGTCAATCAGGCAAGGGGTCCCTGGGGTGAACAGAAGGCAGGCGGTGGTGTCGCTCAGCCATGACCAGGGCACAATGACCAGGGCCTGACCCTTCAGACCTACCATCACACACATGCCAGCAACCATGACACTCACAGGGAGGGGGGCCAGGCCCAGAGAGGAAGTGGAGTAGACCTTGTTTATATGCATTTTTGCATCTAACCAAAGACTGATCATTGCTATACTTAAATGGTCAATAATAATGAGCATGACAATGAGTTATTATAAGCGCACTACTAAAACTTGCAGACCAACAAACAAGTGTATAACATCCGTTTAACAAAATCTTTAAAATGGGGGGAAAGCTTCCTCTTCTTCTCCCTCATATAAAAATCTTTTTATATCTTTTTATGGTCAAAACAGTAAGTGGTCCAAAAAGATATTTGAGTGCAACCTGCTGCAACACACACACACTCACACTCAGTTCAGAGTGGGATAGTGGAGACAAAGGCTGGCCTCCACGCCCCTTGCTGGGAGCACACAGTCGACTGGACACACAATTGAGAGCGGAAGCAGATCAGCTGGCCTGGGCCTGCGAGCAGGGGGGAGAAGAGGGAGGGAGGGGAAGAGGGGAGGAGGGAGCGATAGAGAGAAAAGGAGCCCCCATTCCAAATTATTCCAAGTTATTCTGCTGGATGACTGACTTCATTTCCGACCAAAAGCGGGAGAAAAACAGAGGGAGGGGTGAGAGTGTAACGGAGGACTGTGGGGAGGAGGAGGTGGGAGCTGTGGATGGGAACAGGGTGGAGACCAAGGTGACAGTCAACAGCTCCCAACCAAATTTGAATATAGACTTTTTGATTCATAAAGAGGATGTGCATAGGCCTTTACGTCATATAACATACAACATTAACAGTATTCGAACTATTTTATATCTCAATTTAAGTGAGAGCAAATAACCGACAAAAACAAGGCTCAACAATAAGAACTGCCCTCTTGCCTAGAGGAAATAAAATGCCACCTCTAGCAACTCCTGGCCAGGCAAGTGGTAAAAAATTAAACCATTTTGATAATCAATAAATGAAAGTAAAGAGGTAATTTTTCATGCAAAATGGGCAGAACATGAAAAATTCTTCCATCCTCACAAATACAAAGATTTCCATTTCTCTGTTTATTATTATATTAAATTTCATATTTTTGGGTTTTGGACTGACAAAGCAAGACACTTAAAGACATCACCTTGGACAAGACACTAGGATAGACATGAACTATTTTCTGACATTTTATTGATGGTTCCACCCTCAATTAAATGACAATTTTCTATGTTGTTATTTGATAACTGCTAATAAATAAAACAATCTGTGCAGGGACAAGTAAAAATTGACATCAGACAAGTGGATTTCAGACCTGAACAGTAAGGTTGAACCCTCCAACGTGAGTTTAGGGGTGCAACTAACGATTATTTTCATTATCAATTTATTGTTTAGTCTATAAAATGTCAAAAAAACATGAAAAATGCTCATCACAATTTCCAAAGCGACAACCAACAATCGTCTTTGTCCAACCAACAGTCCAAAATGCAAAGACTCTTCATTTACCATCATAAATGACAAAGACAAGCAGCAAATCATCACATTTAAGAAACAGGAACCAGCAAATGTTTGAAATTTCTTCCTGTAAGTAACTGAAACAACTAATCGATGAGGCTATCAAAATAGTTGTCAACTGATAGGAGTGTGCCAATCTGACACTCAGTATCAGTATCAGGCTGACAATGGCCAAAATGACTGGATTGGTTATTGGGAAAAAAGAAAAAGCTTAATCTAATACAATCCATTAGCCACAACTATCACACACATTCTTAACTACACCTTAAGTGACATGCCATTAAGACAGATGTGTCACAAGTAACACAAATTCTATTTATTTTAATTCTGAATATTTGAACAGTGATGACTATTTAAATACCACTATACCTTCTATGTGTGAAAAAAAGCTGTATAATAATGTTGTGGGCTGTGCATTTCTTCCTTTAGGGGAAGTAGCATATTTGTTTCACAGTTTGGCATAATGCTTTTTTCGATGGCTACATTACATAAAGCGTATTAACTATTCAGTTGTTTTTGCAAAAGAAAAGCCAGTATCAGTTTCAGCAGATACTCAAGAATGCAGTCTTGATATATGACATTAAAAGTGGCATGAAGCTACCCCTAGCAACTGTTTTTTCGATGCACTTATCGATTAACAGACTAATTGTTGCAGCTCTACATGAGAGGAGAGAAGAGAAGAGAAGAGAAGAGAAGAGAAGAGAAGAGAAGAGAAGAGAAGAGAAGAGAAGAGAAGAGAAGGCGTGATGGGGGAGCACGTGCAGACCAGGCAGGCCTGGGCCTCGAGGCCGGCTGCTCCAGTGTATGGTGGAGAAGGGGGATCCTGGGACAACCATTTCCTAAGTTGACAAAGTGGCCGTTTGTCTGCTCCTCCGGCCCATGGCTCACTGGGCTCCAGCATGCCATCATGCTTTGCTCCTGCCTCAGCCAGGGGAGGCGAGGACAGGGGTATGGGGGGGGGGGTATTGAAAGAAAGACAGGAGGGGGAGAAGAAGAAGAAGAAGGGAAGGAGGAGAAGGAAGAGGAGGAGTGCGGGAGGAGAGGAGAGAGAGAAAGGATGTGGCCTGAGACCTGGGTGCTCGCCAAGTCACCCTCCCTTTCCTTCGCTCCAGTCTCCCCCCTTCTACCCAACCCCTCCCCGGCTGCCTCTCTCTACACAATGGCCGCTTCTCTGCTGAAATTTCACGTTATTGGATCCCGGGCCTGGAGTTTTGTCCTCCCACAATGTCCAGGCAGCGGAGCATGCTGCAGGGGAGACACACTCTGCAAGCTAAAAGCTGGAAAACCATTCCTCCTTTCATTAGCATCAGAAAAGGGGAGAAAAGTCCCCGCCACCCCTCCACCACCTCTTTTTTTTTTTTTTTCCACCGCCCCTTTTCCTCCCCATCTCTCCCCTGTATCAAAACCGGAGGAAAGCTGTCAAGCTCGGTCAAGCTCCACTAGGCCACTTTGGTTTGTAGGACTTTTTTTTTTTTTTGGGGGGGGGGGGGGGGATCATTAAAATATCATTGGGAAAATAAACACAAGCTACTTATCCCAATCCGATTCTATAGATTATCCTCACAAGGCAAGCAGAAGGGGGAATGGAAGATGGCGTGAAAAGCTACTCTGTGTGTGACTCATTCTCTATGCTTACGAAAAATGTGTGGCTATAATAATAAAGCAATAATATAAGTCTTGGATGTATTCAATGCAGATCGACTTCCCAAAACATCCACACAAGTCCAATGCCTGTAGATACAATGTAGCAGAAAAGTATGTAATATTAAAGCTACTTCAAGGAGTTTTTAACTGGTCATAAACTAGTCTCAATTTATTACTGATGCCTCTATATGACCTACATAAGCAAACAAGACCATATGTGAGAAGACTTCTCTTCTCCTTGAAATCAAATGAAATTGTTTACATTTTCACAGCCAAAGTTACAATGAATAGTACATTAGCCAGCTAAAAAGAAGCTGGTGGAGACTTTCCTTTAGATAATTTTATTTTTTGACATTATATTTTGTGGTTATTACAGTACAAATACTACTACTTCTAGTAGTAGTACTTCTACAGAGGCCTCCAAAATCAACAAAATATTAAAGCTCCTTGTAGTGGCTTTAAAATGCAGAAAGCTTTGTATGTGTAGATCAACTTGCCAAAAGATCTACACTAGTCCATGGCTTGTGGATATAATGAAGCAAAAAAGTATGTAATATTCAAAAACTGAACATAATCTACCATAATATTCCCCTCCAAAACAAAAATCCAGAGTAACAAACGGCAACTTGGAGCTAAAGTTCTAAGCAGATAAAGTGGTGCGGTTTCTTTCACTGTGATCACGCCTCATTGAAGAAATGAATAACATGCAATCTGGGACTCGACCGTCGGTTCCAGCAGTGCATCTAATCTGAACGGTGCAAACTAGCTGGCCAATTAGCCATGGTTCAAGTCCCCTAAATAACCAGTGGCAAACTCAAGGGCACAGACATACCCAAAACAAACACCAACATGACCCAACATGGATGCAGTGCAAATTATGACATAAGGCCAGAACAAGACACATGAAGGGAGCTGTCTGTTACCATTAATAAAACTGAACTAATAATGGGACAATACAGACAGAAACACCAAACAGGCAGCCAGCATCACAAGCCTGCTACATTAGCTGCAGTGAAAACTAATACGTTGGCTATAGAAAGAGAAGTGAAAGAGAAATTTGCCCTATCTCCTCTCAACACCTCAGGCTGCTGGTGAGTCATCTCCCTCACAAGAACATTCAGCTTAGCTACCAACTGACTCAGGAAAAAAAACAGAACAAGCCTACTCTGCTGCTGCACCACACAGCCAAGCTACACTTCGAGTTTACCATCATCCTTTCACAGACACACCATCTAATATGACGACAAATTAACTAATCATAGTCACTTCGGATAGCATCTGTCACAGACAGCAGTTGGTGGGTAAATTAGCCTGTAGCCCAAATCAAGGATAGACCTAAACCAGCAAATGAATGTCAAAACGGCTCACTTAGACAGCATCTCTAACATTGATTTTCTAACCAACCCCTCTATTACTGGATTGGGCCTGCAACCCCAACAACAATGTTTGAGGTGCCGCTGTGCTGTGGCACTATAAATCAAAAGAAGCCCATATGTGTATCAAATGCCAAAAAAACTCTTCTCAAACATCAATCAAATCCACATATTGAGATGATCTTAATTTGAACCGCAAGCATTTGGAAAATTAAAACCTTGTGCTGCCATTACAAAATAAAAAAGAGGAACCACAAATTTCAACTGCTGCGGCGTCTCTGGTCTTCTTTGATGTGAGAGTAGTCCCCAGGGACCCGAGCGTCTACTCGTCAGTCACTCTGAAACTGAGGGGGAGACGGGAAGCTGAGGGAACGAGGCTGCCGTCTAACTGTGGGAGAAACCATCAATGCGTCTCAGGAGCAACTTGGGAAGGACAAACCACCAAAACCATGATGATGGCCCGTGGATATGAA
The DNA here is from genome assembly GCF_056507025.1 of Lutjanus erythropterus. NCBI lineage: Eukaryota > Metazoa > Chordata > Actinopteri > Lutjaniformes > Lutjanidae > Lutjanus > Lutjanus erythropterus. The sequence continues at coordinate 17,329,999 of NC_139334.1, forward strand.
GAGAAACTGCTATGACAAGTTGTAAACCATCACAGCGTGCCCTGTTGTTAGGGATAACATAACATTATCATCATCATCATAAGAAACCAACGTATTGGTCCATCTTGAAAATCAATTAGATTCACATTCAAGCAGCTTTCCGTTGAATCACTGCTTCTACGATTCAGAGGTATCAAGAAACTGTTTTACCAACCAATAAAAGTCTGTTCCAAATTCCAACTATAGCCATAAGACAGGACAAAATCTGGTCAAAAGTTGCTGGGCGGATAAAAATATATGTTCTTACAGGCCTCGAGTTTTAATCCTAATTGAAAACTTGTGTCATCGATTCACTTATTTGATAACATAAAGCTATGTTTGCATGGATTCACTCATCTACGATCAGAGCCTATCACTCCCAGAAACACATACACATGCCAAATGTTCTCAGAGAAATAAACACACAAGTGCGTGTGTGTGTGTGTGTGTGTGTGTGTGTGTGTGTGTGTGTGTGTGTGTGTGTGTGTGTGTGCACAAACACACACACAGAAACCCCTTCCTGTTTTCTAAGTGTTTGGAAACTCAATCAAAGACACAAGGTTTAGGATTTACATCTGTGCCCTTTTATGTCTGTGGCCTCGCAGGAAAGAACCATCTCGGCCCAGCTGCAGCAAAGAGCTCACAACAAGGCCTAGCCTTCATGCTCCCGCATGCAGCACAACTGAAAACAATATCCACAATTCAGACACTTAGTGCTAAAAGCACTTCTTAGAGGCCTTGAGATATGGTCTGTGAACATCAGAGGCCCTTCTTGACAAAGAAATAAAGACAAGCCCTACTATCTGGATGTTGTGACAAAAAGTTTTTTAATGTAGGCTTCACAGCTTACATGCACAGCGTAGATCCACACCAGGTCTTTGTCTTACAAACAACATTTGTTTGAAATAAGCTTGAAATACACTGCTGACATTTATACCAGTTTATGCTCGCTCCTAAAATACTTGAAGAGGAAATGAAAATTATAAGAGGGAAGTGGCTGGGGTTTAAAATACACAGAATCCAGGCCTAAATCTGGCCATGGGAATGGAACAGTCCACCACTATACAAGGCCTGCTCAGTTTGTTGGCTTGTCTCAGTTACAGACAGTCCAAGCCCTCTGGTTATACAGAGGATCATTGTCATTAATCAAACAAACAATACAACAACTTCTAGTAGAACAAGCAGACAGTTGGACATAAATATTCTGTATGCAAAATAACTTTTAGGATTAAGTAACTGTTTTACCCCATGCAAATAAAGTGAAACTGAGAGATGTAAAGACATTTTAAGTTTTACAATATATGTATACCCTGGATGTACATCTAAAGCTAATAAAATGTGAGAACAAGTCTAGCAACCATTTCAGTAAAATGCTGGTAGAAGCACCCTTAACATATTTCATTAGTCTCTGTAAACCACTGTGGTCACAAGCAACACTTCCCCAAAAGAATACAGAAGCAAAACCAAAGATGTGTTCAGCTCAGCAGACTTTGTTAAAGGTAAGATACGACTCTAAGCTTAGACAAGTTCAGCTAGTAAAGCTAAAGCGTTCATGGAGGTCATATCCAACAACTGGCAATAAACCCAAATAATACGATCTATCAAAAAAACAGGTCCAGGAAATTATTTAGCTTAACATAAGGGCCACAGGATATAGGCAATTACCCAGGCCATAAAGCACTAGCCCTAACAGCTGAAGTAGCTGTCTCCCTTTGTCGTTTCACGACATGATGGGGGTTGTTTAGGGAGGAATGTGTTTGGAAAGCTCTGCAACAGGAATGGGAGTGCAAAACAGCCCTCAGGTGATAAGATCACGACACCCACATTGGCAGATAAAACGCGAGCTGTCAAATCAATCACACAGATAGGAAGAGGACACAGAGAGAGGAATCACCTGACTGGCAACAGACAATGCCACAGAACTGCAGGAATCTAAAACAATGAGGCCATACTGCACGTATGTTCAGTGGAATATAGACGCAACTGACATGTTCGCTGATAAAAAATGGATGAGGGATTTGTTTGGTTGATCACTTGTTTGATTTTTAATTTTCTAATGGTACAGACTGAGGGAGAACAGAGAAGCCTTATTTCATGTTTTCACAAGAAACTTCTTAGTTTAGAAACCAGAAATGTAGCATTTTAGCTTGGAAAAAAATCTATTCGCATAGACAATGACTACGTAAAAAGAGTATCTACAGTACACAGATAAAGAAGTACCAGTACAGTGCACCTCGACAGACTTAGTTGAGATAAACATTTTAGATAAACGTGACATTCAGCAGAGAGGCTGCTTGCACATATTTTCATAATCTCCCACTTCTCCCAGCATGACCATAGTCTTCGTCTGCAAAATTCGCATTAGCCTTACATCACACCACACTCTCCACGCCAACACACATCCCAGTGCAGACGCAAACCAAAAATCTGACAAGGCTTTATGTGCCTTCTTGTCATCTCAGCCTTGTGTGAACATAGTTGCACCAAGGCCAAGTAACATGTTCTCAGCTAAGGGTGTGCTGTGTGTGTACACCAGCTTGGCTTACCACCCATCATTCAGACTAAACCACTTCAGGACTATCTCTTCACACGTTTTCTGGGAGATTTTCAAATTGAATGTTTACAATGCAGTATACGAGCACATTTTTCTTTAATCACGCTTGAACGCAAAAACATACAGTTACAAGATAACCAGAATTTAACTTACAATATCCACTTATTAAAGAAAAGGCTGATTTTTCTTTAAGATTTCTTTAAGACTGACTCTTTAAAGATCTGAATTTAGCTCATCAATGGAAGCCAGCATAATGTCAAAATGTGTTAAAACTTTGATTATTATTCCTTATGCTAAAAAAAATCTTATATTATATATATATCTATATTATATTATTATTATAAATATCTTTTATTTCTGTGAACAGCTGTGTCATTAGAAAGAGCTTATAAATTAGATAAAAATAAATGGTTCAGACAACGATCTGTATTCTGTTCACTCCATTACAATGAATCATACAACAGCCAGAAAGGTGGTGGAATCATAGCAACAATGTTTGGATCACTTCGCCATCTTAGCTGCTGCCATCATGTAGCGTGGAACAAACCAAGTAAGCATGTATTGTAGCTTGCACACGACCACTGATGATCTGTATGAAGCCTATGACAGTATTTCCTAAAGTGGGAATTGGAGGCCTGGAAGGGTCCCAGAGGTTACTGCAGGGAGTCCCGGCAAATACATGAATGGTTTAATTTCACTGTAACACGATGAGAACATGCATTCAGACAACTGCTCAAATCAGAGGTTTCACCCTTTCCACTAGCATTACAGCTAGATTATTACACAATTTAAGTGTGTAATTACAAAAATCAGCTGACATAAATTTCCCTAAACCAAAATATAGTCCACTGACAGTGTGTGGTTTGATTGTAAGCTATGTGCTGTGGCTTGATATGAGGAAAAAGAACTCCATGACATATGTTATATAAAAACCAGAAGTGTAGTTCAAGGACAAAGCCTCCATGCATTTAATCAATCAACCTCATAAAAGGGCAGATAGATGGAATGGGGAAAACACGGTTGTGTTTCAAACATTAAAAGCATGACACAGTAAATGGCTGAAAGGGCATATGACTTCCTCTGTGACAAATACATTATCAAAGAAAATCCTCGGAGAAACGTCGCTTAAATAAAACATGTGCGGCTCTTATGTGAAAATAAAGCGCCTAAAACAGACGAGCACTGGTTTAAATGTGCGATTGCAATGTACAGCAAATGCAGGAAATGTGATCATTGTGTGATCGTCGGTGCAATGCGAAACAGTGTACAGTGCTGTGAATGGGCAGGCAGGTACTTTATGAATGGAGGGGATCATGTGACCGCAGCACCTCCCGAAGCAGATATTTCTCACTGACTGTCAACAAGCGCACACAAGGGATCAGCCCATTAAAACAATACCGAAATGCGACTTGAAATGGGCGCGACGTGCACAAAAGCACCTCATGTACAGATTACAAATGATCTCCGTGGCTTGTGGGGATTTGGGGCGTGCGTGTGACGCCTTTTTTAAGCGTTTTTATGAATGGAGATTGTGATATGTAAATGAGTGTGATTGAGAAAAAAATGGCATCTTCAAGCTTTTCAACGTTGTGACATTGCCGCAATCGGCTCGAAGGGTTTTTCACGTAAGAAAAGGCTGAACATGATCTGCAGCACGATTTTAATCGATGATTATGTTCCGAAAATCATGGCGGACAGCAGTTACATACACATCTAGACTGTCAATACAACGCTTTCTGATCATGATGCACTGAACAGACATGTATATAAAATCATATTTAGACTGGATTATTGCTATGACCGTGTTTAGAAGGAGGGATCGCTCGTTAACTGTCTTTTAACTTCCGATCTATAAAGCAGTAATTATGTTATTGTGTTAAATTTCTTATGGAGGCAACCATTAATATGCCTATATATACAGATAGATATAGATATATAGATACACACACACATAGCCTATATAATGTGGCCTAATACGAATTCTCACAGCATATGTTAGTTAAGACTAGAATTATTATGAAGATTTTTATTTTTTACTTCTCAGATACTATTCTTCATTTATTTATAATGCAATCCATATAACAGTCCTATATTAGCTTAAAACAAAAGAGTGCAAGTCTGTGCCTCTTATTATCGATATTAAAGAGAGTAAGATGATGAAATAGAAATGTCATTGGGAACTGCTAGTGCATGGCGTGTGTTCACGTCCAAAGATGTAAGCTAAGTGCACATTATTGCAGCTGTATGTGTAAATGGAGGAAAATGTATAAATAAACAGTACTCACTCGTTGTTTGGATTTGTTGAATCTTCACTCATTTTTTTCCTCACGGGGATCCAAATCCTAGCAATAGCATCGACGACGCAGTGACGGCGGGACAAAATACCACAAATATCACCATTTTTCCCTTCACATGTAGAATTTACCCCCTATTTCGGATAGTAAGTAAACGATGTACAAGGGGGCATGCCTTGCTAAAGCGTCCCTGTAAGTACCAGAGTGGGAGCTAGCTTAAACGTTAGCTTCGCTGGCTGGAAACTAATGTTAAATCGCGAGGAGGAATGACCACCGTTGATTCATTTTATCCTCCCTGGAAGTAAAATCCGACCACAACAAATGGGCCATCGGCACCATCTTCTTCAATAAAAAACACAGATCCACCGGCTTGCAAAAAATGTGAATAGATCCTCAAAAAATGAAGAAATTGTTGTAAACGTTTGGCAGGTTATTTATGGCTGGCTGTCGAGCATCCATTCGCCAACTTCAGGTCCAGGACAACACTTGAAAAAGCGCTGTGTGTGTGTGGGGAACAGCGTTGCTCCGTCAACGTGTCCGAGTAATTTGCTAGTAAAGGCATCCAAAAGACGAAAAAGGCTTCAACTGCTTTCAGTAGTAACACTGTACGCGTTGAGTGAAAGCATCTACACTTGAAATTTCCTTGAGAAGTTGGTGGACATCTGCTTTAATCGAACTCCATTTTCAACTCGGGGGGGAATGAAACATCGGAAAACTGGGCGGATGTGTCGACCCTCGCTTGAGAAAATTAGATCCTTCCGCGACGTAGTAAAAACATAACACTCTTGCGGCAAAATAAACTCAACCCGCACTCGATTTATTCCGCCTTTTTAAAGACTAACATATTTTGAGCTAAACTGCGTTCCCTTGTAGAAGTAAGCAGTGAATTAGGAGTGTTTCTCTCCAAAGTTGACCTAAAGTAGTCCCCCCGCACTTCCCAAAAGAAGTTTCCCTTCAATCACGCATTGATACAAGAGGGAAGCGTCTGTGTGATAGCACGCAAAGTAGAAAATAATCTGGAGGAAGGACTTGGGCTGACACACACTCACACACATACTCGGCCATTAACAATTTCTCTTGTTTAATTTCATTAAGCAGCTTCACTGTGTTACACCGCACCCTTTTTAAAATCTTAATGTGGGATTGTGGGAAAATGCTTTAAATGTTCACACAGCAAGGACATCTGCAGCACTTGCAATTACATTAGATCCCCTTCATGATTTATGTGATTAAAGCCAAGATAGTATCTCTGTCTGCAAGATTTTTCATTATATCATTCAGTTGTAATAGGGGAGACTGGGGACAATTGTAACATTTTCCAATACATACAATACACTTTCCTTCAGAACTCACAGACCAGTTGAAATACACAAGTCATCTTTTGATATGAGACATATGACCAACAAATTAATAATACAGCTTATATTATTATTTTTGTATATTGTTCAAATTCTTTTAAATGTCAGGCATCATATGCAGAATAAAAAAAATCTATTTTTATAGAAGACTAGGCAACAACAATGGTAAATAGATTTCAATTATTTGAATTGAGTAATTTTAGTGACGGTAATTTAGTGAAATATGTTAATTTTCTAACAGAGAAGTATGTCAACAAAGACAAACAACATGCTCACATTGGACCATGTGGCTCAGGGGCAGTTGTAACATAGTGTTGTTACAACTGTACATTTAAATTTACAGTCTTCATAACTGTAGACAGCAGACGGAAATATGGTACAACCAAAAAGTAGCCTGACTTTCATACTTCAAAATAATTTTTTGTTGAAAACTTCTGCTGAGATGAAAGGATCCTGCTCCTGTTCCACTGGCATCCTACCACTTTTTGCTCTGTCCTCCAATAACAGTTGAACACAGGTCAGCTGTCTCCTTTTTCATGTAAAAGGGAAATATGTTAGCATAATGCTAACTGACTAGCTAGCTAATGATTCATGTAGATAAGCTAGCTAATTTGTTTGCATTTTCCTAACAATATCTACCATAAGATGTGAATATATGTCACTTTTACAGGTCCCCCAGCAAAATCTTTTAATCATCTTCAAAATGTTTTTTCTTTTCTGCATAGATGAATTAGATATTTAAGTACAGAAGACAGGAAATGATAAAGTTGACCAAGGTACCAAGCTTGCTCAACTGTCATGGCACAGAGCAAAAAGGGGCAGGACTTATGAAGGGTCAATTGCCCCTTGTTACAATTGCCCCTGGTCTCCCCTACATACCTGCATAGCTTCAAATCAACAAGTAAAGTTAAAGGCTGAGAAAGCAATTCAGACAATTATGATATTTTCTGAAATAGCTCAAATCTATTCTGGGCACTAGCATGAAATGGTAGATTGTGGTATTGTTTCAGTAATGTAATAGCTTATGATGATAAATAAAAAATGAGGCATGACATTAACCTCCATTACTACTATGCAACAATTTGGTTGAGGAGGGGATTAAAATACATACAAGTAGATCAAGTGATATAGTTAAAGCTGCCCCACATCAGACCCCAAACTCTCTCCGGGAGGCTGAATCACCCTCCAAAATTAACAAAAAGCCCCAGAAGTAAACAGAAAAAAAACATGTATGCACCTATGAATCTTATTTGCAAATGTGTTAAAAGCCTTGCAGAGCGAATCGGTGGCCTGGTTGCGTAAGACTTAAATGCTATTGGATTTCTGTGCTGTGTGGAATGGCAAGAGATCAGGCTAAATGATTCTGCCTGGTTGTCATAGTGACAGCATGTTGTGTGAGAAGTTTCTTTGTATTTCTCTGGCTTTCATACAGCTTGTGCCACAGCCTTATGTTGCAGAGCATATAAAACATCCCTCTGTGTCACTGTATGTAGATTTAGGACCCTCACATGTGTATCTGTGACACATATTGACCACTTCCTTTGGTATTTGATGAGGTATTCTGACTTAGGTGTGAACTGACTGCCTGACAGCAAAGGTGAATTGTCTCTCTTCTCACCAAAAACACAAATGTCAGCTTGATATTAATGTTATGTGAGCTTAGTTACACAAACTTTGAGGCTAATTAAGTTACAGAAGAACGTCTCGGTGTGTGTTTTATTAAATGCGGCCTCCTGTCTTCACTTCTTCCTTTTTTGAATTGGTTTATCACTGTCATAATCAAGCTTACAAGCCCAAATAAAGTGTCCCTTGTTTCAAATGAAGCAGAAAAAGCAATGACCATGAATTTTCCCACTAGCATGCCTGTATCCTTTAGAGTATTCAGAGTTCAGGAAGTCAGCCTTCTTTCTCATCTCACAAATGTGTATGGCCCTGGTGCATTTCCTGTGTTTTTCACACACTGAACACAACACACTGTAGTGTACTTAAACAAGGCAACAGGATGTTTAGCTAACAGAGGCATCCCTTGGCTTCCCTCACTAAGTGCAATCAGGGTCATCACAATTCTCTTTAAGACGGTAAACAAGCCAACATTCCTATATTGCCAACACACAGCCGCAGAATAAAAGACGTGTTTAGCTCAACACAAACCTCATTCAGCAGAATCCAACACAAACAGAACCTTATTTGACATTGAGGAAAATGGCTGAAATGATTAGCAGATCATAGTCAGGTGTTTGGTTACATCTTCAGGGACACTAATTTTTCTTAGATTTGAGTTGTTATTCCATTTATGAACTTAGAGGGAGAGTTCAGATTAGCTGAAGTGGGGCTGTATCACGTACTTACTGATAGTCAGCGTATTACCTACAATAGATCAGCACAGCCAAAGTTTGGAGAAGCAGAGGAGCACCAGTACACAAGCAATGTACAGCTGTGGACAAGGTCAGCAACAACAGTTATTTTAGCAACTTAAAAACAGGTCGACCTAATAAAAATCGATATCAGTTGTGTACTAAAGTCACACAGTAACACAAGCAATTAGCAATACAGTGACTATAAATACCTAAAATAACCACACCCTAAATAATCTCAACTATTCCTTTAAGAGCTTTCATTTTTGTCTTGAGATATGAGACAATCTTGAATTGCATTAATGAGTGCTTTGTAATGTTTATGTGAAGCCTAATTAGTCTGTGCAGACCTGTAGGTGTGTGGGTTTGGAGCCGACTCTAATGCTTATTTTGAGTGTCTGTTTGCAGATCATAAACAGAATTTGGATTAAACTGAGCTGACAAATTGAAAATTCACAGATGACATTGATAGTGTGAGGTATGAAATATTTTCAGAATGGAAAATCCACCATAGATCGCGATGAGTATTTTGAGCCTTTTGTAATTGGTATTTTGCTGGGCAAGAAAAAAATAAATGTACTTTGTAACAAAGTACTGCATTTGCTTGTTACTATGTATTTGAAATGCATTATTTATTATGTCATTTTATTCTCTCATAAGACACATTTTCTTCCTCAGGTTTAAACTGTAGAAAAGTTTTAGTCTTAGGGCTAAATTTAAGGGAGCCATGTGACATGTTCTATCAGATCCAGCAACACACTCATTGTGAACTACCATATTTCATTTGTGTTATTAGTGCCCAGTAGCTGGAATAAAGCTGCTTTGGTCTTTGGTGCAAATTTTCCCTCCATTAGAAGTATAATGTGATCAGATGTTGCATGCTAAGGCAAGCTTACTGAATGACACTAAAATACAACAGAAGAAAAGAGCAGTTAGCAAACACATGCTCTAGACCTGGCAAATATACTTAATAGCTAGAAATCACCAACACGTCCTCGATGACCCTGTCCTGACACGCACTTCCCATGCCAAGTTGAAGTTAACTTGGCACAGGAATTCTGCCTTCTTAAGTTTCCATAAGAGCAATTTAAGCAACAAGACTATTTGGTTAGGTTATGGAAAAGCTCACGGTTTGGTTAAAATACATATTATATTATATAATAAACAAGATATTCAAGATATTATTTTGATGTATTTGTGCCCGTCTCTGTGAGGTTCAACTAATGTTGCTTGTTGCGTTAAAAACAATTCCCAGAAACATCTCTCCATTGCCACCTTTATTCAAAATAGCACAGGAGATTCATTCCCAGTATTGGACCATGATGACTAGAATCAGATGACGACCTCAAAACACAGGTGATGTGATCACCAGCTCAGGCAGCCTCTGGTCACAAGAGAGGAGGAGTGAAGGCCTCTCTTTGTACAATGACTATGGAAAGGAAATTCAGTGTCTGTGTAGTTGCCGCCATACAGTCTGCAAAGACCTGAGGGCTTTGAGTGAGAAAGACCGGAGATGGCTGATGACAGGTCTTGGTAAATAACCTAATCTCAGTCAGGATCCTCTGCCTTATATGTACCTCCTACCTTTTTTCTCTATTAGTTCCTTTTAAAGATGTGTAGGTTACTGTAACTTTTGTTGATGTGGACTTGTGGTAAATGTTGTTTCTTTCCATTCTTAAAAAACACCTGTAAGGTTTCTCCTTTTGGACAACAGCGGTGGACTCACAGCAATCTGGGCCAGGAGGTGTGGCTTAAACAAGAGGTGCTGATTTTTAAAGGCCTGGCAGCTGAACACAACAATGCATACCTATGATTAGTGTGGGCCTGGCCTCGGAAGCCTGCAACTTTTAGGCACGCTAATTGTAGGGTGGTGAGCAGAAAAGGTGTAGCGGCTAGAGGGGAAGGAAGTGTGAGGGCCTTCAGGCATGTTTGACTATGTTCTGCTGTGTGTGCAAGCTCTCCGTCTCTCTTACTGACTGTGTATATATGCATATGACCAGAGCGGAACTAAAGACGCAAACATTTATTATATTGCTTAGTCGTCCTCAGAATTCTGGTCGAGGAATCTTTGATGTTATTTAAGCAGCATGAAGGGATTTTCTCTTTCCAGATTTTGTTTCAAGAATGTCTTAGAAGAGAGATGGATGTGGATAACTAGATGAGTAAAGTGTGTCAAAGCTTAAAGAGCTGATCTTGTGACCATACACAAGGATGTTGGTTCAGATGGAAGGTCATTATGGCTGCACAGCCCTTGATGAAAACACATCCCTGGGATTGTGTAAATTCTGTAAGTGGTTAGAATTTGAACTATGTGAACATGCAAAAACTATACTAGAGTGTGTTTTGGAGGGAGAACTAAGTTGTGTGCAATGCTTATGCTTACAGTGAACAGAAATCAAAAGTGTAGCACTATACTTTATAGTAAATCATTATTATACACACTGTAAAAATAACGAATTTGTTTTAATCGTCAAGGTTTTGTGTAAGATTTACAGTAATTTATTGGCAGAATATGGCAGAAATGAAATATAATTATCATACAATACCTTAGAATGAGCTGTTTAGTGCTCGGGCTCGGGGAGGCTACCGTACTGCATTGTAATGTTACTGTTAGACCAGAATGGACAAACTAATCGCAGACTCTAGATACAGCCTTTCATGTTTTTATTGCAAATTTTGCAGCCACAAGGGTTTGTCCTGCATGCTTGGAAGGGTAGGGTGAGGTGAGGTAGTAGGTATCCTTTCTAACAAAAAGTCATTGCAGGAACATAGTTGCAACATAATTTTTGTGACATGTGACACTGTAGCAACCTGCTTAGTGAAATTCAAGAGAGTTGCCGTCAGCATGCTATTGAAAACGTTGCTGGATGATTGTCTCAACGTTTCCACCACTTTTTCAAAATGTTGTGATGTTTTGGCAATGTTGCAGAAACGTCGTTATATAAAGTACAGGAAACATCATGCAGAGGATGTTGCATGAGTAGGCTGTCACACTGTAACAATGTTGCAGCAACATAACAGTAATATGGTAATAATAGTAACATTGTAATATTGTAACGTTGTTACAACATCACCATTGCAACGTTGCAGGGACATTCTGTGTTTGTAGGGATTTGGTTGGTTCTATAACCAAATAACTAGTTGCTACTAAATTCTACACACTGGTCCTTTAAGGAGTTAATGTTCAGGCTGTAAAAATTTAGAGGTTGACTGAAAGACAAGGCTACTTTTGAAATGATTCAAAACAAATAAACTTTTCTTATCAAACAGACTTGAAACTTGTACTTGAGAAAATATGATCAGTGAGCTTAGTTGAACTCTTCATTCACACTGACGAACATTACAAACAAATTTGATTTCCTCTTACATTTCCTAAATATGAGAAGTCAGTTCTTCATTTCCCAAGAAGAACTTAAATGCATTCATTTTAAGTGGAAGACGGTAGTGACTGAATTCAATACCAACCCTCATTATGGTTTGCTGTGTTTTCAGTCTTGTGAAAACATGACTTATCTTAATGTGTATTACAGACAGTTTTCATCATATATGTTTTCCTCAAACTATGAAAAAGAAGGGTCTCAGGAAAGTGTTAACTCAAATAATGCATACTGGGAAGTCTGCTAATATTATGATAGTGTTTATTTAGAAACTTAATTGACTGAATGAACTCTGTACAGCACATTCATTCAACTCATTATTTTAAGTCAAAATACTTGAAATTAGAAAAAGTTCTTAAATACTGGAAATCTTAGGTTTAATTAACTTGAATACATAAAACTTGTATATTTATGTTAGGTTAATGAGAAGAGATTATCTGAGTCCACTAAATTCCTGTATGATTTCTGCAGTGCAGTTTTCTATGTATTAAATGCATGATGAAGCTAAGACAGTCTTAAACTCCACTTTGGAGTTGCTGTTAGGTTTGAAACTTGGCTTGATTGCAGTTAAAGCTCAAGATCTGCTTTACAGTGTAAATTTGTACCAGTCACTAACGTCTCAACTACAAAAATGGGAAACTAAATTGGTTTCAGCCGCAGTTAGCTTTTTCAGCGCTTGAGACTCTGTTACTTCCTATTGTTTGCATGTTGTGCGTGGGCTTGATTGAAACCTGATCTAGCCGGGGAAGCTGTGTTTAGGGTGAGGTGGACAGGCCTTTGTTGCTGCCTGAGGGGTGTTTATTTGGGCGGCTTCAGTTGGCTTCCCTGTAATCATCATCCAGCCCCACAGGATAGAAGGGATTAATGAATATGTTGGAGGGGAAGTTACAGATGACTATTTACCATTCTCATGGGGATGAGAAGGAACAGCATGAGAGACACAGGAGGAGAAGAAGTTTGCATGTGTGTGTGTGTGTGTGTGTGTGGCACATGCATGGTTGAGCAGTTGTGCATGTGCATTTATGTATATAAGAAAGAAGAGTGAGGAAAGCAAACTAGTCAGGTTTTTTTCTATTATCATGATTAGTATTTTTATTACAGTAAACTAAAAGGTCCAGAGTGATCAATGGCAAAAATGGAATACAATATTCAGAAGTTTTTTCATTAATCACCAGAAAATAAGAATCACTGTGTTTACCTTAGAATGAGATGTTTACATTTACAGAGGGCGCGGGTCCTCTTTCACGGAGGTCCTTTAAAGGAATAGCTGACATGTTGCAAAATACACTTATTCGCTTTCATCCCGAGAGTTAGATCACAAGATTGATTCCATGTCAGCCGCCTATTAGTTTAGCTTCGAACTGCTAGCAAAGAGTCCTGCAGACAACCACAAAATGTTGTTCTTACAGATCAGTTTTTGTCTAAAAAAAGTGACATAATATGTTTATGAAAGTGCTTCAGAGGTACTGATGGACAGAACTTTTTTTTTAAACTAGGCTAGCTGCTAGGTTAGGCTTTCCAGTCCTTGTGCTAAGCTAAGTTAACCATCTGCTGGATTCTTACCACACAGACATAAGAGTGGTATTGATGATCTGATCTAACTCTCAGCAACAGGCAAATAAGTGTATTCCCCAAAATGCCAAACTATTTCTTTAAAGCTTTGGTTCTCAAATAGGGGTCTGGGGACCCCAGGGATCCATAGAACTTCATGGATTCATTGATCTAAATTTTATTGACAAATGTATTTATTTAATTATTTTCACAAAAGGCTTCAAAATTAAAAGAATATTTTATTTTTCAAATCTGAAATAGTTTATAGATTATTTGCGAATACTTTTAATACATGTCTAATATCTTTCTAATAAAATCTTTCTTGTGTTGTTCTTTCATATTCTTTCACACTAGAAGTGTAAGAAAATAGGCTACATCAAATCATTCCAAGGTACATACATGTGGGGGTCCTGGTATATTTTCTACCTTGCAAGGGGCCCTGTTTTAAAGGACCTGTGTGAAGTACTTAGTGGCATCTAGCGGTGAGCCTGCAGACTGCAACCAACTCACCCCACCCTCCCCTTCCAAGCTCAGGGCACACAAAAACAAACAAACAAATGGAAAAGGCCCTGTCAATGGCCAGTGTTTGGTTCCAGGCCAGTGTAGAAACATGGGGGTACAACATGGCGGACTCTGCGGAAGAGGATCTACGCCCTCTGTAGATATAAATGGCTCGTTCTAATGTAACAAAAACACAACAATTCTTATTTTCACTGTACACCAATGAAATGCTTCTAAATATTATATTCAATTTCAACCATATTATGTCAAGAAGCATATGCAGCAGCCAGAAGCTTAGTTTGACTCATTGCACTCATTGCATGTTGAACGTTTTGTTACCACTTACATGCTTTGATTGGCCAACATTGCAAACATGCATTTTACATAGAGGCAAAGAGGTTCTTTTTCTATGAAAAAAGACTAAAAGACAACAGTTATTTTTGTTGTTTTCACTGCAATGTCTCCATTCTGCATCAAACAAGAAAGAATCAATGAATGCAAAACCTCTGAGTCAGACATGAGTCCTCATATTACTCTTCAGAAGAGTGTTCAGATGTCCTCCCCGTTCCCAAAACTACCTACACACATACACATGCACACATTTTGCTATGAAAATCTAGTAACAATAACTTGCCCCCCTCCCTCCTCGTCAGCTGTGTAGCCCCCATCCCCATCCCTTTCTTTCTCTCCCCTATGGCCTCCTCCACTTAATCCTCCCGCTCATCTGGGAACCACCAGCACCCCTCCATGAAGAGACGCATTGTGCCCAGATTATTTGATTGTTTTCAGATGTTGAAGCTTTCCTACACAAAAGGGGAAGAACAGGGTTTGTCCAAAAGCTCTGGGCTACTTGGCCAATGGATGGACACACAGGGAGGAGGGGAGGGTGGGGGGAGGAAAGAAGGGATCGGCGCGGGGCTCAGGGAGCGGACACACGAGTCAGGAAGTGACCCCTGCAATGCCAGATTACAAACAATGTGCTCTCTCAACTTCTGCAGTCCTCGCTGTGGAACGTACCACTTCTGCGACAGCCAAAGGGGTGGTGCTTGTAGGAGGAAGGAAGGACAGTTTCAGCCCTCTCTTCTCTCTGCCTCTCTCTTTAATGCTGCATCCATTCAACGAGGAGGTGGGTTGGGGGTAGTCGGGCCAGGAAGGCACTTCACTGATGAAAAGTCGCCACATGGAAATGGATGAGAAGTGGGCTGAGTGGGGGGGTGGGTGAGTGGGAGAAGGGCGGGAATTGGCTTGCACTAGCAGCAGACATGAACGGGGATGTAAGAGGGGAAGAAAGGGAGGGAGGGAGGTGAAGGATGGGAGACGTGGAAGAAGGAGAAAAAAGGATAAGGATAGCAGTGACGGGGAATGCAAGAATAGGGGAAGTAAGCGTAACGGTGAGGGAGGAATGCCAAAGAGTAATGGTCTGATTTAGGGCTCGTCAAGCATGGAGTCCCGTGCCTGTCAAATAGCATGTAACCAACAACCTTTTTCTCTGTCTGATGGTGGAAGAGTGTGGAAGGGAAGCAGCGTGTTATCACTGAATGGAGCTTTTGTTCTCAGGGTTGTTGTGCATTTACATTTCACCAAGCCTGTACATGAAACTGACTTTGCACCTCTCTCATCAATCAATCTATCTCATCTCATCACATTTTCCTGCAGTTGTCTCACCATTTTATCCCCTAAACTCGCCTCACCCTTCAGAAGATCTGATTTTTCACGTTCTTCCTATCTGCGCTGCGTTCGTTCACATAAAGACTACCTGGAATTTTATTTTTATCTACACTCTTAGAAATAAAGGTGCCAAGTAGAACCATAAAGGGTTCTTCAGTTCATCCTCAGAGGATAACCTTGTTTGGATTCTGCTGAATCTTGTATAAAGGTTCCACTTGGAATCCAAGCAACACATCCTCATACCCATACAACAGAATAGGTCGATTGCCAATTACTCCCAAATTACATATATCACCCTTATGCTACCTCAAGTTAAGTCACATGACATTACACACTTGATTTATGTTGTAAAACGGTCACAGATTGGTTAAGTTTAGGCACAAAAAACAGCTTTGATAGGTTTAGGAAAAGGTTACGTAACTTGATGGAAGTGACATCACTAGTCTGACAGAAGACGCATCTATAACAAAACTACATGTCATTACATTACTATATTACATGTCAAGTCAAGTCAACTTTATTTATATAGCACATTTCATACAACAAGCGTAAACTCAGTGTGCTTCAAGATACATCATACATGATAAATATAAAATAACATATACGATAATAAAGCATTACATATATAAATACATAACTCTACATTTACTTTCTGTTTCACACAGGACTTGAACACCAGTCTCCTTTCACAGTGAAAGTCCACCTCCTCCGTGTGTGGACTTTTTGGCTCCTTATACTTGTACTACTTATACTCCTTATACTCCTGTCATTCTTGACACGCCCACTAGAGCTCACAGTCAACAATAAACAGACATATCAGACAGAATAAGATGCTTGCACAATCAACCAACACGTGTGTTAATCTGGTGAGGACGGGCTGAACCCAACATAAAGGGTTATACCAAGAAAAATCTGTAAAAGGTTTCACCCTGAACCCGCTATGAGAGGTTTCCTTCTATGGTGTAATGGTTCCACCCAGAGACCACCACCACCACCACCAAATTGGCTCTGGTTCTTGTACCAGTTCCATTCAAGATTCTCAGAACTTTGGTGCTATCTAGCACACCAGGTCGCATTGTCTCCGGAGTCGGCCCCATTCCAGTTCAAGCACTTAATTTTGAACCGTTTGGAGCATTTCCACTAAAACTGAACTGGTTTGAAACCTGAAAGGGTTTTTCCGAGCTCGAGCCAAAAGATAGAAGGCTTTCCTTGGGAACCAAAGTGGCCATGTAATACAGTGCATTCCAGTTATGTCAGATGTGGTCAATTTCCAGTACAAGAAGTTAAAAAAAAGTTTTTTGAGCTTGATAATGCATATTGTAGCAATGTGACTACATATTTGATTCTCAGGGTTGGTGAGGTTCCTCTGACTTACTGAATTGGAAATCTGGCTTCAGGGGGATTTCCAGTTGAAATTTTCAACTGGGAACTCAGAAAGTCAGACTTCCTAGTTTGAATGGAATGCACTAATTCTACAGTTCACTGGGCCTTGTCCTGCACCCGCTGTTGCTGACATATTTGCTTATAATGGCTCCACTCAAAACTGGTGGAAACGTGGGCTGGTTCACTTGATAGTGTTAAGGTTCCAAGAATCTTGAACAGAACTGGTTCGAGAACCAGAGCTATTTAGGTGGAAAGGGGCCTTGTAATCAAAGATGTCATCAACAGTGGCACAGAAGGTGCACAATGCACAACAACTTGTAGAATATGACACATCCACTTTGGTTCCCAAGAGAAACCTGTTATTTTTTGGTTCCAGTGAGGAACCAGAAGCATTTTCTGTCTTAGTGGAAATGGTCACAACAGTTCCATGCTGGTAGAAAGGGTCTATCTGAGGGTTCTATCCAGAACCTTTCCAAGGTCAAAGGGTGGAAAGAACTCACCAGCTGGTTCTACTGAGAACCTTCTTATATTCCAAGGGTTTTATCTAGAACCCATATGGGGGTTCTACTGTGAACCCTTTTACATTATTATACAAAACATTTCAACAATCTTTACAGAACTCTGTCTTCCAAAAAGGGTTCTTTGGATGAAAAGGGTTCTTAATGGAACCCCTAGTCTTATAAATCACCCTTTCTTCAAGAAAAGGCTCTTCAGAAGCTAATGGCTCTAAGTAGAACCCTAGTCCTTCAGGCAGAACCCTTTTAGAACCCTTTTATCTAAGAGTGTAGAGCAAAAAGGACCTAAGCAAATCTCCTGATAAATGAAAGAAAAAGACCCGGATGGACACACACACACACACACACACACACACACACACACACACACACACACACACACACACACACACACACACACTCCACCCCCGTCTGCACTGTCATGTGTGACTCACAGTGCATCGCAGCACCGTATGAACTTCAAAAAGAGGCTGGCTGTACATTCACAGTGTATTCAACCCCTGCTCTTTAAATAGCTCAGCCTCCTCCAAACAGAAAAATCCATGCATTAAAAATGACTGAATCATACAAGAATTAAAGAGACAGAGAACATCTTTTCACATAATGTAACAGTGCACAGCGGCTGCAGCAGCACTGCACAGACAATGCTAGCTTGTGTTGGTTTAAGCCTACATGTGTTCATGTGAGCGAGGTAGCACATGTATGTGTGTATGCATATGTACAGTATGTTCTATACGTGTGTGTCTTACACAGATTTATGTGGGTGAGTGTGTGTTTAGCAGAATGTTAATGAGGTAATGAGGCAGAGGTGGGATGTAACTAAGTACATTTACTCATGCACAGATTGGAAGTACATGTTCTTTACTTGATTATTTCCATTATATGTAACTCAATACTTCTACACCACTTCAGCTCAGAGACGATGTTGTGATGTGTTGAGAAAATTCTCCTAATTATTAAGCTAAAGTTTTTTAAACGCCTTTTGGATCAGAGATGCATTTATTTAGAGTAACAATATTTCATTGTGAACAACACACACGTCCAAACCAAGCAAGCTCCATAGGTCAAATCAGTCATTTTACCTTGCAGAAGACAGTAGCTGCTTGTCTAACCCTCTTAAACGGACAGTTGTGATTCCCCAAAATCACACAACAAACAGGGGCAGCAGTAGCCCAGCAGTTACCATGTTCTGCAACGCAAAATTATTGATTCTACCCATGGAGTTTGGTTGGCTTGAAGAGAGCAATATTAAGCTTCTTAAACGGCAGTTTTCCATCAGAAAAGGCTGTCTAACTCCCATGTTATAAGAGAAAAGGCCTTTGTTGGAACCCCTACTTTTGTCCCTGCTCTCCCCTGTGTTTACTTAAGTAAAGGATCTCAATACTTCTTCCACTGCTGGTAATAAATTATTTCATGTTTGGTTGTCATGCTGCTTTTTTAACAAAGAAAATGTCAATATATACACATAATTGTGTTGTATGATCACCAATAAGTGCTTGTATGCACACAAGGGTCTGAATGTACATGCCTACACAAGTTGTATTTGTGATTGAGCATAAATGTGTGTTGCTGAACTGTGTGTTTTTTGTCTACGTGTGTGTGTGTGTGTGTGTGTGTTGTGGAATGCACCTGGCCTGATAGGCAGGCAGAGGAATGCTGAATACTGTCTCTCGCCCAGGGAGGCAGGGCTGGAATGTGGCCCAGGCCCTATTCTTCTCTCCACTACACAGCACAGGAGAGCTGCAGGTTCACACACACACACACACACACACACACACACACACACACACACACACATGGTTGCACATCCAGTCCTAAGGCCTGGTTCCGCATGCAGCCAAGGTTCCACATGCACCTGTGTCTCTATGTGTGTGTGTGTGTGTGTTGGTCAGGGGCGTAAAAGTGCTTTCCTGCCTGCTCAAAAGTGTGTGTGTATGTGTGTGAGTGTGCACGCACGTGCTTGAATGAGCAAACTTCTCTAGAGTGCAACCTGAGAGCAATTAATTTTTCCTTTCGAGCAGGAGCTGTGTAATTTTCATTGCTTCACGCATTGTTATTAAGTCGTTCCATGGTGCTGCAAATTCCAACCAACAAAGTGAGCTTACTGCACCTTTTAAAACTTGCCAGATCTGCTGCCCCTCCACTCCATCCCCCTCAAATCCCAAAACACGGTCAAGTCAACAACAGGAGGAGGAAGCTAAGCAATGAACTGCTGTGGACAGAGCCAGCATCAAAAGATATTTCAACCATTTTAAAAAGTCAACCTAAAAAATTTGATATCAATTTAAGTGTATGCTATTTTTGACAGGAAACAGCTGTTATATGAGCCAAATAGTGCTCTCTCCAAACCAACCAAACTCCATGGGACAAATCAGTAATTTTACCTCACAGAACAGTAGTTGCTGGTCCACCGCTGCCTCAGTTTATTAGTTTGTGTGTGTTATTGTGCGACTGCTGTGCGTTTTAAAAGGACAGTTTGATTCACCAACATCTGATGACGGAGTAAAGCTGTGCAAATATCCAAATATAGCAAACACTGAAACTCATATTGATTTATTATTATTTATTTATTTTTTTTTTTTGGTGGACCTTTTTAAAAATACATTTTATTTGAATTCTTATTTATATAAACGCACAAACTGAACATCTTTACCTTTATATCTGATCAACTGAAAATATGTTAAATGTAAATAACCACATCATATATAAACACATCGTAAATAACTCAAATATCATTCCTAATAATCAAGTACCCCCATCTTTAACCACCCTAAACAGTCTTTTAGATTGTGACTGCTCAATACTTATGTTGTAGGTGGCATTATTGTCAACTGGTCTTACATTCTGACAACAACAACACAACAAAAAAACACCAGGTTCAAGTGCATAGACACATTTTTAAGCACTTAATGCTTGTAATATGTATCTCCATATGATTTCATATGAAGCTAATTTCTTTTCAATGGCTATTGTCTTTTCCATATTCAAATAGTAACACATTTTCACAGTGTAGTAGTGTAGGAGGATATGCAGATTTCTACTGTTTAAGTACTTTTCTTAACACAACTGAAGAAAAAAGGAGAAATCCAACTCTTAGTGTGTCTTGTAACATATCTTGAAATATACAAATTGGAGGATTAAAATATTTTATAAGTGGCTACAATACGTACATTACAGCACATTTTGCTGCTGCTCCAGTCTATAACTGTACACTGTTTAGCATCCATGCTCTTACTTCTTTCTGCTTCCCCAGACTGGAGACGTGCCAAACACCATCTAGTGTAGGTAATACACTAACTATCCATAAGTACCTCAGAAAAACCTGTTTCAAATAATCCAAACTATTGCGTTTAAAATGCGACCACAATGCAGATTTTGCTGTAGAAACAAAGAAAGTTGACTTTAAGTGTTGTATACAGTGTAACAAACAGTGTAATCCCCCCAAATATCCTCCTGTATTTACACAATACCAAAGTAAAACCAAAGTAAACAAGAATATAAACTTCCATTTAGATCTAAACAGGAGTGTGTCAGCATTTTCCTCTCCTCCTGCTGTGGTAGGCTGTATATGAAATGCTATCCATTCTCTCCTTGGCCCTGACTCTGCTGCCTCTGGCCTGAGCTCTCTACATAGCACTCAGATCAAAGAGTTAATTAAAGAGCCTGGGACGTATGGGGGAAGTTGGCCTCTATGGTTTATATGTCTGTCACCCGCCAGCACACATGCAGGCCGGAAAACTAGGTCTCTTAATTGATCGGGAGTAATTAGTCTGTTTCCTACAGCGAGTGTGGCTTTTCAGGGGCCTGACAAAGTTTACTATCGTGATGAAGTTCAGCTTTCTAAAGGAGTCAAACGTACGCAAAGATGTTTGGATGGATTTGTCCAGAAAATGGAGTTGATTTAAAGGAGGAATGTGTAACAATTGCACGTCCAAAAATCAGTACAGCAGTCCAAATAGCGGGTTGGAGCCATAGATTGTATATTAAATAGGTTAAAATTACATTTAATATCCAATCCAAGGTTGAAGCAAGTTGTTTCCCCACCCTGCCTCTTTCTCTCTAGCTCCAGGAAGGTCAGGCAGGCAGCAGGAACAATGCAGGTGTGCTAGACGAGTGCAACATTGTAACTTGACAATAACAAGTAACGACAACTGCTACACCGTTAGTTAATCATCTGTTTGTAACTGTCAGTTGACTGTCCATGTAAAGTTAAGCCTGTCACCCTGAAGCCAAAAGCCCCCCTCTCTGAAAATACACACTCTGGACTCTACAGTGACTGTCTGCCTTCTGCCTGCCAGACTCCATTAACATAATCTACAATTAAACATTATAAACAGCTACTCCGTCCAAAAGATTATTTAAGATTTCTTGCGACTCACGAAGAGACAGTTACTCATTCAACAAACATTCTGCATTAATTTTAACTCTAGTAAATGTGAAATGGATAAATAATAACAAAATTTATGGGCCAGAATGGAAATAGAGTGAAAATACCATTCATATTCTGAAACACAGACTACAACACATAACAACACTGTTATGAAAAGTATAAACACTATAATGACAGGTTAAATTTAAGAAGGAGCAGGAACATTCACAATGATTTATGGGATGAGTAGTTCCTTCACCCTTAAAATAATTATCTATACAGTCTTGTACCTTTGCCTTTTTTTTTTTTTTATCTCCAATCTTTTTTTTTTTTTTTTTTTTTTTTTGCTCAGGCCCAAATGTTTTGTGGTCACCATTGATCTTGTAGTTGGTTAGCTGAGTTTCAGGCTCAAAACTTTTTATGTGAGGATTTTCTGAAGCGATAGAGGAGGGAATAAATGACAAATTTGCTTCTGGAGCCAGAGCCACTGAAAAAGTAGGCGGTCACTGTTTTTGTTTCACATTGTTGTCAGAGTAGCAAGTATTTCAACTGAGCATGCTTCCTTAATTTCTGATGACACAGTATGCTCATTTTATGATTTATCACAGTAAATATAATACAGATTTCTCCTTTAACACAACTACCATTTATTCCAGGAAACATTATCAAAAACCACAGGAGCTTCGGTTTCTGTAAGTTTGGCCACTTGGGAACGACAATACCACAGAAACAATCACATGCTTTCAGTCAAAAGTCCCTCTACATGATTCTAGAGAAAAGAAGACAACAGTCGTGCACTCCAAAGTCACCAAAGTTTGTTTTTATTTTTTCAAAAGAGGAACTATAAAAAAAAAAAAAAAAAAGACGGTCCACATAGTGCCGTCATTCAGAGCCAATTTACTGCATGGCAGTCTTGAGACTTGCAGAGCCAATTGATTTTTGCATTGCTTTTTTGATCTCTTGCACAGCGCCAGGATCTCTGGACTGTTTTCTCAAATGGGACAAATAAACAGGGTCTGTGTGTTTATTTGGAAAGGGGAATTGGAGAATACAGAGGGGAAGGGGAGGAGAAAGAAAAGGGACGTGGGCGAGGGTGAATGGAGGAAAAGTGGGAGACGAAGGGGTAAAAGTGGTGGGAGTGATTCTACTATTAGAGCCTGTTGCATTGACTCTGACCGTGGCCTGAAAGCCAAATCAAAGTGTTTCCATTCACACTGAAAGTGGCTTTATGTGGGCTGACAGTAGCACAGAGCCCTGGTGTCACATGGACACAGCTTCTTCTCAACACTGCTGCCTGCTCTATTTCTCTATAATGATTTTCTCTTATTTAAATTATATTGTTTATTGTTTATGCATGCAGAGGCCCTGTTTATTTGCATTATACATGTGCAGATTAGATTTTATGTCCGAATCAGCAACCCACATACATGTGCATTTGTACCTGAGCTGGTGTGCCTGTATGTACTTGTGATGGATTGTTTGTACATGTGAAAGTGGAAGGGCATCACGTGTAACCATGTAGGTGTGTGAATGAACAAGCAGCAGCAGCAGCCCTGTTGCTAGGTGAAATCTGAACTGCTTTATTGTCAGTGTTTTCTTTTGGTCTATACTGCCATCAAGTGGGCGAAGATAGTATTGTGAAAATTGTTTATCATGTACAACAAAATGTAATGCTGTAAATCTGTGATCAATACTGTTTTAGAAAAGACTGAGTCATTCACAAGACCAAACAGAAGTTAGGTGGCCAACACTCATGTCTCTTAATATATTATACGACCATAATAAATCTATCATTTCTGGATTGGACTGGTAAGGTGTTGAAGTGCATAGATCGACACAAAAATCTTTATGCTAATCCAACGTCAAGACAAAACTGAAACATGACCCAGGTGCATGATGAGAGCCCTATTTTAACAAAAGGTTCTCATCTATTTTCAAAAACAACACACACAGCTGATAGTTTGGTGAAATAAGTGAGATTAGCACCCCCTTGTGGCCAATGGTGTGTTGTTCATGAAACAGTTCTCTGCCCAGAGTAAAGTAATGTCCTTTACTTTAACAGTCTGCTCTGGTGTGTGGCAGCACATGATTAATATGGGCCTGGGCATTAAAACAACAATATTTATCAGAAATAAATGCTTCATCAGAAATTAAATAGTTAAATTATATGTTCAATAATTTCACTTAAATGCATTAAATGCAACATAAAGTCTGGAGTGAGAATTTATTTATTTAATGTGTATCAAGGTGAAATCATTCATTTATCTCTATTTATTTTTCATTTATTTTTGTGTGTTTTTCATTATTGTGTGAACATTAAAATGATTACCTGTGTGCCTTGGCTAAATTCAACCTTTTTTTCTTCCTGGTCTTTAGAATACATTCATTAGAAGTGATCAATTAATTATCAATAATGATCATTCATCATTATTATAACACTGTATGTGTGGATGGGCAACTGTATTATCCAAACTACTTATTTGAAGGTGGAGATGAAGATTAACTCCAAAAACATAGAAATAGAAATAAATTATTAGAAACAGGAAAATACTGTAACAGAAAAGCAGTAACTAAGAAGTGGCTTGACAAGAAACCTTTATGATTTGTACCTTTTTGCTTTTAACACAAGTATGTGTTTTACCAGCGGTATCAAATTTATAATTATTTCCAAATTTCTTTTCTGTAATTCATATGTTTGGAATTCTTCCTTCATATGATGTTATTTTCTGCTAATCATTTACTCAGTGGCTTTAGATTGGGTTTAGAGATGTGTTAGCTGGATAAACGTCATAGGATAAGTCATTTTAATTTCCTTTGAGAACTAAATGGACTGAGACTGACATGGGCTTGAGGTGATTCTTCCTTGATACTTGGTTGAGTTTGTCTTTGTATGCCTTCCTTTCCTTAAGGGACTACTGGGGAAGTTCCTCCAAAACAAAATGACAAAAAGTATTTTTAAAAATATGGAACAGAAATACACAAAAGAACATTATTTAAATTTAGTTGTTTTTGAGTAGTTTTCTCCCAGCAATCATTAAATCTTTACTCTGATATATTTTTGATAATTGCCCTTTTGGATAATTTCACATTTCACAACATAGTTTTTCATAGCTAGGAATATAATATGAATACACATCAATTCAATATATTTATCAACACATGTGCTTGTAGCACACCCAAACAGGCTATCAACAACATCAGGGTTTCTATTGTTTGTTTCAATTTGTAGTGTAGATGCAAAACAGTGGTAAAAAGTGATAATATAGAACTAAAGAACATACTTTGCAGTGTGTCCTGTATAAGACTGCACTGAAAATAAAGTTTAAATAATGTTTTATAAAGCAAATTGTGCTCAGTAGTGCATTCATGGGTGTTTAGAACTGTGTATTGTCTAAGGGCACTTAAACAGGGACAAACATATCTCAAAGCTGCTGCAAAGGGCTGCACAACGCCAGAACAAAACATTAGAACAAGACAGACAGAACAGTTCAAAAACTATTGCAAACATTCTTGCATTAAAAGCAAAACTATACCTCACATTCTCATTTCTCTTAAGTAGCACGGCTCTTGAGCTCAAAACTTCACCACCATCACTGTTCATCTTGATATCACAGTTCATTTCTCGATCCTGGGCCTGTTAAAGTGGCCATCATGTTACTCACGTCTTCCTCTGTCCTCATCTTCTCCTCTATGCTCATGTTGGATCTGAATTGTGAAAATACATTTAATACTTTACCTTTTCTAACCTCTTTCTCTTGACTTAGATAAGAAAACTGTTGCAAGGTCATGAACCTTCATTACAATGAAACTTAGGGGAAGAACTGCTGCATCTCACAGCACAGCCAAATTTTTGATATACAAGAACTTAATAAAAATACATTATGCTAGGGTATAAATTTGTGTGTTGGAGTTAGTGGCATCTAAAGCTTGAAACTTGAGGTTGCAGAATGTAAACAATTTTCCTTACCTTCCCCTTCCAAGCGTGTAAGAAGAACCTGTCATTGCCATGAAACTCATGACAAACGTGAGACAGTGTTTGGTTTGTCCGTTCTGAGCCTCTGTAGAAACATGGTGGTACAGCATGATGGACTCACTGGAAGAGGACCTGCACCTTGTATTGATATAAAGGCCTCAGGTGATTATACACTGAAAACATAATTACGGATATTACATTCCATTTATTCTGCCAATAGATCCCCCTAAATCTTGTGCAGTGGACCTTTAATACATTATACTCAGATGGCAAAATAAATGAATACAGTCCTGTACAAAAACAAACAACATCGTCAACACATAGTGTATTAAACTCAGCTAATTTAATTCATTTTAACTTGGGTTTCTTCAATAAGAAATATGTTTAAAGCTGTGCAGAAGCTCCCTGTAATTCATAATTTCCACATTCCTCTTTATGTAGTCTAAATAGATATTATTATTACATTATTATTTACATAGAACACATTATATCAATTAGTTTCTGAACACATCATATTTATGTGTTTATGTATAAACCTCGTTTTTTTGTTTTTTTTTTAATCCAACAGAACTTTCTCAGGGCAGATATCTTGACTTATGGTAGTAAAACCACAGGTGTGACTAATAACATTAATGATACTGTAGCTCTATTCCATTTAAGTGTTGCCAGTAGCCATGGGCCAACATGAACTTCAGCAGGGCAGCAGGGTCCTGGCTCTAGTACACCTAAATGGAATGTACCCATTATTGTTATTGGTTACACCTGTGAGTCCATCGCTCACCTGTAGGCAGTGTGTTCTCCCTTCTGCCCAACTTGCACAGATGTGACAGATGTGTTACATCAACCTCTGTCTCTTTTGATGATAACCTGGGATATGTCCAATGTTTTTTTTCCTGCTTTCTACAGTATAAATGCAGCTGAAGATGCCAGTTATATACTACAACTTTAATACAACAACTTGTTTAGATCAGCTGACCAAACCCGCATTGGCTAAAATATCAGAAAACAACGTCAGCCTCCGAATACACGCCACGACAATGAAATGCAGGTGCACTGACCTGTCTTATTTGTGATGACATGACTGACATGATTCACTGCACCGCCCGGCGAGCACGTTTAGTGACACAAATCGAACACGCCTACAACTGAAGAACCACGCGCTCCAACAAGCGTGCCGAGTGAAACTGTCCAAACAAAAAAAAAAAAGTTGCAAATATTTGTCAGAATACGGTGGCTTTCTCAGCATTGCAGTGACATTCAGAACGGGAAAATAAAGACGTTTTGGAGAAGGAAGATTTCCAACGAAAAACAAATCGCATTTTATGCCTTGGATCGTCGTCAGCAAGTGAGGAAAAAGATCCTGGCTAGCAAGAGGAGTCACCTGCTAACGGCAAGTTTAGCTAACTGGACTGCGCCTGGCTGTTGTGTTTGTTGTGTTGGTGGTATCTCTGCTGTTGAGTGTATCAGAGGTGTGCCTTGTACCAGCTGTGGTGTGCACTTCCTTAGCTTTATGAAACGCTTCAGTCCAGGTTCAGACTGAACTCAGACTATCACTAAAGTTTCTGGGCAGTTTTGATCACTTATGTTTATAACTGGCATTTCATTGATGCAAGTGCTAGCTGGTATTTAGCGTTAGGTTAGCTAAGCATAACGACGGTGTGTCCTATAACCTGCAGTGTTGTTGTCTATACAGTGTGGGCAAAAATGTATAGTTGTTGATTATTTTCATCATCAATTAGTGTTCCGATTATTTTCTCAATTGTTCGATTAGTTGTTTGGTCTGTAAAATGTCAGAAAATGGTTGAAAAAATGTCGATCAGTGATCAGTGACGGCCTCAGATGTCTCCATTTGTCTACCATGCAAAGATATTAAGTTCATTGTCGGGGAGGAGTAAATAAACCAGAAAATATTTACATGTAAGAAGGAGGAATCAGAGAATTTTGACTATTTTGCTAAAAAAATGCTCAAAGCAATTAATTGATTAGTTATCAGCTAATTGTGGTTTCTGGCAGCAGGCATGATGTCAGTGGTTTATTAGTTTTTATAAATATTACTTTTGATGTGTATTTAGTTGATCAACATTAAATTACTTGATAGTAAATAAGTAGGCTTAAATTATGAAGCTGGCTTCTCAAAATTGATGTAGTTATGGGTGAGAATGATGTCTGCACTCCTGCTGTTAACTTTATTCTGCTGTTTTGTACTTTCAGTTCACTTCATCAGCCACGTATGAGACGTAAATTGTTAAAACTAAAAAATGCTAAATGCATATGACTCCAATGATGAAATAACTCCATATCATAACCAGTTTAAGTTTTAATTCAAAATACTGATTGTCCAGTTCAGTGAAGGGTTGACAGTTATTAGTGATTAAATTAACATCTGTCACAGCTCCTTTGAGGTCCAGTATTTTCTGATCAGGCATCTGAGTCTATTAAATAGGGTGGAAATTAGATAAATTTTAAAATATACCCCTATTATCATTATTCTAATGTGCCTTGTGTGATTATGATTGAATAAAATATTTAAATATTGAGACAAGTTTTTGATGTGTATTTTAGGTAAATTAATTGTTATATAGTTGAATAATAAAAAACATTAATTAATTGATAAATTAATCAATGGATTAAATTAATTAATCAAAAGAATAACTGACAGATTAGTCATTTAAAAAATAATTGTTAGGCGTGCGTGTGTTGCTGAGACAGAGACAGGTCTAAAAAAAAAGTAGTTTTTTTTCCTGAGTTGTCTGTCTGAAAAATTCTATTTTAGTGTCAAAATGTTCTGAAGATAGGTGGGTTGTGAAAAATGGGTCGAAGATTTACCTTGGTGACTGCGGCCTCTGAATATAAATGTCATATAAATGTCTCTGAACAGGAAGAATTCACAACATTAATAAAATATTTTGTTTCTTTAATGGAGGGTGGGGGTCCTGTTAAGGCAATGGTACGGAAAACACTCCATTATTACATTATTTTTTTTTTAACCAGATTATGTTTCTTAGACTTCTTTGGATGGTACTGCTTTGTTGTTTCAGCATCAATGGATGTGATTTAAGGTTTCCTCTTATGTTTTATAAAGATTAATCAGTTCAGCTGAGTTGTGCAGAATTATTTGAAGAGATCTCAACATGCAGTGGTAATACACGGACACAAATAAACAGACGGGGGGGCACTGAGAGATGACCTTATCAGAGACAAACACATTTATTGATGGTGAGAGAAACTTTGTTTGAATTGTTTTATGAATACCAGACCCCCACCCAAACACGTAAAACACACGTCTGTCTCCTCAAGGCGTGTCACCAGTGCTTTGATCACTGTGATGTGTTCATCCTGTCACCATGAAGGGATGAGTGTCATTGTCATTTAACACACCCCCTTGGAAAGAAGCCCAGCAGTGTGTACCCCAGATATTTATATGTACAACCACATATACATATGATTCCACCATCAGCTCTGTCAGTTTGTGGCATCTCTTGGCAAAACATTTGTCCATCACATCAACATCTGGCTTCAGAATTATGCCAAACACGTACATCCCAGCATCCCCCATAGTGCCATGTATGTCTGTGTTGAAGTATACTTTGTCAGCTTGATGAATGAGTCTAGATGAAAATTCTTCTTCTTCAACTTCATTGGCATTAAGGAGGGTAAAGAGCAACATGCCAGATGCAGAGTAACCACTCACCGCCGTTCACTAAAGCTGCAGACAAAAATGTGACCAGGTGAACTATTTATAGAGGTGGTGCAGAAAGGACATTTAAATGCTGCCTGCTCTCTGTGAGTCCGCTTTGATGTTTTAGTCATTCACCAGCAACATTATTCTGTTTTTGTCCTCAGGTCTCCTTTTGGTCGTTGCTTGAGCAGGAGTTACAGACACTATATGCAGAATGCAGTTCCTGACTTTTTTTAGTAGTCTAAACACACTATTGATGACTGTAGATACCAATAATGGAAATATTGTTTGTAGTTTTTAAATTTTTAGTGTTTTCACTTGCTTCACTGCTTCATTTTCCTTCTTTTAACCTTTTTCAAAAAAATAATAATAGGGAAGCATGGGTATTAGGGCTGCATGATGTAGTAAAAAGTCATATTGAGATACTTTTGATTGAAATTGTGATATGCCATACGATTAGAGGGAATGATAATTTTTGCATTATAATTTTCATTTTTATTGAAAGAACAAAACAAAAAACTATTAGAATCCTGATGATGTGACATTTGTTGGGGTACGAACCAAGCAAACATTTTCTTTTATGTGGTGAACAAGATTTTTAGGCCACTTTAGGTCTATGCAGTACCTCATTATAATGCTGTTTATTACGATTTGGTTCAGGTTCTGCGATTTGGATATTGCACTCAACTGCATTGTGATTTCGATAACAGTGCAATTAATTGTTTTGCCATAACTGGTATCCATTTACCATCAGTAAAAAGTGAGTGATCATTCAGACAGACAATAGGACATTCACATGACATAATGTGAAGTGAAACTGTAGCTGTACTACTGTAATACTACTGTATCTCCGAACTGTCTCTAACCAAATCACACGCACACTCTCCCTTTGATAACTAATGCAACTAGAAGAGGTTACTCAGTGGAGTGCAGATCTCCACCAGGCAACCTGAAAAGAATAATTGGATGTAACCCCTTTGCATTCACCAACATTTTGATTAGTAACTGTGATTTCATTTCTTTTTTCAGTAGCTGTAACATATTACAGTCACATTTATTTGGTAATCTAATTATATGTCAATGGGCTGAATCCATCGGCAGTTGTTTGTACTGGCTGCTTTTTAGGCGATATTTGTCACATGACAGCTGCTGTTCCCCAGCGTGCTCTAATCGAGCAGCGCAGTACACACCCATTCAGCTGGACCATGAGTGTGTTGAGCTAGGTGAGGAGTTAGAGGAAAACAGCCTGCAGAGTTAGACTCTTTGCACTCTTTTCATGCGCTAAATGAAGGATTTAATTCAACCAAGCCAGAGTTTGTGGTTGTTGGAAGAGTGGACAAACTAACAAAGATTTGATGAGTTTTACTTGTTCTGCCACATTTGAATGACGTGTGTTTTACAATGAGTTAAAGAGCCAATTAAGCTACAGTGTTTACTTTTGTGACTCTTTGTGACATAATATTTTTATTGGATGTAGTGAATGTACACAGCATATTATAATCACTGACCTGTTTCTGACTATCACAAAGCTTATAACTTATAATCACAAATTGGAGGGATTAACTTCTGTGGTTGGAGTTGTTGTGATTTCAGTTACATTATGGTGGAGAACTTGGTTGCCAAAAAAATATGCAAATGTGAAACTTGGATGGCAGTAGTTTGGCTTCACTGTTTAGATGGCTTCTCTGTAGGGGCAGGTATTTGTTTACTAAAAGAGTGATTTGAATCCTTGTAATTCTTGTTTACCCCTGGGGCATCAAGACTCAAAAGCTGACTGACGCTAATAGATCTGTGATTTGGTACTGAGCAATTACTTCTGTTTAATTTTTAAGCTTTAAAAATGAGGCTTACAAAGTTTTCGCAACATTTTTCGTCTTTGTTGAAAACATTTGCATGTGCCTCTGCATAAAATAGCATCATATGAGTATTACTATTACAAAACCTTCTGTCTCTTTATGTTTATGTTAAATTAAGTTTGTCATAAAATATATTATTGTGATGTCTTTGGAGGAAGGATCATTAAAAAATGTTAAAAGTCACAATTTCTGTAAAATGTGCCCTGAACTGATCCTAAGCATTCAGGCTTATTGCAATGGATCATATTAGATAAAATAAAGCTGATCAAAATCTGATCTTTTCTTTATTGTATTTTTTCCTTTACTGTATACTGCGGGGTTGCTCCTTAACGACAGCTGGGATCTACAGTCGACTGTAAGCATTTCACTGCATATGAGAGTGGAAATTACAGTTTGAATGTGAAAACAGGTTGCACTAGTGATTGAGTGTTCTGACACCCAGGCTGGCAAAATTCGCTAAGCTCTGACATAAGTTTCATAACAAATCTCTCCTCTCGCTTAATTAGTCATTAGTAAAGATTAGTGTCCAAAACATTCAGAAAGCAGCTTCTCTTTTGAGGACAAAATAAAATTTGACTGTTGTTGAGTTTGTGTGCTCTCTGCAAGCTATGACAAATAGAGTTGTGACTATTCCTGATTTTTAAACTTAATACTTGGATAAAAAATTAGAACTGGACACTGAAAAGGTGAAGCATTTTGTGAGTTGTCATGTTTTGTAGGTTAATGTGTAATGTTTGTATTGCATGGCGCAAAGTGGCACACATTTCATAAAATATGATTTGGCGATTGTAGACTTTTTTAATACACAGTATTTTTTGGATAGTGTTTAACATTATCAGTTAATAAATTGTGCTAAATTTTAACTGCTTTCTGAGTGTTTTCTTACTGTTAGACTAGCTGACAAGTTTGAGTTAAATGTTTTGTTTAATCAAGAGGGAAATTAGTCACCAGGAACATCCCTACTTCTGTAATTTATGAACTTTTTTTGTACCAGAACTTGGTGGTTCCTCTAAATCTTGGATATATTAATGAACATGGTGCTACTGTGGCAGTGAAGCAACATGTCCACCAGAGAGCGCCATTGATGCCAGATTGAACTTCAGTGTTGTTGAGTCTTCATCCTCTGAGGATGACAGTTGTGGTAACACAGCACTGTTTAACAGTAGATTCAGATCTTTTATTGTTTTGTAATTTAAAATTTTGTTTGTTGACATAAAGCTGATATTCTTTACTTATTCTGTGATCAAATAAGAAAGGTAGAGAAGCAATCATGTAGATTGCATTACAACTGTGCATGAACTATGAATTAGAAATTAGGTTTTATAGAAATGTGTAACATACTCACACCACCTGTTATTTTATGATATTTTATTGATTTAAGTAGAGAAAGAGAGAAGGAGACAGTGCTAGTGAAATATATGAAAACCTCTTTAACCACACAGATACAAATGATGTTAAAAGTCTAAAAAAGATACATGACAGTGTAGTGAAGAGTGGAAGGAGGGCAACTCTGAGTCTGAAAAGAGACATAAGGGACATTTTGAGGGAAATAATGGGGCAGGAGTAATTTAGGAGTTCAGAGGAACAATTTAAACATGTATTTTCCTAAAGGGGATACAGCACATTATTAGCTGATTATACTGTGTGAAATTAAGATGAAGCTTATTAGATTGTAGTAAGAGAGTCATGTTTTAATGTTCATGTTAGTGGCCCAGTGCTTGAAATTAAGGATGTCCTGTTGTCCTGGGGACAATAAAAGTAGAACCTGGGACACAAAGATACAAAGGTGTCTGCTGGGACAATTCTGGACCAGTAGAGAAACTTATTATTACAAACATTTCTGAGCAAATTTCCAAATGAGCGTTATTTGGATAAACTGACCATATATCAATCTAAATGATTACTTTCTTGCCTAAAAAAATATGACAACTTCATAAAGTGACATATTCAATTCTCTACAGTGAATGTAAATAACTGCTAGCTCATTCAATCAGTCATGGTCAGCCACTCGTGTACTCATTTGACGTGCACCTGGGAATCTGCAAACCTAAACATATGACTCAGCTATGAGTTCTCACTTGCCCCACAGCACATCTGTGTAACATGTAAGTTAACAGCACAACACACAAAGAACTATCACTATAAAAATATCACTGTAAAAATCATTCCAATTCACGTGAATGGAGGAGTCTGGACCGCAGTGTTATAGTTGTGGTGTGGACTTCACTGTCCACTTGAATTAGAACGATCTTTACAGCGATATTTTTATAGTTATTGTTCTTGGTGTGAACGGCCCATAAACCTGCATGTACATATGTTTACGTTCATAGAAACTTTCTGAACAGTGCACAGTGTTACGTTTTGTGCATCTTTGTGCTGTTACAAACATTGTCAGAATGTTAACATGCGGCGTTTTAGTGTGCTTTGTCATAATATTCATGCCACAAATGTTACTAATGTTAACTGAGCTATGCAATACTGGTCATGTCAATACACATGTTCTCTTACATGTCAGCCGATATTTCGCGTAAGTGTCAAAATAATCATTATTAAGATGTATGGAATTGTGTATAACTTATTGTTCTTGTCCTAAGTAAAAGTTAAATGAACAGCAATTTCTGAGTGAAAAAAGGAAGCTCAATTTGTGACGATGGTTGTTAAGTCTGGGAATTGAAGTATGATTCGGGACATTTGCAGGACAGATACTGAGGGAAAAAAGTTAATTTTGAGCCGTGGGCCGTAACCAATTTTATTATTAACTGTCTATTTCCCTGGTGAAAGTGATCAAGTTAATTTTCAAGTTACAATAAGCTATTCTAACGCAGGTATTATGTAGGCCACGATTATATAAACCATATATTCATGCCTCGTACAGTCTCACTACTGTAAGTGTGCCACAGCAACTACACAGGGACAAAACCCTGAGCTCCCAAAGAGCAGAGCTGCTCGGCTGCTCCTCTTGCTCTCTGAACTTGGGTGCTTCACCTTCAACTATAGTCTGAGAAGAGACAGAGGGAGGGAGGGAGGAGGGAATGGGGGGGGAAACGTGCCACATTATTAGAGGAAGTTCATCCTCTGATAAACACATAGCTACACATCCCACTGGACCCACTGTCTGAGATGGCAGCCAGTGCTAAATGTGAGCTTGTCTGAGCTGCACCACTACAAGGGAAGAAACCACATGGAATTCATGTTTTGTCCCTAGGTTGTTCGTTTGAGAGCTTTAGAGGATTTTAATGTGCCTCTCTGTACCTCACAGTTTCCATTCATGGGGCTCTCCAGACGCAGTGCAGCTCTTCACAGAAGACATGCATAATCATGGCAGAGGGGAGGGGATGAAACAAAGAGGAGATGTGTAAAGCATCATATACATATGGCACTTTATATTGTACCCCTTTCAGGTATTCTTATGGGTGTTTTGGTTTTAGGTTTGATTTTTTACGTTGTTACACACAAAGGAAACAGCCGCAGCTCAGTACTTCAAAGGGGCCCCGGCAATCCCACATAGACAGACCACATTTCAGTGGAGCATGCTGTGCTGTGCTGCACCGTGCTGCAGACAGACAGGAGCTGTTATGAAGAAGAGGAGACCATGGCTTCTCATTAAAAAACACTACTGTTTCCTCCACAGATTACACTGCTACGGGAAAACTACACAGGGAAGACACCCTTGCCACGTCTTACAGCTGAAAGATGCAGTGTAACATGATTGGAACTGTCAAATAAAGCATACAGTTGGAGAAGTCTCAAAACAAGTGTTCACAAAAAAATGACAAAACATTTTTAATGGAAATGATTGACAGGTTGTTTACAGAGAAATCTCAGCTTTCTTGATGTTTAGAAGTGTTGAGCCTTTTTGTGAGGGCTGCTTACTTTCAGCTTGTAGTTGCGCCTTACACCTGGTCAAGACCTGGAGATGGATCCTAATGGTAAAAAGGCCAAAAAAGTCTTGTATACACTAGGCACTGCACATACGCATAGCTGGCAACCCAAGAATGCATGATAAAAAATGTGTAGTAAGGGAGACCTTTTTTTTGGTAGGAATACAGGGCTCAACAATAAGTATTGCCCCTTTGGCCAGGGCAAGTAAAATGCCATGTTGGGCCAGGTAGCAACTTGTGTGCCAGACAGGGCAGATGTTAAAAAAAATAATTAAACTTTTAAACTATTTTGATCATTAATTATTTGTTTATTAAAGTAATTTTTCATATAAAAATGGCAGAAAATGCTGTTTTCACCCTTTCCAATATGGAGATTTCCTGCTTTCCTCTGTTTATTACCACTTTAAACTGAGTATCTTTGGTTATGGACAGATAAAACAACACATTTAAAGGCATCACCTGGGACTTTCTGAAACTGTGATGGATATTTTCACTATTTTCTGACGTTTTATAAATGTTCCAGCTAGGGCTGAAACAATTATCTCCATTAGTGATTTATCTGCCAAATAAAAATCCTAGTCAACAGTGTTTTTTACTCCTGGAAGCTTTCTCTGGCCACAGAGCACAGTGAGTTGGGTTTGCAGGGTCAATTCTCAATGTAAACATGAATATAGTTGATAATGCACTAGGTAAAATGGCTCCTTGTACAATTTGCAGTATCAGTTCTCTGAGAATATTTTTTATATCCAAGCAAAGCAAGTATTGTAATTGAACTATCCCTAGATATCGAAAAGATGGTGGTAGAGCATAGTCCTCTGCAGTGGCTGTGAGTTTGACTCCCGTATGCGGCCCTTTGCTGCATGTCACCCCTACACTCTCTCTCCTCCTTTCCTGTCATCACTTCAGCTGTCCTATCAGTGAAAGGCATAAAAGCCCCCAGAACAAAAATAAAAGGTATTGAAAAGATATCAATGTTGAATTGTATCAGAGTCAAACTGATCAAAGCAATCAGTGACAATACCCAGCTCCAGTGTTTGGCAAGCCATTGTGGTTCTGGGGCCCCTTTCAAGGGTTGCTGATGTACATCTAACTTTGACATAGACATATCCTACACATGTATTTGGCTACTGCTACTATAGCCTATACTGAAGGTCACAGAATGTATGGATGACCTCTGACCTTAAAATCAGCAGGCTCTGTGCTCCAGTGGGTACACATTACTTCTTGTTTTAAGCCTCATAACTCCGCTTTAGACCAGACTCCTCTTGAAGCTGCAGCTTCATTGTTGCAAGTTTTGTCACATAAATTTAATCTGGGGAATAATTTATTGATGTAGATATTCAAGCAGCAAAAAAGACTGAGAGTGTGAAGGATCTTGCATGTACATAAGCTCTGTCAGTCACATTTTATCTTGCATACTTTACACAAAGCTGTTTTTGGTGTATGACTTGAGGGGGAACGTCAGACCGAGGATAGTGAGGGTGTATATTGTACCTCCAGCAAGGGGTTCTTTGGAAAGTGTAGAGACATTTATTAGTGAAGCCAGGGGTGGTGCACTTTCATTTCCTGGGTTTAATGGAGAGGGTCTCTCGGTCCTTGCATGGGTCAAAATAATACTTTATTTAATGTTTTGGGTTTTTTCTGCAGCGTTTCACGACAGTGCAAACAAAAAGGGGGCTGAAATCCCTATTTTTCACATATTCTTTGCCATTGTACGATTGATTGTTTAGGTGATTTAAAATAATGTCTGGTTATAACCAGCAAGGTGGAAAGTAGGACAAGGATGACATATATACTGGCACAATTTGGCAATATTTTGATCTAGAAATTGAAAATAAGGTTGTGTGTAGTCTAAGTGTAATAAACTGGTGTATAACCACTTGACCAGAGCAATGCCTAACCACATTTAGCACAGGCTTGTGGATGTTAATCTGCAAGGAGAGCAGACTGCTGGTGCTAGCACTGCTAACATTAGCATCGTTTATCACCCCTGACTTAGGGTTGGACGGTATAAATGGTATAAAAAGTACACTGTTATGAATTTACCCCACAGTATGAATTTTAACTATACTGTGCTGACTGGTAGAGCCCTCCCTTTGTGAAATGAAAAAAAAAATCCCAAATTTGTTTCAGGATTTGTTGTCATCAGCCTGTGTCAGATAATCATCTGGAAAACCCATCCTGAGCCCATCCTGCTTTGTTTTGAAATGAAGAAATGTCTGAAAGTGCTACACAGCTGAGCTAGTGTGCTGTGCTTGTTTAAAGCTTAGCTGCAATGGATGAGAGAAAATTTTAAGATGGAAAGGAGGAAGAGCTGGTAACTTCCAATATATGGACATGGTTCAGGTTTAAAAAGTCAGACAAGCAGAAAACAATAATCTGCATCTGCACTGTCATGTTGGAAAACAGTAATTACAAGGGGCAGTAATACTTGATATACTTGCGAGAAGTTTTTTTAAAATTTATTTTCCTTTTTATTATGTCCCAGTCAAGAAGTAAAATGTACAGTAATAGTTGCCATGTAGTTGCCCCACCAGTGCTATTCCCCTTCAGAAGCATTTATATTAAAATTTTAAGAAAAATGAATATACCATGATATAATTTTTAAGCCATGCTGCCCAGCCCTGCCCTGACCATACTATTACTTTTAAACTAGTCTAAATTTAAATTTCTGTTTAATTGTCAGAGGAAGTAGTTAGATAGGAATATCCCTAATTATTATGTGGTTTAAAGGTGCAGTTGGTAGTTTGACGGAATTTCTTTGTTTTGTCTCTGTCAGATAGGATAATTGTCATTTAAGTTGGAGTAAAACGTGGACAAGATGACTGTATCTTGCATTCAGTCTTTGTTGAAAGGGACAGATATCAGACAGTGCCCTAATCCCTTTGGTCATAGTGCGGCTTCTCTGTATGTGAGCAGGTTACTAATAGCCATTTTCCCTTCTACTTGAACAAATGAGCGAGTAAGGGTTGTCTCCTGCGACTCAGGGCTGAGTCACGTGCATAAATAAAATACTGTACCACATTGTGACATGATCTAGGGCAGCTCTACTCTACAGCCAGTACCCGCTTATGTTGTCACAAAGTGACCTGAATTGGAGGACTGTGTGTGACAGTGAGGTTGGCACACACTGGCATTAACTCACTGCCGCAATTAAGGCAGATCACACTTGTTAACACATACACACCTGAGAGTTTCTTTTCTATAGAAGACAACAGAAGTTAATTGTTTGTTTATTATATTATTTTGTCTTTTCAAGCTTGGTTTAAGTGCAGTTTCTCTAATAATCTGTAAGCAGTGCAATTTAGTCCACCGTCAAAGAATCACAGAAGTGGAACAAGTGTAAACATGGTAATTGAGCGCCTTACCGGAGCTGCATTACCAAAAGTAGCCTCTGGATGGCAGTGTCAGGCTGTGCTACCCGCCATCAGCCTCAGCCCCTCATTAGTGAGGTCTAGCAGGCCCCCTCCGACATGTCTCATAAATGTCAACACCAATACAGCAGGGGACAGTGGGCCTGGATGTAACAAACACAGACGCCATGAAAGTCCACTCTGTCTGTCAAATCAATCACTGAGGCAAGCCACAAGCTGCATGTTCACACCTCGCATGGAAACTACCTGCAAGTTGGCATTTGGTTGGTTTAAAGATGCAAAGAATAAAATCCCTGTGGGGTTGTTAGGAATTATTTTGATCTTGAATCTAATATGGAATTTGTTGCATGCAGTGTACAGACTTTGGCACTGGGTTTTGGAAATTCCTTTATGTGTATGCATGTGTGTGTCTCTGGAAGTTATTGTCACCTTGCTGTGGTCAGTAAGTCCCCTTCAATATCCCCTCTCCTCCTCCTCCTCCTCCTCCTCCTCCTCGTCTTCTTTCTCCTTTCCATTCTCTTCTCTTTCCCATTATCTAGCCATGTGCTGCCTGCACTCTTTTCCATTCTCTTCCAATCGGGCCACAGGAGCAGGTGGATTGGAGATAACTTGCGCTGTGCTTTGTTTTCGCCCTGACACTGTCATTAATCATTGCCCAAGCCACACTTCAACATATAATAATAAGGACTGGCTGCTGTGTGGGGGCTGCCGCCCAATTGCCTTTCATTGCGCGGATGCCAAATTGGAGGTGAACGGCCATAGCCAGACACTACTCCCCTGTCCCCAGACTGTCTCATCATTTAGGTATTTATCCATCTCAGCCTTGTCTGTGGAGCTTCTCCCTGCCCTCCCAAGAGGCCCGAGATTGTTAGGGGGAGGATCAGATTTGTTGCTCAGGCTTTTTGGCTTTGATTCTGTGCCTATAAGTTAGGGATTAGAAGCAAATTTCCCACAGGGCAGTGCTGGATTTGCTGGTGTTTAACTGTTTAACCTGTCTTAGTCTTGTGTGGCAAAGGGGGTGTGGGCGGTGGTGGGAGGGAGAGGAAGCAAAGGGTTTTTGGGGAGAGACTGGTCAACAGGCCCAGAGAGACCCAGGTGGGCTAAGCCAGAGCCAGGCCAAGCATTGATAAGAGAGGGTTCCTTATCCATCACATCTCCACTGGAGTTGTTAGAGGACTAAAGTGTGTATGTGTGTGAGGGAGGGACTGAGAATGCATAATAGGTTGTGTGTGTTTGTGAGTGGCTTCCCCTGGGTACCTCAGACTAATAAATCAGAATCATATTGGTCCTCCTTCAGTTACAACCCTCTTGTCTTGCCTATAATACACAACATGTGAGAATAAGTAGCTACAGTGCATCTCGCAAAGGTCCAGTGTGTTATCAATTATACGAGAGGCCCAGACAAATTTACAGAAGCTTGATCTTTGGATTAAGTTTGACCTTAATATCTAAACATAAACCAAACACAAACTTTAAATACATTAATTATAAAAATTAGGGCTGCAACTAATGATTATTTTTTTTATTGTGTATCTATCGATTATATTCCCAATTAATTGAGGACAATAGTAATACATGTTTAGGTCCATACAGTATCAGAAAATGTTGAAAAAATGTTGATCAGTGTTTCCCAAAACTGAAGATGGTGACTATAGACTACCAGATAGTTACATTAGATAGACTACCAATCTAAATGTAATATGCTGTAATTAGTAGTGTAACTGTTATTTAGTGTTAAATTAGAGTGGTTGGATTAGGTTTTATTTATTATGTGAATTTGTTATGTTAAGTGTTTTGTATTCATTTATATATTAAAGTATACTTTAACATTTTGTATATTGTTAAATTTCAACTCCAAATTTGCCTTAGCAATGAAAAAAGCTGTTCTTTAATGTCATCAACCGTCACTTTGTGCTTCTTTTCTTTAACGTGTCAGTTCAGGCACCGTGAAGGCGCTGCTACTATTTTAAAATTATTGTTTTAGCACGTGTATCAGAAATAATATGTAAAATAACCAA
Source organism: Lutjanus erythropterus (assembly GCF_056507025.1). NCBI lineage: Eukaryota > Metazoa > Chordata > Actinopteri > Lutjaniformes > Lutjanidae > Lutjanus > Lutjanus erythropterus. The sequence continues at coordinate 17,370,722 of NC_139334.1, forward strand.
CCAATGCTTACATGCTGTTGTGGTGTTTAAACAAAAGAGATATGTTCAAAGTCTGTGTGAAAATTTATGTTGTATACAGTAAGAATAAGGTTGGAATATATGAATAAATAAGAAAATAAACAAGAATCATCAACATAACCAGTGACTAAAAGAACAATGAATGCTGAATGAGGCCAAACACCTGGGGTGATTGCAGTTCTTTATTTTAATATAAGTGCAAGGAAAAAAAGCAGCAGAACATCCACCATGGTAGACCAGAGTGAGTTAAAGAAGTGAGTCAAGTTACTGAAGCAAAGTTATTAAATTCTATTTATCATGTAGAATGAAAAAAGAACTTAAGCTTGGCACAGCTGTTAAGTCTGGTATAGTTGAAAGCAGATATTGGGACAGTTGTGGGCCACTGAGGAAAAAGCCCTGCTCTAAGTGGAATTTGAAAATGTCAGGAAATAAATACACTGTAGTACAACAAGCTGCAGATACAATGTTTGATACAACCAGTTAAAAGGTCCATGTTTTCAGGTGACTCATGGATAGAGGCAGGTTGGTGCCTGGTTTGGGTCTGGGGTTAGGGGGTTTTTGGCTGTAGCTGCCACCCTTTGTGGGCTGTACTCCGGAACAGACTGGGGTGCAGACCAGCAGGAGGATCCCTGTCCTGTCAAACATAATCCAGGAGGATTACAGTGATCTGAGGGGAACTTTGGAGCCTTGAGCGTGAAGGTGTGCTCTTTGGGCCCTGCCATCTTTACTTCTACAAACAAGGACTAAATCCTGAGGTGTAGTGTACACACCTGGATGGCAGTGGAGAGAATGGTTTTGGCTTTGATCTCAACCCATCACCACCACTGCTCACCTCCTTTGCACTGTGCACAGGTGTATTAGCAAGTGATGTTAGGCAAATGTCAACAAAGACTACAAGACTGGCTGGACACTGTTGCTGCAGCCATTAGCTGTGATCGTAATGGGTTTGTGTGTTTGGGAGAAAGGTGAACTCACATTATCGCTATGACCATAACTCAATCCACAAAGAAGGTATTAATATGTCTTTCACACCATCACTCCAACAGTTTGACATATATCAGCTCACTCTTCTATACTTGCAAATGGTCTCATTTTGCACTTTGAATCTCTGTCTATACATATCCCGTGAACTTCTATATCATTCTGACATGTAGACAGTAAAGAGCTCCATGTCTCCTTTGGTGCTGTAGAAATATACTGCAAAACCGTATTGATCTTTAATTAAAGAAGCTCTTAACCTTGGCTGGGCAGAGGACCCCCAGGCCAGTGAGTTAATTAATGTACTAATAGTCATAATATTTGTGCTGTGCACGGGAGGTACATAAAAGATTATCTATTGTGTGAGCAGTTTATCAGCCCAATGATGCTAGAGCCCCGTGCTGTGCGTATATCAATATTATGGGCAAAAATCTGCAATACAGACAGAAGAAGAGGGAGAGTGGGTCTTTTAATATCTCCCTCGGTTCATCAGCAGTTTAGCAAGGCCCCCGTTTTACCTCCTGGGATTCTCCTCTGATCGTAACCAGGCGGCATCGATGGGCCTTTACAGGCACTAATGCTCCGCTACCTTGACAACACGCAGCAGCTTTTAAGCCCTCTAAAAGATCCACTTCTCCTCCAGATGAGTCAGGGGTCCCACTCCACCATTTACCCCACGCTCCCAAGGAGGGCATCTCATCCCTGGATCAAAACCTCATACGACTGACCTTTCAGTCGCTCCCACCAACCACCAGAACCCCTTTTAAACAGGTCCCACTGAATGAGGGAGGGATAGAGAGGGGAGGGGAGAGAATGTGTGCGTGGGAGCCCAGACACACTGATATCACCCTTTATAGCTTTATTGATTTCCTCTCAGGATGCAACTATTAACATTGAGCTGCGATGGTGGCTGCTGCTGTGTTGTTCTCTGCAGGTAAGAACACTGGCTCTCACACCCCCTCGGCCTTGTGGATTCTATATACGGGGTGAGGGTTGGGGGGGGGGGCACAGGGGAGGCACATGCTTTTATAATTAAGGTCAGCTGGGATGCATTACAGCATTTGGAGGTGTTAAAACGGGCCCTCCTCAGAGAGTATGTTGGCATTGCCCACGCTCGTAAATTAGCCACGCTCCCCGCTGATGTTAGGAACAGGAGATGAGGGGTGGAAGGAGGGAAAAGGGGGGAATTAGGTAGATGACTGGATGTAGACACGAGCCTGGATTTGATTGTTTTGTTTTTTTTATTTAATGTCTTTTTTTAAACCCCAAATCATAGATTTTATGTGTATATAATAAAACAACCATAAGGAACATGTTGCAGTTAAAACAAGAGAAGTCCAATGAGGTCTTGTTTGCTGACCTATAAATTGCAATTAATTATGTATATGGATGCCTTGTGGTTTACTCAGAAAATACTGAACCAATACTGTATATTTACAAAGTATATTAGAGCTAAAATATCACATATGTTCAAACTACAGAAAAGATGATCAAATATCTTGTGAAGGGAATCGTAAACCTTACAAAAATAATAAAACCACAGAACCCTTGATTTATATAATGTTAAATATATTATATATAGATTATATCTATTTTTCACTAGAAACATGTTGCAGACCAATTTGAATATAACTTTGACCTGTGAGTCCCACTTTGGGCAGTCCTGTTTTTAATAAGGTATTACTCTGGTGATTATTTTCTCAATGTTTGATTGATTCATTAATCGTTTGGTCGATCAGATGTGAGAAAATAGTGAAGATGGTCAAGCAGCTTATTTTGTTTGACCAATTCTCCAAAATCCAAACATATATACATTAAATATTCACATTTGAGAAGCTCAAACTGGAGCATTTTTCATATTTTTGCTTAAAAATGGACTTAAAATGATTAAACAATATTTGCCAATACATTTTCTGCAAGGTTCAAAAAGGTCTGAGGATTTTTTAACAGCACAATAATCTCAGAAAATATGGTTTTATGGTATCATGGTACATAGTATTACTATTAGTATCATTTTTTTTTCCTGCTAGTAACATCTGGCAGGCCAAGTTGAATCCTATGGCAGGCCTCCTTTGGTCTGTGGGCCCCACTTTAGTCAATCTTGATCTAGTGTCTTTGGAAAGAAATTAGACAGCAGTGGTGCTGTCAGTTGGATGCAACCAGACAAGATTAACAGAGGTGGCAAATGCACACCCATTCTTCAGTGAAGTAGAATTACAGATACTTGTGTAAAATGAGACTCTGGTAAAACTTAGAAGAAATGATTCAGCTTCTTTACTCACATAAACGTGCAAAAGTGCAGTATCTTAAGTGTACTTAAAGAACAAAAGTAAAAAGCAGCCCTCTGAAGGACATTTCTACTGTCTGTTTCTATGAAAAACTAACTGAACCTCACCTTTTCTCTGTGGTCGAGTCTTCCTCTCTATCTGTTTCGTCTTGTGACGTCTTTTACCTTGTTTTCATCTTGTTACATCTGTTGTCCGTGATATGCACTGATGGATACGCAAAGGAATTGGACTGAAATCGGTTTTGATGTTATGAAGCCGGCACGCAATGATGCAAAATAATCAATATTTCCTCTCAAATGCGTTAAAACTAAACTAACAAGCCTGTTTTGAAAATGAGAAGGAGAAGAAAGTACAGATAAAGTGAAAAGTTGTCAGAAAAAAAGTACAGATACCTCTACTAGTAAAATAACAAATTATTCATACTTTACCTGCCACCTATGAAGATTAATATATATTCAGTATGTTAAGTTTTACATTAATCAATGCTCCAGTCATATTTTCCTGCTGAAGGATTATTCAACTTCCAAAGTATTTTGTTGTAATAATTCAAGTGTTAATATTAGTTGCACAAAAATGAAAATTTAACTGCACAATAAAACTCGCAGAACCTCCCATTAAAAGTTAATTAATAGGCAGAAGAAGTTAAGTAATGGGCAGGTAAGTCAACAGATGCTCCCACACAGTGAACAGAGGTGTGTGTGAGAGCTCTCTTCGGACCAACACTGGCTCCAATGAGGCGGGCAAAACAAAGCAGGGCCCTTCACGTTCACAATGGGGACACTGTCAGCAAGGACAGGGGAGGGGAGAGGGAACAAACAGAACACAAGAGTTTCACAAACAACCTGTCATAAGGCATTCAGCAGGACAGGTCTGACTGGGACACCCAGTTCACACCCTGTGCCAGGGGTGAGGCAGGGGTCACCTCTCTGATGCGTAGTGGGAGAAGTCTGACAAGCAGAAGGAGAAATAGAGACAAGGAGGAGGAAATATCAGGGCTTGGTTAGATGGCGTCTGAATAATGCTGACTTCTGACATTTGACGTCTATTGTCTGACGTCGGTTTTATGTAAGGTGTTATTACACACACGTTGTAACAGCGTTTGAACAGCGTTTACCTGAAAGACCCAAGGTGTTTAAGTGTAGATTTTAGTCTCTCATAAGGCACAAGGGTGTGAAGGAGGGACTAATGGCTCTATTAATGATTTGATTTGATTAATGATGATTAATAAGTAAATAAATCTTTATAAATGAGTAATAAGACATTTTTAAGGGCAACTTTGATGTAAAAAATCCATCACATTGGTGTATAAAAATTTCACCATAATAAAACACTAAGACATTAGCAAATATTCACATTTCAGAAGCTAGAACCAGGGAATGTATGGCATTTTTGATTAAAAATGACAATCAGTCACTTTCTGGAAAAGTAATGCAGCATATCTGAACCAAAATGCATTTATTAATTGCTTATTACTGATCTATGAAGAATAAGTAAGACAAGATTTGATTAATCCTACAATGGGGAAATTTGAAAAGGGGAGCACATATAACCAGAGGCAACAATGAAAAAGCAAGATATTAAATAAACAGTAAACAGCAAGATATACAATTTCATTATGACAAAGCAAAATTTAAATTACTGTTAAATAACCCAAGTCTTTTTATAGGCTTGTTGTAACCTATGTGTAAGATAGCCTGTGGCAGTGTTTATAAATTGTTTGTCTCAACAGTTAAGGGAAAAAAAAGTCCAGTAATGCCAAATATCAATTTTAATGACAAGACCATTATTGTCATTTTGATTTTGTGGCATTGATTTCAGCTTTTAGTTGATAATTCTGGTCTACTTTGACAGCTTGTAGATACCAGTCATCACTCTGGCCCTCCTGAGACTGAGCTGAGTGCCAAAAACCTGACAGAAACACAGTAATCAGAGCCTGTGCCACTGACCATTGTTTATGTGTGCTAACCAGAGCTCACCAAGTCTCTGAGTGTTGCTTCTTTTTCAATCAACTGACATCTCAGAATGGATGACAAAAGAAAAACATAATTAAAATACACAATATATGCACTTAATGTTTTTGATTAGCATTTCTTTCTGTAATGGAAGTATTTAAAGGGGAAAATATACACTGAATCACAGAGGGCGCAGTGCCAAGTTTATGTCCTTTGACAGTTACCATAATTACTATCTTCCCACTAGTACATACCATTCACCTTGTAATTCTGGTTAGGACTTTGATAGCTGAGATGTCACGGTGTGGGGTTTGACCTGAACTTTTTAACCAACAGAGAGCAATGCAGCTGCAGTGTGATTTAGCAGCATTTGACTCTTCATATTTTGCTATCAGATTCATGTTTCATATAGAGCATAATTAGTTGATGTAGCTCCTCTTAGTTGCTTCTAAAATTAAAACTTTCCTGAGAAATCATCAAGTGTTAACCGATATTCCTCAGGAGAGTAATGAGTATGAGAACGATTAGAGAGTATAATGAGGAACTTAGAGTAGACTCTCTGATTATTTACCCAGATCATTGCATTTCTTGTTGCATCCTTGCCACCTTGCCAGGTTCACTGAGCTGTACTTGCACTGCATTGCTGCTCCAGCATATAAAACCAGAAGGCGACCCCTCTGCTTTTAGCAAAATGGAATGAAATCTGTTGTACACCACTGAACTGTCACACAAAAAATATAGTAATGGGCCTCAACCTGCCACCACTGTTCACAGGTGTTTTTTTACAACAGTATTTATTTGACCATTATGTTAAATTGTCCCCATAAAGCCGCACTTGGCAGCACCATCCTCTGAATCTCTTTGTGAGCCACTTAAGTACACCACTGGGGGTTAGTGTGTTCCATGGACCCAATATGGTTGCTTTAGACTGAATAAATAAAGCCAGTTAAGTTTGGCTGTTCCCCCTTTTTTCGGGGGAAGCAGTGTGAAGGGAAACAGCTCTCAAATTTTGTAGGTTTTCATGCATGTTCGAAGTGTTGCTATAAAGTTGTGAAGTGTACCTCCAGGACGGGTTATGTGAAATATGTGAAGTATTTACCTGTCTCATTGCAGTCTTAACGTGGTATAGATTTGGTATGGATTTTTGCACATTTTTGCACTTTTGTTTCTCTTGTCTTAAAGTCAGTGGCTTTTTTGTAGGGCCTGACTGATAGGTGTATTTTTGGGGCTAATACTGGTGCTAAGGAGTTTAAAAATATATATGTATGTGTATGTATAAATGAATATATACATGAAGACGTGTTTTGCAGTGATCCCTCAAATATGGTTAGGCTAATACTTATGACAAAGATATGTAATGGCAGGATATTTTATAACTTGACATAAACTTTATCGTTCAAAGTGATAGCAGGGCATCGAAACACTAAATTACATTTTAAAAAAACAGTATTTTTAATAATTATAAAGTTCAAAAGAACTAAAAACACCCAAATATAGAAAAATATATGTATATATTAAAACTGAATTAAGAAAAAGAAAAATCAATATATATGCACATATATGCAAAATGCTTCCTATAAAGCTAAGAAATAAAAAATCTGCACTATGTTCTGTTAAAAACTTTTCATATAGGCGCATTTCACACAGCGTATATGCTGACACCAATATAGATTGATGCAGCTAAATGTGCCAGTAAATAACCCTATCACGAATATTTTACACGTCCAAAAAAAGGAGGTTGCTAACAAGTGGCTAAATGAGACTACAGACGTTGTTTGAGACATTAAACACCACTATGCAGAACACTAGTCACTTAGTGGTGGTGACAGTGAAGTAGGGCTGAACAATTATTTGAAATTTTATCAAAATCGCAGTATGGCCTAGAAGAGCAGTATTTGTTAAGGGCGACACTTGTGTCAAAATGCCATCTAAAATTAAATACTGTCATGCTGCAGAGATGTCCCGGCCTACACATCAAATTCTAAGGACTAAACAAAACATCTTTGTTTGGTACAGATCCCTGCAAGAATCATAATCATTTTGATGTGTTTAAATGAAAATGAGTATAATTATGATTATATTAATTATGAATGTTAAAATTATAATATTGTGAATAATATCACAATTGCGGTATTAGAAAAATAATCAATTTTTTTTCAAAATCCTGTCAAAATCTTCAAATGTTGGGTAGTTTGTTTACAGCCTATAGCCTTTTTACTTTTGGTAATTGCATTTATGCTTCAAAAATCATAAAAGATGTAAAGATGATCTTGCTGAACAAAAAGTGTAAGAATCATAAACTTTTGTTTGCCACAGATATAACTTTCTGCAATAATCCAAAAGCCAACGGAAACATCCCATGGGCTCTTTGTGGAGGGAATCAGAGCAATGTTAACTTCCAGGCTGGCTGACAAAAATATATAATCCCTGCAGCAGTCTATTAATTACATATGTATGGCCAGATTTTACCTCTTAAGATTTTGCATCTAAAGAAGATTAGGTATTGTATGTTGAACTTATTACTACTCTTTGATATGGACTTTATGGTATGCTGACAAGTTAAATAAGCAGCACAGGGCATTGAGAATCAGTAAACAAAACAAAATGTATCTCCATAAATTCATGTGATAAGCTGCAGACCTGGAGTTCCAGACTTTCTCTCCTTTTGTTGTTGTGCTGCTGTAGAGGACTGTTGACCACAAGCAGGCAGCCATAAAATGAGGGGGCCTGACTCTGTTGAGACCACCTCTATTCATGGCCCTGGAGCCACTGGATGCTAAGTGGCAGCCGGAAAATCACAGCTGTGGGATCAAGCACGCCACATTAGGAGAGAGAGAGTCCATCCCCAAACAAGGGTACAGTACAGCACAAATAAAATACCAAAGGCAAGTTGAGCTTTTCACTGATGCTATCATATGATAGACATTTTTAGAAGGGATGCACGATATTATCAGCATATCATCAGTATCGGCTGGTAAAGGCGTTAAAATTAAATACTGGTATGCGCTCAAAATGCTGACATATTTCTGCCGTTAAGATGACACTACAGTTATGTGCATATGGCGCAAGTATGTCTGTGGTGTGGAGGCCTTATGAAGAGTCTGAATGGATATCAAAGTTACTGGTGTAACATGATATCAGCAGTTGAATTGATATGGGCAATTGGGCAAAATGCGGGAAAATAACAGCATATTTAATGTTAGTTTTTGGATATACTATTGTCAGTCACGTGTCAGTTATTTGAATATATGAAAAGGGAATTTTACGTTACATATACTTACTTTAAATCTGTGTAGGTCATAGAGAAACCATGCCAGATAAGTTTCTCAAGTCTTACTTTTCTGCTTACACAAAGAGACACTTGGTCCTTCGTTATACCCATTTGGACAGAGCCTTGCCATGCGTTTTCACTGAATTTCAGAGACAGGGCACTTTTCTACAGCAATTTACACTCCTACAATTATAGCGTTGTGGTGCAGATATGGTGTCGGCCCCTCCTCCTTGACCCCTGCCCTTTTGCGAAGCAGGCGAAAGTGTGTTTCCTGATTAACGGCTGGCTGAGGTACATGGCTCCAGCTCCAGCACCTTGTCCTCCCAAACTGAGGTGACAGTCTCCTAGGCTCTTTATGGAAATTAACTGCAAAACATAGCCAATTAGACCTGCGTTATTTAGAACGACTCAGCTTTTCACCCTGAATAAAAGCAGGCCCAGATAAGACCTGCTGTACACTCAGACACTGCAGCAAATTAATGTGAAGTTGGTGGCCTGCCAGTAAGCCAGTCCATCTAAAATGGGGACATTAAAAGCATGAAGGCAAGTTTTTGTATAAGCTGTAAATTATTGCTGAAGAGAACACAGGATGATTAAAGAGTGGGTTTTTTTGAATAACTTTAGAGACAATTATAAATTGAATACATTACAAGCTCAAATGGTGATGTAGGATGCTTTATTTGGGTAAATTACATAAAGGTTCCTATCAAACGCTATAGGATTGTTTGTGTGATTCTAGCTTTTGTTTACAGCATAGTTCCTGGACAAAACTTTCCCAGGTTCTGCACCTTTTATCCCAAATGTGTAACTGGGAAATAAGCATCTGTATAATGTCTTTTCACTCCACCAGCTAAAGATAGGGCTCTTAGCCTGATACGCTGTCTTAATTTTCCCTTTCTCAGGTCACCGCGGAGAGCGACGGCATTAGAGTGAGGAGGAGGGTCCGTACTCTATGTGCAAGAATACACTGTGGAAGTTGCAAAGGGCAGAGTCTCTAGGAAATCTACTCTTTCTTTGAAAAAATGTCACGGGAGAGATAGGAGATTGGCACCACAAAGAGCCCAAAATAGCACGGGCTGCTACGCGTTGTCAGACAAGATTTGGGCTGAGACATTGACTTTTGTTCTGCAAAGTATTGGCCCCTGAAAGGGAGATGGGAGGTGTAAAAATTGTGATTTCTCCTCTTCCCCTGGTTATGTGCAATACATTACCCTCCGATAATGCATGCTGCTGGGGCTGAGGTTTGTAACGTCACAATTATTCCTTGTCTGCAACAAAAGAGGTGTACTTACAATCGGGATAGAGTTGGGAAACGGGTAAATATGGATACTAGTTCTTCCATTTTAGGTGAGTGAATTTATCAAAGGCATAGGGCCTTGTCCAGAAGATTAGGACAGATCCCAAACCCTTCTGCTTTCCCATAACTTTCCACATTGAACATTTCTTCCTCCTGCCTTCCCCATGATAACAAAGGCCTCGTATATTTTATGCAGGTTTGCCTCTTGGCCACATAATAGGATTATGAATAATTTCTACAAATTTACAAAAACAAATCACATGGCACGGCTTAGAGTTTGCTAATAATTTCTCCATAGCTGATAGATCAAAGCAAGGCACAGGGACTGCAGAGCCAGGCAGTAGATTGACCCTGGTCAGGCATTTTTAATGAAAGGGTTAATCTCTTCAGAGGTGACTATTCAGGAGCAAGCAGTGTGACCAAATGAAGAATTCAGGTCTGGGATAAGAAGGAGAATAGTGGTCTTGAGGGTGCTGTTGGGTGACAGCGAGGAAGCCCTGAGGTAAAAACTGTGTGATGCTGTATTTGAGCTCGTTTGACCAGACCCTCCTCCCTAAACCACTGATAAAAGAAATAGAAAAGTGGGAAAAGGAGGCAGGCTGTTTGCAGAACCTATGGCATATAGGCCCAAGGCTATTTCATGGATGACCACAAACAAACCTGTTCTATCCGCACTGAAACCCAATGAAAAAATGATGGCAGCTGTCAGGGATTGCTTTGACTGAAGGTTTTCCGTAATTGACAGAATTTTGTAAGAATGACAGACAAATCTAAAGGCTGGTTAAAACACCAGAGGCGATCTACCGTAATGTTACACAGTTCACATGCAACACTGGCAAACAGCACTACAATACATTGAAAGGTAACTAAATCTACCCCCCAAACATTTGGAGCATGTGGGCATCACACACAAAGATATTGTGTGTAGTACAAATCACTGATGGTAGAGAAACTCATTATTAGAAAAATGCAAATTTACAAATAGGCATTATTTGGATAAACATATTGGAAATGTAAAACTTAATTGACAAATTGACAAATGGTGAATAGCTCATTCAGTCATTCAGAGTCAGTCACTTGTTTTGGCTGCAAAGCAGCAATTTCAGAATTGAAAAAAAACAAATTGGAACAGTTGTTGAAAAGACTGGGACAGTTGAAAGTAGAATTTGGGACAGTTGGAAAAAGGAAAAAAGTTAATTTTGCATCCTGAGACACGCTTGTGTAGAAAGAGTGCATGCTGTGGCCAGATAGAGAGAGAGTCATTCATGTTCGATTGATCACATTTGCCTTTTTCGGCATGTTGGCCTGGCTGCACTATTATCATGCCATCTGCTGTCACTGAGTAAAAAAAAACATTTATCTGCTTTGTATGGTATTGACATGAAAAGTGACCTCTAGAGCTATGCACTGAACTTCATTATTTTGATGGCACTGACAGAATTGCTTCAGTACTATCAAGTAAAAATGTCTTGCGATTCAGTACCAAATTTCAATATCCAACAGTTTTTGACAGCTATTTATATTTGTCTATATAGTCCAATAGTGTACAGATATTCCATGAATTTGCTAATTTTTGTCCAGTTATCCAGGTTGAGTAAAGTGCTCAGAGTAAAAACAGTTTCTCCCGCTGCTCCCAGGTCTTTGAACAGCTCTTTCCTCTAAAGTCATTCATTGTACTGTAATGTGTAATGTAATTTTATGTTTTTTAATTCTTTTATAGTTATTTGATATCAAAGCCAAGGTGGTACCAGTAGCCAGACGGCCAGCCGTAGGGACTGCATGGTCTGTGTCTCTGTTTATTTTTTTTCTCCATGGCCTTATAAATGCATAATCTGTAAGTTTGTTTTGTATCTTAAATGTTATAGTGTTCAAGTTGTTTTTGAAAATTAAGTGCTATTAAATAGGCCATGTCACATTATCATTAAAAAATGAAAATTAAAATGACTAATGATGGATGTAATGATAGATTATGACTAGAGATGTTGATGATTAATCATTAATCGATTAAGAATTTTATCAATTAGAAATGTCTTAATCATTAATTTGTCAATAGTCTAGGGCAGAAACTTATGTTTTGTATCTTTTTAATTTTAAATGATTAAATGTTTAATCGATTATTTGTGTTTTCAACTGCTGGTTAAGGAAAATGCACAAAATTTGCAACCTTAATTATGACAGAATTTTTCCGTCATTGTGCATTAAATTGACAAGCAACGAGGAATTCTAATGTAACCTCTGTTGGCTGTGTTCATACTCGTACATAAAGACCAATGGGGCACATGCACACACACACACACACACACACACACACACACACACACACACAGACACACATGCACACTATCCCATTAGGACAAATGCTTTTCCTCTCAAAAAGTACCTGAATGTACTTGGAGTCCTGGGTGTTTGGGATAAACTTTGTTGTCAAGCACCTCTTGTGCTACAGTAAGCACACATGCCCTCTTGTGAGTAATTAGACTTGAATACCTTCCAAAGGGAGAGCAGGAGCGAGCAGTAAAAAAAAAAAAAAAAAAAAGATGCTTTTATAAATGTATAAGCCTTGGCTGGTTAAGGAGGTTTAGAAATCTCATCATGACAGTGGCAAAATGGGCCTCTTAGTAATTAGGAACAAATGAAATTGCTTATCACTTATGGAGTTACTGTGCCAGCCATTTGGCTGCGTTCAGAGGGATTAATCAGGAGGCTATTGACATTACATTGTTCCACAATTATCATTCATACGTTTTATGGTAATTGGGCATTTTTTCACCAAGGAATTAAGGTGCCTACGTAATTCCAGACAAAATGAACATACGCAAATACAAACATTAATCAAACCCCTGAAATAACCCGACAACATTTCAGCTGCTGATAATCATGCAACAAAGTGCTGAAATGAAATGTTAAAAATGAGGATATCAGTCTGCTCTTTGAGAGAAACTGAAATGCCATTTTAATAATTCATGTATATGGATGATACAGAGTTGAAGATGTATTTGCACCTAAATTAATCAGTGATTAAAGGAATAGCAAGGTTTGTGCAGCATCGTGTAAATGTTTGTAAACTGGAAATATGATGTGTGAAACTGATGTATTACATCTTTTACTCTAGGTATAAGAGTAACAGTTCATTTAAGATTTCTTCAAAAGCCAGGTTGCCGTGTTGCATTAAGCTTTCTTATTAATACACTCTCAGAAATAAGTGTTTCAAAAGGATTCTTGCTGAAGGGCTGAGGTTTTTCACAGATTGATTTGCTTCTTCTTCTTTTTTGAAGAAAGGATTCTTTGTGAGTTCTTTGTAAAACTAAGAACCCTTTTCATCCAAAGAACCTTTTTTGGAGGAAAAAGTAATTCAGTGATTGTTGAAAGCAGCCTCAAATATTCAAGTGGTTGCCCATGATTTCCATGGGTGAATTAAAACATTGTTGATTTTAACATAGATTGTTAAATGATGGATGATCACAATATACAATGGGATTCAAAAAACCTGTAGCCCCATCTGTACAATGCAATAGGTTCTCCATAGAAACCCTTGGAGACAAGAGGTTTATAGGTGAAACCCTTGGAATATAAAAGGGTTTGTTGAAGAACCATCTGGGGGGGATCTAGATACAACCAATTGAATTCTTTGGGTGGGTTTTTGTTAGCACCCTTAGAAGATGGCAAGGTTCTGGATAGAACCTATAGATAGGCCTTTTCCACCAACATGGAGGGGATTCTTGGCAGAAACTTTTCCTCAGGGGTTAAGGTATAACCCTTCATGTTGGGTTCCATGTAGAACCATGTGTAAGGGTTTCAGGAGGATTTTCTGCCAGGAACCTCAAAGGATTTTCCTATGAAGACAAGCCAAAGATCCCTATATGGTTCTAATTTGCACCTTTATTTCTGAGAGTGTATAACAACAAACCACATCGTGACATCAACCTAATAAAACCAATAAAAAGCACTTTGTTCTGAATGCAATCAAACTTAGACACATAACTCCTCCCCTGTGCTCTTTTTCCAATACCTTCCAGCAGCACCTACATGTGAAAATTACGTGTCATTGTCCTAATGGCCTGGAGGGGGGGTTGATAAAGGAAGACTTTGCCTAATGCTCCCATAAATGTGTTAGGCAAAGTCCAGCAGGATGTAATTGCATCTAATATATTTACAGAGGATTGATTTCCCTCCCACGACCCACCCACCAGGCAGCAACAAGCTGCGGTCAGTTCAGCCGGGTCAGTGTGGATGAGTTCTGCGTCCACTCTGTCCTCTTTACACTGAGCAACAAGGCCGAGCCGCAGAGACCATGGAAAGTATTGGAGTGCGGCTTAATGAGGTAATTAGTCAAAGGCCATGACGATCCTGGGAGGCTAATACCTGTGACCTCTTGATCCTGGATTCCTGACACACGTCTCTGGAGACTGTACAGGAAAGGCCGCTGCAAAATCCAAACACTGTCGCCACTGTCGGCCAGACACTCCAGCCAATTTTTACAAAGAATGTGTGATATTACACTTCAAGAAAGGAGACTTGGGACTCAAGCTGAGCAACCCCCCCATTTCTCTTCTTTTTTTTTGTTTAATTACTCCCACTATGCAGTAATGGGCCTGCCCCCTTTCCTTCCCTGAAGAAAAATAAACCTTCACAAACTTAAACTACTTCACCTGTTTACTTAGAGAAAGAAGTTCTGGAGAATTGACAAAGGCAGTGAAAAAGCACAAGAAAGGGAAAAAGGATGAAGAACACAAAGCAGGTTGATATTTTTTTCCCTCTCCCATCCCTTTCTTTTCTTTTTATCAGGTTACGTGACTGGAGGCTTCATTAATCACCACCTCGACAGCCTCTGCCAGGGGGAACTAACTGCATTTGGCCCAATTAGGCGCTGTAGAGACAATAGGAACAGCACAAGTTGTGCCTCTATGCCAGGAGCCAAGCGTTGCCTCCCTGTCATTACCTACAGAAAGGGAAAAATTAACCCCTACCAGCTTCCCTGCTTTCCTCCATTGATCCGAGGCTTTTGTGGTGTCCCTGGAGCGTGGCAGACAATTACAGATATTATTACATCTGCATTGATTTTTTTTAAAGAGAGCAGAGTGTCTCCAAGCAATTAAAAAAATTACAGTTCGGAAGTGGGCCAATTAAAATGCCCCCAGCCCTGGAGGGTGGCAGCGGTGTTGGTGGAGGGATGGAGGGACAGACTTGACTGTCAGAATGTTGCAGGGTTTTTTTTTTTAGCGACAATAATGTGCAAAGTCACACACACATATGCATTATGTTAAAAAAAAAATAGTTGTCCTGCACTGCCCATGGAGATTATAATTGGCACAAAAGTAACTGTTAAAATTTGACTACTCTGTTGGTATATATTGACCCAAGTGTAGCCTCAGATGGATGTCTGTTTTAATACCCTGGGTGAACAGTGTAACACTGTCAGGTTTAGGCCTACTTTGTAAAAAAACATGAGTGAGTCAAGGGGCCTTCAAATGTCTTATATATGATTTTGACATGTCTTAAAAATTTATTTGATCATTTATCATCATACATTAACAGTACTTTAATGAAGTTGTATAGATTCAGTCTCACTTTTAAATGCATTTTTGGAGAAAAAAAACAACTACGAAACAAACCCAACACTGGATCAATAACCATTAATGCAAACTGCAGCCTGATCAGAATTTACACAATGTGGCCTGATGTGGCATGTCCTCATCATTTTAATTGTTAGGTGTTCAAATTCAAAATATGTGAAGTGGCACCGGCAAGTGTTAACTGTGAGATATGTTCAAAGTGTGTGTATGTAAATTTCCATCACCGTATACCAGTCAGAAACATGTTTGCATTGCAGTTTGCAGTTATGTATTTACTGACCATTAGAAATAAACAAGAAACAGTAACTCAGCCAGTGACTAAAAGAATAATGAAAAGTGAACGTGGCCAAACACCAAGGGTGACATTTTTCAACTAGCAGACCTTCCATGGATCTGAGTGAGTCAATGAAGTCATGTGAGTTACTGAAAGAAAGTTCTCAAACTATGTTTATTATGTAGAGTGAGAAAAAATAACTTCAATTTGGGACACTGGTTGTTAAGTCTGGGACAGTTGAAACCAGAATTCGGGACAGTTTCAGGACACTGACGTAAAAGTTAAGTCAGGCATTTTTTTTTCTTATCCACTAATTAATTACATTTTTCA
Organism: Lutjanus erythropterus; assembly: GCF_056507025.1. NCBI lineage: Eukaryota > Metazoa > Chordata > Actinopteri > Lutjaniformes > Lutjanidae > Lutjanus > Lutjanus erythropterus. Next base: position 17,386,703 of record NC_139334.1, read on the forward strand.
GAAGTAATTCAGGAAATTTAGGTTAGCATCTGTATTTCTCTCCTGACATAACTGACTCGTTCCTTTGGTTGTATGAATGTGTCTTCACACCCTATAAATATTCATCTGAAGTCTCCTCTGATTCAAGCTGTTAAAATATCAAACCTTTAGCAATCAGTTCGTCTGTCATCTTTTATCTGTCTGACCAAACTCTGAAACTTTCTCACGCTTACATTCTTGACGTCTCTACATCTATCCCTTTTATTTTCCCTCATTCTGCGCGCACACACACACACACGCACACACACACTTCCTCCTTTCCATCTTTCACTTGGACCTTGGCGTTGCTTTTCCCCATGGAGAAAAGTTGGCCTTTACCATCCATGGCCATCTGACCAGACTTCCTGAAATCACAAATAAAGGGAGAGTGCTAATTGGAATTACGGGTAGATGGAAGACTGGCAGTGTGGAGATAAGGGATCAATGCGATGCAAATAAAGCCTGCATCCATCCAGTGGCTGCAGAGCCTCCTCAGGGCCCATTGTTTTCCTGCTCAACAATTAGAGCTGGGGGAAGGAATTACTGTGTTTCATTGCTATGTTTGGTAGTTCACACACAGACACCTACCTGGCCTGTTTTTGGAGCAGTTTGAGTCGAGCAGGTGGGCTCTGGGATTATTCAAACCAGCTTTTGACTAAGGAGGTAAACAATACCTCTAAAAAAAAGACATCTATGCAGAGACACCCAGACACTCTGAAACCAAAAAGAAAGAAAGGCTAGAGTTTAAATAAACAGCATTTGGCGCAGGAGGAAAAAGGACAATGAAATTCTGGTTCTGAGCTGCAGTCGTTTTATCACCTGACACACTGCATGTGTTTGAAGTGGAAAATCGCACTTTCCTTAATCCATGGAGCATTCAAATAAGTTTATTTCTCCAGGATTAAAAACAGTAACAATAGCAGGCAGTTAAAAACAAACAGCTCCAAACAAATGGCGACGAGGCTGAGGCGCTGCGGCGGCACGGGTAAGCTCTCCATACATCGTGGTCTGTTTCATTAGCTGAAATGTATTATTATTGTTTATCTATTGAGCTTCCCTGATAAAAAAAAAATAAAAAAAAAACAAGCCATGCTTCTCCTTTGGATTACAGAGTTAGAAAGGTTCAGGGGTGGCTTTGCCAGTGTAATCCACCAAATTCTTTTCCAACAACAACATCCTCCAGAAGATGGGAGAAAAAACAGCAGAGTTTTCAACACCTGAACACCATGCTGCATTTGATTAAAGAGGGCTAATTTCAGAATATCATCAAAGGAGAAGGGAGCTTGGTGTGTGTGTGTGTGTGTGTGTGTGTGTGTGTGTGTGTGTGTGTTTGTGTGTGTGTGTGTGTTTGTAAGGGACCAGTTCATTGTGAAGTTCTGGCAGCTGTTTAAAGAAATAAATTCAGAGTAGTCTCACTCAACCTCAAATTAGAGAAGTAAAAAAACAACAACACATCCTTATTGATGTTGACTGGCATGCACACTGTTTTATCCTGCTCATTTGAGATGCACATGCAGTACAAACTTGATAACAATGTTGTCACATAGTGTCATGTGTTTACTGTCCATTTTCCCAATCCAGCAGGAATTTGGGCATTTTTTTATGGTTAGGAAACAATTTTTTCACCTGTGTGGTGTAAAAGTTCTACATAGTTCTGTAAGATGGGCTCATTCAGTTCCTTTTTTAGAGATGCAGTGCATTTGCTATATCTGATGTGAAGTTAGGAATTAAAAAAACTGTACCTTTTTTCCCCTGACTTTATTAGTTTTTACAGTTAGAAAAGAAACATTATGTCCAAAAGTATTGGAAAAAAACATGCACCTTTTTAATCCTAGCTTAGAAGCAGCTTGTTGTTTAATAAATTCCAGGGATGGGAGAGAAAGTGTATTCCCTTAAGTTTTGGACTCAACAAAAATTTTTAGGATCATCAGTCCAGTATTATGCAAGTTTAGCTATACAGACGAGGTCCAGGTCACGCACACGCGAGCACACACAACTGTTCACAACATCTCCTCCAGGCTTATGCATGGTGGGGATAATGAACAGGCAAATAAAATGATAATCTTAATGATCAAACCATGTAAACACCCATAAATTTGGATGTAGCTTGTTGTTTAATAAACACAATGTTGCATTTACATTATTTTCATATTTATAAATCGTCAAAGAGCGAGATTGAGGTCATTAACGGTTGCATCTAGCCCATGGGCCATCAGTTGAATAGGCCTGCAATAATATAAACTTGAATTTAATGAGCACAAAACTTCCCATTTCTTCAGTTTTTCTGAATGTGCATTTGACAAGAAAGTACAGATTCAAGTTTTCCTCATCTGTTCGTTTCATCTGAGATCCACACAAATCTTTAATAATGTTGTCTAACTGTCAGAGTTGCAATTCATCAGTGGTGGTAAAAGTGGAATACACATCAGGAAGACAAGAAAAATATCAGATGATAACCAGATGAGCCGCGGCCCGGTCCAAGCAGATCAGACGAGCCTCACATTCCACCGGGGGCGACGGAGGGACGGGGAGGGCTGCAATGATTTTGGCAGAGCGAATATTCGGAGATATAAATGAGACAGTTGGCTCGTTTCATAATGAAATATCAAAAATTCACCTGGAATTGTCGCGCTGGGTCCTTTTGAGGTGGCCGACTATGAAAGCTATTGGTTACAATTCAGCAGTTATAAATTTATGATGAAGGAAGTGATTTTAAGAGAGCCTAACTAGAACTGTGCAGAATATTCCTTTGGGTTTTATTCAGACTATAAGCTGTTATCAGACAGCTATGATTCACATTTACACTTTGAGCCCACAATCATTCACAACAGTCAGCTCTGAGAAAGCCCCCCACTGAAGTGAAACGCCCCAAAAAAACATGAAAATTTAAATTAAATTATGGGACCTGCCTCTCCCAACAGTCAGTGTGATGACACGCTTTCAGATCCTATTTGGAAGAGTCTGAATGTGCTGAAATGTAAATGACTGGACGCATGGAGGCCCAAATGGGAAGCTAGATTCTACATGGGTCAAAGACAGGAAGACTATAGAACTAAGATAAACGGAGGGAAGAGGGAGGGAGGGATTCTCATGCGAATCGTTTAACAGCGGACACACGGTGCCACTTGCATTATGGTGACTGTTGCATCAAGGGGCAACGCAAAGGGGCCCCTTTTTTGCACTGCACTCCAGGGTTTTTGGTCTTCTTAGAAAAAAGGAACCCGTGAGCTGCTACCTCATGTTATGGAATCAGATATCAGATTTGCCAAGCAAAAATGAGCATATGGACTTTAAGTATTTGCGCAGAAGTTAGCTCAATTCCAAACATTTTGAGATGCTTTAAAAAATATATTTTAGAATTGCATTAGAACCCAATGTTTCAGGGATAGTACGGATTTTTTAAGTGGAGTTTTATAAAGTACTTATCCATAGTGTATTTCAGTAGATAGCAGATGGCACGTCTCCAGTTTGGAGAAGCAGACAGGAATACTGTGTAGAAAGCTTAAGAATGTATGCTGTCAAAAATATCAATATATTGATGACTGTCAATACTGAATATTTGAAATGCTTTCAATACTAATTTTTTTTGCAGTATCGATACTCTAGTACCAGTTGCACTTTCTTGCTCAGTATTCTCTTCAACAACTGGTTGACATCACCTTTGTACTGTCTAGTTAAGATGAGATATTATAAGATAAGGTAAGATAAACTTTATTGATCCCACACTGGGGAAATCCACCTCTTAAAGCAGCTCAAGGGTTGAATGTGCAGGTCGCAAAAGAGTGAGTGATAATCTTGTGGGTGATCTTATCATCACTCTTATCACGTCTCATTTGCCCATTGTCATATTAGAGCCTTGTTATATTCATCTAAGAATAAAAACCTAAAATTTTATACGCGCAGTTCAGTTCAATTTTATCAAGTCAATTTTTCCCCCGTGGCTTGAAAATGGTTTTGGATATTAATATTTTTCAGGGTATTGTATTGAAATTAGAAATTCCAGCATCGTGACAGCACTATCAGGGTTGCGAATTTTGTGCATCTTCCTTAACCAATTGGTGGCATACTGATAAAAGTGCCTCATACAACCTCACTTCAAAGAATCTGAACTGTCCCTGTAACATAGAAAAATATGAAAATAAACTAATATATTAAGCATTAGTGTTACATTTTGGTGCCAGGCAAAGTATCTGATTAATGCCTGAAGCTCGTGTTTATGTCATGCACCTCACCACTTTACTGCCTGTCAATGTCATTATATCTTTGTGTGCAGTTCATTCATGGTGTCTGACATGCCTTACTCTATCAGTCTGCTGAAATACATACTCCACGCTCCCTGGAAGCTCAAAGCAGCCTTTTAATAGCAACGATGCCTTCTTGTTAGCCAGAAAAAAAGGTCAGGCAATTGGATTTCCGAGCTCTGGAAATCCCTAGATATTTACCTCAAACATGGCGTGTGCCTTGCCCTCTCAGCTCACCTTTCATTTTCCCTAACTGCTCTCATGCTGATTTGTCAACCATAGATAGGATCAATTAATCTATTGCGTCTGAACAGCATGGAAGATTTAAATTGTCCATATACACACCCATGTGGCCAGCAAGCCCATTTTGTCTATTTATAGTCTGTCAGTGCTGTGAGTGCTATAGACAAAAGCCTGTCAATTAAAAATAAATCCCCCTGTGTCGTCTTTTTGGAGAAATGTGTAGAATTTACCTTGAATCTCACAGCAGCTGTTTTGTACAAGGCGATACAATTAATGTTTTTTCTCTCTCACAAAAACAGAGATGTGCTTTAATCTTAAAAAGAAACTAATTTAACTAGGCATACTTTTTCAAAATTCATCCCATTTTTTTCATGCCAGCAATAAACATGTTACAGTTACATTGTGAATGCTTTTAATATTCAGCACTGTTTTCTTATGTATAAAACGAAGACAGAAAGACTGTTTTCTTTTGTGTCAATCTTTAGAGAGAATAGGAAGATAAAAAAGACAGCGCTGCATCTTGACTTATTCCTTTCTTCCGCCTAGAAACAGGCAGGTATACTGCAGCAAGAGATTCATGTAGAAGTTTCCCCTGCAGCCAGTAAGTGCCAAGCCGTGTCAAAAATGACATGCATCTCCTGTTTCCATGTCATGCCATGCATGTGATGTGATGGGCGAATGAAGGCAGTTCCTGCAGAGAATAGTAGGGGGTCATTATTAAGCCTCTTAAATTAGCGCCCCCTCTCACACAGCCCTTGCAATTTTCCAAGACCCACAAGCACACACACACACTCTCTGAACCCAGCACATTAGACTTGACAAAGAAAATCATTTTCAAAGTTTACTTGCAGCAAACTCATTTCATATGTGATTGAATTGTACCTGTATGGTATGACCCATTTAAACTCAAAGTCACACATGGACGCTTTGAGAAGCCATTTGAGCAGAACCATGCTGTTAGTTAGCTATAGTCTGTACCAATTGCATGTCCTATGCAATGCAATTTACATGTCTCTCCATCACACTCACTTATATGGTTCAACTCACAAGAGCTACCATTTAGATCGCTTTATGGGGGAGGGGAGAGGGGGAGAGGCCTACATCTACTGGTATAATACCACACACTCTTACAAATAAGGGTTCCAAAAGGGTTCTTCCTGAACGGCTGAGGTTCTGCCCAAAACTATTTGCTTCTGAAGAACCCTATTTTGAAGAAAGTGTGTGCCACGGGTTCTTTGAAAGACTAAGGGTTCCACTAAGAACCCTTTTCATCTAAATAACCCATTTTGGAAGAAAGAGTTGAAAAGCCATGAAGAACACAGGGGTTTGTCGAGGGTTCTTTGTAATTGTTCTCAGTTGAATCCCCTGGGTGGGTTCTAGATTAAACCCTTGGAATATAAAAGGGTTCTTGGTAGAAAATCCCCGATTTTGAACCGTTTGGATTATTTCCACCAAAAATAAATTGGTACAGAACATAAAAAAAAAAAACTTGGTTCCCAGCTGGGACCAAAAAGTGTCACATTATATTTGGAAAACAAAGTGGGTGTGTCGTATTATACAGGTTGTTGTGCATTGTGCAGTGCCCTCTGTTGACAATGGTTCCACTCAAAATTGGTTGAATGCAGGCTGGGTCACTACATAGCTCCAAGGTTCCAAGGATCTTGATTGGAACCAGTTCAAGAACCAGAGCTTATTTGGTGGAAAAGCATCCATAGGGGTTCTGGGTAAAACTTTTTGCAGATGACTCTAGGTTTAGCCCTTCAAAAAAGAACTCTGGAAAGGTTTCAAGTTGAACCTTTATAGAAAGTTCTACAAGGAGACAAACCAAAGAACTCTATATGGTTCTAGTTACCGCCTTTATTTCTGTGAGTGTATGTATGTACTGCGGTGGTATAGAGTGGGTGGCAACAGCAGCAGAAAGCTTAACCTCTGCTGCCCCTTAGCTCCGTCCTCCCTGAAACACAAATGACACCATGACAAACCCGGCTCGTGCCCCGGCCGTGGAAATGGACTGTTTCTGCTGCTTCTCCTCCCATTTTGATAGGCAGGTCCCAGCACTCCAGCATCTGCCTGGACCATCTAAGGGCTCTTAATATCCCCAGATTAAAGAGACCCCAGCCCCAAGGTCAGTGTTTGAGGGAATGACTGCCTCTTCTCTCGAGCGAACGCCCCACACCCTTTGTCTCACTTTTATTCCACTCCCTTTCACTCGTTTTCTCCCTCTTCTTTCGATCTATGCATCCCGTCTTTCCCCTATTCCTCTCCTGCTAACGTGTATATGTATATTTACAAGAGTGCACATAACTGGTGTCTGGGGAAGAGTAAGGAGCAGTGGGGAAGGGAAGCCATTAGGGGAATAAAGAGAGGTGCTGCCTCACAGCCGAGCTTCACAGGCCAGTGGAGCAAATCAAATTGGGTCTTGTTCTGCGGCAGGACGCACGTGCACACACACGTACACTCACATGCACACACACATTTACACTCAGTGACAGTGGTGGAGGCACACAGCTGACAGGAGGGCCTTTGGGACACAGCAGGGCTGGGCATGTCTGGGGTTGGCCCACTAAGGGATGCATTCATGACCCCCAACTCTCCTGAGCAAACAAATTTTAAGTCGAGTTTATGATTAGTCAGTATTGCTTTTGTATAGAAAAGTGTTTCTCCATGTCATTTCACAGCTGTTGTCAATTTAAAATTTTTGTTATTGTTAATTGTAAAAAACTAGGGGTGTGCAATATGGATTTTTTTCCTCCAAGAACTGATAATTAGCTGCAGTCATTAAGAACAGCTATATAGAAATGGCCAATCTTATCACAGATGGTCTCGTTTGCTTACGCAGGTCATAAAGAGGGATCAGTATTAAATTGTGACTAACCAGAAAAAAAAACTTCTTGTAATAGCTTTAATAATAGATCAGTGAGCAGTGCAGTTGCACTGGGTGACAACAGACAAAATAAACTACAGTGTCTATGTTCCTTCATACAAAGAATGTGGTTTAGGGTTAGGGTTAGTCACTTTAAGTACTTTTTGAAATGGTTTAGCCTTTTTTTTTTAAATGAAACTAAATACTTGTGACTTGTTACAAGTACATATTACATATTCAACAGAAATTAATTGTATTCTCTTGGGTAGAGCAGCAGTGATAAGTCGATTAATCTATTCTTTGATTGGAAGCAAAGAAAGTTGCAGCCATAATCTTGGGTTATATCCTTTAGGTGTTGGTGCTGGAACAAAGTTCGTAAAGAAAGGTAAACAAATAGGCTCTCAAGAAATATACAGCAGAAAATCATAGAAAACCCTGTCATATATTGTTGATGACATCCCCTGTGACAGTTTTTATGGCATGTAGCAATATCCATCCACCCTCTCTGCACTAATACCTCATTTATAACTGCTCAAATCCTCTATTCCCATAATGTTCTGAATGAGACTTAAGTTATTAGCAGGCTCATAGCAAAGCTGAAGAATTGGCAGAGGACTCCAGGTAAAGGGCACTAAAGCTAATGAAAAATGAGATGGAGAGTCATTCTTAAGGCTTTAGTTTTATTAGAAATACATGGTAATGGCACCAAAACCTTAGTCAACATAATGTTCACTGCCATCTATATGATACCAATGCCTATAGGGCACGATTCATCCACAGAGAAATAAAGGGAGATGGGTAAAAAATACATGCAATGCTTACACTTCATTCAGTTTCTCTAAAGGATTACCACCACAAATCACTTTTGCTCAATTCATTACTTGCCTGCAGAGAGGGGGCAGATGTCTGATGGATGGTTGTCTGCAAATGGACTTGTCGGTAACAGAAAAATGCGCACGCTTTAATTAAAGAGGGCTGGACAAGTGGATCCAGAGTGGGTTTGGGTGTCTCTCCACATCCGTATAGACGGGGTCATGTATCAGAGGATTCTCGAGGCATAGGGTAGCAAGCACAGCCTGTTTACGCTTGTTCTGAGGGCTTCTATGAGAAGAGATTATTCATCATGCTATAAATCAGTAATCACAAAGACAAGACTGTAAACCAGACGGATACAGTATGTGAAGACCAGTAGGCTGGATTGCTAAAAAGATATTTGAATTACAGCCATGACAAAATGGTCACTGCGATATGACACTTGTTTTTTTCAAAGGCAAACTTTTGTATCTGTTGCATCTGACACTCTCCTGTGATTGCAATGTAGCTTTGTCTGTTTTCTTAACCTTTTAAAAACCCTGCCATTAATAATTTTGGTTTTTGAAGAATTGTCTGGTGTTGGTGGGATATAAAATCCTATTTAAAAGGGTAATTCAGATTATTTGAGGTGGGATTGAATGAGGTACTAATCAATATAATTAGTGTATTACTTACAGTAGATGGCGGTTGGTACACCCCCAGATTAGAGATGTGGATTGGGGCACTAGAATGGGAAGCTAAGAAATGAACTGTTGTGGACAGGATCAGCAGCAAAATGTATTTTAGTTACCTAAAGCAACCTTTTTGACAGGAAATTGCCATCTATCTCCAAACCAACCAAACTATACTTGCAAAATCAGTAATTTTATCTCACAGAACATGAGAGTTGCTGGTTCACAGCTGCCTCAATCTGTTCTGTCTTTGGTGAATCTGAACTATCCTGTCAAAACAGCAAAGTAACACAATAACACAAACTAACATATCAGTGCAGTGGTAGACTAGAAACTCCTGTGTTCTGTGAGGTAAAATAGCTGATTTCCCCGATGGAGTTTGGCTGGTTTGAAGAGAGTGATAGTTTGCTTGTTTTCTGTCACAAAAGTAAAATATTCTAAAAAGAGCAAACCACTGTTACAGTTTTTCTTTTTTTAGGTGAACCTTTTTTTAAGTGCCTAAAGTACCATTTGTTGCTGAACCTGTCCACAGCAGTACATTACTTAATTTTTGTTCTGGTGCCTCCTCTATGCTTCTCCAAAATGGGAGTGTGCTGACTGCCATCTACTGCAGCTAACACTGGCTATTGATAAGTAGCTCATACAACCCCCTCAAATAATCCAAACTATCCCTTTATTTGTTGCAAAACTTAAACTGTGGTAATTTTGTGATATCATTATTCAAATTTACAATAAATTTGGACTTTAAGGTACTTGGAGTTTGTGACCATGAGTAGTGCCATGACGGAATGTTTTTATGAGCTAATTTCCTCTTGATGGTGGTTGTATAGAGTCATGTTATAACTTTTAATTTTCTGTGTGTCTCCCATGCAGAGTGTTACAGTGGAGCAACAAATCATGATGAAGGTGAACACTTCTGGCTTACTCTGAACAAACCCTGCAGGGCTCTGTGGATGCATCCGGTCAACCTGGTGGCACACATCAGGTTAGTCACGTCTCAGGTGTCTGGTATGTCACAACCATAATAGGGGGCATCAGGGAGGACATTTTACTTTGCTAATCTAATGGACAAATGAAAGGAAACAGCCTGTAGAGCCACTAATTTCAAACAATTTTTATGTAGACTACTTTCAAATTTAATTATTATTTTATTATTTCAGCCTAACCTGAATTGGTAAATGTAGTAACAGTGGAGAGACTGTTTCGTTTTTGTCTTTTAAGTTTTTTAATGAAGCTTATTTTATGGAAAAACATACAGGATGCTGCCGTTTTGTTTGTTTCTGTTACATGTGTGCAATGGTGTTTATGTACGTGCATGAGCACACAGGCACAGTTTAGGCATGCTGAAGGTCTTTTGTCTAGCCCGACCGATACTGAATGTTGAAGGCTGACAGTGATATCAATATCTGGAAGTTAGTTTGTTAGAATTGTGATCAAGATGCATACAGAGTGGGACATTTTACTGATGAAAAATTTACTTGTCAGTGCTTTCTGGTGGACCAATTATGTAATGATGACAGTTTTTAAATAACAAACCTAGTTTTGCATTTTTGTACTGCGATTTCTCATTGCTTATTGGCATGTACACAGATACCACTATATCTGCAATCGGTTAATATCAGCTGATAAATTGTCCTACCTGATATTTATTTTTTATCATATTTCAGTGATCCGCAGACGTGGTAATGCACCAAAAAATATATCAAAATGCCAGCAAAGGCAGAGAAGAAGACTGCTAGTGAATATAAAATATGCAAACTTAACTTTATTCACATACAATGTGTTATATTTTTGTATCTGGAGTCTGGAGTATGTCACTATAACAATAAGACTTTTTAAGTGGCAGTGGAAATTGCATAGAGGTAAAACTAAAACCAAAATACTCGCTTCATGTTCTCACCATGCCTGTTGTTCTCCTTCTATCCTTCACTACGGTCCTTTGCATTTCACTCCAACGACACAAATCCTATGCAGCTACTTTTGTCTAAAGCAGGCCTTTAATGAAGAGCTCTTCAGCTAAATACATCTTTATTCTGCGATTAACGGTGGTGCTTGAAGTAAGCACCAGTGTGAAAGGAGGCTGAGGCCCTTCAGCGTCCCAAGTCTTTACAGCCTCTCTGCCATCAATCAGGCCTTGTGTCCAGTAAGTGCTGCTAACATTTATGAAATATTCATCAGCCATTCACTTTTGCTTTCCACTCACCCTAATCATTGCGTTTAGGCAGCATTGTGTCACCTCTCCTCTTGAAAAAAGGGCTACAATCATCTCGCTGAGGGGAGGTGAATTAGGGAATGCGTTCTTGCTTTTATGCCAGGCGTGCCACGGGTGGACATTTTCTTTCTAGTATAAAAGTGTCAGTCAAAGGTCTTTTCCTCCCTCCAGTGTTGTTGCCTCATGTTTTCCAGCACCACCCAACTGTGTTGATAAATGTGTATATGTTTGAATGACTTAAAATACACTATTTTGGGGAGAATATCAATGTTTCTGGATACAAATTGATAAATTAATTACAATTAAAACATATTGCACTTCACAGAATTACCCAGTTTACACCTGGTTGTAAAATGGGATCTGTATCTGGATACATTATGTGGATATTAAACAATCAGATCTTGTACACACTGGATACTGCCCCCATCACCTATATTAATAGCATCTGTTCTATCTATCTATCCATTTAGAGGTGGCAGGAAATCAGCCTCAGCCTCCCTTTAATAATCACATACTTCTGTTAATTTTTGAATTGGTGGACATTTCTAAGCACTGTTAAACACTGTCCATGACTTATTCTTAATTATTTGTCCGATCTTATTAATTCGGCACACTTAAAAGTTATTCCTTTCTTTGTATATAAAAAAAAATCTGTCATTTTGTTCCTGTGTATCTCAGTACGAGTGCGTGGACTACTGTGGCTAGATTATTACATGCCTTGTTTCCAGCAGATCAGCTGCACAGATAAGTGCCCTGCACATTGTTATTTCTTACTGTGTATATCATTTATTTCCCACCTATGTTGCTTTAATTTTTTTATGCAGTTCTGTTGAATAACATCTTTTTGTGCTTTCATGACACAGAATAGATGTATAATCATTAATTAGAGGCATCTTTTTCAGCCTTCTCTCTTGGTCGCTCTATAAATTTGAACAACAACCTATATTTTATGTTGGCTAAAAACAACCGTATCATTGTTATGTTGTGTTTGGATACCAACAAGTTGTCCAGATGGTGTTTACACCTACCTAAGATCTGTACACAAAGCGAAATACAAAACGCTAAATGTGAAATACACAGTATCTGTGTGTGAGCATGCAACTAATTGCTGGCAACCCTTGGCTCAGTACACTCCAAGCATTACATAAAAAGTTGCTCTCACAGGAAACTGATATATCTGAGCTGACTCGCTTGTATCTTTAATCAGTTTGTAATTTGACCTACTAACACAAACTAATTCAGATTTTGCTGTTAACCTCTGTCTCCTTTTCTTTCTATCTCTGTGGCTCACTTACCAATGACTGTGATTAATGTCATTATAATACAATGAGTATGATATTCCCATCACTCATGTTCAAGCAATCCAGGACCCAGCCTATGAAAGGTTGTGATATTCATCATCATCCACTGACTGCAGTCAAACACACGTCTGGGCTCACAATAGCAAAGGGAAATTCCACCTTATTCTTTACCCATTTGCAATTCTTATTGCTGCAGGAAAGTTAATCTATCCCCAGCAATAACTCATTGGATGTTACAGCTTAAGCGAAGATGTCCTCAGTTGCCCATCTTGCATTTTAAACAGGGGGCAAAGAGCCTTGGTACAATTTTCCAAACACAACTGAGCTAACACTGATTTATTGCTCCAGTTTATATAACTCATATTAGGAATTCATGGACCTGGCAAAAGGGATTAGAGCGTTTATTTCAGGCAGGGAGATGATCCTGTCATTAATGGTCGATACTTTCATCATCGTTTAAACCAGAGGAATTTGCCCGGTGACGAATCGTGGCGGACATAGCTATCAGAGTTGTGCAGCTGTACTCGTTATCTGCCGACGACCCGCTCTGCTCGCTGAACGTGGACCCGCGCCCATCAAACTTGGATTAGGCTGTCAATCAAGCGTCGGCCGCGTATATTGTGTTACAATTTCTCCCAAATGTCACCAAGATCAGAGTAATTTCTTGGCTAATTGCATTTCGTCTCCCTTTAATGCTGCACGTTTAATGGTTTTGTTACATTGCGTGACAAGATGGTGTTTCTCTCATACTGGCACGGTGATGAGCATAAAGAGGGCTACGCTTTTGTTTAGAGAAGGAAATGAAAGAATAAATGACTGCTAAAGTTCAGAGGGCGTATTTCTGAAATGGCAGCAAATAAAGAGAAGAAACTGAGAAATGATCCCAATCTTGCCATAGCGTGACATCAATTACACAAAATTCTCATTAGAAAGGGGTTGCTCCATACGTCTGCTAGCTTTGCCGGGGTTGTTTTATTCTGGAAGTGGCAGGATGTTATGTTGAAGATCTGTGTCAGACAGCTCAGAAGCAATACTGAGGATTTTCTCTCCTCTGACACCTACTTTTTTTTACATGCCGCTGACTTCGTTTAAACATGACAAATACAATTTCAAGCATTTTACTGTGTCCGTGTGCCTCACCACAGCTAACAATAGTAGCCACAATACACCCATTAATTTCCTCCTCTCAGATATCTCTACGAGGGGGAAATACTATTAACCACGTTAAAGAAAATACTGAAATACTAATTCCAGAGCACATCATCAGCAGGATTACATTCACAATACATGTCAAGTTATAGCAGGGGGGAGCTGCACAAATAATTACTAAAACTCTGTTTCTCAAATTCCTCAAAGGCCAAACATGCACAAGGGGCATGACTCATTACTGTACCATTATGAGGGTGGCTCTGTGTCGCAGTGTATGCAATATGAAGGTGCCAGGTACAAAATAAAGGCCACTGACAAGCTTTTAACAAAGTCCATCATACTTTTTACATGTCTAACTAAAGCCAGTTTGCACGGGAGACATATTAAAGAGGCCACATTATTAGGGGTTTTTTCTCTTTCCTTTAATGTGTTATACAGGTCTGTTGTGCAGGTAAAAGGTCCTATAGAAAACACTTCTCCTGAACTTTCAACAAAATCAAGTTGATAACAAAGCACACAACACAAAAAAAAATGCAGCAAAAGAAGTAATAATACAGAACTACATAGAAATCTGTAAATAAGTAAATAATGGCAGACATTAGAAAAGAGCAGTTCATTTGACTTCAGGAGGTTTCATCAAATATGTTTTCACTATATTATAAAAACATGCCTTTTTTTAATGGTTTGTAATAGTAAGAGAATTGATCATTAAATTAAAGAGATAGGAGTTAAAGCAGAGTGTTTCAAACATGGGGTTTTTTAAAGGTGCTGCAGCTTTGGCCAGTATGAGAAAAATAATGTAATTTTTGGCCATGCAAGCATGTAAACCTATTCTTGTAGAAACCCTAAATAAAGGTATGAGCTTGAAAATGAGCACAATATTAGGTTCTCTTTTAGACGTCACCATGTCTAGAAGAGAACCTAATGTTTGCGAAGCTCTTGTGAGATTTATGTGCATTGTTTCTTCACTGTGCAAACTAATGAGGCCTATGTTTTATAATATGACAATTCTGTGGTTAAGATCTGATCAGGTTAAGGGACAAAAGTCATTTCTAAACACAATCCTCATAAAGGGACTATACTATACTACTGTTATCTTTTCTCTTAGTCTGACTTACAGATGTCATGATATACTGTGTGTACCTGTGCCACCTTAACACTAAGTTGTGTTGTGTAAAGTGCTATATAAATAAAGTTGAGTTGACCTCAGTATGAGCACACAAACCCAAGCGACTGCAAGGACAGAGTAGCTGACGAGACAATGAATTGCACTTAACATTAACGCTCCAGCACCATTTATTACTGGCTGGATGAATTAAAGAATTGCCATTAAAACATTCAAAAAAATTTACATCTGCGAATACAAACTATAAATACAGAAGAGAAAAGAAATAACGGAGCAACAATAACAAACACTTAACTGCTTTCCATTAGTGCACTTAACCTCCTCTTCATGGTGAGCAATCCCACTTTACATTTCCTGTGGCTAAATGCGTGTCTCTAATTCACAAATGAGGGGACGTTTTGAGTGGCCCTCTGTCTCCCCAATGAGCAAATGCTGCAATTAACTTTTCCTCCTATTTTTTCTAGGGGGGAGAAGGTGTTTTAAAGACATTAGCCTACAGTCAACAGCATCTTCTGGCTACTGATAAATTTAAGCAGACATTTTTTTCCCCTATTTTTCTCTGGTGCTTAATATTACAGTTGAAGATAATAGCCCATTTATGCTGTATTATTCAAGGATGATTTAATGGAAAAATCCAAAGGAAGATAGTCATTAGACATTATTACTGTCATCAATTGAAATGCATATGCAACTTTCAACAAGTTTCTATCCAAAACAATTTTATGCTCTCACATGCACCATTACTTCTTTACTTTTTACCAGACAGCTTTTTTAATCCAGCTAAAATTATGCTAAGAATTAGTGTTAATGGTGAATGAATGGTGAAATCAATCTCAGGTGCACTGGAGGTGTATAGTGGAGGACCTTGATGGGGACTAGAATCAGCTGTTTCAATATAGTTTTTGAGCTATTCTGTCTGCTAAATGTCTGCTACTTCCCCATTTAAAAGCAATATGCGCACCAGATCCACCAGTTAAAGACTGACATTATGGAGGTAGAAGAATATTTTGTCTATGGGTGACTGCACAGACTTATTGTAATATTGTATAAGTACTGATTTCACTTTCCTTTACAGCACAAATTGTAATGTGTCCCTGATTAACCTCTAATAAAGTCTAACAAGGGTCTAATACTGTCTAACAAAGAACACAGTTTTTAGTTTTTGTCTAATTTGATACCACGTGTGTCTTGTTAGTGTACTGTTAAGTAAAGTGCAACTGAAATTTTAAGCATTTTAGAAATAGAGCTGCAAATATTGATCGAATAATCAGTTTTTAATTTATCATTAAATTAATAGCCATCTGTTTTGATAATTGATTAATTGGTTTCTTTACTTTTCTCTGACAGTAAACTGGAGATCTTTGGGTTGTAGACAAAACAAGACATTTGAGGACCTCACCTTGAGTTCTGGGAAGCACTGATTGACATTTTTCACCATTTTCTGAGACTTTATGAACCAAACGACCAATAGATCAATTGAGAAAATAAATGACTATGAAAATAATGGTTAGTTGCAGCCCTGTTTAGAAGCGATATTACTGTCATTTATGCAACTTTCAACAAGTTTCTTTTCAAAACAATTTTATGCTTTCACAGGCATTAATACTTCTTTCCTTTTTAACATACAGCTATTTTAATAATTCACCTAACAATATATACTTAGAGTCAGTATTAATGGCTGTGTGAATGGTGAAATCAATCTCAGGTGTACACAAGGTGTGTAGGGGAGGACCTTGATGGGGATTAGTGGTCAAAATAGCAATAATAAGCAACTGCTGACATGACACTCTGGTAAATAATAAGCATATGTCAGGATTAAACCTGATTTAGTCCTGTAATGATCTCATTGTATCCACATGTGCATCATGTGTATGTGAGCCTCTGCCCATGGATGTGTATGTGTGTGTCATTACAACAAGAGCTGGTTGCATCCATGAGCAAAATGGCTGCATAATTGGCGATGTCCATGACACTGTGCTCTCTGTAGGTGTTTTTTCTGCATGTTGCCCAGACTCTAATTACTGGGGTTTCAGCGGGGAGGTAAGGCGCCTGTACCGCCTTGCCGCCTGATTCTGTCAACTGACGGGTTGTTCTGTCTGCGGCACAGCCAGGCAGCCCAGAATCCCTGGAGTGCGTTTGGGAGAGACCCAGGGACTGGTCATATCAACAAATCTTAATCAAAAGCCTGAAATTGTCAGCTGTCATACACTTTTTGTGATCTTTGATACCTTGCCCCTCCTCTGACCCAGACCGCCGAATAATACCGACACACACACACACACACACGCGTACATGGACACACAGATGTACACATAAACAGAGCACATATTCACATATTTCTTACACTCGTTTTCTCTCTGCCTCACTTACACACAAAGACACACAGTGCATGTGTGCTTTCACACTGATGGCACAAATGCAAGCTTGTGCCCACACACACACACACACACACACACACACACAGAAGAGCAACAAACCTGCATTATTCTCTTTAGAGAAAAACAAACAGACAGCGAGGTTCAACATATTAATATATTATTTATAATAGTACTTACTGCTCAACTTATAACTTTGTATGTCTAGTTTTGTATTGCTACTTCAATACTTTATCAATACCACGTTTGAAACAACTTTTTCTTGCAGTATGTGATATCAAAAGAGGAACTGAGTATCATTTATGAAAGTTCAGCTGTATTTTGGGTGCAAACCTGGTAAAAATACCTACATATTTTCTATTTTTTTATATATTTGTGTCAGTTAGCTTGTTGCTAACACATAATGGGAATTACCATTAATGCAATAGCGGAAATTTGCATTGCTATCACAGTAATATTATCTCAACAAACCATTGCATGCTGACCACAAAACATGTTTGCTCATACTTACAGGCATATGTTTCCTATGATCTCTGGAAACAAACTAATATCTGCCACTCCACACAGCTACAGCAACCACAAAGGCTCAAAACTCAACATTTTACTTCAAAAAGTGTTTTATTTGCCACTTTGACATGCAGTGTAGTAATGATGCTGCTGAAAGAAGACTGATATGTGATGTGCATGTTTTTGGAAATATAACCCATGATAAACATGTCTCTAAAAGTGAATGAATCAAATTTTTTTCCAGGATGTAGTGGTAAAAATGAATCATTATATTGAGGTGCAATCATTTTAGAATCACAGTATTTAAGAATTCCAATATGCATCAAATAGGCACCCAAGTACTGCGATAGTATCAAATCGGCAGAGGCATATCACATCAGCCCCAATATTTTCTCTGCCTAAGGGAGTAAAAATAAGCTTTTCGAATTGTACTTCCCATTAGCACAGCAACACATTGCTTTGTTCACTGCAGTGTGCCCTCTGACTTTTCAGTACAGCACAGTTATACTGCAGAATTTTGGATGAAGTCCAACACTTCCAAAACCAAACCTTTTAGTATAATGAATGAAACGGCACTTCTAAGTTCCAACGTGCCGTGCTTCAGCTTAAGAACAGCACATTTTGGTTTACTGAGTCAGGTCAGTGGCAAACAATGCCATTTTATTTTGCCTCCAAGTCCCCTTTCAGACAATCTTAAACTTGTGCTTCAGTTCAGGAGAGGATGGAAAGGCTGTGGTGGCTTTGATCGACCGACTGTTACTAAGAAGCTTTGAGGGGGTTTAAAGGACCTAAAATGTATAAAATGGACGGATCAAGAGCAAGCAGAAATTTGACGGTTCAGAGGCAGGTTAAAAAAGTAAGAGCATTCCCATACAATATATATCCAGTTAGTGCATATTAGGGGACGGCAGATGACAAAAGCGGAATCTAAGAGCCGATTAGCACCATAGTTAAACCTTCACATGAGCAGGGGGTCAATACAGCTCCATACTCTGTACTTCTCTGTCTTTGAAGGGCAAGACAGAGGCCTATTTATGAGCAGAGGTGGCAAAAGTACACATTCTTTACTCAAGTAGAAGTACAGAAACTTGTGTAGAAAAAAAGACTGGTAAACATCGAGTTACTAATTCAACTAATTTACTTTATTTAAAGTAAAAAAAAGTACAGATTCTGAAATGTACTTGAAATGTACTGTCTTGTGTGATTTTTTTATACCAAAATTAGCGTGTACTTGCAGGTTCTTTTAAACACAGCTAAACCCGCTGATAATAAGTGACTGAACCTTTTTCCATGGCCAGTCGACAAGTTTGCCTTTCTGTTTTATTTTCTGGTGTGTGCTAGAAAGCCAAAATAAAACTCATGTTTGTGTATCTGTGTGTTCAACTCTCAGTAACTGAATCTCTGTAGTTTGAAGTTTAGTTTCTCTCATGCGTCCCGGTTTACACTTTCAGGCTTCTGCCTTATTTTACTGTTTCATGTTCACTGTCAGCTGTATAGGAGCTGTGTTAGGTTACTGCTGATCAAAACCCAACCCAACTCATTTCATTTTGCTGCTTTAGATAACAAAAATTATGGACTTTCATTGTGAAGAAATTATAGGAAATAAAATGTTTATCCACCATTTTTCCGCTTGAATTAGGATGACGGTTTATCAGTTAATTACACACCTTCAAGTGGGTGCAGACAAACTCTGCTCTGCTGTGCTGGGCTGAGGCACCAAATCAAAGCGGGTCAATCAGCACATGTACGAAAAAAGGAAAAGAGTCAGAGAACTTACTTACAGAGGCTGCAAGCCTTAATTGCCTCTGTCAAAAGGGGTGAAAATTAGTGTGTGGATCCAGGTGTCATGTTTCCATTGCTGTTGTTCAGAGCTGGAGATGATAAATACCTGTGACTACTGCAGAGACATTTGAGCCGGGAGTGAATGGCGATTGTACCCTTTCCCACTGAAGGCAACAGCCAGATGTTAGGTGTCCAGTGTAAAAACGGCCCTAGGAATTGTCTTTTCTTTGTGTTATTGTCCCATCCATTTAGGCTGAAATCGGACTTGATGTGGGCAAGCCCATGTGCAATGATGCAAAATAAAAACAATTAATAATTGCTCTCAGATGCATTAAATTTAAAGCAATAAGCCTGTTTTTTTTAGAATGCAAGAAATAGAAAGTACAGACATTTTGGCTTAAATGTAGGGAGTAAAAGTAAAAAGGTGTCAGAAAAATAAATACTCAAATAAAATACAGACACCTGAAAAATTAATAAAATGAATTAAGTACAGCAAGAAAGTATTTGTACTTTACTTCCCACCACTCTTCATGAGCAGAGTCAAAATACAACTATCTTGCTTTGGCACTTCTATTTAGGAGAGGTAAAAAGAAAAGATTTGTGTGCAGTGTTTAACTGTGCCCTAGATCCTCAGCTAAACCACCAAGCACTCAGCGTGCAATGCTGGAAGGAGGGAAGTGTGAACGTGTGAAAGAAAATCCAGTTTGATAAGTGCAACACACAAAGCAAACCCAAATAAACTGGCTTTACAGGCTAATGCTGTCCTGAAGAAGTGCACTGTAGCTTACCAGCCTCACTAACATTTTAATTGACATTTTTTTCACGTTAAGATCCGTCGCCATGCTGTGATTGAAAAAAGAAATTATGTCTTCATTAGAAAGCATGCATGATTAAGTAATTGTTAAATTAAAAAAACAAATATAAAAGACAGAATGTTATTAATGTTGTCAAAAATACTATCATCACTTAATTGGCAGTTCATTGATAAAGAATTACAGAAAAACATTTCTCTTTTGTTAATAAGGACACATCAACAGAGGCCCTGCCCTCAGTAATGAAACAGGCTTGGACTGCTAATGATAACTGTTATTTATTCCACTGCTACCCAGGTTTATATGGGCCAATCTTGCACCATGAACCTCTCTCACTTTGGTAATTAAGCGTGTTGATACTGCAGGATGCTTACCTGCAATTATGCCATTTTAATGAGCAGCAGCGGATGGAATAAGGGCACAGCGAGGTCAGCCAGAGGCAGCAAAGCATTGGTGTTTTAATAGATACTTAAATGCTGTTAATTTAGCTCCCAGTAATGGAGAAGCCCGCTCATTGAAAATATCTACCGTTCCAGGCGTGGTAAGTCAACGGGCAAGAGGCTGAGGGAGCTTTTTGATGGCAAGATGAAAATCCTTAAACTATTCAGAGAGACTTCTGTTACTGCCCAGAGGAGGATCTCCACTATGTCTTGTGCTTGTTATCGGAAGGCAGCCCTGGCATGTTTTCAGCTCTCAAGACTGTTGATGGGTTTAGGCAAAGGTTTGGCAGGCCCTCACCTGTTCTCGCCTGCAAAATGTGTCAGTGTCAGGCTGAGTGCTGGATTTTATAGAGCAGATCCAAGGGAAATGGAGAAAAAAATGAAGTTAAGAATGTATTATATATGGTATATAGTATAGTTTAGTTTCTTTGTTTTACAAATAAATCCAAATAACACATTAAGGAAATGCAAAAGTATGTGAGAGCATGTTGTAAAAACCTGTAAAGGCTTATGTGAAAACCCCACCCAAAAGACATACACAAGTTAAAATACAATCCCAATTCCAAAAGAGTTGGAACATTGTGTTAAACATAAATAAAAACAGTATGCAATTATTTGCAAAACCTTTCGACCTATATTCAAGTGAATACAGTACAAAACAAGATATTTAGTCGTTCCAGAAAAAGTTTGAACAGGGTCATGTTTACCACGTTACATCTCCTTTTCTTTTAACAAGACTCTGTGAACGTTTGGGTACTGAGGACACTAACTGTTGAAGTTTTTAAAGTGAAATTCTTTCTCATTCCCGCTTGATATATATGTGACTTTAGGTACTCGACAGTCTTTGTTGTCCACCCTGTTGTAACATCTGCAGAATGTATCTTGTCATTGCTTTGCTGGGACGTCTCCGAAAAAGATGTAATCTGTCGTCAGCGCATGTTGCTCCAAAATCTTAATGTGCCTTTCAGCAATGATGGGGCCTTCACAGATGTGAGAGTTGGCCGTGATGCCATGGACACTAACACACCTCTGTACCATCACATATGCTGTCTTTTGAAGTTAGTGCCGGTAACAATCTGGATGGTCCTTTAAGTTGGAGGTCACAACATTCAAAACGTCAAACAACGTTTTGGGAATTGGGTTTGTACAAATAATACAAAATCTTGATGTTAAATATTAATGTTGAGAATTGCATATAAATAAAATTAAAATAGTGTGTATATATATAAGAAAAAAAAAAGTTAAGTTCATCTGAATCTGATATATATTAACATTTTTCATGGCTCCTCCACCAGTTCAACACATGAATCTGCTGGTTTTCCCTCACCCCTTGCATGGAACATGTATCACCTGCACGGCTGTGTAAGCACACACACACACACACACACACACACATACACACACACACACACTGCGGTGCTACAGTACGCAGGTTATTATAACTCTGCGCTGGTTTCTGCGAAGGTGGTGTGATAACAGTCATTAGGGTAGCCGTGGGAGGAAACTGAGTCTTATTAGAGGAGCATGGAGATTCATTGGAAAAACAAGCACTTTCATTAACAGGTGTGAAGCTATGCAAATACATAAACACACCCTGCTAGCCCACCGTCCTCACACCTGCACGTGAAAAATGGCTGCTTATTAACACAACAACCCTGCAATTAGTTTAGAAGAATCAGATTCAATTAAACTGGGCCAGAATGGATGGATGTAAATGTCCAGATGCATGTGCACATGGATGGATGCGATATGGAATAAAAGGATGCCAGAGTGATCAGGTTTAAAGAAAAGCTGCATAATAAAGGTTAAAAATACACAGTAGCCTTGAAATAATGCTCATTTGTCAATTTGGAACTTCTACTCTGAATGTTCCTCCTTATTTTAGAGTGAGACAGAATAAAATAAAAATGGTAGCAACAATAGAAAACCTGGACTAAAGTTTGTTTAGTGAAAGATATGGTGAAAGTTTGTTGTAGTTTCAGTTGTGGTGTTGATTGAGTTAAAGGTGCAGTGTGCAAGATTTACAAGAATTTATTTGCACAATAAGGCAGAAATGTAATAAAATATTCATTCATTAGTGTATAATCACCTGAATAAGAATCGTTGTGTTTTCTTTACCATAGCAGTGTCAGAATATTAAATCAAAAGTAGAAATGAACGAAATCGAATTGAAATCGAAGGCAGAATTGTGATTATTCCAGTATTTTTTTCTCGCCATTCCTGCTTGCTTGTGGCATTCTGCTTGTATTCAAAGAAAAACACAGCACTTCAAAGACGACACAGCGTAGCTTACTGGCCGTCATATCACACTTGACACCATACAGACTTTTTATAGAAGAATTTGAAAATGTAAATGACAGTTGTCAGGACATAAAGCCAATGATTTGTGGATCATTACAAAACAAGACTTAATAGTCTAACAGAGATATAGTTGTCACTGCAATAAAGAAAAAGGTTTTATTAAAAAAACAAATCAAATCAAATCTCATCAGGAGCAGTCTGTGGTGGATTTAGACTTAGTTGATTTATTATCTACAGTTTGTTTATGTTTTTTTATCTTTCCTGTAGTGGTTTGTTCAAGTGTAGGCAACAACAGTACTTTATTAGGTTGAGGTAAACATCTTGGCTTGGGTTAAAATAGACTGTTTACCAGGTGTTAGATTTGAAGGCTGACCCTTCTTCCATGTGTAGCGTGGGTCCTCTTCCATGGACTCTGCCACGTTGAACTACCATGTTTCTAAAACAGCCCACAGCAAACAAACCAAACATTTTTTTCGGATTTTGTGACCTCTATAGTTGGAAGGGGAGGGGGATATTCAGCTGGTTGCAGTCTATAACCTCACTGCTAGATGCCAATAAATCCTACACACTGGTCCTTTAAGTCCTTTTAAGTCTTTAATGGGAAAAATATACAAAAAATGCTTGAAAACTTGTAATGATTCTACCAATTAACATAATTAGCAGTTAATAGTAATTTTATCCATTTTCTGTTGCAACTCTTTGTTATGATGCTGCCATTTTTCACCCCTTTGTTTATGTTACTGTTTGTTCCTTTTGCTCATCTTTTTTAATGAAACCAGTAGAGTACATGGCAGCAGCAGCAGCAGCAGTGAGGTTTGGAATCAGATGGATCAGACGACACTTTCCTGTGTGACACATTTAATGCATAACATGCTTCCAGTGAGAGCTCTTGAATGGGTAGATTTTTGAAATGTGCCAGAGTGGCTCCCCACTGAGCAGTAAGCTAGGTCTTTGATGTATCGCGCTGTAATGTGGTTGTTATCCATAATCGGCTTGAATTCAGGAGGGCCACGGCTGAAAGAGAGGTACAACGGTAACATGTTCTGGTGCTACATTGAAATGTGACTGTCTTCCCATTAAAAATCCTCCACCCTTGCCCACTGCGACCAGAACTAAACACCCTGAAAAGCCTTGTCACCTAAACGCCCAAAAATATGCATTCACAAAAGATTTAGTAAAAGCTAAAATACTAATGTTTTTATAGTTTCCGACAGGATAAACTATAATATTAGTAACAGAACATTGTATATCATTTAAATCCTGTGAACCCGTGAGATGATGCTTAAATGGAGTTTCTTGATGCTTATGCAAATGTCCTGTTTCTGCACGCTTGTGATACCATAAGTTTAAACAAGAAATAATCCTGACTCTATCACATTAAGCTGTGGTTGTGAAAGGTGGGAGGCAGACAAGAGTTTGTGATACGCATCAATGTAGGGCTGGCAAGGAATATGCATGGAGATGATATTTTGCATTGCATGAATAACAATCAACAGTTGAGAGAACAAAGAAGTGTTTTGAAATATGAACCCTATTACGCACTAAAATGAGACCCTTAGTAATGGAGTTTTAATGTTGCACCGTGAAGCAGTGAATTTTCCAGAAAACAAAGATGGAAGAGACTTGGACCATAGAAATCTTACGCTCTTAGAAATATGGGTTCCAAAAGTGTTCTTCCTGAAGGTTCTACCCAGAACTATTTGCTTCTGAAGAAAGAAAGGGTTCGTCAAGGGTTGTTTTTAGAACTAGGGGTTCCATTAAGAACCCTTTTCATCTAAATAACCCTTTTTGTAAGAAAGAGTTCTTGAAAGATTGTTAAAGGCATGAGGTGTTGAAAGATGTTTTCTGAATGTAGACAATTGTAATCATTAGATAGATTGTTAAAATCTGCAAAATGCATTATGGTTTCACATAGAACCGTCGGAAGACAAGAGGGTTAGAAGAGAAAACCTTAAATATATTTTTAGATTATCCCTGGGTGGGATATAGATGAAACCCTTGGAATATAATAGGGTACTCAGTAGAACCCTTTTGAAGGAGGAAAGGTTCACAATAGGATGTAGAGAGTGGCTTCAGGGTGGAACTATTACACCATAGAAGGGTTCTCTGTAGAACTTCTCACAGCGGATTCTTCTTATACTTCTTCTAGGTATAGCCCTTTATGTTGGTTACTTGGTAAAACCCTGTGAAAGGATCCCAAGTGGAGCCTTTATGAAAAAAGAGTCACCCTATTAGGACAAGCTAAAGAACCCTGTATGGTTCTAGTGAGCACTTTTATTTCTAAGAGTGTGACACGTAATAATCCAGGAAAGTTGTTGTGGTGTTATACATCCACCAAATAATACAAGTGCTTTCCAAAAATCAAAAGCCATAATACGACTCCATGTTTGTGCTCACCCACATGGTTCAGCACATCCTAATCTATATTACCTGTAATGCTGTAATGAAGACATTTTGATGATGCCGTTAGAGCTGCTAAAACAGTCTGAGAGCCTGCCTAGTAAAAAATAAATAAAGTTAAGCACCCAGGTTGCGATTGTTGCTCTAGAGATCTACAATATTATTACCATCTAGCCTGTGCTTAGGGTTTTAATTTAGCAGTGATAATTTGCTTATGCAGGCCTCTGCTGATTAGAGTTCTTTGTTGCACCAACTGTTTTTTAATATAGTGAGAATTACCCACTGTGCTTGTTTATACCACCCGAACAGGACTGAAAATCAGCAGCGAGCCTATCTGAAATTAAAGATGGTGGAGAAACCAGACTGACAGAGAGATGGGTCTGGTGGAGACAGACAGCCAGACAGACGGAGAGAAATGGATGAGATTGTGGGCGTGGTTGGTGGGGGTTGAGTGTTTGTAAAGGAGAGTAATCAAACAGCAAAAAAGACCAAAATATAATATTGAATGCAGCTGACTCTCTGACATTAGCTAGACTATAATAGTTAGGTTTGAGAGGCCATCCTCATTGAGGCTAGCAGGAGTGAATGGAAGTGTACTAGTTATGCATCATTACAGGGGGAAGAGCTGTCCACTTCCTGCTGGGAAGAGATGCCCTCTGCTTTCACACTAAGCGGAGTAGTTCACAAAATAACAGCATACCAAGTGTCTGTCCCCCCTTCTCTTTGACGCAGGGCTCATATGAAGAGCTTGTGGAAAAGGATACGCCTCCATTTAAACTTAAAAGCAGGCATCTAATTCACAGCTTACAAGAGAGAAGTCATAATAGCACACAGCTAAAAGATGGCGGAGGAGAAAAAGGTGTCAGCAGTACATAAAAATGCACAATTACAATGGTAAAACATGCAATTTGATTTTTTTTCCCCAAATGAAAAGTGGCACATATGCAAGATTTTAAACACACAGATTGTAAAAAGAAAATTATGATGAACGCTGTAAAAAATGAATTATTTTTTTTAACTAAATGAAGTTAGTGTTTTGGCTGCCTTAAAATTTGAAGTAGACTAAATCTGAAAAGACACGTTGACATGTCTTTGTAATGATTCAAAACAAAAAAATGTTTTTTTTAATCAAGTAAACATGACATTAATTTGGTTGTACTGGAGAAAATAACTTACAGCTGCAGCTGCTTTGTTCCAACAAGACAATATGTATAATTGCGCATTATCTTACAAAAACATGGCAACAGCTCAATAAAGGCATCAACTTTTCAGACCGAGCAGGATCACGGCTGACGTTAGCTGCCACACAGTGTGACTAAAAAGTGCTAGCATTATCAGCCTGCTCTCCTTTTAGGTTAACGTCCACGTCTTTGCTGTGGTTACGTGTTGTTTTATTTTAATGGCTATATGCCATTATATTTTGACACAGCCTACATATAACCAGATTTTCATTTCCTAGATCAAAATACACCCAAACCATGCTGTTTTTACTGGCTAGTGGTGGGCAGCTGCATAATATCTTAGAGGCAACAGTCAATCAGGTTACATACATTATTCAAATATTTAATAATCACTTCAACCGACTTGTATTTCTGCTGCAGACTAGTGAAGGAAGTTTAATAATTTAGTCAAGTCATCACATGCATCCCTAGTAACAGGGTAGGGACTGAATTCAAAACTAACCTTCATCGTGGTTCACAGTGTTTTCATTATTGTCAAAACAAGCAACCATGACCTATCTGTTTTCTTCAAACTATACAAAAAAAAAACAAGTTTTACTTTTCATTAACTTGAATAAATAAAACTTGTATATTTATGTTACGTTAATAAGAGAAGACAAGTTGATTTCACTAAATTGCTGTATGTTTCTTCAGAGTGAATTTGGTTCTCTTGACTCTGTGGGAGCAGGCACAAGGTTGCCCTACGCATCATCAATCTGTATTGTGAAGAGCTCCTGAGGTTTTTTTCATCAAGGTCTTATCCACTTCAGAGGTTCAACAGATTAGCGATCCACTGGGGTGCAATGGCTTTTCAGCGCCGTGCTTTACGTCCAATTTGAAGTGTCTAAGAGCATTCTTGTCATTAGTGTTTACTCGAGACTGTTTTTTAGAGAGCCCCAGACTGAGTGTGACATTAAAGACAAATAAAACCACATCAGCCGTGTTGATCTTTTTCGAAGGCTCTGGAGAAACAGGGCCCAACATTTTATCTTGGCAGACAGCAGTTTCAGAGGTTATAGATAGGCCAGCTTGCCGACGCTATTATTTACCAATGGAGCAGAATGTCAGCCCTCCTATATACCTCTTTGCTTTTCTCTCTGTATTGTTTGCTCCCTGCCTTTGTGAAAGGGGGCACTTTATAGAGGTGAGCGGTGAGAGAAAATATTTCTATCTTGCCATCAATGGATCAATGGAGATGTGTTTACCTGTCTGGGGGCACAATGTTCACTCCATAATAATGGATATTAAACAGCTTGTTGACTGAGTGCTTTTGTCCCGGTCACTTGTCAATCCCTTTAACACTGCTGGCCAGTGGAGGGACACACACACCACCACAGTGGGGTCATGACAGACACCTCCAGCACCCAGCGTCTCTCAAACTGTAGGCCTGTTCGTGGATGCTCCTCCCTCCCCTTGCTGGACAAAAAAGGGACATGTTGGGTCAATGAGATTCTCAGTAATTAAACTGAAAGGGGTCATTTTCAGTGCAAACTGTGAGGGCCTTTAGGTTTAAATGGTAGGGCTGGAAGGCCCAGGTCTCTACACTTGGGTTGCACAATATCAGAATTTTAAACCATACCAGTATAAAACCAATACTTGGTACATAAAATAGAATAATTTTTTCCTTTCTTTTATCATGAACAACCTGCACAAAGTGCTGGTACAGAAAAAGGCATTGCACATGATCTGGTTTTGCAAAGCTGCAACTAAATTATTCTTGTTATTTCATTACTTTGCCTGGGAAAATGTAATACGAGTTGATGTTTTAACAACTGAAAATGGCACATATGCAAGATTTTAAGAACAAAAAATAAAAAAAGAAGAAGAAGAACACAACTAAATTATTTCTTTTAACTGACAAAAAACAGAATGTCTGCATGGCCTTAGAATTTGAAGCTAAAGACAAGATGAGGTAATTTCATAATAAATAAAACAAATAAAGTTTTACAGTCAAATAAACTTGATTTTCATTGGTTTGTACTTGAGAAAAGATGTTCAGTAAGCTTAAGATATTAAGTTGAACCGACAGCTCTCAAGTTATGATGAACAAAACAAACAAATTTGATTTCCTCTTACATTTTCTCAGTTTGAAAAGTCAGTTCTTCATTTCGCACAAAGAACAGATTTGTAATGCCGCAACTAACAATTATTATCATTATCAACTAATCTGTTGATCATTATCTCAATTAATCGATTAGTCATTTGGTCTATAAAATGACAGAAAATGGTCAAACATGTTGATCACGCTTTCCCAAGACCAAGATGACATCCTCAAATGTCTTGTATTGTCCATAACACAAAGATATACACTTTACTTTCATAGAGGACTAAAGAAACCAGAAAATATTCACATTTAAAAAGCTGAAATCAGAGAATTTGGATGTTCTTTTCCTCCTTTTTTCTTGTCAAAACAATTGACTATCAAAGGAGTTGGTGAATAATTTTTCAATAGTTGACAACTAATTGATTTATTTGCTAATTGTTGCAGCTCTAACTGCAAGGCAAATTTCAGAAAGGACTTTCTTTTCTTTTTGTCTTTTTTGCCTCAATACTTTCAGTATCATCAAATGTTAGTACTATATTGCTTTAAACATGTGATATTGAATAAGTATTGAAGTATAGATACTTTTGACAAGCTTTGCACACACACCCACATCGGTCGGAGTAAGCAGACTTCCTTAAGTTTCAGAAAGGAGAGACTGATCAGCACAGAATGCATATTTAAAACAATATATAATCCGCCCCGCAGTAGACAGCTCATCTCTTAAGATTAGAACTTTTGATTAATAGTGCTAAAATGGTGATCGAAGCATTAAGATTTCAGTAGCCACCAATTATACCTCACATAAACTTAACTTTACGAATGTTAAGCTGTAGGGAAAGTATTAATATGTTGCCAGAATCATGATCAATGACTGTTAGCTCAGTCAGCTAAATCCTCGACCCCCCTCCAGTTAGACAGAGCGCCGAATGAACCATCCCTTTGTTTTTAATCTTGACTCCTCGCCTCCTCCATAATCCAAACTGTTCTTCACCATGTAATAACTGTCTCTCATGTGGAGCGGACTTTCAGCTCGTACCTCAATAAAACAGAAACCCATGGTCATTTTGCGGCCACTTTGGGGAATGCAGAGTCTGGCTTTTCTAGCCCGCTGCAAAGTGGTGCGATGGGAGCAGCCGAATGAAAAGGCTGGGTTTGTTTTACATAAAGGCTGCAGCCATCAGGACTCAGCAGGACAGGCGGAGAGTGGCTCTCTGGGCCCGATAAATCATGACCTGCATTCATTCATTCAGCACATTCAGACCCAGACACACATTTCTCTCCCAGCCAGCTCTGCTGACTCCTCATTTCTGCTCCTGTTTAATATGTGATCTTATGCCAGGATTTTTAGTTTCACTGTTCAGGGGGAGAAAAAGTGAAGATGGCTGACAATAGAACTGTGAAATGTGAGTTTTTGATTCACATGAACTGAGATTTTTACTTTTATTTCAAGATCGACAAACACATTTAAAGTTATTTTTATCTGAAGTGCTCGTAAACTATTGGTGTATATTTTTCCTTTCTTTCAGGTGAATGCACGGCGCCCTTTAGGTTTAATGGAATTCATAGTAGTGAGTGACAGGATTTGAATAGGCTGGAGAAAATGGGGAGGTAAAAGGGGCATTAGGAGTAGCTAAAGAGGTGGGGGTTGGCTAAAGACTGACACCATCTTCTGCCTGTGACACAAGCACACACACACACACACACAGATATTCAATAAAGGGTCAAGGTACAATAATTTGAATACGTTTGTGGTGTGTGTGTGTGTGTGTGCTTGCGCGTGCGTGTATATGCATGTAATGTGCAAAAAACCCTTTTCACTCTTTGTTTCAATGGCTGAAAAGATCTGCAAGGCTAAAGACACAAAGCTATTTTAGCTACCGGTTACTCAGACACACAAGACATCAACGCAATTTGGCGTGACTGCTGAAAAAATAGAAAAAAAAAAAACCACTTAAAGGGATAGTTTGGATTATTTGAAGTGGGGTTGTATGAGGTACTTCTCAATAGTCAGTGTATTACCTACAATAGATGGCGGTCGCCATGCCTCCAGTTTGGAGATGCAGTAGGAGTACTGGTGTAGGAATTACTAAACAATGAACTGCTGCAAACAGGGTCAGCAACAAAAGGTATTTTAGCCACTTAACAAAAGGCCTATCTAAATAAATCCATACCATTTTAAGTGTACACTATTTTTTAGAATATTTTCACTGATTTACTTTGCCATCAGCCAGCCTTTTCTGATGGCAAACTGTAGTATTTAAGCCAAAATTACTCTCTTCAAACCAACCAAACTCCATAGACGAAATCAGTCATTTTACCTCACAAAACTTGGAAGTTGCTGGTCTACCACTGCCTCGATCATTTAAGATGTTTGTGTTATTGTGGGACTTTGGTAAATCTGAACTATCATTTTAAAACACCAAACACAATAACACAAACAACGGAAATGATTGAGGCAGCAGTAAACCAGCAATTCCTGTGATTTGTGAGGTAAAATTACTGATTTCATTATGGAGTTCTGTTGGTTTGAAGAGAGCAATATTTGGCTTATTAAAGAGCAGTTTCCTGTCAGAAAAGACTGCTTGACAGCAAAGTGAAACAATGGAACTATTCTAAATATAGCATACACTTAAACTACTATTGATTTCTTTTAGGTGAACATTTTTAAGTGGCTGAAACACCTTTTGTTGCTGATCCTGCCCACAGGAGTTGTTAAACATTGCACTTAGAAACACGACAGTCAAAGTAGTTCAAGTAACAGCTTTAGCACTCATACTTTTCTAACTCCGTACTGATGGAACATGGGTAAAGAGGTCAGGGCAGAGGTTGGTGATGGTAATTGTTTGTTGGTTTATTGCTCAGTGAGCTGTGTTTACTTCCCATACAACACTGGTTAATTATGTCCTCCGACTGAAAGCAGAGCTGATTACCACATGACAACCCACGCTCATACGTCCTCACTTGTCATTAGCATGGTGTGATGGCAGAGACCATGCGAATGCAGTCGCCTTTGTCTGACTTTGGCCAGCGATAATTGTGTCTCATGCCACAGAAGTCACCCCAGCAGCGCTTGTGGCAAATTAATGATTCCAATGAGACAAACTGAAGGAGAAATTAGAAAAATGCTGCAGGCAGTAACTCCTGACAGAAGTTACTCATATAAAGTGCTTGGAAGAAGCAAACATTTCCTTGGATGGAGCTTGTAACCACGGTTGGGTCTTAAATAAACATGTTACACTGTACGTGCAAGTGTTTAGGACTGGCAGACGTCTGGATTCCTCACACACTAAACAGACAGCAGTCTGTGATAAGCAAAGGCTCCCATTGTTATTAATTTGTTATTTCTCCTCTGTTTGGTTCCTGGCTGGATTATCGTGTTGAACACACAGTCCAAATTCCACTGTAAACATTAGCAATTAATCTTCTCACCGGCTCTCCCCCCTCAAATGACTGTTTTACATAAAGCTGATCAAATTAAGTTGTTTGCAGTGGCCAAATTCTGTTGTCACTTTGTCTGGAAATGCTACAGCGTTCATTTACTGATAGACGCTGGTGCATTTCTTTGTTACAGTAACTAACTATCATCAGGATGAGTCTTTTTTTTCTGTTCTTGCATGTCTCGTGTGCAGTCGACATTCTCAGCTGGAGCTCTGAACGAGAATGGGTGTGCACAACAGAAAACAGCCAGTGCGATTTATATTCGAGTAATCCTTTAATTGCTTCATGGCAAAATGTCTATACCATATTAAGTAATTCAATACAGCCAGTTAATGGAAAGGCAGGGAGAGATATCATGTTTTGCATAAAACCTTTAAAGCCACTGCTTCACAACGTGGTCTGCCTTTCTCATTTTGATCACACTGACATATTCACATCCGAGGTAATCCCCCAATCTATTCTGGGGCGAGGACTGACGATGATCGGACTCTCTGAGAAGGCTAGTGTGTGTTACTATACAAAGCCACTGTCACAATCACAGCATGTTTTTAAAAAATACCACTTTTGTTGTACTGGTTAGATCAACACAACAAATACAATAATTCCTTGTTGAAGCTATAATATGTAACATTTCTATATTAAAATGTCTAAAAATGCTAGATAATATTATAATACATTAATATTTTTTTGATTTGTGTACTTACATTATCCCAAAAGTTTCCAACGAAGTTCAGACCCAGAGATATCCATAATATTTTCAAGTAGGAGGTTGTCACAATTAAACACAATTTGCTTTGGCTTTTGATTTTGATTTTAAGGTCACAATTCAATTCAATTTTTCGATTTTAAACTTGTGAATAAAACTTTAATGTATTAACTCATCTAACACTACAACAATTTGGCTGATCTTTTATTACTAAATTATTAAGTTACTTGCCAACTATTTTGATAATCAATTTACTGGCTTGAGTAATTTTTAGGATAAATAAGTCCAAATTCTCTGAGCTTCTTAAATGTGAATATTTTCTGGTTTCCTTTATGAGAGTAAACTGAATATGTTTGGGTTGTTTTCACCACATTTTATAGACTACACAACTAATTAGTTTATTGAGAAAATAATCAACAGATTCATTGACAATGAAATAATCCGGACTGGTGTCAGATAGATTTTCATCTGCTATGGTGGTTGTTTAAAAGTGAAGATAACAACTCCTATTAATCCACGCTGCCTCACAAAATCATTAAAACTACGTATTTTGATGTTGTTTAAATGTGAGAGAGACATCTGTTGGCAAAGCTTACATACTGTGTGTTTAAGAGCTATGTAAACAACCAGTAACCAATGTACATCACATATTTCTAATGTTTTATGTAAGTAAAATCTGACAAATATTGTAAATAATTGTGTTGAAATCAGATAAATGCACAACTTTCCATGTTGCACTGCATCCCAGGTCATAACCTAGCATAAGATGAGTCAGGTCAGAATGCATAACTAATATGTAAATAAATGAGATCACAGTTTCACATATGATTCATCAAGTAAACACGCTGCACAATTGGGATTATTGTGACAGCACGGTATATGTGGTCATAGGTTACAGAACAATGAGAATTATATATCTTCACTATTCTTATATGTTTTGAAACATCCATCATTTGCAGGCCCCTTGTGATGGCCTGAGGGACATTTAGAACACATGAAGACATCAGGAACCCTATCGACTAATGCCTGGAGTAGTATCTTTATCTGGCAGCCATTTCTCCAAGGATGACTGACAAAAACAAAGACGGTATGGGCGGAGCGTCTTAAAAAGCATCTGACCCACATCTGCATAGCAAACCCTGTCATGTCATAATGAAAGTTTTGACAATATTCAAAGAGAACATGATGGAAAGCAGTAAACCATGAATGCTGTTTGAAGATATGTAGTGCTCTCCTGGGAGAAGGCTGTCTGAGTGGTGGACCTTTCTTTGCTGACATCATTCAGAGGGACCGGTGGGCCTGAATGTTTTGGAATCATCAGCTTTTCAAATGTATGCATGTGTGGTGCATAATGAGCTCCAATTAAAGTGTTCTGTCTTCACTTAACATAGAACGCTCAGTTTCTCTTGTTTTGTCGTGGGAGGAGGAATTGAGTGTTGTGGAACATCTATATAGTATAGAGTATAGTTAAGAATGTGTTCATGTATTTATATGATAAAGTGTTTGTATGTAGGACTCAAACTACAATAATTAAAGATTCAAGATTTAGATTACTGCCATTTTTTGTGTACTTTTACACACAAAAAACAAAGCAGTGTTAACACAAGAGATGAAAAATCTAGATCTAAAATTCCCTTTAAAAATAACAAAAAATCACTACAAATACAACTAAAACATATTAAATTCAATCATACAGATTGGGAGCATAGACCAATAAAGTGCATTTGTTTTGAATGTACTTTGAGTGTATGTTTCAGATAAAAAAGTGCATGTCTCAGAGTTAAAAAGTAAATATTTCAGAAGGAAGGGGTGGGCAGTTAGGCACTCAGGGCACCTTGAAGCTATACTCATATTTGCTGAATTTAGAAGTGATCTTTCACGCACAAGACAATGGCATGTTTGATCAAGGCTTTAAACGAAACTAAAACAGAACAGGCCAACAATCGTCACTGTGAGAGCAATGGCTTGTTGACACCATTTAACTGTTGGCACGAAAACCGTCCATTGTCAAGGCCAACAGGCGGCCATTGGCTGCACTGATCACCATGTGAAACAAGCTTAGAGCGAAGGTCCAGCCAAGCTTTCTCCTCAATGGAGCCCTCCAGTCCCTGCAGGACTCAGGGTGTCAGGGGTCGCAGCTACGGGCAACCCGTTCCAAAGCGAAGGTCAGCAGGGCTGACTTAGGTTTATACTCCAACAAAAGAGCAGGGACGCAGAGAGTGAGACTTATGGGTCAGATGGATTACTAAAGAGAGCGCCGTCCGTTTGTTGTTTGTTGTCTAATCCTCTGGGAACAGAGGACGGTCAGTGTTGCCCTCTACAGAGAAAAGAAAGTAAGTTTGCCTTGCAGCGGTGTAAGAAGTGATTCATACGGGAATCAAACCTGTCAACCTGTCTGTAGGAGTTAAGATACTCAACACAAGGCAAGGGGTTAATGGCACTTGATTTATAGTTCAGACTTGGATTGATTAACCATTGATAGCACAACTGCAACACTAGACAGAATGAACTTGATTAATCTGTATCTTTTGCTTTTGTGGTTTATATCTGTTCTACCCAGACTTTACATTAGTGTGTTTACACTAGGGTTGCACATCCACCATCTGTTTTTTTTTGGGTGGTTTTTGTCATTTTATTTAGCTATTTTAAAGGTCTGCCTTCAAAGAATGAGTGAGAGCTGCAGCTCAGTGACAGACTCAGTGAGCTAACCCAGTAGCTCAAAGAGGCCAACAACAACAGAGAGAGGCAGACGGGAAAAAAACAGCCCACAGAGCCAGAATATTTTCACATCTAACTTGGTTAATTTATTAATTTATTTGGAACAAACCAGAACTGGTGATTGCCAGAACAGTAAAAAGACACACCAGTATGTTTTTGTTGAGTTTTTTTTGTTTCTGTTGAGTTTGAATGAACTTGTACAGTTGTATTTTTCTGTTAAATTAGAAATGGAGGCATAAGGATATTTCCTTTCGTGACAAAGTGTGAGCTGATTTTGCTTATTTAATGGACTAAAAAAAGCTAAAAGAACTTGTGAAACATAGCACAGACAGACCTGCAGGAATATAACAACAAGTGTGGCAGGTTGGAACATTTTAACACATTGCACAAGCCTAGTTTATCCTCTTTCATATACTTCATGATACAGAGCAACAGTTAGTTATGTACACACAGAACTTGAGTTGCATCCAGATAAGTTCCACTAAGTTTTTCCCTTTTCTCATGAATGAATATGAGACCAATGCTGTGCCAGTGAAGTGTTTATGGTCTTTTCTTCATGGCAAGCAGAAGGTTGAAGGCGAGATGGGTTTATTATGTCTTAATATTGTTTTCACTTTGAACAATTTCCGTCAGCATCAGAAACTTGATTGGGAAACGCAAAGTCCCAAATTAAAATTGACAAGTCCTAAGTCTAGTCATAAGTCCTAATCTGTGAGTTACTTAGCTGTTAAGCTTATGTTAACTAAGCACTAGCTCTGCTGATATTAATCTCGACTTACCGCTCTTTGTGTAACTTCAAAAATTAGAGGGGGTTATGTCTCTGCATTAATGTTAATTGATTCAGGAAATTAATTGATTTGTGGCACACTTAAACAATGTAGTAATAATATAATTGAAAATATCGTTTTTAATCTTTGGGCTTGGAATAAGGTATCAAGTATTTTCCATTCAAAAGGACCAAGCCCAAGTGAAGTCATGAGTCATTGCTCTTAAAGTTCGAGTTAAGTTGCAATATTTTATTTTGTCAACATGAGTCAAAAACCAATAAAATTTGTGACTCTAGTCTGACTCAAGTCCATATCATGTGACCACGTCGGCCACCTGGTGTAGCTTCAGTATAGCTACATTTTTTACGCCTGCTGTCGCAACTACGAGCTAAGCCCTTTATGCACAAATATAATTCCCCCTTTACACCCTCTGATTATATATGCCGTGTTTCTGGACACAAAGGCAATGTGTTTCAGGAGTGCAAAAGTACAACAATTTCCCCTCATAGCAACAATAGTAAATGCTTACCCATGAGCTTTTGAATGTACTGATTTTCCTGGCTTGCACAATTTTCGTAGCTTAAAGGTAAAGATCTCAATCTGCAGTGGATGAGTAAGGACAGGGAAGGCCAAGAAGACAATGGATACAGGCCAGGGGACAGGGATCTCATATTTAGCTCGTGATTGCACTCAGGGTAGACAATAAGTAAGATTCATTAGGTCATTTTTTACTTGCGTCTGCCAAGATCTGGAATGAAATGTTAAATGTTTCATGGGCTAAGAAAAGGGCAGAATTTGTCTTTGTGTTTGCCATCAGAGAGGGAGAGATGGAGAGGAGGGAAAAGCGAGAGAAGAGAGGGAATATGATAGACAGAAAGATATAAAACAATGAAAATAAGGAAGGATGGGGTGAGACAGAATGTGAGGGGAATACTGCGAGAAGGAAGTCTGGGAAGGAAAGGAGGACAAAAAAGAAGGGATGGAGGAGTGAGGAGGGAGAGTAAGTGGGAGCAAGGAAAGGAGGGAGCATGTATGGCTGGGTGTTTTGGGCTGTCTGATGGATGAGGGTGTAGTGGGGTTGGTGGGGGCGGTGTCTCCTGAATGATGATGGCCTAATATCATCATCCCCCTGTCAGGCCTAATAGGCTTTCCTTGGTAGAAATCACTCACACAGAGCCGCCATAATGCCCAGGCCCCTGACAGCATCATCCATCCACTCAAGCCAAGCGAACGTCTCCAAACTAATAAGGAAATATATGGTTCAAGGAGATCTGAAAAATTAAACAGGTAGCTTATGAACAATTTGTTTCACAGGGATGTTTATTATATTTATCGAATGTTGCAGCGGTTGAGGTGTCTCTCTCGATTCGGCTTCATGTGTGAGACATTGGCCCGGAGCATGATATGCTGACAAGGCAGGTCTGCAAAGTATGGAATAAACACCTCCTCTACCTCAGGGTTGGCCTTGTCCTGTAGTGTTGCCTGGCCTTACTTTTGTCACTCCTAAGCACGACAGAACAGCTCCTTCATCTCAGTATAGCTATATTTTTCCACCGTTGTTGAATTACCAATATGCGCAAGCAGAGAGGGTCATTATCAGTTGGAATAAAAATACTTTTTTGAATCCTTAATCCCCTGATCTAACAGTCCATTGTTCCCATCTTCTAAAATATTCTAATTTTAGCAGCAGAGCTTTGGAGGAGTCACCCATTCTTGTTTTCCTCGCAGCGAGCCTATCTGCAGTACACCTGTCATTGCTTTCCCTCATGCAATGGCTGATCACAGCACACTTTAAACATGGTTACTCTCCTCTTATCTCTTCCCATACCCTACCGATCCTGCTATCTCCAATCACCGCTTTAATCATGTGACACCTTCTCAGCACCCCCCACCTCCCTACCTCCCCCCTCCTCCTCCTCCTGCATCCACAAGAGAAAACTGCCGCCATCAATAACGACGAGAACTTTTTCAAAGTCTGCTCTTAAAAGCCCCTGTCCCATCAAAATGGTCAGATTTCATTATCGATTGTGTGCTATGAAAAAGAGACTCTCTCATGCATTAGGCAATCATTGTTTTGGCTTCACTTTGAGAAGCTATACATACATCCCTAACACAGCGATAATGCATTTACATCACAAGTCCTCCACTGTCTTTCTTATGCATATAAACTAATTACTTGAATACTCTTCACTCTTTCTGACAGTCAATATTTGAAGTTGGAGGGGGATGGAGTGGACCTTGTACACAGTCACAAACATACATATATTCTTTGAGTTATACTTTGCATATAAAGACACTCTGCAGCGCTACCACTAACTCAAAGGGTGGATTCATCAGAGATTTTGTGAACAAGGGTATCTTGATTCTTTGATACTGTAATTCTTGTTTTTATTATCTCATTTTTGGAAATCTGGTGCTGCGTGTTGTTTTTGTAGTCAAACATGGCAACCAGGGGTGGATAGTTACGACTTACAAGAAATGCACAAGTAAAAAAAGTTTTTTTAAGGAAGAAACAAGACTGCTCTGGCCTCACTGTAGGTTCATTAAAGAACAGTGGTCCTTTAGACGATCAGCAGTGCACATGGCATCTTTCACAGTCAGATCAGCTGGATGCATCGCCATGGACCACCCTAGGAGGAGTGGAGGAGAGCAGGGATAAGAGTCATGCTAACCCAGCGAGGACTTCAGGCTGCTGCTGGCTAATGTTCAGCCAAGAAAAAGAAATGAATGAAATGGGATGATGAGGCAAAACCCAGAAGAAGAGACATCCGGCCACACTTTTTATACCAGAAATGTAAAAAACACAACTGAGATTTCGAAACTCCTTCTAACCTCCAAAAGTAGATTAAAGTCAGTTGCATATACTGTAGGTGAAAATGTAGTCAGTTAGCTAAAGTCAGCTTTGTTAAATTTTCATGTGTAATGTATTAACACATAATATGTAAATTATCTCGCTAGAGGTTTCTCTCACATTAAAACAATAACAAAATACCCAGTTTGGTGACA
Source organism: Lutjanus erythropterus (assembly GCF_056507025.1). NCBI lineage: Eukaryota > Metazoa > Chordata > Actinopteri > Lutjaniformes > Lutjanidae > Lutjanus > Lutjanus erythropterus. Next base: position 17,425,856 of record NC_139334.1, read on the forward strand.
TTATGAAGTACCGTGGGAGCATGAGGTCACTTTTAAAAAAACAGCAAATCTATCTGATTTGACTCAGGCTGAAATCATGTTCATGGACGAGGTAATAGTAAAGTTTCATTCGCTTTTTATTCTGTCCCTCACTCTCTGAAGTATCCAATGTAGCCCATGTTTTCCCCAAAGTTATAGCAACAAGCTAGCAATGGCTGGCAGGAAATACACATTGAATAAATTCTGCATTTCTTTGGGCTTGAACATTATTTGAAACATTTAAGATAATGGAAGTACACAACTCAACAAAATACTTTTACTTGAGTGGGTTTCTCAGATGGTAATTTCCACTTACTAGAGTCATTTTTTGTGAGTAATTATACTTTTATTGGGTATATATTTTCTGTACTCTATCCAGCACTAATGACTACTGAGCCTCCTACAAAGATATGGCCATAGATTCATTAATAGCCAGCACCCTGCTCTTTGGTTAACATCTTATTTCAAATGCTCCTCTGTGTATTCAGCTGCATCTCAGTTGTGGTCAGCTGTACTGCTGACATACACTCATCTGCAGCCATATCATCATTGTGCACGTGCCATACAGTCCACCCTCTGTACGCCCCTCTCCAGTTGTAGGTTGAACCTGCAGCATGAAGGGTGTGTGTTAATAAGAGAGAGCTTGGTGAGGTGCGTTGTGGGGCCATTGTGGTCTCCACGCTCGCTGGTTTTCTTTGTGCTATGAAAGCCCGGTGATACAGTAACAGCCAGAGGCAGAAAGGAGCTGTCTGTCGTCGAGACGGCTGGTAACACTTGTTTCACCCACCCTTTCCAGGGGGCCGTGGAGAATAGAGGAGAGGCAGCTGGTAGGCTTAACAGGAAATGCAATGGTAACAGTGTCAACAGCTGCCCCCATGGCCACGCAAGCCAAACGGCCGGCAACAACAGGCCATATGAAAGCTTACGTGTTTGGATAGCTGGGGGGATTTGGTTCGTACTGTATCTCTGTGTAATGCTGCGATGTCAAATGAGCGCCTTTGTGTGTTGTCTCATTAGAGCTTTATAGTCTGAGCTTAGTCATTTCACAGGTGATGACAACATGCACGCCGGTGAATGTTGAGTAAACAAGACAAAAACAACAGCTGAAGGGGAGCAGACCTCTGGTTAAGTGAGAGGAACCGCTGCATTGTTAGCTTTATAAACACAAGATTATCAGTTCACTTCATTGTTTACTCACGCACATCGTAAAAATAAACTTTTTTTATAACCCAAAATTTAAAGGCATCTTTTTGAAGTTGACTGAATTTAAAAGTTGAGGTAATTTTGTCATGATTTAAAACAAATAAACTTTAGTATTCAGATAATCAAATCAATTCAGTTGTACTTTAGAGATGTTAAATAAGCTGAACTCTCATCAGTCACAGTGACGACCAAACAAATTTGATTTCTTTACAGTTTCACAGTTTAAAAGACAGCAAGTTTTTGTCATATAACAATATGACATAACTATAAAAAAGGAAGGTCTCAGCAGAGTTTTAACTGTCAAACAATGCATGCCTGTTGGGTAAGTAAATCTGGCATCTGATTTGCCCGACCAGGACGGTGGTAAAAAAGAATTCAACCATTATGATAATCAATTGCTTGTTAAAGTAATTTTTTCATGCAGAATGGCAAAAAAATGTTGTTTTCAGCTTCTCAAGTATGGCGATTTCCTGCCTTTTTTCATTTATTATTCTATTAAACTGTGTATCTTTGGGTTTTAGACCAAGAAAACAAGACATTTAAACATATCAGCAGTTCTGCAGCTCAGCAGCATGACAACTCGTTTTAGTTGATGTAGTCATTTAATAATTGCTAGTAAATACAATTTGAACAGGGCCAAGTACAAATCGACCTCAAAATATTCATGTTGAACCTAGATTTATTTAAAAACTAAAGAGTTTGTGTTGAGCTCAAAACTCAAAAATCTATTGCAGTAAGTTGCCTTCATATTTGGGATGGTCAGCTTTTTTTTTTTTTTTTTTTGCAGTGTACTAGAAATTTTAAGTTTCATTATCTTGAATGATTACAACATATATTTATGTTAATGAGGAGAGATTAGTCATTTTCAATAAATTCCTGTATGATTATTTTACAGTACAAGCCTAGAGCAATCTCCTATTTTTATTTTGCATTTGATAATTTTGAGATACTGTAAAAATGAAGTGAATGTTGAAGAATAGGTCATGAGTTGTATTTGCATAACTCCTGCTGCTGCACAGTTTGTGTAAAGTGAAGATAAGGGCAGGAAAATTCCCATTACCCGTGGCTGTTACAGTGACCTCAAACTCAGGTCAAGATGACCCCCCGAGGAGTCAATAAATCACGATGTCACCTCTGCTGCCCAATCCCCTCTTGCTATCACTAACTTTGAGTGTCCTTAGCATTCTTTCACTTCCCCTGCTCCTTGCTTGACCCCCCCGTCCAAACAAACCGCCTGTCAGCACCACAGCGACAGGTACGACAGCTCCAGCTCAACGTGAGGAGTGATCCCCCCTCCCGCCCCCCGAAAAGTAACACTCTCTCCCTGTCCTCGACTTTCTGTCTCCAGCGCTCTGTCTCTCCTCCTCTATCTCTCCGGGAACAACTCAGGCCTCACTTTTGATGCCTTTCCCTTCCTCTAAATCATAGTTGAGCTGTGAAAATATGTAATTATCACATGTGCGCTAAGCTATTTGAAGATGGAATTTGTTTTTAGTCTATGTCCAAATTCCATGTGAGAGTTTTCAAATAAGGAACGTGTATAAATTTCAGTCTACAATATCAGAGTCTTTATTTAAGTCTTAGTTACATCCAATTTGCCAGGAGCTTTAATTCACCCTCATAGGATCATTGTTGGACATACATCTTTGAATCTTGTGGTATTATCTACCATTTGCTAACTTTAATACCTTGCCTGGATCGCTCTGCATTAGAGCTTATTCTGCGTCTGACTTGAAGATTTGGAGCTCCTTTTATGTACAATTCATTATTTTAATATGAACGACTCATTGGGGTCATCTCTGAATGAATGCAGCCATCAGTTTACATTCTTAGTCATCATTAGACGAATAAATATCAATGAGATTACCTCATAAGCCTTGGGAAGTTCCCCTCAGCGACCCCAGCCGCTACCAGACATGCAGGGAGTATTAAAGGGCTATTTCAGTTAGCATGTAAAATCTTCCTCCATTTTTGAGCCTGGCTGAATTATCCAAGATCTTTTTCATGTTGGAATAGAGACCAAGGCGCTTTTTCTCGTTTGGAGCGAAACATGGCTCTGATAATAGCAAAGAGGAAGGCTAACAGACAGTGGAATCTGCTTTCAATGACCTTAAATACCTTATCTGCACCTTTGAAGCCAGGGCGAGGTGATTGGCAGGTCAATTTGTGATAGTATCGGTCGATGTACTTGGCGCTCTTAATGCTCTTTGCTGCAGATAAGTCTGCTTAATATGAAAACTGTCATAATTCATCCGCCTTTTTCAGCAATATACATTTTCCCGTGGAATCATCAATCCAGTCACCTGTCAGAAAAGACGTGTCAGGATTCCCATTCCGTCGCCCGCCCTTGTGTGATTTCACTTTATGGAGCTTATCCTGCACTATGAAGCAGTTAGGATTATTCCTCTGCTATGTTGAATCAAAGTTAGTTTTCCCCTCCCTTAACACTGCGTGGAACAGAGATAGGGAGAAGCGAGCCCACGCAGTGTGGATGTTTTCACTGTGTCCGCTCTTTGTCCAGTCCCTTGTCAAACCCATCACAGCCCCATCCCCTCTCAGCCGGTAGTTTCCTGTGTAAATTAACAGACTCGGCGGTGAAGTAGATTCCAATTTTGAAGCAAAGTAGAGTGTGCAAATTAGCCATGTTTTTTAATTAAGCCCAGCGCGCAGTGCGAAGGCAGTAGGGCCCATTGTTCCGGATGGGCCAGGTGCAAATTTATTCTCTGAGGAAGCACCACGATGTCCGTCCTCCAGCCGAGTCCCATCCTCGGCCTAATCAGTCCCCAGCTTGAAAAATGTCCACGTTTTGGCACCCTCGTGCTGAGAGACACTGCTGAGAGTGGTCAGACATTATTCATTATTTGAGGGCCTCATTTATAACATTTCCATTAAAAGTTGCCACCATGCAGACAGGCTCGACATTTGATTTTGGTAATTATAGATGCTGGACAAATTTATCAGTCAGTCTTTTCAAGTCAATTGCCTTTCTGGGTGTTTCTCTGTGGAGGTCCTTTAGGTATGGCGTCTTTTCAGGGGACCTCTGTCCTGCCAGGTTCTGTCAGTCCCCTCAGATATGCCATCCTAGGATGCTGTCAGGGTCTCACAGCGGGGTGGTATGCTGGAATTGTACACATCTGCCATTTTTTCTGTGTATAAGCATTTTCTTTAATCAATCATTGGTAACATGAATGATCGACAAGACATTTAATAATAATTAAAAAAAACATTTTGCTCATTCTTTGACAGCCTATGAAACATATTAAGACGTAGAGGCCTCTTTATTCAATAGTAGATTCATAAAATCTTATGTGATCACTCAAATTCTCATCCCTAAGCCCAAAATGGCATCCTCAGATGTCTTGTGTTGTGTCTTGTGGACTGTCTTGAGGACTAAAAGAACACAGAAAATATTTATATTTGAGAAGCTGGTATCAGATAATTGTTTCTTTAAAAAATGACTTAAAATGATTAATCAAACAGATTAATTCAGTACTTGACAACTAATCATTGCAGCTCTATCTCCTTCATAGACAAGTTGAAAAAATTATATGTAGTCTAAAATTTTACAAAATTAATCAACCTCTCATCCCTAGTATGAATATACTGGCAGTGAAGGTGATGATTAAAATGACTTCATCAATTAGTTGATCATAAAATAAGTAAATGCAAACTATTTTTTGATTCAGTTGTTATCTAAGCAAAGAGAAAAAATGTCAAACATTTCCTCGTTTCAACACCTCAAATGAGAAGATTTGCAGGTTTTCTTTGTCATATATCAATCTAAATTGAATCTCTTTAGGTGTCTTTTTGTTCAGCTAAACATTTGAAGATGTCATCTTGGGCTCTGGAAATTGCTTACATTTCTAACTGAATGGATTAATTGATGAAAATAGTGGTTGTTGCCCTAATTATTTGCAAAATGTATTTGTTTTGTCCATTAGAAACAAAAGTCCTCACTGTGAACAATTACTGATTTAATTTATGATTTAAGTTCAACCTAGACAATATTTTAGTTAAAATGAGCAAAGAAATTCTACATGCAGTTCTGGAGTGGGTGGGACCTTAAACATGAAAAAGGCAGATCCTCTTTTGGGTGACAATTGCGTCTTCTCTTTGGGTTGCACACGTTGCTCTGTGGGGGCTTGAATCAGACAGAGAATAGCCACAGATAATGAGCTGTCTTTAATCATGGGAGACAGTACTTTGAGATGCTTTGCATCGCATTTGCAGAGAAGAGAGGGAGGGGGGGGGGTCTAATTACTGTACTGCACGAAAATCACACAGCTTCCTGTCCATGGGAACTGATGCTGAGTCCTAACCAACCTTGACAGGAAGTGACAACAAAGACCGTCTCTGTTCTGAACACTGGAAAACAAAGAAAAGTAAAAGACAACAAAACTGAAGACATTCATGATTGGAGGGTGTAGATTAATGATTCGTTTTCTATTTTAGAGTAGAGGCACAGTGATTCTCATTTGAGCTTTTCTTTGGAAATACAGATAAGTATGCTCATAAGAAATACTGCTTATGTTTGACAGCGTATACCTTATACTTTATTGATGTTTTAAAAATGCAATTCTTGACAGCCTTGTGTGGACATTTCCAATGCATATCAGCGATACGCCCCTTCCTGCTGACAGAATGAAGATGAAACAGTGCACATCAAAATAGAAAAGCATCAGAACGTGAGCTGAAGTTGACTTTGACTCAAACCAGGTTCTGACTGAAATTGGCAGGAGAAGATTCTTGTCAAAAATGCTCAAACACGGCAAAGAAACAGTTGAAGACATTTCTGGATTGGTGACATAAAAACAAAGCACCCGTCCTGTTACTCCCTCAGTGTCTCAAACACTAATTGCAAATGACACCTTAAGATGTTTGAAAAAATGAAATATGACTCATATCGGTCCTGTGAGGTTTCTAAACTCGGTCAGTTCATGAAATCCAAATTTTGAACAGGCAACACTGATATACATATTTGTAAAATTCTTGTTGCACTTTATTTTTACAGTACATTAATAAGACATAACAAACTCTGCTTTCTATTAAATTAGACAAAAACTAGAAATAATATGTTCTTTATTAGACAGTATTAAACCCTTTATTAGCCCATTTTTTAGAGGCAGTTGAAATGAAAATTTATAAAATAAAGGATATTGTTTTCTACTGTTAGACCGTTATTAGACACATTACAACAGAACTGTACTGTAAACTAAAGTAAAATCACATATCTGCTACTTGATACACACCTGCATTGGCTGGTCTGATACATTTGGTAGAGTAGAGAAGACCGATGCCTACTGCTTTGATCAAATCACATTATCTGCCTACAGTTTTACAGTAATTCCAGACAAAATATTCTACCTCCATAATTTAGCCTTTTACTTGGTAGTTGTGGTTCACATATTTTTATTAAATGGGCAAGTAGCAGGGATACGATTTTACATTAGTTTACAGTACTGTTCAATGTCCCAAATTACCATCTAAGATAGTTTAATAAGGGGCAAAAAATTCACTTTAGTTTACAGTACAGTTCTGTTGTAATGTGTCCCTATTTACCATTCAAGAAAGTCTAATAAGGGTCTAACGAAGGGAAAAATAGACTTTAGCTTACAGTACAGGTTGGTTCTAATTTCCTCCTTATAAAGTATAACAAGGGTTTAACAGTACAAAAAATACACATTGGTTTACTGTGCAGTTGTGTTGTAATTACCCTCTAATTAAGTCTACTTACGGTCTAACAGTGGGGAAAAGATGCACTTTACAGTACAGTTATGTCATAATGTGTCCCAGATTAACCACTAATAAAGTCTAATAAAGGATCTAAAAATTACCTATAGACAACATATTTTGTTTAATTTGATGCATGGTTTGTTATGTCTGGTGTACTGTAACATAAAGTGGGACCAACAGTCTTGTTGTTAAAATCCACCTTTCTTCTTCCTGTACAGTACATTCCATTAAACTAAAATAGCTGCCCGAGATAAGTCCTCCAATCCCGCCACTATTTCATCCTTGTCCATATCCATAAGCAGCAAAAAAAGATTTGTCCCATAACCCTGTGTGATCATTTGCATCTAAAACGATATTCGACATTTGTTATTCCATCAATCAATACCATCTCTCCCATTCTCTGTGTGCATAATCTCAGAGCCCGCATGCAAAACGCTTAACAATAACATGTATGTTATACAAGAAGCCATATATCATCCCTGGACGCATTTACATCCTGTTAACAATTTCTCAGGGCAGATTAGAGGGCGCTGAGACAGCAGCCCAGATCCCATGAGAGGTGGGCTTTGGGAGCTGATAAGGCCAGCCATAGGAAGGCAGGATTAATACATATGACCAGGACACATGGAGGCCCTCTGATTATTCCGGCAGAAAAACGGCCCTATCCCATCGGCCCCCGCGTGATTAAATACAGCCCGAGTGCGGACAGGGAGGCAAAAGGGATGGGGAGATAACCGATTTTATTTATGCAAGCCGGTTAGCCTGGCAGATCACGTCTGAGGATTGTTCACGCTACAGGGGTGAGGGATCGCACCAGGGGAGCTCACCCCTGATCACACACAGGGCTGCTTTAGCTGTCACTTTTTTCCACCTTGCCTTCTTCCCTCTGTAGAATATAGATCAAGCGTTCCCAAAATATTTCATGGCAAGGATTTCCAAATAGAAAAGTGCCATACCACACCTCCATTTGATTAAGATTTATTTTTATGCTGCTCATGAAGCAATTTTGGAGTTTTGTTTTTTTTTGCCCATTAAGTATCATTTAAGTGGAGAATTAATATTAGAATATTATGGTCAAACTTATGATATTTGTCATATTATTTTGTCTTATATAGCAGAAAACCCGCTGAGGCTATATTATCCCACTTTGTTTTGGTTTGATTTGATTACAACCTTTGTCAAATCCTAACAAACTATGAAAATATAAAGTCACACCCAGGTTGTAAAGTTTAGGAGCAGCTCAACTTAAGTGGAAAAACTCCTAAAAATGTATTTAGTATGTACTTTAGGGCTGCAACTAATGATTATTTTCAATCTGTCAATCTTTTTCTTGATTGATAGATGAGTTGTTTAGTCCAAAAATGTTACAGGAACAAACTCAAATTTGCTTAATGATGCTGATGGTATTGTCATCTCATAGGGGGACCACTGTAATGTTCAAATACTGCAAGAAGTTATTTTTATCATCCTTAACAAAAACAAGGAAACAGCAGTTTCAATAGAGTTTTATATACATTAGTTAGCTGTGTGTTGCACACAACTCAGCAACTCTTCTGACACTTTGAATTGCTAATTAATACCCCTGATGAAAATGGCTTGCTGAGCGTTGTTGGGTTTTTGTGCTTGTTTCAGAGTATGTGGTAAAAACTCTGGTTTCCAAACTTTAGCCGGTCAAACATTTCATTTGATAACTTGCTAATCCTCTCTGTTGCTGCTGTTTGCTGATAGAGAAATAATGCTGAACATGCTGTTCTTTCCTGGATATAAAATATCAGTGAATTGCAATTAGCAGTCCTTCAGAAATACTTACATTTATTGAAATGGATTTATTTTTTATTTCAGTTGTTTTAAATTAAAGCAAAGTTTAAATTGGTATGAAACAACTAGAAAAAAAAGAATTAAGTGACATAATTTTGTGGGCTTGATTATAATATATTTCTGACATGTCTCTGGGTTGGAGGGAAATGGTCCCTGTTTCTGCAGTTTGAGACTCCTCCCCTAAACACACAATATGTAAATTCTGACATTAGGTGTCTCTCTCACATTAAAACAATAACAAAAGATGTAGTTTGATGCCGTGAGGTAATATTGAAGCTTTATTCGTGTTATGTTAGTCTCGTGTGCTGATTTCCTTCCTCATTCTCTGATGTATCCCTCAGAAGTTGTAGCAACTAGCAATGTCTAGCTTGAAACTCACCTTTATCTTGAATAAATTGCAGACTTGTCTGTGGTTGACCTTTGTTGGAAACATTTTAGATAGTATAAATACACAACTCAACAAAATATATAACACAGGTCTAGCATTTTTAAACAATTCAATTCTTTATTGACAGCATGTCTTTCAACCATTTCTTATTATTAGTTTTATACTGATTAAAACTAATTCACTTTCTGGTGTTTACAGGGACAGTGATCCAGTGTTTTGTTGCTGTAATTGAGTAAGCTGATGATCTTATTTGCCTTATTTCACCATGATGAGCTGTTGGAATAAATTGTTTAAAGGGTGGGGGAGCTAAACGATGCAGTATCTAATAAAATAAACAAACACTGGTCATAAACAAAATGTTCTCAAGATCAGTAAGTCTATTTTTCAGTGATATTACAGTGGTAATATTTTGTCTTATTATAGCCCATAAAAAACCCTCTGAGGTTATTGGACCCCACTTTGTTTTGGTCGATTATCACATTTGTCATACTCAAACAAATTATGGAAATACAAGGAGGACACACCCAGGTTGTGAGGTTTAGAAGCAGTTAAACATGAGAGGAGAAACTCCTCTCCAAACTTATCTAACACGCTCATACACAAATTGTTTTCCCATATTAAGAATTATTCAGGCTACACCCTTGACAAGAACTTCAGCAAGTTTTAGCAGTAATTGTAGTTCACATTAGATTCTATACACAGGACTTTGTGGGAGCGGGGATTACCTAATTAACTTCTTCAAAAACATGTACTCATTATAGATTGAATTCCTTTTGGTAGTTAGAGGGTGCTTAATTAATTAATTGTGTTAATGACCCATTAATGGTGGTGCACAAGAAATTCTAATGAGCCACCTTAATTAAATATTATCTCACTGTTTAATCAATGCGTTTAATTATTCACATGATATTTTCCGTGGAATCAATTTGGTCCTGGGTCGCAGGAGCAAAATGCTGATTGTGTGCTCCCTCACTGATTCATCACTGAATTGGTCATTCAGTTCAAAATCCTCTTTTAATCACAGGGAATATAAGCCATTTGGCTCAGATCCATACATTTTTGTGTAAGAGAGTAATTCTGATCATTTTGATATCAATTTTAATTGGCCTCAGGTCACGTTTTACATCTGTTTGAGAGACGTGTTTTAATTAGAGATATGAGATGTTGCAATTACATCGCCATGGTCGCAGTGTGTTCCTAGCCATTAGGGAAGATAAATGGTAGGATTCTGTATATTTTCATATATTAATGGACAATCTACCTGTAATTTTCTCAGTGTACAGCATGCAGTGTGTATGTCAATGACAGCAAAAATGACTTTTTGTATTTCTCACAGACTTCAGCACAGTGTGATCCCACGATATAAAATCTCTATGCTCCTTATAGTACAGCAAAACTAACTATTATTTCATTATCAATTAATGTCAGTCATTTTCTTGTGTTGTTTGGAGTATAAACTGTCAGAAAATGATGAAAAATGTTGATAACAGCTCAAGGTGACATCCTCAAATGTCTTATTTTGTCCACAACCCAAAGATATTCAGGTTACTGTCAGAGGGGACAAAAGGAACCACAAAATATTCACTTTTGGAAAGCTGAAATCAGACAGTTTGGAGACTTTTTCTTCAATTTTTTTTTTATCAATTATCAAAATAGTTGGTGATTAACATAATAGTTGACAAGTAATCAATTAACTGAGTATTTGTCTAATCTAGTGGTTCCTAAACATGCGCCCTCCACCACATAAATCATTATTATCAGTCATTAATAACAACTGGGGAAGCAACTGACTAAAAGTTGCATTTTAGCAAAATAAATGTTAGCATGACAACACTGGCAAACAATTATTTGTTTATTTTTCCTACATAAATCATATTCATGCAACTTTTTGTCACTCTGTTTTTCTCCTCTGGTCATCCACGCCCCCCTGCGTGGCTTTACACCTCCCTATGGGGGTCTGCCCCCCAGGTTGAGAACCACTGCTCTAATTGACGTAAAGGACTAAAGAAACAACAACATGGGAAAATTAGAAAATGTGGATTTTTTTCTTTAAAAAAAAAAGACTCAAAACAATTAATAGATTATCAAAATAGTTGATGATTAATTCAGTAGTTCCAACTAATTGATTAATTGAACCAAAGATTTTCAGTTTTCTGTCACGGAGGATGAAAGAAAGCAGAAAATATTAACATTTGAGAAGCTGAGATGAGAGAATGTGGACATTTTCTTTGTAACAAAAAGAAGACTCAAAATTATTAGTCTGTTATTTAAAAAATTGCAGATTAATTTAACAGTTGACAACAAACTGACTAATTGTTGCGGCTCTCAGCTTCTCTTACGGAGAAATTACATGTGGTCTCCTAGATACATCTGCATGCGTTTTCACAACAATGTGTCATTTTTAGGTGGAAACACATCTGTGAAAGGGAATGAATGTTCTCTAAAAAGGGATTCATTGCCATGTCATCACCGAGTTTCTCTCCATCTCGAGTCCGTGAACCTCTGCTCTTCCTCCCTCCTCCCCCTGCTGCTTCTCCAAAGCAAACTGGAAGACCTCAGTCATCATCCTCGTTTTAGCTCAAATTTGGTGGGATCAAAGGTGGCCAGCTGGGCGTGGGCGGGGAGCAGATGGTTGCATGCTCAGGGGGACCAGGCAAAGGCCCTTCAGGTTTTAACACCTCCTCTCCCCTGGGTGCCCGGGTGGGGGGGATCCGGCTCGGGGAACCTACCTGAGCTCAGTGGCATGACCAGCAGGCTTCCACTGCACCACCCCCTGCTTCGCTCACATATGGCGCCAGCCATGGGGGCCTTGAGCTGGGGTTCTGACCTGAGGAAAATAAACTGTGGAAGGGCAGGGGAAGGTAAGCCTCAGTCATTAGGATGAGTGCACAAGAATGAATCCATCCGTTAACAAACCAAGAATGAACTTTGAGGGAGTTATGGATTAGACTGTGACATGTGGTACTTAAAAGTTCTATTGTAAGGCCTAATTTAAATAAAACAAAAGATGTGACTAAGGTGGGTCACACTTTATTTTATATAAAAATTATAGTTTGTATCAAATCACAAAAAAACTAGAAAAGTTCTTTGTTAGACTAGACCTTTTATTAGGGCCTTTTTAGACCTTTTATGATTTTTACATCTTACTAGTAGACTTTGAAATAAAGTTTGATGTGTGAAATTTTCTAAAATAATTTGAAAGGGATTAGATGACCCTTTTTTCTGTAAATTTCAGTAGTTTTTACCTCTTTACCTCTGGTAACCCGCTGTTGTGGAGTCTCTACGGGCTGGGCAGTGGCTGGTTACAGAGACTGCAGGTGCTCGGGCAGATTAATCCCTTGCCAAATCAGCTCCGCCTCAGCAATCTCAAAGTTCCAGGAAAGCAGCCTGCTGGGAACGTGAAGTGGTACTTGTGGTCTGGGATTATGACTTTCAGACTTGTTGGCCTTGAGAACACAAATGTAGCCTCTTGAATTGAATTTGCAGAGGGAATAAGTTTTGTGGAGTGGGTGGGGGGGGGGTTGGATTCATCCACCCACCAATGTTTTTTTGGGGATAACTATTTTTCCATAAATCCATCTTAAGTAGTCACATTCTCCCTGTGGCTAATAGGATCATGATGGGAATAATCTTTACAAATCTGACAGAAAAAAAAAGAATGTCCTGGCCTTCAACTTCTTCCTCTCGGTAAATGAACAATTTCAAGAGTCTTTCCTGTGGGACTGAGGGGGGTGGGGGGGACTTACATTGGCAATGAGACAAAAAAAGTAAGAGAAAAACAACATAATTTTCTCAGGAGAGGGTTTGGCTACTATTACTGAACCTATAAGACATACTGGCACTATTTATATATATGTGAACGATCAGTATGCAAAAAAACAATAAGTAAAAGAAAAATACTTATAAATAAATATAAATTACTTTAGACGTAGTTTCCTGACTAACTATGAATACAGTTATGTTTTGTTGAATCTCATAGATTGAAATTAGTCGTAAGAAAAATACAAACGACCTCTAGCTGTCTGCTGAAGACTCCTTTTAAAATAGAATTGGCATCCTGTTCATAGTGGATTGAAATTGAAATGGTGCCCGATCAGACATTTGCTCCCTATTCTCACCTTGTCACTCACACCCGAGTCTACATAGCCCCACAATAGCCCTGGATGCTGACAATATGACCAAGCAAACCTCTTATTGTCATATCAAACTCTGACAGGGCCGGGATACGGAGCTGCTCTGTATTTACCCACCTGCTCCAACGTACAAACACGTATGATTTTTAGTCTTCACAACTTCCAACAACAAAAATGACAACAGAGAGAAATCTCCAATATATTGCTCATGTTTATCCCTTTCCCCTCACATGTGGACCCTCTTAAAACTGAAGCAGTGATGTTATCGCTATCATTATATGTCCATCTATTTTTCTTGAAACATGAAACAAATGTAGATGCAAATGTACTTTTCAGGAAACTCAGTCTTGCTAGAATTCAAACTATCAGTCAAATAATGAATCAACAGAAAATTATTTATCTGAAACATTTTAAGCAAAGTGCTAAATATTCTCTAGTTACAGCTTCTCAGTTGTGATTATCTGCTGCTTTTTCTCTACAGTGAGCAGTTATTTTTGCAATCAATTGATCTGATGGGTTTTTTCTTTCTTAAATATTCACTTAGTCCATCAGTTGTCTAAAAATTATGATAACAATGCTGATCATGATTTCTCAGAGCATAATGTGACTTGTTTAAATGTTTTTATGTCCAACCAGCAGTCTAAAATCCAAAGATATTCAGCTTGGAAAGATATAAAACAAACAAAAGCAGCAAATCTAATAATTTTGCTTGAAAAATGTCCAACAGATTAATAGATTATCAGAGTACCTGCCGATTAATCAAATAATTCTTGCAGCTCGTTTTAATTACCTTTTTGAATACCTATTAGTTTTGGACTCTTGTTTTGGCTAAATAAGAAAATTATATTACAACTGTATTCTCTGTGACACAGCTGTTTCTCTCACATTAGAGCCTAAATGATGAATGCTTACTACATTAAATACTGTACATACTGCTGTTATGGGTGATTAGTTGACTAAACATGTATATGTAGCTACCTTTGTTAGTCAGCACCAGAAGTACTAGTTGGTTAAACTATTCATTATTATTTTATTCATGTTCAACGCTGGTTATCTGTTTCATTTAAGATATTACGCAGCCACTAGGGAACATCCTTAATATATATGATGTAACAGAGCTATTAATGACTAAAAGATAAATAAAGGATATCCGTCAGTATTCATCCGGCTGGTGCTCCTAATGTTTACAGTGAAGGTATTGGCTGTGTTGTAACTGAGATCCACAACTTCAGCAAGAGCTTCATGCTGCTGGCCCTATTGCATGCTGGGACAAAGGTGCCATCCAGGACCCATCTATCTTATAGCATCTCAATGAAAGGAAGGGGTTGATTTAGCTAGCATGTGTGTTTTCTCTCTGTGCCTTTTGTTTGTGTGCTTGTGTGCGTGTGCGCACCTGTGCATGTGTATATCTGTGAGTGACCCATTGTGGCCAGACACCTGCCCACAGGCTCCTTGTCTGACTGATGAATCAGTGTCTTCAAGGTGTCTTTGAAGAAGTCTATTGTATGCCTTTGTTCTACAGTCTTAAGCATCCTGTCCTGCGTCTCCCACTGCACACTAAAGAGAAAATAAATCCACTGCTGACACCGCCACAATGAATGGCCCGGGCCACCGTCCCATCAGCCATCTCTTGCACCTCGGAACAGAAGGAGAGAAGGATAATGGATGTTGGATGTGAGAAAAGAGGAATAAAAAAAACAAGTGGAATCTGACAATAAACCTCCATCCTTCTTCCATCTACCCATCATTTCTATGAAAAACTCCCCCAAAAACTTTTTCTCATTTTTATTCTCTTTTCTCTTTATTCACTTCATTTGATTTCTTTCTTATTTGTGATGTCACACCTGCTATCATTCATGTGCTGCATGGTCTGTCAGGGCAGATTAGAAGCAGGGGCTTGTGCCTCGACAGCCATCGTACAGTATCAATATTGTGACGGCTGAGGAGCCGCCCGTCCTCACATCTCCTCGGAGTGCAAAGACAATTGAAAAGAGGAAGCGTCACAAACCTGACACCCGAGTCACTTCAAGGAATCCCTTTCAAGAAGAAATAAAACCTCACCTGACAAAGCAAAGCTAGCCCAGGACAAGAGTAAATAGCATCAAACAGCAAGGGTATTTCCACTTTTAACAAGAGGAAATGCACCCGCTGGAATCAATTAAGATTCAGGAAGTGAAATTGATTATGTTCCTTAAAAGTTTTGTTTTGCTAAAGGAATTTTGATTAAGCCACATGTGGTCTGTTTTTTTAAATTAATAAAATTAGACAAAGGGATTTCTGCTCGGCTCCGAACAGATGCAGAAAGGAAGCGCTTTCATTGAAAAGATGAGGTGATTTCAAAGGCAAACACAGTCTCATTGAAACAAAAAGCATTTTCTATAAGGGCTAATGTTTGCTACATTTTTCAAATCTTGTACCATTAGGTGCAGTCGCCTTGGATTTTTTTTTTGTGTAATGTCTGCCACTGAAATTTTTCATAGTTTGACCAAATGTAATAATTTCCTCTCGTACAGTACCACTCATTAACCCCAATTACTCTTCCAGGAGGCTATCAAAATTACTCTTTCTGTTTCCAGTGTTCTCATAACTCCAGCTGCTCTCCTCATCAACCAGTTTAATCTGGGCAAGTTAGACTGGGATGTAAGCCAAATGAAAAAATATGTAACATGAGGTTAATCACCCTGAATACATTCTCCGAGTAGTGTAATTTGTCAATTTTCTGCTTTTTCTCTTATTTTGCACTCACTCCCACCCCGCTGAATGTGTCATTAAAAGTTGGCCGCTGCTTTCTTTGAAGCAGATTAGTACAATTTGTGATCCAGTGACCTCTGGGAGTTACATTTACTCTGCTAATAACACAGACCGAAGGAGAGCTGTCACTGATTTTTATGCTTTTTTAGCTTGCTGCTTGTGACCAGCCTGTATTTAACCAAATTCCCTACTTTTCTCCTAAAGATGTTTAACTGACAATTAGTTAAGACCCACTATAGTTCTGATTAGAACTGTACAGGGTGTCGGTGTATTTGTTGTCCAATATATGTTGTCTTTAGGACAGAACATCATGCAGATTGCTTTTTAAAAATTTATTATTATTTTTTTTTTAGTTTTATAGGCAACATTTTATGGAAATTTGATCCTTTTTCTTAATCAAGCTGCAGAAAACTTATCTTCATATTTTGTCTGTTTTTTCATAAATCATTGCTATTGGTCACACTTCACATCTGTCTCTGAGTTTTACAAATATTTACTCAATGAAAAGTATTTAAAAAGTGGGATGTCTTAGTATGTCTTGAATTGTCCAACCAACAGTCCAAAATCCAAATATATGCAGTTTATAAAGATAAAAGAGAAAGAAACTGAAGTCCTCACATGTGAGAAGCTGGAATCACACAACATTTTTAATTTTTGCTTGAAAAATGACTAACAGTTACTGTAATAGATTATCAAAATAGTTGTGGACTAATCTTCTGCTGATTGAATAAAGGATTAATCAAGAAATTGTTACAACTCTTTTGCAAATTAAATATCTATTAGTTTGGATCCTTGTTTCGAAGAAAACAATGATTTGAAGATGACCTGGGCTCTCTGAAATGATATTATTCTCTATAACATGGCTTTTTCTGACACGTTATAGCCCAAATCAGGGATTCCCAAACTTTTTCAGTTCAAGAACCAAAGGGAGAAATTTGGTGTCTCTCCAGGACCCTAACTTAGAACAAAACACTTCATGAATTATCCTAAATCTATATTTATAAACTGATAAAGAACACAGCAAACCATGAATTTAAAATATACATGAAATGCACCAAATTCTCTACTTTTCATTTAGTGACAAACCACTGTAATCCTAACTAGAGCCAGACAGATATATAGGTCAATATGGACTATGACAGCTATATCAGTATTGGCGTCTGTGTCCAGTATATGTTGCCGTTTGGACTGAAAATTATTGAAGAGTGACTAACATTGACATGCTGTTCAGTTATTTTAAATAAATCATTTTTCTTTTCATTTTTGAAATACAAGATTTCCGCCTGACAGGAAGTGTTATTTATAATAATTAAAGATTCCAGTCAAAGTTTGCTGTTCCAGTGCCCTGATGTCATTTTGGACAATAACATTTGTTAAACTGTAAAATATCTTTCCCAGTCTATATCTTTGTCACAAGTGTTTGATATGCACATATTGATATTTACTCCCTAATGTAATCAGCATCAGCCTCAAAAATCCAGGATCAGTCAGGCTTTAGTTCTGACCCACAGTTTGCAGAGCCCAGTGAGGGATACAAGCAAAAGAGAACTGTTTGTGCATCCCACTTAAGATCTCTGCAGAAAGCAGTAAAGGTCCTGAAAAAATAAAACAAGAGGAAACAAATAGAGACAGAACACGACAGAGAAAATAGAAAAAAAAAATACCAAGCGCAAAAAAAAAAAAAATCCCAGGGTGATTACAAGATCAGCATGCCACGGTACAATTACCATCACTTTGAATTTGAAATGGCCATTTAAAGGGCAGTAGAGCATCCTGGAAAATTAAACTGGAGCCTAATTAGCACACTCCAACCTGACAACGGAGCAGCTTTCAGCCTGGCTGAGCAGAGCAGTCAAGCAAGAGGAAGTGACTGACTGAAGGACTGAAGGACCAAGGAGGCCCTGCCGCTCCTCCTCTGAACCCATCACACACCCAACTGTGAGACACACTTATACACATACACACACATGTCCAAACACACACGCACACTGCACAAGCATACACGCAAGTTCTCAGACACACCCATCTTCACAGACATACAAAGACGGCAAATTTTACTCACCTACTGTATCTGAGGTTTTCATCTATGATACAATTTTTTTTCTTTAATATTTGTTGATTCTATCACTGGAAAAAGAGAATTGACCCTTCCTGAGTCCTGCTTATTTTCACTCTGTGAGCAAGCTTGGTATCTCTGTCAACTTTCTCCTTTCCTGTTTCCTGTTCTTCCTGGTAACACACAAATGGAATAAATTTTCTAAACAGTTAACGTGTTAGATGAACACAGTTGCTCTAAGTTGAATGCACTTAATCTGATTGCTTTCAAATCAACAGTTTGCACTAATGAAACTTAAATTTAAGACAAGTCAACAAAATTTCCAACTTAATTATTTGCTTTATCCAAAAGTAAATTATTTAAGTTTGTTAAATATAATTAATATCAACACAAATGTTGGCCTCACCATTAACATTAGACTGGCTGATAGCTGGTTTGGTTCAGTGAGTTTACGAAAACTTAACCAACACAATTTCACCCAGTGGTTCTCAAACTTTTGTTGGTAGGTCCCCCAGTTTGAGTTCCACTGATCTATCCAGTTGAACTTTCCTAAATCCTGCTCCTTTTAGCTCTTTGCTCCAATAACAGCTGAACAAACTTGGTGCCTCAGACAGCTTTCTCCTTTTTCTATAAAGCCACAACATAAAGGCTCACATCTTAAATAAGCTGATGCTAACAAAACAGTAGCTGACTAGTCATCTATGTTAGCAAAACTGTAGCTAACTGGCTAGCTAATGATCGACGGAGATTAGTTATCAAGCTAGCTAGAATTTTGCTAACACTTGCTAATTTAAAGTGTCAATATATGTCGCTTTCACAGGCCCCCCACCAAGTCTTTCATCAATCTTCAAAAGCTGGTTTTCCTTTCAACAGTTAGCATATTTTATTACATACTACATGCAGATACATACATACTTTCATTCTTTCCAAGTCCCCACCGAGTCAACTGCAGGCAGAAAAAAACTGGAAAATATGTGGATGTTATAACATCAGACACACAATACTAAGAGAAACCTGACTGACATGCTTTTACTGAAGAGTTTAAAGGAATGTGGTGTATTTTCCAGTTTTTATAATCCCCCAAATAGACTGCCATCACTAAAGCAAGAAGCTGAATAAGACTTATTTAAACCTTTACTTACTGAAATACACTTTTTACAGTGTAAGATCAAACAATTTATTTAGAGTACTTTATTTTTCTAACAGAATGGTGGCGCTCAAGCATGTCTTATATCTCTCAGCCTGCCAGCAGCGGTTGGGTCAGACTGGTGACCCCTGACCCCACACTGTTAAATTAACTCTGCCCCCAGTTGGGTGTTGTGCCAAATGTCAGGAGCGGCCTCTAATCCTGTCTCGCTGTCTAGTTGGCCACTCAGCACCAGACTACCTTTTCCCGTCCAGACCAATCTACCTACATACACAAGCTCAGCTCAGCTCTGCTGCTGTGGGCTCTCCTGCACAAAGACAGGACCACCTACTGACTCCACCTGAATACTTCATTGTCAAACTGAGATTTTTTTTTTTTTTTTTTTTTAAATCGCAGCAACAAAATGATGCAGCAGAAGAGTTTTAGTTTTGAGCTGAAACTTTTCACAGTCAAAGTGGGTGAAAAGTGGAATTGCAAAATCCTGCCGGAGGGATGGAAAAGTGCTGAGGGGAGGTGAAACTAGACACTGTCAAGACAGCTCTCTCTCTCTCTGTGTATGTGTGTGTGTTTCACCTCTGTCTTTCCTGAGCCCTGGGGTCTTTACTGAGGTCTGGTCAA
This sequence comes from Lutjanus erythropterus, assembly GCF_056507025.1. NCBI lineage: Eukaryota > Metazoa > Chordata > Actinopteri > Lutjaniformes > Lutjanidae > Lutjanus > Lutjanus erythropterus. The sequence continues at coordinate 17,445,721 of NC_139334.1, forward strand.
AGAGAAGGAGAGCCCCTTGGCTATATCTGTCACAGAGCACAACAGGTCGACTTAAACTCCCCCTGAAAACTTTGCAGTGTGAAACTGAGTTTGATAGCTAGGTGTTACCTCGATAAAGTTAGCAACTTAATGTGAAATAATTTAGATGTACAAATAATGGTTGCACTTTATTTTACAGTAGACTAATAAGACGAAAGAAGCTGTACTTTGTATTAAATTAGACCAAGAACTGAAATTATGTTCTTCGTCAGACAGTAAACAAACACAGATATACTCTAATGAGGCACCATACACCAACAGTACTCTAATAACACGTAACAAACTGTACTGGATCAAATTACATAAAGACTAGAAATGTTCTTTATTATACTGTATTAGACCCTTTATTAGCACATCAGACTTATTAACTTTATTAGGTTATTAGGGATGCATTACAACAGAACTGTACCGTAAACTAAAGTGTATTGTTTCCCACTGTTAGACGTATATTAGATTTTATTAGTTGGCAACTGGGGACATGTTACATCAGAAATGTACTGTAAATTAAAGTAACTAAGGGTCTAATTGTGGAAACTAGTATTCTTTAGTTTACAGTACAGTTCTGATGTAACATGTCCCCAGTTTCCAACTAATAAAATCTAATATAGGTCTAATACAGGGTATAATATTGTTATATAAAGAACATATTATTTCTAGTTATTGTCCAATTTGAAATAAAGTAAATCTTGTTAGTGTACTATAAAATTAAGTGCAACCCAAAGAATATGATTCATGAGGAATACCATGGGTAGAACGCCATGTTTGTTGCTGTTGTGATTTACCTTTTGCCATATTGATTGTGGCTCGAGCAGGAGATAATTTCCTCCGGACAGATCAATCCAAACCTGTTCCGGAGACCTACGCGACCTCTCCATACCACAGTCATGGAGCAGCGACATTGTCTGAAGGCACAGCTAATTTGATTTGAGTCAAATGTGGGGCTCAATCACTGCCTATTAGCTTAGATTTAATTAACCCAAATCGTGTTATTGTGTTTGATGACAAAGAGGTTTCTGAGCGGGGACCTCATTGTCAGATCATTGTTCTGTTGTCTCATTCAGCTCAGTCAAAAGGTTGACAAAGAAAGACCAGCTGCCAATATGGACTATAGAGGGAAACAAAGGTCTTACATTATTGTTAATGGAGGTGTGGGTACTGGATACCTGCACAGAGAAACTGAGCATAAACCATTAGCACAAAATGAAGAGCTTGGTTGTGTTTTATGGTTATAAATAATGAAAATGATGAATAAGGCCTGCACCCATAATTTAAGGTAAAGGTAAATAGAAATTGGTGATCAATAAGATAATCCTACACGGTCGTAATCATGAGAAACCTGATTAATGAGTTAGTATCTCTAAGAAATGACTTACTTATCTCAAAATTATGACTTAATGTCTCAAAATAACGAGCTAGTATCTCAAAGTCATGAGAAACCTTCTCAGAATGTTGCATTGTAAAGTAATGAGCACATATGTCAAAATAATGAGTTAATATCTCAAAATAATAAAAAACTTTGTTATTTAGCAAAACTATCACTAAATTTTTTTAAGTATAATTTTGATACATTAAGTCATTATTTTGAGTTATTACCACTTTTTAAAGGTGTTATTTTTGTGAGATACTTTTTATTTTTAGATAACTAAGTCATTATTTTTAGATAATAACTCTTTTTTTTTGACATACTAACTAATTCTAAGAACATTTCTCGCCTTAATGGCTCACAGGATCTTTTGTTTTTCCATCACATTGGTGAAAATGGGCTCCCATACACATCATAACGGCAAACAGAGAATAAGAAAAGACTGTTATGCCTCATATCACTTCACTTGACTTCACTCTCACTAATGATGCTGTACTAAGGAGTAGGACAATATATTATATATATAGCATTTAGGCAGTTTTAACTGGTCTTGCTGGCTTGTCACAGAAGCGTCCTGGCTGTATTTGAAATCAAGTTTCTGTCAAAGTCAAATTAATGGGGGGGAAAAAAAATCCCGACACATAAAGAATGAAAAGTGCAAATCAATCACCTTCAAACAAAATGACATAAATACCATTAAATTCCATAAGATCTTATTTTACCTCACTCCGCTCTTAATGCCTTTCTCTCATCTGGAGTGACATGATATTTTTTCCTGGTGACACGCGCTGTAATTGACAAAGCCTGGCTGCACTTTGCCAAAGCGTATTGAGCCGCTATCTGGTTGAAGAATACAAATTCATCCTGAATCGGAGGTGCTCAACAAAACTGCTGCCAATTATCTGAAGCCCTGTAAATGATAACTCTGTGGCCACTCAAGCATAAAACAAGGAGATGAAGATGAATCTTACTCTTCCCCATCATTTCATCCCATTTAATTGACAAGCTCTCACTCGCTGTTAAATTTAGAAGATTACAAATATGAGCTGAATCTCGAGCACCCAATCCAGCCGCTCTAATCACATGCAGAACCAGTCGCAAATTAATCTACATATTTTAATAAGGTGCCAGTAGCAGGGAAGGTGTGTGCAGACATTTAACGGATTATCATCCGCCGTCCCCCGAGTTCAGAAATTGAATAAATATCTTTCATATAAATACATGGGAACCTCGGCTGATAGTGAGGAGCTTTTCTCTTCCTAACTTGTTCATATTCTCGTCTCTCTTCTCCTCTTTTTCTCCCTCTTGCAGACGAACATGTGGACTAGGCTTTCAGAGGCTTTCGCTTCACTTGTGGTCCATAGTCTTACATTCAGGCCGATTAACAGTCCAAGCACTTATTGAACAAAGAAGATGTAATTTCGCGGCCGTGCTAATACCAACAGCTCCTGGGTTTCTTACTTCCAGTGTAATCTTTATGAGCCCAGGAGTGAAATATGCTTTTGCCAAGAATTAAACCTGCTTTTGGAGATGAAGGAGCCTTTGAATATAAAAATGGCCATGTGTAAAACACTACTATAACTCGCAGTTTTAAAAGTTAATAGAGAAACTAAAAGCTTATTGGGGTTGACTCACGCCTGTGTCGAGCAGAAGCAACAGCCTGATTAAACTGAATCCAGTGAACATTTTCTCTTTTTTCTCTCCACCAAACTTCTTTTTTGGTCCAAACTACACTGCTGGGAGTGTGCTGAACATTTTCTGCAGATTAGCTGTACATATTTTGGAATTCCTTGGTATAATGCAAGAATTTCCTTAAAGTACAAAGCTGGCAATACTCTAAATATATGTTACTGTCAACAAATCCAATAAAAAGACCAAAACCAACAGGGATGACCCAACCCAACTTCTCACTTGATTTATTACCTCAGTAAACATTTTACTAATGATTTTATGGTCTCAGTTATTAGTCTCAGGTCTTTTAGTAAATTATGGTCCCATTTAGAGTAAAATAGACAATTAAGCAGAGTATGCTTCAGGCCCTGCCTACCTTGTGATTGACAAGATACTAAGATGGCGTGTTCTTGAATTCTCAGACAGATCCGGTCAGGATAGAGGCGTGCCAACACGTATCCTCTCCAGCTTCTCTTGTCCAATTATGGTCACTTAAGGCTCCAAAAACTGCTAACACATGACGGGAATTCCCAGTAAGGCACTAACGGTAATTAGCATCACAATCACAGTAATATTATTTGAACAAATGGATCCATTTTACTTCACATGCTTAACTTAAAATGACGTGCTCATACTTTCAGACATATATTTCCAGTGCTCTGTGGAAACAAACTAAGAGCTGCTAACTTCAGATTATTAAATCTGCCACTGTGGCTTCAACACTCCACACTGACAAGCTACAGTGAGCTCAGAGGGTCAAAACTCAAACTCAGAATTCCCAATGAATTGAAAAATACTAAACTGTATTTTATTTATTACTTTCTTATGGCGCTGGTTTGATGAGCAGGAACAACTTAATGGTCGCAGTATACTTGAAGATGTATTTTTTTTACTTTTGTATGCAATATTGCAATAATACCACTGACATAAAAGTCAGACAGACTGTAATGCGCCTAGTTTTTGCGCAATGTTTTTGAAAATATGAATTATGTTATATAATCTCTAGAAGTATATGATCCACCATTTTCCTGTGGTTAAGTGGGTGACATCATGGTGACTATGTCCACTATTTGTACATACTCTATGGTCACAAATAAGTTTTATAACTATATTTTATATTGTACTTTATTAGTACATTTTGAATATCACATGACTAGACCATCATGTATTCACCATCAGGTACAGGAGCATTATCTAGTGTGTGGTTTCTATTTTATTTTTTCATTTTTTTAACTTGTTGACTGTAAGAAATTTGTAAAATATCACCAGAATATTACCAGAAACATCAACATCTGCAGTTGACAGTATGTGCCTCTGCTGACCTTTGTAGGTCACATGCGTCCATGTTGTCATTACATGTTATTACTGTGCTCAGGTTTAATCCTGGCCCCAAACAAACATAAAAACTCATACTCAAGAGCTGTAAAAACACCAACCCTGAACCTGCAGTTTAACCTGCTATTCGCCCTCTTAAACATACCTATTTTCCTTGAGAAACACTGAAAATTACAAGCTTCCTCATTCACCGCAAATAAACCAGTGATGGGAGTCCTTAAGTGGCAGTACAAAGAGTTATAAATTGTTTTTTTTTTTCACCTTTTCACAATGCCAGGAGGAATATAGCCCCATTACACTCTTGAGGGTCACTTTTAGTGTCTGAAGGTAGTGCTTACACAGACTTTACAACGTGTATCATTATAGCTCGCCATATAAGGAAGCGGCGAGGATGTGAGAGGGAAAGAAAGAGGAGGTCACCAAGGCTGTCAGTTTCAGAGGGAAGGGAGGACCAAAGATCAGCACTCAATTATCACCACTTAACTGGAGTGAATCTTCCTTCTTATTCATGCCACCTGTTTGTGAAATCAGCTTTAATACGTTTTCTGTGTTTTCTGTCAGACAACTCGTGCTTTAAAGTTCCCTTTTGAGGAGACATTTTAAACCCAACTATCACACAAAACCCCACAAATATCACTCCCGACCAAACACATATTTATCCTCAATCAGTGATAGACATATCTCAGTACCAAGACAAAACGGTGATAAACCACCAGCACGACAGTGATTTGTCATTTAGAAGTGATTCGTCTGGTGCTGTCCCATCTCCTGGCTGAGTAAGACATCACATGTCAGCGGTGATTGACAGCTCCCAGTTCTGTCAGTTAGCTGCGGGGGAGCTGCAGGGAAAGATAAGGACATCTATCTGTGTAGTCCCTAATGGCAGGCCGGGGTCACGTGAAGGTCCCCTCCAACCACGATGATATCTGTATCTAGTCGGCCTGGATTTACTCCTCCTGTAACACCTGTCCTCAGCTGACCTCTCAACCCTACCTGACCCCGAACACTTATCTGGACCAATCTGTATGATCAGTTATTGTTAAATACAGTATGCAGATAGAGGAAACATCTCAAAGTGAAGCAGAAGTGAAACATGAGTTTTTAATTTAGTGTAAAATAAGCTAATTAATCAAACCTTCTCTCATAAAGAAAACTTTAACGTAAATCATAAAGTTCTCCTATATCGATACTGTGATATGAGACTAGATCATCTTAAATTTTGCATATTGTTACGTTGTGATATGGCATAAAGGTTGACTTTTGCTGGTTTTAAAAATTGCATTTCAGTAAAGTGATGTAATTTTCTTAACTTACCAGTCTGTTTTAGCTGTGCTATTATGTGCCTTTATCCACCTACTCATTATGTCCACGTTGCTGATTATTATTGATCAAAATTTTTTAATATACTTATCACTTATCACTACAATTTTACAATATAGTCTCAGTATTGATAAATATAGACAATGTGATATTGCAAAAGTATTATGATATTTGATTTTGTCCAGAATATCTCTGCAATATTCTTGATGATATGACAAAATACTACAGTCCTCTTGTACTACTTACATTTTACCATGGTTTATTGTACATCTGATGTTTTGTAAGCAAACCACTTCCACACAGCTGAACATGCTCCCCTTTTTTGGAACTAACTCTTGATTATTCCATACTATTGATTAATATTTTTTTTTTCCGAATATAAAGTCTCTTTTGTTTCCCCCTGACTGACTGAGAGTGCAATACTAAGTTGCTGGAGTGTCCCTTTAAATTTTTAGATCAAACTTTAGACGAGACAATGTCTGTGAGACCAAACAGCAGCTTTTCTCAAAAGAAAGGACATAAGCCAGAAAACTGCTCCAAGATGGATGTCTGATCTCGGGAAAAAAACATATTGTAATAGTTTTACAGTTGAAGAAATTAATCTCCCATCTATCTTCCCATTCATTTCTTTATACATTCACACAAAGCCACAGTGAATGAACAAATACAAATAATCATATGCATTTAAATTGCAACTCAAGTGTTACTATTTTGTTAGCACTAAGCTAATGAGGATAAAGTATTTAACCTTTGACCTTGTAGCTATCCATGAACACAGACTGTCTAGCCTATTCTCAGTGTTGCTTTAAACTGTACATTGAGGCATTTTCAAGCCATGCAGGAGTTTTTCTGACCCTCTAAGTGGGAAACGTTATTCTCCTTTTAATCATTTAAAGTAGCAACATGTAGCTGAGAGAGATGAAGTTCTTGATTCACTCGACTTTATCAGACTGCACAATACCATGAGTGTGTGAGCAGATTTAAGTGCCCTTTACTTTTATCTCTTCAAATCTCCTTATTTGGGTTTATACAAAAGCAAATGAAGAATCAGGCATCACAGGGGGTACTAGATACCAGAGGGGGGAGGGGCCACTTAACCTTAAAGTACCTTGTATTTAAATCCCTCGACATATGTAGTCTGGGCCTCAGATCTGTGTCAGAGTTTGTTTAAATATCTTTAAGTGAATAGCTCTTTTGTAATGTCATTATCTCAGCATTACCGTGTTAACTGTTACAGTAAAGAGGTTTGGATGCCCCTGGTGTGCCTGGGTGCTACAGTATATGCTATTACAGACCCACGTGGAGCCATCTGAGGTCAGATGACACTGCCGAAGCATTAAAAGATGGATGGGCTTAGAGAAAAACAGGACAAACACTTAAACGGGAACACATTTTAATTACAGGATAGATTTCACTGTGCATCTGTCACAACAGTATCAAGAAAACCCTCTCTGATGGGCTAATGGAGGCAGTGAGTGCATGTGTGCATCTGTGGACATGTGTTGGCATGTTTGACTGTTTGTTTCTTAGTTGGAAAGCCGTTCTGAGGTCAGCCAGGGACTTACTTTGTTCCTCTTCTTGCATAAGTAATGAGTCACTAGACCACAGCTTCACCATGGGGTTATCGGATATCGTTTCACTAAAAGTCATGATGAATGAAAAATACCTTTTAACCCTTTTAGATCACATCCCTGGTCATAATGTGCACATATTTAACAATATATTCTACCCCCCACCAAACCAAATGAACAAAAACAATTTCTTTTTTCTTTTATAATCAAAATCATGGAAAACCAGTTCATTTTTTGTTCCTGTTAAACAAAATATGTCACATACTTACATAAGCTAGAAAAAAAAAAATAATTCGATGATATCAATACCTCCACCTGTCAATCAGTCTTCAACTTTTATTGGTGCAGAACTATGGCTAAAATTCATTAGTTAGCTAGCTAGCAATTGTATGGTACGTTGGTGTGTCTTTCACAGTGTTTGCCACTCCAAACCTTCAAAATACCGTGGTTCTGCTCCCACAGGCTAGAATTTATTCACTTTGGGATTTGTGACAATAGATGATGCTCAAGGCATTTTACAGTGGACTGTCTCAGCTGCTAGCTAATGTTAGCTACATGGAGCATACGATGGGCAGGGGGCCAGGCTTCACCGATTACTGTACAACAGCAAAATGTAATTTATTTATTCACTGATTTGAGTGAAATTGGTTTTTTTTTTGTGAAAAAAATGCTTCCTGGTTTTCCCTCTTTTGTCCTCTGGCTGTTCAGTTTCAACTCTGGGTCAGAGTTTCTGCTAAGCAGCCTCCCAGTAAAACAGCTGGAGCCAGATGTCATTTCCTATTGCTTTCCTGAGCATCCTGATCACTTTATTTGTTGCTAAAGTAGCTAACAGCTAACTGCGGCATGAAATCCACGTCTTTTCTGTTTTCCCTGTTATGATTTTCCCTGATTTCCATTTCATGTCAACTTTAAAACTAAAGTAATGAGCCTGTTTTGAAAATGTAAGGACTTAAAGTACAGGTATTTGTCTTGAAATTCAGGGAGTAACAGTAAAATGTTATCAGAAAAAATACTCAATAAATAATAAATCCTCAAATAAAGCCTACGTGAAAACTCTGCTTAAGCGAAGTAATTCAGTATTTGTACAGTGTTACTTCCTACCTTTGATCACAAGTAATGAGAATCATTGGATTAAATCTTCAGCGTGGGGTTATAGGATACTATGTCATTTTAAGATGATGAATTTTCAAAATAGAAATTAAGATTAAAACTAAGAGACTCTATATGATTCTCATATTGATCCATAGCAAAAAGTATAAAGGCAGACCGATGAGGATTGATGCAGAAACCTAAAAGCAGCAGCGTCAAATCCATAAATGACCTTGTCTGTGAAAGAAGAGATGGAAAAATGCAAATAGCAACGGGAAATGACAGAGTGGAACAACAGGACATTTAAAGGAGAAACGAGACAGAAAGAGTCGGGGAGGGTGGAGGGGGGGGCGTAAAGGGTAAGAGAGAAAGCCTTGCTTATTATCTCAATCATCGAGCGGAATAATAGGACAACAAAAAGCCTGAGTGTGCCCAAACCTACCAGCCTGCCTGCCTGCCAGTCGGGCCTGATGTGGTTAAAAAGAGTTTGGCTAATCGACTAAGCTCTCGCCGTCCCCACCCCAGTGACCCAGAACAGCCATCTTCCTCTCCCCCGCGAGACCCCTACAGAGCAAACACTGCAGGGACATTAAACACTCATACACATTTTTAACCATTAACCTAAATGGCAAGGACTGTTCTTTTCTCCTTCCATAAGGTTTGAGCCATTGAATAAACTCAAATGATAATCCATCAATTTATTTCTACTTAGGTTGGTGAATAATGGCGCAATATCAGTCCTGGAAGGAGCATTGGGGAGTACAGATAAGTTCATGAAAAATTGACATCATTTGTTTCAGTAGGGATCTGGATTTTTCTTTTAAACCCGTGCAAAAGAAAAATCCTAAAAATGGTCTGCCCGCTTCTTCTGTCCGTTATTTTCTCGCTGCCCCTTTTCAACCTCCTGCTAAACACTCACACGCGGCCATGTGGCAGTAACACGGGCAGCTTGCCAGACCCATTGTTACTGTAAATACTCAAGGGCTAGTGTTTCCCCAGAGGAATATCATTTGAATTGTAGCTATATCTTAACCACCTGTAACATGTGAACTAAGTTTGATCCCTCGAACATTTCCTGTCCCAGAAGAGAACATAAGGCTCTGTGGTGAAAGGAGGGTAAAATCCCTGTGTGTGGATTTCCTTTAATTACAATAACATTTGCAGTTAATTATGTACAAAGTATTTTAACAGCACAGGTTGCCTGACCTTCTGTGTCATAAACTATTTAAGGATAAGCAACAAGAGAAGAGTAAGAGAAGTAAATGAAGACAAAAGACTATATATATATATGTATATGTATATACTGTAGTGTATTTATATATACTCTATTACTGCACCAAATTATTATTATTGATTTTTTTTCCCTTTACACCAAAAATAATTGAAAATTTCCCCACTGTGGGACTAACAAAGGATTATCTCATCTTATAAACTACCTACCACAGCTTTAAACTACCAATAGGAATGTAGTAATGCCAAAAACTCAAGGTATGATAATACCATGATAAAAATTTTATTTCATTACGCAACATTAAAAAACAAAAAACAAAATGAGGACTTGAAAAAAGGTTACATCCTCACCAAGCAATATATAAAGTTGTTAAAAAATAGCTGAATTTTGACCAGCTATAGCATTAAAATTCTGCTCAGATATTAAAATTCCAGTTGTAAAAGTTGATATAATAATAAAACACCAGTATTTTTACCTTGTGGTATCACTAAATCTACTTCTAGGTACCCTGTTAAGTTTTTGACTACTAGTGGTGCTGTGAATAGAGCTGCAACGATTCATCCATTGGTTGTCAACTGTTTAATTGATTAATTGGTTTGAGTATTTGAGGACACTGAACATCTTTGAGTCGTGGACAAAATTTTAAGGACCACAAAACTAATTTCCTGATTGAGAAAATAATCAGTGGTGAAAATAATTGTTACTTGCAGGCCTGGGTATGAAGCAGGGTTTATATCTTCGGTCTTTGTTTTGTATCATATGTGAGTGTGAGTGATGTGACATATTTTGGTGCCAGTTTCAGAATATTCCACCATTTGACATTTGGAGGCGAAGACACACAGCAATGTGCCAATAAATGTTTGAGGAACACTCAATGTAAACATAGCTTTTGTTTGTTGACAAGAAAACTCCACGGGGTACCTTTAAAGGACCAGTTTGTGGGATTTAGTGACATCTGCGGGTGAAGTTTCAGACTGCAACCAACTTGCCTCGCCCTCCCTTCCAAGTGTGTAGAACCTAGAGACCTACAGTGGCCATGAAAATTGTGAAAATGCTTATAGGCCTTATCTAGAGCCAGTGTTTGGTTTGTCTCGACAGAAACATGATGGTGCAACATGGTGGCCTCTGTTGACGAGGACCTGCGCTCATTCTCAGGTAACAAAAACACAATAATTCTTATTTTCAGGTAATTACACACTCATGAAAATAAGACTGTTAATTCTATTACTGCCATATTCTGCCAGCAGATCCCTGTAAATATTACACACTGGGCCTATAAGCACAGTAAAAGATATTAATATATCTTTCACCGCCAGCTGCGCGTCAGGTTAAACAGTTAGCTGATTTCCAAGTGACGCTAACTTAAAAGCTCTACCAGGCAGCTAAGAAAACAATGGCCCACTTTTGTCAGATGCTCCTCTATTTCCCTATTGGCTTTGACGGAGGGAGCAAGCTGGCGTGCTGACTTCCTGTGTGTGGGTGTGTGAGAGTGTGTGGATACAAGTTTGTAATAGCTTGGTGATTGTTAATTTACATCCGTTCATTGCCATCCCCTGTTTTTAATTCTGCCATTAGAGCATTTAAGGCGCTGCTGGCAGAGGCCCCATTACTCTGTTACTGGGGGATGTTGGAATGAAACAGTGTTATTATATAAATACCATTGCACTTTTGACTCCAGGAAGCTACTTCCTGAGGTGTAACCCTTAGTCATTCAGGGACCTGATTTACAGTAACTAGCCAGGGGTGGACGTGCCTCTCTAACACTTTATTTCACCCCTCCACGCTCCTTCCCTCCTCGCGCTCTCCTTCTCCTTCCCACCCTTCACAGACACCCAGGTTTCTCATCTAATTTTAGGGCTGGAAATCTCACTCTTTGACATGTCCTGCGGTTGATTTTCACCTCGACCACCGGCACAGCTGTCCATCCATGTGATGTCCAGAGGCGAGATGTTCCGCTTTATTAAAAAGTGTGAATATAAAAAAAAAGGAAGAGGAGGGAAAGAGACTGAGACACGCACACACTAAAAAAAAAAAAAAAACTGCACTTGAAGAAATAAAGGTTCCAAAAGGTTCCTGAAGGGCTGAGGTTCTACTCAGAACCATTTGCATCTGAAAAACCTTTTTAAAAAATGGTTCTTTTTAAAACTAAGGGCTCCACTAAGAACCCTTTTCCTCCAAAAAATCCTTTTGAAAGAAATTGTTCTTTAAGAATTGTTGAAATCCTTGGACTCTGAAAGGTTTTCGGTCGGACTCCCTAGGCGGGTTCTAGATAAAGACTGTTCAGTTCTAGGTAAAACACCTGGAGTATAGAAGGGTTCTTGGTGGTACCCCTTGGGTGATTGCTAGATAAAACTTATGTCAGGGCTCTCGGTGAAACCCCCTGACCAGGTTCTACATGAAACCTTTGAAATATAAAGTATTCTTGATAGAACACCTTCAGTTGGTTCTAGAGACAATCCATAGACTGTAGAGGTTTTTGGTAGAACCCCTTGGGATCGTTCTTGATAACACCTTTAGAAGGTGGAAAGGTTACGATTAAAGTTACAAGTGGAACCTTTAAAAGGTTCTACCAGGAGACATAAAAAGGTTCTTCTATGGGCACAAGCCAAAGAACCCTTTATGGTTCTAGTTAGTACCTTTTATTTTGTAAGATTGTGGCAGCGACTGTTAACATACATCTGTCCAATTTGTACGTGCAGAGATGCAGCCGTGCACCAGCCGGGGCCGAGGTGTGTTTGTTTGAATTATATCTGGACCATCCTGCATGTTGTGTAGTGTACAAATCCATAGAAGAAAGGGTGCCGCTGCGGATCCATTCATCTGACAAACTTCTCAGGCAATTTGAGGTAAAAGACAATAACAATTTACATGACAGAGAGAGGGAGAGGGGAGAGAAAAAAGATGCAAACTCGCTGCCAATCAAACTTGCTTTTGTGTACACCACAGCAGATAAAAAAGAACCTGACTTTGGAATCAAAAGATTAAAACAAAAGCTCCCTTGTCGAGTGTCTGTAATAGCACCGACTCTCTGGCTACTGATTATATACTGTAGAAAACAACTGCAATTACATTTCGGAGCTCACAAGAGAGAGGCGAAGAGGCAAAACCAGGCCCAGGAGAGATGATTAATAATTTAATTTTTATTCAGACGCAGCCAATGCACTGACAGCCACACCGTCTCGCTGGTTCCCTTCCTCATCAGCTAAATGCAAAAGCATGGCCACCAGGAGAAAAAAAAAAATAAAATAAACAAACTGGCTGTTTTTCTGGCACTCCACACTCCTTTTCTCCTACTCTCACATTTGATGAGAGAGCAACAGTGGCGTTTTAATTTAAACGTGAAAATCCCAGTTCTGTGAAAGAGAATGATGCTATTTCCCCCCTAGTGAGTCTTTGGAGAAATCCTCAGCTCCCCTGTGCCTCCGTAACTCCTAATTTATTTCAAGAGTGTGTGTGATTAGAAAAACCCTCCTAAATTACTGTATCGCACAAAACGGTATAATTAAATTAATATTGGATGTAATAATTACTTTGTGGATTCTCATTTTTCATACACACAGCTGCTTTGTTGCCTGAACCATTAGCATTTGTCTGCTGCAATTAACAAAGGCTCTAATGAGATTTCGGCGTATGCATGTGTGTGTATGTGAGCGTGACTTTATGGGGCCCTCTTCGAGTGTGTGTGTGAGAGAGAGAGAGAGAGAGAGCGCTTATGCATGCAGATTTAACTGTGGGTTCGCAGGCACGCACCTCACACTTACAAATATATAACTTCTCCGCATTTCATGACACGTTAAAAGGGTTTTGTCATCGTCAGGTTTTTTACGAGTACCTCTGGACAGAGTAATTTAGCTTCAATGAGAACATGAACTTTAAGGAAAAGGTGGAAAAGTTCCCACTTGTTAATGACTAAAGGTTGAAGAATCTCTGTGGTGCCAAGAAAGGTACATTACTCTCAATCTCAACTGTAATGTATTCCACTACTCGTGAAAAATAGCTACATTTGTCTAATGCATGTCATGGAACTGACTTAATTCTGAATGATGATCCCGTCCACCAATTTCATTCACATTCTCACGCTTACCAAGGACATGAGTCATTTTCTTTCAACTTCAATAGTTTGAATTTTATAGAGTTTAAAGGGATAGTTCGGATTATTTAATGTGGGGTAGTATGAGGTTCTTATTGATAGTCGGTGTATAACCTACAATAGGTGGCCAGTCAGCAGTTTGTAGAAGTAGAGAGGAGCAGCAGCATGAAAGATAAGCAATGTACTGCTGTGGACGGAGTCAGCAGCAAAATGCAATTTAGCCACCTACAAAAGTCCAACTAAAAAAAAGTCAGTTTAAGTGTATGCTATATTTAGGATATTTTTATCACTTTTCTTTGCTGTCAGACAGCGTTTTCCAACAGGAAACCACAATAATATAAGCTAAATATCGTTGTCTCCAAGCCATCCAAACTCCATGGGAGGAATCAGTAGTTTTACCTCTCAGAACACGGGAGGAGCTGATAGGACTGAACGCTGAACTTTAGTACTTTTACTGCACTGACAGAATTGCTTCAGCACAATTGAATATCATTACCAAATTTTGATACCATAGTAATAAATCTCCAAGTTGCTGTTTGTTTTTTATGCTGTAAAACTGCTCTGAGTAGAAAAGGTGCTGAGACATAAAACTAAAGAGGTGAAAGAGACAATTTAAATGTAACCACTTGTGGTAAATAGGTCTATATATTTCTGTCATGAAACTGCTTTGAGTGGGTAAAAAAAAAGAGCTGAAAAATGTGTAATGTAATTTTAATTTTGTTAAAATGGATATCGTTACCGGTATTGACTTTTTCTGAGCAACTCCTGTGTTCTGCAAGGTAAAATGACTGTTTTCACTCATGGAGTTTGGTTGGTTTGGAGAGAGTGATATTTGGCTTATATTACGGCGGTTTCCTGTCAGAATAGGCTGTCTGACAGCAAAGAAAAGCACAGAAAATATTCTAAATATAGCATACAATAAATCAGAATTTTTTTTCAAGGTGGACTTTTTTTTTTAAAGTGGTTAAAACTTTGTTGGTTTCTGAAACTGTCCACAGCGGTGTATTGCTTCGCCTTTCATGCTACTGCCCCTTTCTGCTTCTCCTAACTTTGGCGTGCGCCGACCAGCTAATATTCTGACTGTTGATAAGTACCTCATACAGCCTCATGTCAAATAATCCAAACTATCCCTTTCAGACTATCCCTCCATCCCTAACGCCAATGTTTAGGCCTGGTTGGGGGAATACAGTTCAAATATGTTCCCTGAGTTTCACGCCTGCAACAAATAAATTCCATTACGTTAATAACGTGGCTAAATATGTCAGTTAGTCAATAAATGTCACATGCTGTTGGCAGGTTTGGGACCTGCTCAGTCTCCTCCAGTGGTCTCTGAGATAACCCCGTCCATTTGTAATGACTACAGTGTGTGTCACTGTTGTCTCTGTGTATTCTGACTGGCAGGTGAGCCTCTCTTTTCTTCAAACAGGACAACAGTCTCCTTCTCTCTCTCTGTCTGTCTCTCTCTCTTCTTCTGTCTACAACAGACACACTTGTGTGCCAGTACTGTCACTGCGGATGAAAATGTCCCCTAGTTATCTGCCTGTGTAATTGCTGTCTTGTTTGGTTAGGAGATTAGAGGGCTGAAACTCTTTGTGTGGTCTTGCAGATTGAACAAACAGGCACCAGTAGGAACCCCTGTCCAAAAACCACAAGACAGACTCTTGTCTGTGTGACGATAGCGAGCCAGATGGACGGGCGCAGGTGATAATTGTGCTGGTTGGCGTGTTGATGGGCCATGTTAGGATTTGACGATGTAGCCTCATTTGAAAGCAATGCCTCACGTACAGATATTAGCGCTGAAGTTTTCCTGCAGAGCGAGGAAGAGTATTTGAATGACTGGGCTCATTATACACTACACCTAACAGTGGGGGAAAGAGTAGTGGAAATCTGTAAGTAGAAGTACTGTTACATTCCTGAAGTATTACTCAAGTATAAGTAAAACTATTGGTCTCCAAAAAAGGAACATTTGTTACTTTTTAACTGTCAGTAAAGTTCTACAGAGATGACATATTTTGAAGTTTAATATGCTGAACAGCAGTCAATAGTAATGCTGTGAGATTGATTATATAGATAGATGGGATAACCGATAACATTTTTAAACACTAACCCCGCAAGCCACTGAGGCCATGAATTAGGTGGCCAAAGAACATTTTTGCTGGCCCAAATGTTGAGTTTTGTTTTTGTTGAATGTTCAACTAGAAGTCTCAAAGGAATCCAGATGTTTGTGGAACTGTAACATAATGTTGGCGAAGGCTTGCAGCATGGGGATAAAACTTTGTGTGGTCACTGGGCCACGATTAATATGAGACCTGGTTGTAACGCATATAGGAAGTTGGCAAAACCTCTAAACTATATCATTAACATGGCTGCTGATCAACAGACCCTCTGCCTCTGAAACACTGATGTTACACTGTGCGTTGACATCATCTCGGGGTCGGTTAATTCAAGTAAAATACAGACTCTGGTTATCCTGGGCAAATGCGCCACACAAAACATAGACGTAGGAGGGTTATTTCTAAATCATGAGATGAGACATCCCGTGGCATTACTAGTCCCGAGCGAAGTTCCCCCAAAAATGACTTAATTACAGTAACGTGAGTAGTTGTAATTCATTACTTCGACTGCTGACACCTAATGATTTTTTGTAGCAATGCAGAAGAAGTGATTGTGTTGTTAAATTTGTCAGAACTCTTTTGAGTTCTCACAGGGGCACATTCTGTCCCTATTAACTGTCCTGCTCTCTTCAGTGTACTGTATACAACTGCTGCTCCTCTCCAAGTGCTGAAGTCTGGTTCACTCCTCTGTGTGCTGTCGCTAGTCAGAAGTGACAGCCTTTATTTCTGCAGCCTGCACTTTTCCTCCCTGTCTCTGAGGGTGGTATCCCATCAACAGCACAGCCTCAGCCTCGGCCCTGTACAATGCTACACTCAGGTCCTCACTATTAAGGCAAATTTCCATCCCAAGCCTTCCAATCTCCCTTTGGCCCGCGTGCTTTTATTTCCCTCTTTCTTGCACCTTTTTTCGCTCTTTCTTTCTGCTGTCCTCCCTCCCGTGAAAAGCGTCGAGAGAGGAACGTCAGGCTCCTCTTGTCACGGTGGTTCCAATCAGCGGGGCAAAGCTCAGGGATCATGTTTGATACTGTCAGATGGCCTGGAAAATTAAAAACCCAATTAAAGTGGCAGTCCAGAGGTCAGCTCTTCTGCATATCAAAAGCTCTCCTCTGGCTATTCTACACAAATTATATCCGTTAACAGCTCACTTTGCTTAGGCTGCACCAGCGCAGCACTTAGGGAGTAATAAGTGCTTTCCCCTCTCACCGTTCCATTTCAAATGTAAACCTGTGCGCCTGCTCTGCCAGAGGAAATAGAGACGAACAAATCATTACCAAATAATTTCTCCTTGTTTCTTCTTTTGAGCAAGACACAAAGCCCTGTCGCTGTTTTATTAATGTGAAGAGAGAAAGAGACATACAACCAGGAAGGAGTTTATTTTTAGATATGTTGCCACCTAACTCTTTTTCTCCTCTTTCTCCTTTTGTCCACACATGACGTGCTACATTTCTGCTCGTATTTATCTTTTGGCTTTTTGAGAAATAGCCACCGACCGAGCCCTCCCATTTCTCTCGCGCTTTCTCTATCGCTCTTTTGTGTTCCCTGTTTTACCCACGATTCATTAATTCCTGTACAGTGGTAGAGCGAAAGGACAGAGAAAAATGGCCGACCACAGCTTAATGGCATGCGTCTCGGGCCAGGCCATTAATATTCAGCTTAATGTTTCTGATAACAGGGCTGGGGGCCATGAGGAGCCGCTGGCCCAGACAGCCTTATTAAGCAGCTGAAGTGGAATGATGCTCGCTCACGTCAGGGATCAAATGCAAGAGTAAACACATATGCACGCACGCACACACACTCACACACATACACACACCCACTCGCAGTCAAGACAATTGTCTTCAGGACTTCAGACAGCATCAGGATCTTCCCACTAAATCGCTCCCACCATCCGCCCTCCTCTCTTTATCTGTGTGCCAGTGGCAGCCTCAAAGGTTTGGTAAGTATCACGCTGCCATGTGACGACGTTCTAACTCGTTGTCATAGGTTGGTCAGCTTATTGAATGTTTATGTTCCCACAAATGAACATAACCTTGACATTTCTCTTGTGTTTTATCTCAGATTTTCTTTCTGTCTCTCCCCCCTTCTTTCTTTTTCTGCAGCAAGCCACAAGTCCTCCGCGTTGGGTCTTTTAGCTCCATCTCATTTACATTTAATGACATGATAATACACATTAGCAGACTATTTCAAATAATTACAGCCTTTCAATCGCTTTTTACCCTCACCTCTCTCCCCCAAATGTTCTTCTACATCCTACATGCTCTGTTCTTTTTTTCTCTAAACTTTCATATTTCTAATGGCAATAATAGAAAATGCTTTTCCTCAGAAACAATGTATAATAATATGTCACAGGGACAGGGGGAGAAGAAAAAGATGGAGCAATTTTCAAAGCGGTGCAGGGCTGAGGGGTGAATAGGACATTAAGTTCTTTTCTCTGCTAGAGGTGGTGGTGGGTATGTTTTTTTCCTGTCATGCTGACGGGCTCTTGCGTTAAAGCTAATAGCGACCGGGCAGCAGACGGGAAGGTGACAGCTCTCCTGTCAGGTCAGCCGTGGTCGATACTGAATAAGAGCTGCTGTAATTCTCCTGCAAGTTCAAAGAATCCATTCAGAAAACAGGCTGGGAATTCATTGTATTATATTCTCTGGTACTGGTCCTTGTTATTAGAGGAAATCAGGAAAAAAAGAGGAGCTTAGAGATGTATCTGATAAGATGATGAGCTGCAAATTAAACGTTCTTAAAGAGATTTAATAAACAAAAGAGCAATAGATAAAGAAGTTGCTTTTGGCAAAAAAATCTAGACAAACTCAAAGATTAACTGTGATGTGTTACAACTTTGGTCCTAGTTTGTAGTTTTGACCTCCTCATAGTAATTGCTGAGATTTTGGAACATGGTGACAAGTCTGATGAGCAAAGAAAACGAGTGCTCAGATGTGAGGTTGGGTGTTATGCTAAAATTTTCCAACCAGCCACCGGCAGCCCAGCAACTGGTAATTGCAAATATATTTGCACAGATGTCTGTTTGTCCCCTACCACCCAATCATCTGGTGTGTCAGTCAGATGATATGTGCAAGCAGCAAGTTCGCTTTGCTACGTAGTTTGTTATTTCCAATAAATAAACAAAATAAAATTCACCAAAACCATCTTGGTTCGTCTTTCTACTGTTCCAACAATCACCAGCTCTGGTTTGGTCAAAAATAATCCTTAATTCACAAAGTTAGATGTAAAAATATTCTGGCTCTACAGGCCCTTTTGCCAGACCAATAATTAGCAAAATGACACAAATCAGACAAAAAAACCCCAAATAGCAATTGACTCAGCCAATTGCTGGTAGCCAATATATTAATCGAATTGCCCAACCCTATCAGATGATCAGACAAGTTGTAAACTGTAAACCAACAGTTTAGCCAGATTTTCTGAAACACCTCATTTGGACATAAAACTAAAAGTATGCGCATGGATACGGTAAATGCAGAAAAGCTGAACCATGAAATCGGTGTGTTAACTGTGATGGATGTTCACAACAGAAGTTTCGTGACATAGCCCACTTTTACAGTTTGCCTTTATTATCTCTTGCAAAAAAAAGTTTGTCTACTCTCAGGGATTGTTTACAGTCACACTCCAACAGCAGTTAGTCTGAACGCTTCTGTAATGTGCTTTTTATTTCCAAGTGAAATGAAATATTTATTTTATTTTATTTTACCTTTATTTCACCAGGAAGTCCCACTGAGATCAAAAATCTCTCTCACAAGAAGGACCTGGCCAAGACAGCGACTGTACAAACCACATTTAAATGCAACACATACTGCATCATTTACAAATATCTACAATAAAACAAGAACAGATATTGAAACACAGTGGCCTCTCAAGAAAAACCACATTCTTTATGATGCCCTTAAAATCATCAGTTAATATAAAGGTGGGCAGGATATGATTATAAAAAAGATACAGAACTGTAGAGTACTGCTGGCCTCCACACACACCTTACTCACCAATGTTGTTGTGCAAACCTCAATTATAGTTTGAGTGCATTCTTTGGAAACCATGTTTTTGTTGACTGAGATCCAGACACACCCCTCTGACCTATGGTGTCACTATGGCAACTACTACAACTCACAGGTCCTCGTAGGATACATTTCTAAGTTAAGGAGTCATCATGAATACTTTAACATTTTACTGGAAGAGAAAATAAAGGTATTTTGATGTGAAAACAGTAGCAGGCATTGTCATATACTTTATCAAGAGATAACTGAAACATTAACACAGGGTTATGATGTATATCACATTTTACTAGAAGGTGAAGTACAAAAATAAGACTAAAATTGCAATAATCCTCCACATTAACTCCATCTCCTCTTCCAGAAATGTCCAGTGTTTTCCAGGATAAATGCTCAAGTGTAATCATTCTTAGCTCTAAAACGATTCATTAATGTTGAATGATGATTTTCAATCCAGGAGTTCATGAAAGCACTATTTAGCTTGTGTGTATGAGGGGCCTTATCAATTTTGGAAACACAATGAGAGAACATAGTTGGCACCCAGCAGTCCCTCTAGTCCTGTAAAATGACTTCAAACTCGTGTGCAGTTATGGTCCCCTGCAGAGTGATCACTGGACCTAATGAGTCTGAAAAGTTGGCTGACCGTACTGTTCCAGTCCTACACCTTGTTTAACAGATGACAACAGACATTGTGGGCTGAGTCTAAACCCGTTTGAATTTAGGGAAAGGTGTGAAAGATGACTCATCATCAAGCCATTTTTCTATCGCTGCAGGTGTTTGTGTTCCAATGCATGTAATATACTGGCTAATGGCTGTAGATGCAGGTGGTTTCAGGCCATGCCATTTGTTTCTGTTCAGCTTACAGTAGTGTCATGATTTCTGAGGCTGCTGCTTCTGTCACAGTCAAGTCATTTTTCAGCTTCACTAACTGACAGATCAGCAATTCGAGCACTGACTGTTTTAAGCCTTGTGTTGCTTTGCAAACGTGTATATCAAAGTGATGATTTTCAGACGTCCTCTGGAGCTGACACACCAGTAACTGACATTTAACTTAATATGAACCACCTGTGAAGCTGCTTTTTGTGATTGGGACTCACCTTTTAAGTTTAACTTGTAGCTCTTGAGTTTGAAGTCAGGTCACAGATAGCTGATATCATTGATGAATATATCCAGAGAAATAAAATGTATGCCCACATTGTAAGTAAGTAAAAGTTTTATCATAGTACTATTTAAAACACAGAGGTACAAAGTGATTCACACAGACACATAAAAAAATATAACCTTTAAATTTCAGATTACAATATAAACCGCAGCACAGTAAGAGTCAGACCAAATTAACAAACCAAAACAAAAACAGGGAAAGATCTATAAAAAAGCTTTTCCTATAGAAGTGTGTTCTTAGAGGCTGTTTAAAATAGTCAAAAGACTTGGCAGATCTGATCAACTGGGGCAGATTGTTCTACAGGGCTGGGGCTAAAACTGTAAATGCACAGTCACCTTTTGTTTTGCAGTTGGAGCAGAGGATTGATAAAAGGCCCAGATTTGAGGATCAGAGTGGTCGGAGGGTGGAATATGGAAAAAGAAGACTGGAAAAGTAAATAATGCCAGTCTGTCACCCAAAAATAAAATACACGTTCCTCCCGCCCCTCAAAATAACAGATTAAGAAGCGCATAATCTTGAAAGTAACACCAGAAATTGTCTGACCCATGAGAACTTGGTCCGACAAGTGCATATCGACCAAGCAGTCGACCAATGAAATATACAGGCCTTATATTTGTATTCAAGTCTGAATCGATAGAGGACTTTCATGTGTTACTGATGTCCTGCCAACATCCTGCCTGCGTGACAAGCCACTGTAGACTTAATATCTGGAGCCTTTATTCATCAACTCTGCCGTCTTAGAATGAGCTTGAAGCTCCTGTTGTAGATGTGAAAGTATTCAACCAATGAAGGATTTCTAAACTCTGAAAGACAAACAAGGGGAAAACGAGAACCTGAAACATTGTAATTCTCTATTATGTACAGAAGTATCTTAATATGTACATTGTCTTATTAGCATATTACAAACACACTGAATGTTATCTTTGTATTAGCATGTGCTTATGTATGAATACATTTGCATGTATGTGCACATGCATGCATGAGTCCTCGTCTTAATGTGTCTTGGTCAGGGAAACAGGACTTGTAAATGAAATCAAGGTTTCTATACTGTGTCTATTTTTTTCCATAATATTGTGTGAAAGAGTTAGCCATGTGGAAGAGTAAGCAGAGCTCCCTTGTGGTTGCCTGTATGAATCTATTCCTCGCAGTTGCACTGCACTGGTCAAACAAATTAAATTACTACACCAGTATGTAAGTAATTTTATGTAAATTACGGTGTTAATGTTCTGCGTCGTGCTGTTGATGATGGGCTGGTGTGTTCCTCCTCTGGTGGCTCTCGTCTGCGGGCCCGGCAGTCACTGGCTGGAAATGAACACATACATTTGCCAAGAACAGTCGACAGTCTGCCCTAATTTTTCCTCTCTACTGTCTGTACATTCATAAGGATTTAACATATCTTTGTTGGCTGGAGACAAGAACAGCAGTGGGACTTTGTAAGAACAGTGGAAAAGAGATGAACAGGGCGTCAGTACAGATAAGTCTGCATTTGGGTTTTTTTTTTTTTTTTGGCCAAAAGGAAAACTTGTGTAGAGGCTTACAGCAGGACACTATCCATTATATTGTGGATGTTATTAGACAATAAATATTACATATGATGCGTGATAATATCAGTCCCTCCAGGAAGTTGTAATCACAACAACTAGAGGAATCAGTCTCAGGGAATTCTGCACGACCTTGCAATTTTTCAGCTTTTCTGTAAATTTGACCAATCACCAAAGCTGCCACCAATCCACCAATAATAAAAGTCACCTCCCGCAAATGTCATAAAACACCCAGAACAGTGCAGAGTGCAGTTATATTGTCCTTGGACCAAGCTGAATGAATTACACAAAATCTGTTTTTTTTCCTGCAATTTTCAATCACTCACCCAATGCTCACACAGTTTCATTCAAAAAGTTGAGAAATCCTATAATATAAAGTATATACCCTAATTTCATAGGTTTCCAGGGCGTTGTTTTTTAACTTTCAACCAACAATGTCTCAATTATAAAACACATTTAAGGACTTACAGGCTCAGGTATACCTAAGCACATAACAACCTCCATCTTTAGTCTCCACTGGCATCCTCCCTCCCTCACGTTTTCTCCTCTGGCGGCTACAATTTATGCAGCCACAGAGGAGTGCAGGATTTACGCTGGATTTTTGTTTCAGCCATCTATGGAATTAAGAAGTCTATCCTTGCATTTCATTAAATCCTGCCTAATGAGATGACTGTCTCTCCCCAAAGAGCAGATGATAAAGTACCCTATGCCATGGTGCATAAATTAGTATGGTGAGGTTAAATGCTGGAACTGACTCATGTTTCACAAGAGGACCCTATCCAGCAGTTAAATCAACTTGCATAAATACCGTCAACTGCGGGCAGAATTCACCTGCTTGCTTATAGCTTGCATCCAAACTAATGGATCATTTGTTGGATCATAATGAAATCAGAAGGAAAAAGAGTGGAGTTAAGTAGAAACTGACAACTTGTGCGGTGCTTTCCAAACATGCACATATATTCATGTTACATCGTGATTTTAAGTTGCTGCACACTGTAAGAAGTAATGGTATCATCAGTAGCAACAGTGACACATTGTACAAATACTCCATACTCATTAAATGCAGCATTGGTAAAAACACAATATTTCCTTTTAAAATTTAGAGCAGTAGAGGTGTTGTGCTGGCCCTGCACTGGAGGATAATTGAGCAGATTTTGGGTCCGATTTGCCTAACATTATAACATGTAAATGTAGTTTCTACCACATCAAGCTGTGTAAACCTCTCATTGCACCGACCGTCACTTGTGTCACTTGAACTCTAGCTTCAAATATTCTGTCAGAATTTGTTACAGATCTATTTATTGCACTTTTTAATTGTCGTATCCCTGCTGCTCTTTCTGTGGCTGCGGGTTTGAGGACACACAATGAGTGGTGATAATCAGTTTGATGTATATTTCAGCCAAAACTGTATTACTGTAATGATGTGCCCCACATGGCTCGTGCACTTTGAAGGAGGCATTTCCGATGTATTAGTATAATTACCAGTGATGAGAAAACGAACCAAATTTCCTTTCATGAGTTCATTTGAGCTGTGGTTACACACACACACACACACACACACACACACACACACACACACACACACACACACACACAGAAGAGAAGAGAAAGACAGAGAAATCATCAAGAACTCAAGAGTGGGGTTCATGGCTGATTTGATCATCACTTCTAATTGGAAGATAATTTTCATAAAGCCTTTCAAACAGCTGACAGCTTCTGTCCTCCATTCCTGTCTATCCCTACAACTCTTTCACCATTTTCTTCCATGTTTTAAAAGATGCCCTCGGCAGAAGGGGGGAGCGATCGGAAGGGATGCTGGGAGTTTGCTGATATTCCAGGTATTTTAAGCCTTTTTGGGTCCACATGGGTGTAATGGACTTATTCTCAAGCAGTTCTTGTCTCTCTAATTAGTGGTCCCCCCTCGAGCCGTAACAAGGGCACTGACGAGAGAGGCTTTTTCCCAATGATAATGTGAATGGATACCTGCAGGGGGAGATTTCTGCACTGTTCCTCATCCTGTCAGCCACTCTGGGTAACACTGGGGCTTAATGAACCTGAAAACAAGACACTGTGTGTGGTGAGGGAAGAGTGTGTGTCTGTGTCTGTGTGTGCGTAAATCCAGATGGGTACTGTACGGCACCTTAGAGCTGGCTGTGGTATATTTTGAGAAATACAGTGAGAAATAGGCACTCTGTGTTATGATGATGAAGTCAATTATTTGTCTGTGTGCTGAGGATTTCATTGGAGCTGTAAAGGTGAAACGGGCGTCGGCACCTCGCCACATTCACGGCGGCACAGTTTACCTTGTGTGAAAGTGCAAGAATCCGAGTCAAACCTAACACAAGAGCCGCTGAACATGTAATGTGATATGTATGTCCTGCCTGCGAGATGGTTTGACTGATAAGTTGACACCATGGAGATGCATATCTAGGATGCATGCAATGTCACAAATGTCACATGTGATCGATCGAACGCCTCACTGTCTGAGTGAGAGGTCATTGCTCTCCATATACAGCCGCGGGGGGAGAGGACGGGACAGAGTGCCTGGTCAGCACATGGTCACATTTTGGACGCATCATTTTTCCCCTCCACCCTCCCCTCCTGAGTGGGTAATGAGCTGAGTTGTTGTTGGTGGAGCACACGTCACTCCATGTGACATTAGACTCACTCAGTGCTGCTTTATCTCGGACACTGGGCCCTTCCAATGAGCAACTGCAGCTACCCTCTCAAGCCTGCTGACACTGAATGATGTGTTTGTTTATTATGGCGGATAGGTGTCATGTTAGACATGCATTAAGTCCTTGCAAAGTGAGCCATGCAGTTTTTTTCCCCCCGGTAATAGTGATGTGGACCAAAGCAGGGAAGCATTTCCTCGAGGACGAAGCAGAGGGGAAAGTCAACAACAGACTAAACAAAGTAACCAAACTGGATGGAATAAAGGATATGAGGGGGAAACTTGGACTATGTCTGTGACGATGTGGATTTTTTCTGACCATGGTGATGCAGCAACGTATTCTCACAGCATTTACTCCGACTATCCAAATAATCACGTTTATTTGGACTTTAGTGAAGGATACTGTTACAAGTGTAGCGTAGCTCCTTTAAGGAATAGGACAGGTGTAACTGTTTGTGCAAGTGAGCAGCAGCCTGAGAGTAACAGTGCTGCTAATAGCGGAGCATAGGTTTAAATTTAGAAGTAGTTGTCAAATTGGCAGTAAATTTGCAGTACAGGTTACATTCTGTCAGTTAATAAATGCTGCAGCTTCTCAAGACCAAGAAACAGGCTAACATTAAGCAAACACTAATGCTGATGTTAGCATTGTACCTTTACAACTTTGGCTCTGGTGTGATCGTATCCCTTTCAGAATCCTGCAGCATCTTTTTTAGAGATGTAGTAAAATAAATCCATGATGAATCCAACACTGAATGTCTTCTGTGATTATCCATTTTACTATCTTGAAGACAGTTGTTATACAAATATTGTACAAATCGTTTCATTTATTAGCAGTTTTCATATAACAAGAGCAACTAAAGTTAACTGTCATCTTTAATCTGGGGCTGCATCACCTAAAATGTCATGTAAAATGTAAGAAAACATCCCCGTTTTCAAAAGTACAAACAGATGTCTATGAATGTCTTGTTTTGTCAGTAAAAAACCCAAAGAAAACAGGAAATATCCATATTTGAGAGGGTGAAAACAGCATGTTCTGCCATTTTTGCATTTAAAAAAATACTTAAGTGATAAATTGTTATTCTAAATAGTTTAATAGTTGCTTTTTTAACACCCAGTTGGGCAAGTGAGTTGCTAGAGCTACTAGCCTGACATGGCATTATACTTGCCCTGGGCAAGCAGGCAGTCTTTATTGTTGAACTCTGCATCACATGACCGCGGTATTACGGTAATGCAGTTATCGCCTCATCATCTAATATAGACAGGTTGCGTGTGAGGGATGCAGAAAGACAAAGAGACAGAAAAAAAACAGAGACAGAAAGAGGGAAAGACTGAGAGACAGAGATGGAGGAAGGGAGCCACAGATGTGGCGGGGCCTCGGGCGATACAAGTCATTATGGTGTAAACTGCTCCAGTGGTGATGTTGGTGGGGAGAGCAGAGAGGTCACCAGCTCGGGGTGTGTCAAGCAATACATGCACGCATACACACACAGAGGAAATCGAGAGAACATCTGGATATGTGCCACCTGCCTAGAGGAAGTCATCTAGTTTACACGCAGTGCAGGAGGGGGTTTGTCCCTTTCCTGGATGTGCAACCTTCATGCTAGCCTGCTCCACTGGGAGAGGATGGAGGACGAAGTGGAGAGTGAAGAGCGTGCAAACCAAATGACACACTTTACAGGGATTAAGTGTTAAAGTAAACACGGATATCGTGAGTTAGGACAGGAAATGGGGAGAAATACACACCACCATCTCCCCTGCAGACCCCTATCATGTCACCACAGTTGCTTGTTTTACTCAGCTGCACGGCCCTGGTCTGATGTGCTGGATGGATGCTTACTGACAAGGGCTATATCCATAGAAAACCAATTCACAGGCATTAAATTGTGAAAATAAAGACATTTTCAATGAGCAAAGATGAACAGAACTGGTTTTAAAATGAGTAAATTCAGATTTAAAACTAAACAGAGCTGCATTGCACAATTAAAAACCTCAATCTCAGTTTAGCAAATACTAGTTTATTTATTTAAACTGAAATTAAATAGAGTATAATAAATATGAAGGTGCTTCCTTATAGAAATTAAAATGAATATATAAGAAATAAATTTGAGTTCTGTCGGGACCTAATAGATACAAAAGAGCTGGGCAAACAGTTCACTTTTGGCTGCTGTTTATTAACAAAATTTTATATTGTTTGCTAGGTGGCTAAAAAGTAAAAAAACAGCATATTGTTTACTAGCTAATGTTATATATAAAGTTAAAAAAATATAACATTGTTTGCAACATAATGTTAGCTAAGAAATTAACAAAATGTTACATTATTTGCTAGGTAAAAAGTTAGCCTAGTTAGCGTACCCATGGTGGCTCGGAAAAGAAGCTCTAATTTCTCCTCCTTTGAGAAAAACTCTTTGGCTGAATTCATGGAGCGACTTGATTATTTTGCTCATTCCAGCTCAAAAAAGGCGGCCATTTTGAAAATGAAACCTTCTCAAATGTAAGTTTAAGGTTATAACTGGATCACTTTTCAAATTGGAAGCTAAAGTTTTGGTGCAACTGAATTTAGTCTCGATTTAATGTAAAGACTAAAGTGCAGTTTAAATACAGGTTTAAATTTGATCTTTCTAAATCATAAACTGCTTTTAAAGTTTGGTGCTACATAATTTAATTGGATAGTTGGTGCAACCCAAGCCTTTAACAGAAAACTGCAATATGATTTTGCTCTTAGTCTTTGTATTTCTCTATTCCTTCTTGTCTGTTAAAGCAAAAAAGCAAGAAAGAAACGAGGGGAATTAGAAAGACAGGAGCCACAAAACTCAGCGCTAAGTATTGACCATCTGGCTCCAGCCCAAGCTAGCGTGCCACAAAACAATTGCATTCATTAGGTTAATTTATCATGGTGGTAAGCTCAATTTACTTTTGCTTGCGCGAGCGTGGCTCATTAAGATTCGGTCTGCCGTTTCCTCGGGCCGTCTTGTGATCATTCACACAGGGTTAACGCATTTTGGACCAGATAGGAAGCACTCCGGGGTTATCTGCCAGACCTAAACTGTTTAAATAAAGGCAGCAAAAGAAGAGGTGGAGAGAGGGATTACGGTGGCAAATGAGAGAATGAGAACGGGATGGAGAGGAGGAGGGGGGAGTGTCAGCGGAGGAGTGATCTGAAGAAGAATGCCGTTGAAGAGAAGTGGGGAGAAAGAAAGAAAAGGCTCGGCTCTCAGTTGACAGAATGGATGTTGCGGGGCCGTGGTGGAAGAGGAATGGAGAAAGAGCGAGGGAAGGGAGGCACGTGACTAAATGTATTCTGATAACTGAACAGCAGATGTCTCGCATGGAGCTCCTTTGTTGCCTGAACAGCAGGACCCTGCACTTCAGTGGGCTCACTTCACACCGCATTCATTTGCCTGCCAGCTGCCAATTTAGGGTAGAGAGAGTGAAAAAGAAGGAGAAAGAGAGAGGGAGAGACGGAGAAGGGAGGGAGGCTCACACCAGTCCGTCCCTCCCCTCCCTCGGCATGTCTTGCAGAGAGGCTGCCATTCCCTTCTCTCTTCCCCCGGTGGCCTGTACAATTAGTGATCTGCATAACCACCCACACCTCCACGCACCGCTCTCGCTGAGCAGAGGGGGAGCTGCCTTTGTCTTTTGGCTGCTCTACAATGAGTCGCTTTAGACTTGGCTGGAAGCCAGGAGCCAAGGCACAAAACCGCATGTTCTTGATGGATGACGAATACTCCCGGAGTCTTGTTTCCGCATGCAGCTGATTTGGCAGGTCAGAGATGAACGGCAGCAGCCCCCTTTTTTTTGTTAAAACACTTCCTAAACTGTGGAAAAGGGGAGACGTTTCTGAATTGCGAACTCTTATTATCCTCCCAGGTACCTTTGCTCAATAGAGGCGCACTCTCATTAAGTCCACAAAGCCCACAGTTCATTAACGCCTGGGTGAAAACAAATTCACACCCCTCTGCTAAGTGATGCGGGCCCAAGCATGATGGCATCAAGGCTTCGGCAAGGCTGGCTGCGTGAGGCGAGACTCAGGTGACTCTAAGCACAACTTCACATCTCACCTGACGCTTGTGACCTCGCTGAGAACCAAATCACATCTCACTGTGTGCTACACACCCTCCACCTAGAAGAAAAAGTAGTGTCAAGTTCCTATTTCACTGATATCTTGGGTTCAGATCCCAGGGGAGATGAAGGGGATGAGTCCCATTTTCTAAAATACATGAAGCTGTCCCTTCAATAAACTACTTCGAAATAAATTATGGAATTGAAATTTATAGCTAGCCAAATATATACCTGATATGGGCCAATCACAGATATGTCGGTATCTGCGTGTATGCGCACAGATAAGCACCATTTAAAACTTTTTTCTGAGCATTATTTATTTAAAAACTTTCTTTCTTCATACCTTTGTGTAGTCATACTGGGGCAAAAGTCTAGTTACATTCCTGCTCCAAAAGTCACTTTATTTGATAGGTGACAGCTGAAGATATGACAGGACAAGTGGAGAGAGAGAGGAGATGACATGCAGCAAATGGACCGCAGATGGGAATCGAACTAGCGGCCACCGCACACGGTTGATAGCCTCAATACATGTGATGAATGCTGAGCTACACAGGCGCCCCGAAAGATATCACCTTAACATAAACACCTTCTAAAACCCCCTTTACACTGGACAAAAAACCCCACCAACATCCATTACCATGTGGCTTTTGTCTTCGGTGGTAAAGGGTATGATCAGCATTCAGTCCCGGGTCAAATGCAGTAGTCACAGGAATATAATCACCAGTGATAGAAACATGACTATGACTTAACATGACACTAAATTCTGCGATACTTGTGCTCCTCTTTCATAAACATGCTGCTTGGCTTGACTTTGTTTGACTGAGTGCATCAGCACAGCAGTGTGTGCATTCGTTAAAGTTGTGTTTAACTGGTGTACAGTCATCTTTAGTCTGTGGCCTGTTCTCTTCCTCTCTCGGCTCATAGTACAAGGACGTTTGAGAACAAGCTGCAGTCAAAATAGGTTTGGTTATGAGCACACTTCTTATGTAACACTGAAGGTAAAATTGACACAAAAAGCCTTTTTTGTCTGAGATCATTCGTCATAGCATTCTCTCTCTTTTAACACCATGAACTTCTGCTGTGTTCGACTTTCACCATGTTATTATCTTAATTGTGACGGCCACTCAGTGACATGGCTGCTGTGGAGGTTTGTAGGGATTGCTAACCCCATTATTAAGGCCTGTGCGGTGCATGGTATGGGAGATAATACGCGTATTGATCGACGACCACCGGCTCATCTAAATTGTGCTCCCTTGTTACAGTAAAAAAGGCAGCAAGAGCAGATCCCTCTCATCACCCTCCCCAATGTCAATTCACAGGACGAGCAATGGAACAGGCATTATCCCCACTTCCTGAGTTGGAGAGGGGGGAGATGATAAAAACTTTTTGATTAAGGGAAGGGAATGTTCTATTTCATTCTGATTCGGGAAGCAGGAGAAAGAGCGGAGGATTAATCTTAAGGCCGTCGTTTTACTGCCTATCCCCACTCCTGTCTCAGAGCTGAAGAAGCGCGAGTGAATAATGGGGTGTCCATCAGCCGTGGGCTCAAGCCCAGATTGGGATTTTCTCTGGGGATAATACAAAGCAGGGCGACAATTGATGATTCATAATGTACAGTTTTAGCCTGGCGATAGCGCCAGCTATTGTGGCTGTGTTGGCATTAGTATTACAGTATCTCCCAGTGAGGTGTTCCCGCCTGACAGCAATCTTTTCGAAGTGTTCTTCTGCTGAGGATGGGAGAACCATGAGTTTATAAATATGGATACAGAGAATCATATACTCTGTAATTCAGATATGTGACAAATTGCACTTCTAAGTCGTCTGAAGAAACATCCTCATTCAGTCATACACGCACGATATTTAAGAATCCTTTAAAAGGAAGGGAGGATCCAGCTGTGGCAGGAACCAGTGAGGAATAATGGCGCCTTGTTGCGTTCACTTACTCGACTCCCTCATTTTGTACACCGCAGCTTTACACTGAACAGAGAACAATCCCGCTAACAAAGTTGTCTGGCTCTCCAGTCATGTGAGCAGCACCTGTCGTGTCAGAGAGTGGAGGCAGAGGCGGCGCTGGGGATCCATGGAAGGGACGCTATCCATCAGTGGTTCCATTTGATATTTAATTTAGACTTTTATGAGCCTTAGAGGATGGGCCATGTCATTTTTCTCTCCCAGGCTCTCTCTATAGGGATTGAGGATAAATTCCTTCCATCCGTGCAGCAGCCCAACCAAGGCACCCTCAGATTTATAACTGTATGTGATGGTGGTGATGCTGATGGTAGACGATGACTGGCCCGCATGCAGGACAGAGCACATGGTTCCCCGACTCGGTCATATCTGTTTTAAGCAGTGTTGAGTAGTGATACTTTTAAAAACTATCCGGTCACATTACAGGATTAGAAGAAGTAACATTTTACATAACAGTGTTACTGACTGAGAAAAGTAACTTGTTAGAGTACTTTTGCTTTGCCAAAAATTAAAACCCCTTTGCGATTCCTTGCACATGTTGGTTATATTGTCTTGATAACTGGGAGGAGGAGTAACGTAGCTGCCTCTGTGAAAACAATAAAACACAGGCTCATTTAGCCTACAGTGCATCACGTTTAAACGGACAGTTCACTCCTTAATATTTTTCTTCTGGCTTGTAGTGCTATTTATCCATCTAGAGTGTTTTGATGTGAGTTGCTCAATTTTGGAAATTTTGGCTGTGGAGACGTCTGCCCTCTCTCAAATATAATGGAACTAAATGGCACTTGGTTTGTGGTGCTCAAATTGCTAAAAGAATTCACTTCAACAATGTGTCGCACTCCAGAAATCATGTTCTGGTTACTCAGGATAATCTACAGACATTGGTGTAACCAGTTTAATGTAGGAACTGCTTTTTTGTTGTAGAAAAGAAAGGAGTGCTGGTATATTCTACTGCAGAAAGAAATGAATTCCTACATGAAACTGCTCACAACAGGGTCTGTGGATTATCTTGAGTAACCAAGTCATGATTTTTGGAAAGAGATGCTGGTTTGGAATTTTTTAAATGTATTAGTTTGGCAGTTTGCGCACCGCAAGCCTGAGTGCCCCTTTAGTCCCATTATATTGGAGAGAAGGCAGACATCTCTGTGTCCGATATCTCCAAAACTCTGCAACTCACACCAGAACTATCTAGATGGAGGAATAACACTACAGGCCAGGGGAGAAATATGTATTTTTGATCTTTCGGGAGAACTGGCCTTTTAATGATTGATTTATTATTGATTAATTGATTACTTGTTTGTTGAATTTATTCAATACATCCCAACTTGAGAAACGATTACAGTGTCAGCGGAGACTGTAGACATTTATCAAGGTCAGATAACTTAACCATTATATCACTGTTAAACCTGTACTAAACCTTTGTTGTTACTGCTGTGAACAGTGCTTATTAAGCTTAATTAATCCCATATTATGCATTTATTAATAGTTAACTATGGCTTTTGGGGGGTAAGCCGCAGGGTGGTCCTACTTGCCATTGGATATTTATTTATTTATATGTTTTGCTTCATTTTCCTTCCTTTTTCTGCTATTTTTTTATTTAAAAACACAACTAAATAACTCGATACTTAACTGAATTGCAAAACTAAAACATTACATTGCCTGTTACAACAACAAAAAAGTAATCAGAGTACTCACTAGTTTTAAGTTCAGGAAAACCTGCTCTATACTTGCTTAAACTTAAATAAAAGTAAAGGACGCACTGATTCATTGCAGATTTTAGTAGTCACCATAAAAGTTGACCATGGACATTACTGCATTGGCATTAATACTGTATTAGTAAGAAAGAGCTGTTATGTTGATGTCATATCTGGCATCTTTAGAAGAACAATATTCTCATTTAAAAGCCACAGAACAAAATCAATTAATTTAGCATTAATCAACTGAATGTGATATTATGCATACATGTTTTTTATTTCCATGAGTTATGGATGGAGTAAAATAGGCAATATTCTGAGAGGGTAATTTTAAGGAGCAGCAACGAGTTTTATAAACTAATCCTCTCCTAATGGTCTGTTTTAACGTAATTTATGGCTTCATTCATTACCCCTTTTGTATCAGTAATTATTTCTAAAATACCAAAGAGCCATCTTTTCTTTCCTGGTTCTTCTCAGGCTCTGATTTATCACCCCGGCTCTGGCCTGATGCTGTCTTCCCAAGGTGTGACATTTCAAAATATTTATAGCTCTGGCACATTAAAGGCCTTCCTTTGAAGGTGACCGACCGCTCTTCCACACCAGTGTAATTAATGGAATCTCAGCGTGTTCGCCTTGTGTTATTTATCCGCTGCATTCTGTTGAAACACTATGGAAAACAGCAAGGTGTTGGCTTAGCTACCTCGCCTCATAAACAGACATTTTATACCCGCCAGTCCCAGGATGCATTGCACCGGGGGCGACAGGGAGATTCCATTCCACATCAAAGCCCCAAAAGTTTAATATTTTATTGATTAGATCTAAACCCTCTGTCCAAAGTGGCAATTAAAATTCAATTAAACTGACTGAAAGCATCATATTAAATTTCATCTCTTTATGAGCTTCGAGATAATGCTGGAGGACAAGACTTGAATATAATCACACCCTTTTTAGATTATATTATCCTGTTCATTCACTATAAAAGTGACACTTTTAGGTATACTTTCAATATTTCTTAACTATAACCTTCTAATGAACACATTTTATAGCCTTTAAATCAACTATTATTGGGCATTGTAATAAAGAGAAAGGCTGCTTTTTGTTCTGCACTCCATGTTGAAAAAGAATTATTTGCACCCATTTTTTTCACACAGGTAAATGAAACACCAGCCAACCAGTAAAATATACACAAATTGATTTAGAATACTTATTAAAAATCTTTCTAATGCTTACTAATAGTATACACAATAGTGATGAATTATTTTTACCTCCCAGTGTTGGAAAGTTAATATGGCAACCTAAAACTTTTGTTTTATTGAAATGCACACATCAGTATTATTAATAATGTAATGAATGGGACAAATGTGTGGGAAAACAAGAAACTAGATTATAGTTTACAGCCATGCTAGTGGCTTTGCAAGGCAGTACTTCAGCACAGCAGTGCTTTGAACATGCATCCATAGTTAGCTTAGGGAGATTCAAAACTAACCACCAGCAAAATTTAGAGGAGAAGGCCCTGAGCCATAGACACAGGCTGTGACACACATTTTAGTTGACGAAATATTAAAACACGTCTTCTTCATTTTGTGTATAGGCACATTTTTATAGTTGGAGAATGTAAGAATCTCTTTAGGCCTACAACAATAAGTGGAAATTAAAATGTTCAAAAAGAACCAATATTCGTTTCTATTTAATTATTTGTCAAAGCCACAGGGAGCCTCTGGTGAAAAAGCTGCACGGGGGGCTGGAGTTGCAGGACGGTCACTTCTGCGCTAGACGAAAAGTCAAAAGTTCACCAAAATTTTTACAATTTGTCCTATAGTAGACATAACTATTTGTTGAAGCAAAAATATCAATCTCATGGAGGTGCTAGCGAAAAAGTCAAGGGATAATCACAAGTCATTAGCCCTTATCCTCTAGAAACCATTAATGTTTATTCAGAAATTTTGTGCCAATCCATTTGGTAGAGGTCTGACCTGCTGCTGGTCTCTGGGCACAATGGATATCCATTGCTATCCATGCAATAGTTGTTCAAATATGTCACTAAAAACTAAAAATGTTCTATTTATTGTAGGGCTAAAGGTGAAGTCAAAGGATCACCAAAGTGAAATTTAATAACATCCATCTGATAGTTCCTGAGATATTTAAGTCTGGAACAAATGTTGCTATCATGGCTAAAAGTGTCACCAACATGTCTGAATTCGCACCCACACATTTACACTTAGATTCTATTTATTAGTCAAAAATAGTGTCAGGACTCATGTCATAACTCCACCATATAATTTCATTGTCAGTCCTATGAGCTTGTCAAAGGTCAAAGGTCAGCACAAAGCCACAGCCAGGCCATTGATCCTGCAGCATCCACTGCAGTAAGCAGGCTATTTAGATGTACACAGAGAGCAGTGTGGGAGACTGAGAGAGGTTGTTATTACTGAGTGCCTCTCTGTTTCCCCAAGACTGTTTGCTCTGTGTGATTATTCTCTCCAGCTCCCCGAGCATCCCGGCTCCTGCCTCTGTGATAAAGATATTCATTTACCTGATATGAAAATCTTGTTCATGCCGATCCCAAATGACTCCAGATAGAAGGGGGAGAAAGCAGGGAGGTGAGAGGCGGCGAAGGAGGGTAGAGGAGGTGATAGGATGGAGGTGCACGAGGGAAGGGATAGAAAGTGGCTGGAAAGAATGACATGAAATATTAATATGATCTGAGCCAGTGTGACACCTAAAGTTTACATGATAACAAAACTGGCTTTGTATCGAATGTGTGTCCAAGATTTTTACTGATTTGTGGAAAAACTATTACCAAGACATACAAGTGAACTGAAGTGGAGGGTATAAATTTTCTATAGGTTTGAATGTGTTTCATAGTGATTTTTGGAAATTAATGAATTAATGGGAGTAGTGATAGTAGTAGTGGTTGATTGCTTATAAATAATTTCCAGATAATTTCAGGCTATTCTGCGATATACACTTTTTCTTATATAGTGCAAACATATAACTAACTAACCTTAGTATATAAAACGGTTAACATTAGTACAACCTTAAACACTGACGGCAGTAAAATACAACATACACATTAATGCAGCTGTAATATTAATCCAAATCATCATGTAAAATAGTGAAACACTAACAGTGACCTTTTTACTGCACAATAATTACTTTAGAAGAATAGGTCACTCAAAAATGAAAATTCATTTAGTATCTACTCATGTTCATGCCGATTGAAAGTTGGGTTTCGTTTTTTAGTCCACAAAATGCTGAAAAGAGCGTTACAAAATCTCTGAAACAACTGAAGTGAATGGTGAGCAGTTTTCAAACATAAAAAAAGAAACAACAACCAAAAAAAAAACAACTATGGAAAAAAAAAAACATAAAATGCCTCCATACTGCTCTGTTGTCCACCACACACACCCAGGATGTGTACGTGCATGTGAATGTGTCTCCGAGCTTAAGAGCTACGGTTAAGATTTAGACTAAAAACATGGTCTAAATGATGTCTTTCAAGTTAAGTTGGCATGTCAGGGCTTTAGGTGACTTTAGAATTACATCAGATGAGCAGTATGGAGGCATTTTATGCTTTTCTTTTGGTAATTTCTTTACATTTGATAACTGGTCATTATTTATTCATTTGGGAGATTCTGCAACACTTTCTTCCTGTCGAAACTCCAACAGTGTTTTGTGGACTGAAAAACGAAACCCAATCTTCGGTACTTGTGTGTCAACAGCCGAGGCTTCCTCTGTCAGGAAGGCTTTTAGGTAACCTGTGTGTGTGTGAGATGAAGTCTAGCAGGTTTGTTGTCAAAGTTGGTCCGGACTGTGAAAGCTAACTTAGGTACATAGCAGCTTCCAATTGCTTGAGGAAAAGAGCCCAAAATTGAAGGTCTCCCAAATATGGAGATGCAAACTTCCACACCACAGCAGAGACAAAAAAAAATCACTGTTGTTGATACTAATACCAGTGAAATTCCACTATTCTCAATATCCAACTCTATACCACAGTAAAAAAAAAAAAAAAAGTAACACAATAAATCCCACATACTTCAACATATGTTCTTTTATTAAAAACATTTGCACATTACAAAAAACCGAGGCATATAGCCTTCAAGTGATGAATAAAAATAAGCTGTTACACGCACAACGATGCCAGCTGTCTCAAACGGAAACATTGGTAACATGTATTTCAGGATGAGGGTAACACTACAGATTCATGTGACATGAATCAGAACTCACTCACCATGCATTTGCATGTTTTGACTGTCTTTGAAGTGCTTCGTTGTTGGAAGTGGAAGCTGCAAGTATTTTCTCCTTTAGCTGGCAGTTAGATGGCAATGAATGCATATTGTTTTTTGTGAATTTGTCATTAATTCGTGATGAACTGCCTCAAACACAAAATGCTTCCATACACAACTGTTACTGCTTTTCTTTTTGATGAGTCAAGGCGGAGCTGTCGCTGCAACTGCACTTGTCGCCATCTTTAACGCGTTGATGTTCTTCATTTGGCATTAGTGGCAGACTAGAGCACTTGGAGGCATATATGTTCCCCCTGTGAGGTCCAGAAGAATTGCATTACTGATACCTTCAGTGCTGTAGATTATTGTCACATTTTCAGAATTTGAGCACTGACTTTGCATGTAAGTATCGGTTCTTGTGACATCCCTAGTGAAGAGTACAAACAGACCATAACCATTACATAAACAGACTTTTTATTTATTTTCTATCCCAACAAACACAACACACATTCCTTCAGTAACCATGATACTGCAACCTGAACTTATCTACACACTCAAAGGCTGACTAGACTAACTACCCCTCAGTGGAGACCAGAGGAAACACTTAAAACTCAGATATGACTTTATTGTCATCTGCTATATCGCATATTAATTTATATACCCATATATGGAATATATTCAATATTTCACCCAGTCCTATTGAAGGTGTGAATGCGTGTTCCTCTCTATTTTTTGTGTGTTGTTAAGGAGTATCCCATAGTACACATCCTCCCCTTTCTGCTAATGATGAGATTCATTTCATTTTAACTGCTTCTGAATGAGGCTTTGCATGCAGCGCTGGCATCCATCCACAAACTCTTCCACAGATGTGAAGCAGAGAGAGACAGATATTATGGCAGGGGGAGAAAAAAAAAAACGAAATGTGTCCTCTCAGATGCATCCTCATGGTTAAAAGGGTAAAATGAGATGCAGGGATATAGTCACTCCCTCTCATCATGGAGCCAGCCCATCTTCTCTTCCTTTATTTTGTTTGAGTATATGGCTCACTCATCTCAGGTTTTATTGTCTCTATCTCGGGAAGCGCTGCTTTTCCCTATAACACGGTCACCATGCGCAGCACATCAGGCAAGTTCTTGATTCTGTACTCAGTAATTTAAAGCCTTTATGG
The DNA here is from genome assembly GCF_056507025.1 of Lutjanus erythropterus. Taxonomy (NCBI): domain Eukaryota; kingdom Metazoa; phylum Chordata; class Actinopteri; order Lutjaniformes; family Lutjanidae; genus Lutjanus; species Lutjanus erythropterus. The sequence continues at coordinate 17,484,031 of NC_139334.1, forward strand.
AATTGCAATTTCAGGGCTCAGTGCTTGTTTTTCTAAAATGTACTCAAGGAATTAGCTACTCCAGCCACAAATCAGTTGAATTTATGCACAGTTGTAATACACTTTATGGGCTCATGGTACATTGCTTCAAAAACAGCAGATGTGAAATTATGATAAATATAATGAGGGTTTTTTTCTCCTCCTCGCTCGCCTCTTTCTGTCCCTCCTTCCCTCACTCTCTCCCTCATCTGCAAGGGAGAAGGATGTGAAGCGTGTTTACTTACCCCATACAATACATTTAATGTCTTAGTAAGGGCCGCCAACAAAACCTGATTAATGTCCTCATCTCTTTTATTAAAGATAAGAGTGGCACTGCAGTCAGGAGATAGAGAGAGTGCCATAAATCTCAGGCAAAATGAGCAGTCAAATAATCACTCATCAGAAATGAAATCTACATACATTAACACTCGCAGACATTCTGCTGAGAATATAAACACGGGGCCACAGGCGATGAAGCTGACGCCATTTATCCACACACTCGCAGTTAGGGGGAGGTAAAGGTGTCTGGAGAGGGTAAGCTCTCAGCTGGTGATGATGTTTAAGGGAGTCCTCTCCTGCTAAGCTGCAGTCCACCAGACTGAACCATGTGTCCAAGGGAGCAGACGCACAATCATTAGGGCAATGGATGAGTTGGATGGCGGAGGCAATTAAGCATCACCCTGAATGGGACATAATGTTGATCCATCCCTGCGATTAATCAAGGCATGCATTAGACAGTGATGGGCGACCCTGTGCCTTTGTGACAAAATGATTCTTCATCCCGTGTTTGGGGATTGGGATCCTGAGGTCCCTAATGCGCCTTAGAGGCGCCCCAATGAAACCCTGTCATTTATTCTGTTTCGGTCCCTGACAGCTATCAACCTGTCTTCTGCCAGCCAAGGAACATTATCTGAACTCCCAGGGCGGTTAGCGACATGGACTAAGCTTATGAGTGGAGCTAGCAGACAGGCAGATATGTAAAGCAGTGATAATGCTACCTTTCTTTTGTACTATCACAATCACTGTCACCCCTGGTGCATGTACACTCAGTGGCCAGTTTATTAGGTACACTTACAGTAGCTAAAACTAATGCAGACTAATACAGCAGTCCTGTAATGAATCCTACCTTTACAGTATTTGTTGAAGCTGTTTGAGAGATGTGTTGATTCAACTGTACGGTAATAGTGGAGAGTGTTGTATTGTATTGTGCTATACAGAAAGGTTTTAGCCTAACCTCATTAATGTAAATTAGAAGGACAAAATAATACAAATACCTGTCAGTATAACACAGTACCCTTCCTTAGTCTCACCCCGTTTTACTGGTTGAGTATTAATTGTTAGCCAGCTAGTTAGCGAGCAAAATTTTATTTAACTAGCAAGCTAATGATGTTTTGCAACGTTAGCTATCAGATGTAGATTTAGCTAGCCAGCAGCTGACATAGATGAACCATAGATGTATCATACAATCCAGACAGGACATTGCCACTCACTCTTGCTTTCAATTTTTCCCAGTGGTCACTTGTGGTATTGCAGCAAAAAAAATCCCCTGTGGCCCAAAAAGCATTTCAGTTATGACTCTTTACATTATGAAGCTTTGATTCATCAAGGTTTTATATTTGAAAACTGTGATGTCATCACAAAGTGTAGTCAGTAGGCTGAGCAGAAACTGGCGGGTGCAGTGGCGTAGCATATCTAAGTATAAGACAGGAGGTGTTTGACTGAAGTTCCACCAGACACAAAGCTTGTTCAACTGTTGGAGCACAGAGCAAAAAAAGATGGGGCTTAGGAAAGGTCAATTTAACAGCACCACAAACTGCAGCCTCCAAAATGATCATACAGTTGAATCAATACCTCTAAAAGAGTTTACACAAAAACTGAACATTAAATTTTAATGAAGGTAGGATTTTTTTAAAGAACTGTTGTATCAGACTGCATTTGTGTACCTAATAAACTGGAAACAGAGTAGATGTGTGTTCCTATACTTACCATAGACACAACAAAAAAGATAAAAAGATGCATAAAGGATTTATATACACAAACAGTATACATGTGCAAGTAGTTATGTATGCACACATGCATGAAGCCATATATAAACATACTGTTCTGTAAAATAGAGCCACATGTTCTTTTTCCATCTCACTCACATCAGAGGCCTCCATGTGACAGATGTCACATTTTGTGATTAAAAACATGCAGGAAATTAAAAACAAATGCACAATGCACTATGACTGCTCTTTGTTTTGGTGTCAGTCATATCTTAATAATCAAAATCATTATTATTATTATTTTCAGTCAAAACTACTGTGGCATCTGGCAGGGACAGGCTGACGAGGTGTCTTTGCAGCGGAAAAGACAAGAAATGGATTTTCATGCTTGATAAGAGTGTCAATCCACTTCCTATGGAGTTGTGCAAAGTACTGCAGCTCCACTCAAAATATTGACAGGGATGCGTGGCAGCGTCGGTGCTCTCACTGTGATAATGACTTGCTTGCAAGCTGATACTGTACATGTGCCTCATAGACACAATGCCTGAGCACATTTATGGTCGTTAATCTTTCAAGATTAGTCATCCATGATCTAAATATCATGGTTTTTTGTAGAGATGGGACAGAACGATCCAACATCTGTATCAGGGGCCGATGGTGACATAAGACATTCCTCGGGTACTGGTCTCGCAACAACAATCCACATTCTGATCTAAATTCAAAAACGCAATGTGTTTGCCACGTGTTTTCCATTTGTGAACGCTACACCAAGCAGTGCAAATTGTGAGCTGAATCACGCTATTCTATATGACAATTACATAATTAATTAATAATTACATAAACCACCATATTCTGCACAAACACAGTACAAACACATGACAAACGCTAACAAGCAGTAGCATTTGCATTTTAGAACATAAAATAGGAAACTCTCAGCAGTGAGGTGGCAAATGTACACATTCTTTACTCAAATAGAAGTACAGATACTTCTGTTAAAACTGGTAAAAGTAGAAGTGCTGATTCAACTTCTTTATGCAATTATAAGTGCAAAAGTACAGGCTGTGAAATGCACTTAAAGTATAAAAGTAAAAAGTAGCCCTCAGAAGGCTATTCCTACTGGCTGTCTCTCTGCAAAGCTAAATGAGCCTCACATTTTCACCACGACCGAGTCTCTCTCGCTGTCTGTTTCATCTTGTTGTGTTTTTTATGTTGATTTTCAGATATTCTAGTACAGATACGCAGAAGAACTGAAAAAAGCAGATCGGTACACCTCTAGTTTTTAGAATCAGCCTCATGTAATCTTACTACACCCACCACCACTACTACTACTGTGACTATGACTACAATTAATACTAATGATAATAATAAATATTTTTTTAAAAAAAGATTGCTGGTATTGATATAGTATTGGTATTGGTAGATATCCAAATTCAGATATTGGAATTGGATCGGAACTGGAAAAAAAGTGGATCGGTAAATCTGTAGTTCTTTTTGTTTAACTTTATAGTTTTCTGTGCATTCATCCTTTGACCTTTAAAAAAGATTAAACAGGTGGAGACGATGATATAAAAATCGTTCATAATTTACTGTGATTTAGCTTTATATTACCCCCATTATTTCTAATCACAAGGTAATTTTACACATTATTTAAATGTATAAGATGTCCAGTTGTTCTGCTCTACAGTTTTCTTCCTCTCTGTCCATATGGCTACCTATTCACCTGTATTGCTGGATCATGAGAGAATGTCATTACCTCCATCATTGAGCGCAGGCAGCTGAGAGCCTGTTAAGCCGGAACAGGCCTGGCTGTGCAGCCCTGTGCTGATGGTACAATATGCTCCTTGTTATTCCAGGATCATTGACGCTAAAGCCCTGGCAATCAAGCCAGTTTTGTTGAAGCTCATTGGCTCAGTGGGGTCTCATCTCATCTGCTTGGAATGAGAAGCGGAGTGTTCGGGTTAGTTGGGTCGTTAGGTAGAAATTCTTTGATAATGGTGCATGTTACATTAGAGCCTTACAAACCAAGGATAAGTGTTTCAGAGTCTGTGTAATGCAATTTACAGGATGGTTATGGCGGATAAGAAATTCTCTTGAAGTGTGAAGTATGGAGATGAATTGTTCCTGATTAATCCAGACTCATCACATGCTACACAGCCAAGACACACTAGTTACAGTGTGAATAGAGTAATATATATCCAAGACACTTTCATTGCAGATAATATATGGATAAATGCATCTTTTTAAAAACTCAGTTAGTAAGGGTGTGTGTTTGTTAGTGCTATCATTTGCATTAATAATTAAATTCAAACCATTTGAACTTTTTGCAACCAAATTCAAACCAAAAGTATAGAATCCACTCTATATATATAAAATGGGAGGAACTGCTGGTTCCAGATGTGTTTTCCCCGTTCTCTATTCCAATTTCAAATGTTTCTTTAAATAATACCCTCAATGTCACATCAAATTGAAACACAGGATTGTCCTGGATGATGTAACGATCATATAGGTTTATGTTATGGTGACCAGTTTTTATTATTATCTCTGCCAAGGAGGTTATATTTTCTGTGCCATTTGTTTGTCTGTTTGTCAGCAGGATTACTAAAAAACTACTGGCCCAGTATTCATGAAACTTGATGGAAGGTTGTAGCACGAGCCAAGATCATGGGGTGGGTTACTAATTACTTCTCACTTTAGTTAAAATTGCATGATAGGGCATTTGGCCTTGACAGAGGTCTGTGTTCTTCAAGTGTCCTTCTAGTTTTAATTTTGTGTCTTAGAAGTCGTGTTTTGCCTTCATGGTAAACTGCTCTAAAACCGCAATACCAATAGGATGAAGCCAGTCAGAGATGCAAATCAGATTGACACCAAATTAAAAAGCAGAAAAAACAAACAAAAAAAATATCAGTTGGTAAATTCATCCAAATTTGACCCAGAATCCACAAATGAACTGATTTAATGTTATTGCAGATTGTAAAATCAGTTTTCTTGACACTGTAATCATTAGCTCTCAGCCACCTTTGTTGGCAAAAACGATTAAGTGTCTCTAGCTGAAATGCACCTTGGGAGTTGTAGTTGGCTTGTACCTTTGACTACTTATCATAGAACCAGATATTTTCTAGTGCACTGATGTTTCAGCCAGGAGACTGTCACAGCCATCCAAGTTGTGGAGGTACTCAGTCAACTATATTTCCTTTGGGGTAATGATTCTTTCATTAAATAACACATTTCATTTTCATTAAACTTTAGGTATGTTAAATGATGAAACAGTGTAGAAAGATTTTTGTTGCTGCTGCTGTTGTTTTTCTTATAGCCTACTGAAAAATGTTGCTGTGGGTGTACAGTAGTTTTGATTGCCTTTGAGTGTTAAGTGTAACAGTAAAATTGCGCAAACTATATGAACCATTTAGCTAGAGCTGCAATGATAAGTTGAATAATTGATAAGTCGATTAAAAGATAATTAGTAACCAACTATTTTGATAACTGACTGATAGTTTCAGTCATTTTTTAAGCAAAAATGCAGGCATCAGTTTCTTAAATTCTCGATTTGCTGCCTTTCTTTGTCAGTTATGATAGTAAGTTTTCTGCTCTGGGAAATTGTAATGAGCATTTTCCAGAATTCTTGGACATTTTATGGACTAAATGATTCATTGTGAAAGTTAATAGGCCCAATGATCAATAATAATAATATACCTCACCTTCACCATCAGGCTACTGCATGTCATTCTGGTGTGTCACAACTTTAAATGCGAACGTAAAGTAAAGATAAATTTCCACCATTCTGGTGGTACTCAGTGGTGTGTTGTGGTATATAATGTCCTCATCAGATCCTCCAGTTTCTCCCTCTCCCTGTGGGATGTCAGCCTCTCAGAGGAAGAGGGGGCATCTTTGAGGAGGTGGCGTCACACAGCTGCCATGGCCCAGCAAAGCTCCTGGAGGAAAGACATGTTGTCAGTGCGCATTAATCATCCGGCCCACCATCGGAAACAGATTCCCCTCATAAGCAATTTCACTCATTAGAGTTACGGTGCTGATTTGCTGATTGGAGATACACTGAGGCTACTCCACTGTGAGGGAAGGAGAGGAGAGCAGGAGGAGTGAGAGGAGGGAGGGAGGAGAGAGGGCCTGACACATTTACAGTGATGTGAAAGCTGAGATGTTGATTAATGTGCATTGTTCCTGTCACATAAACTGAATAAATAAATATCAAACAAAAGCAGAGGGAGAGACTCGTTTACAAACCAGGAAATGAAAGTTCCATTTAGTTATGGAGTAAGACGGACTGGGATGACAGTCTGCAGACACGACTGTAAACAAGAATTCACCACAGTGTAAGTCAAGGCTGCGTGCCCACATGCACAGAGCACCTGGTGTGGCCGTTTCAAGTGTTCCTTAAAGTGACTCAGTTAAATTCTTGTTGCACAGACAAAACACTGCTCCTCTGTAGTCCACCACTGTGATAAGTGGCCTTCCTGGTTAGCATGACATGAAGCAATCAGCTCTTGAAAGCCCTTGGGCTGTGATTGGTTTCAAAACAATCACCCACAATTCAAGCACGGCATCAAATAATTTATTTTTTTGTTTGTTTTTACAGATTTAAAAGCCATCTTGCATGCTTGAAGTGATGCATGGTGATAACAGAATATTTCCATCCCTATTGCAGCTCATATTTAGGATCGGCTGTTTATATTGATCTTCATATCCCATTCACAAACACCCTTGTTTACATAAATAAACAATATTGTGTTTGCTGCCATGGAAACAGAGTTTACACAGGCCACAAAAATCACCATTTAATGGAGTAAGATGTTTACATGACTGAGAATGCTGCCTAATAATGGCATATCTCAGCTGTCATACTGTCATACTGGTTTCTCATAACTGGAATATGTGTTTATGCAGGCTATTTGGGAGTGGAAGATGTTTTTTTTTTTTTTACAAACAGCTAAATGTTACACTTATGTATTCCAGGCAATTTGAGAATATTAAAGGGATAGTTTAGATTGTTTAATATGGATTTGTATGAGGTACTTAACCACAGTCAGTGGATTACCTACAGTAGATGCCAGTCAGAGAGGAGCAGCAGCACAGAAGCTCAGCAATTTAGACGGTAGAAGGGTCAGAAAATAACCCACTTTAGCCACTGAAAAAAGGACCACCTAAAAAATCAAAGTGTATACTATATTTAGAATATTGCCACTGCTTTAAGTTTCCATTAGACAGCTTTTTCTGGCAGGAAATCACTCTTATATAAGCTAAATATTACTCTCTCAAATCAACCAAACTCCATGGGTGAAATTAGCCATTTCGCCTTGCAGAATATGGGAGGTGCTGGTCTTACTGTTAGTTTTTTGTTTTATTGTGTCGCTTTGCTTATGTTTTTTAAGGATAGTTTGGATTCCAAAAAGTCACACAGTAACACAGACTGACTAATTGATCGAGGCATTGGTAGAACAGCAACGTCTGTGCTGTGCGAGCTAAAATGACTCATTTCTCTCATGGAGTTTGGTTGGAGCAATATTAGCTTATATAACTATGGGAATTATTGTTTGATGACAAAGAAAAGAAACAAACATATTCTAAATGCACTCTAAGTGGTATTCATTTTTCTTAGGCAGGACTGTTCCTTTTAAAGGACCAGTGTGTAGAATTTAGTGGCACGTAGCAGTGAGCTGGCAAATGGCAAACACCAGGTCTCACTCTCCACCTCCAGGCATGTAAGAGAACCTATAGTGGGTGTGAAACTTGTGCAAAAACCAAAAATCTCTATCTAGAGCCAGTGTTTGATTTGTCTTCTCTGGATGATTGTAGAAACATGGAGGTTCAACATGGCGGATTCTGTGGAAGAGGAGTTGCTCCTTCTGTGGTGAGAAAAGGCTCGTTCAAAGGTAACAAAAAGTTTCTTATTTTCAAGTGATTATACACTAATGAAAACATACTTACAGTTCATTTTTGCCATCTTCTGCCAGAAAATCCCATAAATCTTACACAGTGGACCTTTAAGTGTTTTAAAATATGTTTTGCTGCTGACTGTCCACAGCAGTACATTGCTTTGCTTCCTACATGGTACTCTTGCTGCTTCTCTGTCGACTTCTATCTACTGTTAGTAATATATTGTCTATGGATAAGTACCTTATATAACCCCACTTCAAATAATCTGAATATCCCTTTAATGCGAAAATGCTTCTGTGATAATCCTACAAACAGTAATAGATATAGTTTTTTTTTTAAGTTTGTTTATCACTATTTAATATTAAATTTCAGTTTATTTCCATGTGTTCTGACATGACATCTCAGCGGTTTTGTTCCTGCTGTAGCAGAACTTTGCGGGCAGGCGCACTCCGCTGCAGCAGACTGAATCCATTGTTTAACAGTGCCAACTTTGCGGCGTGTTTTGGTTTGATCCTATCCATTACATCCTCTCACTAGGGTCCCTGCGTGACCCCCCTACCAGTCATTAGATCGTTACTCCGTTTTAGGGAGCAGCAAACATCCGAGGCCGTCTGAACTTTTCCTGTGGAGTGGAGCCAGCAACCACATGACTTAATAAATGGTGACAAACATAAGCCAGCGCTCACATCAGTAACATTACATGGTAACAAAGACACGGGGCAAGTTCAGCCAAATAAATGGTCACTACAGGTTCTGTGTGTTGATATATATGAAAATGTGTGTGTGTTTGCTCTCCTCATCTGTCAGGCCTGCATCATTTCTGTACTTTGATCATTTTCAAATGATCCTTGGCATGTGATTCTTCTCTTGACTATGTGCAGATACACAGCGTGTGCTAATTAGGCGTTATTTTGTCAGGTGAACGATGGCTACCGATACACCCCCTCTGTCATTTTCTTCAAGAGAAAATGCACTCGTGCAGGAATTCCTCCCGTCTGCTTCCCTCAGCTCCTTTTTTTCTCCCTGGTTTCGCAGATTCCTCTGTCCGCCCGGGCAGCCCGGGAGAAGTCGTTTTACAGTTCAATCAGGAATTCTAATAAACTGACCTGTGCTTTAATGACTAATTCATTGTCTCCTTTACTACCTTCATGGGTATAAAGCGGATTAATGACTTGAGCAAGGTTAAAAACAGTACCACTGTGCTTTTCCTTCATCCATTATCAATCATCCTTTAGATTCTTAGGAGAGCAACGGAAATTGAAGGAAAATTAGTAATCCTTTTGATGGATGATAGCATAGGTAGGAGTGTATGCGTAAGATATAAGTATGGCTATAGCATTAAATGGAAATCGCCTGATAAGTAGCGTCACATGAGGAGCTTGCATTTGAAGATGTGGCACATATATGGAACAAACTGTAATGCTGTATGACAGGAGAATTATCATTCTGTGATAACAAAGCCACCGCAGTTATAGATGAGCCAAGTGAGGAGAAGAAGTCATATTTTTGATTATCCTCTGAACAGTGGACTCGTATATACCTGTTTGACCCCAAGACTGGGTTGCACCAACAAAGATTAATTTAATCTAAGATTTGTTTTAATTAGAATTTAGCAAAACTATGGGTTTAAAATGAGTAAATCCAGATTTAAGATTAAGGAGAGCTCTGTTGCACAATTAAAAACTAATCAGTTTAGTTAATCCAAGTTTATAGACGTGAACAGAAATGAGTAATAGTTTAATCAATAAAGAGACACTTGCTTAAAATTAGTGAGTATAAAAGAGGACGGGACACCAAAGTTAAAAAAGTTAACAAAATGTTACGTTGTTTGGTGCCTAGCTAAAATGTTAACAAAATATTTGCTACAGTGTTTGCTTGCTAACTAAAAAATTAACAGAAGATCACATTATTTGCTAGCTAGGTAAAAACTTTAACAAGACATTACATTGTTTGCTAGCAAGTTAACAAACAGTTATATTTGTGAGCTATCTTAATGTTAGCTATAGTTATTTGCAAACTAGCTAAAAAGGTAACAAAACCATACACCGTTTGCTAGCTAGCCAAAAAAGACAACAAAACATTGCATTGTTTGGTAGCTAGCTGGCAAGTTAGTAAGCCTAGTTATCCTACTCATAATGACTCAGCAGAGAAGCTTTAATATGTATTTCTGAGTTAAAATAAAGGTTGTGAATGAATGAATAATATAACTTTATAACCTCCTCAAGTGTGAGTTTAAAGTTAATACTGGATCACAGTTTAAAATGAAATTTTAGAGAATTAAAATTAATTTAGGTTTGAAGTTAAAACTAAACTGAGGTTTAAAGGGGGGGTTAAATTTAATCTTTCTTAATTTTAAGCTAGTTTTAAAGTTTTGTGCAACATAATTTAAAGTTAAACCATGATTTCATCAGGTTTAAAAATTAATCCTTGTTGGTGCAACCCAGCCTTACTCTCCTATATTGCACCGCACAGTTCTTTATAGTGTTTTTACAACAAAGAGCTTTTAAGGAAAAACTCCAAGGAAAAAGGCAAAACTCCTCAGCAGTTAAGAGAAAAGAGGTTAAGAATTTCACGAGAGTTGTTAAACTTCTTTGACAGTTTCTTTACTTTTCCTCACACTGTACTTTCTTTCTTGTTGTTCAGAAATCCCATGGAAGGAAGAGAGAAATAAAAAAAAAGAAACCAAAGGGGAGGCAAAGGGGAACGGCAAGGAAAAGGGAAGAGCGGGTATGAGTCTGCGTCTCTTTGTTTACCATCCTATATTCCCATCATACGTACGCACGCCTCGGCTGCATCTCTGGGCTCTTCCCATTCTTGGCCCAGTCATTTCTGACAATGTTAATGATTTAGTGGAGAGCCCTCCACAACGGATGATTTGTGACATGTAGGAAGGCTCGAAACGGGGGAGGACGAGGCAGGTTTCTGTGGGGAGTGTTTGGGATCCAGGGATGCCTTGAAGATAGTGATTCATTATATTTAAGACAAGTGTGACATCCTACTTCAAGGAAGCAGCACACATATGTATGGAGGGGGAGATTTTTCGGGTGGCCAAAGTGGGGAGGGGTAGGTAAGTACAAAGGAATGCCTCAGTGTTTTTTGAGATGACATAGGAATAGGAGGCAGGCATATGGAGACGGCAGACTGGAAAATAATGGGTAATGGAGGAATTTAGCCTCGGGCTATATGCCTGCTTTGCCTACTTCTGTATAACTAGTATATTTATAATTCAAATACATACCTTTAATAATTAACAACCAGTGAATATTAAAGGAGAATGCAGGATATCTTTTCTACAGATGGAGTCAGGTGAAAAATAGCATTAAATTTCAAATTTGACAACAACACAGAACAAAGGACCCGAAGAGCAAAAACAAAAAAGTTGGCTGCCATTTTGGGCCAATTTCTTATCTTGAGCTCATGCAATAAACAAAAAGCAGCCTTGTATGGTGGTGACATTTATTTTTAACACATGATAGTGTCTTTGCAATGAAAAATATGCACTGGATTTTTAAAGCTGGTTAGATATTTGTGTTCGTCGTAATTAAATGACATTCAATAACTGGCTTCTTTTACAGTAGGCTTATTGTTTGTGTTTTTCTGTTAGTGATTCATACTGTAAGTCAGTCAAGGGCAACTCCCTGGAAACTGAAGTGTGCAGTTACACAGACAAACATCTCACTGATTTTCCTGAGTATCTGATTGTTGTCTGGAGTCATTGTGAATAGAGCCAGACATATATTAGTTGGCCAATACTGACCTATAAGTTATATCTATCTATATTAGTATATGTGTTGATATGAAGATTTCTTTTTGATAGAACATAATGCAAATTATTTACATTTTTATTATTAAATTTTATTTTTATAGGTGGAATGTTATGTAAAATTACTCCCTTTTTAAAAAAATAAAATAAAAAAATTCAAGTTTAAATGCACTGCTGCTTGGGGCAGGGCTCAACAGTAAAGACTGCCCACTTACCAAGGGCAAATGCCATTTCGGGCGATTAAATCTAGAAACTCACAAAGAACTTAAGAACTTGGATGGACATTTTTTAGTATTTTATGACATTTTAAAGTTGTTGCAGCTCTAGATTAAACATGACAATTAACTCTAGTCCTTGTTGGCATTTAATAATTATTAATAAATAAAACATTTTTTGCATGGGCAAGTAAAACTGGACATTGGGAAAGTAGATTTCTGAACCATTTGCCCAACTGGGCAAGTTAAAAAAAAAAAAAATCTTCATGTTGAACCCTGTAGGGGTCTCTCTCTCGCGTTGTGAAGAAGCATGAGGTCATGGGAGTTGTTATCTTTGCTTTTAAACAACCATCATAGCTGATGGAAATATATCTGACATGACTCGGGCAGCAATCATGTTCACCGACGAGGTATTAAGTTTTATTCTTTTATGTTTAGTCGCATTCAGTGACTTCCTTGGTTACTTTTTGATGTATCCCATGTTTTTCAGTAAGTTATAGCAACTAGCGGCTAACTAGCAATGACTAGCAGGAAGCGCTCCTCTAGATAGAAGATATTTTAATATGGAATTGTTACATATTATAACATCAGTATTTAATAGTCACATCTGAAGGTAGCTAATTGTAGCAAAATGCTAACTAGCTAGCTAACTAATTTATCTATATATTATATCTATCAGGTGCAACTAGGTACCTAACGATTGATGTAGATTAGCTAGCTAGGTAGCTAGAAATTTGCTAATATTAGCTAACTTAAGATGTAACTATATATGTCAATTTTACAAATCCTCCAACAACACCTTTTAACCACCACTTTTTTAGGTTATTTATTTATAATTATTTATATTTATTACAAATATTTAAAAAATATAGATTATTTCTAATTTCTGTTGGGCACTAATTGGGAACTTTTGCTGCTGTACTGCAGTCATCAGCACAACAACACCAGTACTGGTCAAGAGTTGACACCCTTTTGTCTGTACTGTAACGTACAAACACATCAAATTCATGTATGACACTCATGTGACTGACTGATAAAGATCACCTTGCATCAAACACGCCCCACTCTCCATCAAATTATGTAATTTCAAACACATTTAGGCTGCAGCAATTTGGAAAATACGAACTGTTTCCAGATGCATTGAAATTCAGTGTATTTATGCAGAGCTGCGAGTGTGCCTTTTAAAATAAAATATCCCAGAGGACAGTGTGTTTTGTAGTCTGTACACAAGTGGCACAGAAAAGCTCTCATAGACTGTGTCAAGCGAAGTTATGCAAACACCAGAGTTCAACAAAAACCAACACATTTGCATATTGTGGATCTGAAATGTGTTCCGCTTTTGTGCAGGCCTCATTTCTGTCTCTACTCTTTGATGTAGCTCATACATATTGACGACCCGCCGAAGAAACCAACCACGTTAACTAAAGCATGAGCTCAATTTGTGCATCCCCTTTAAAAAATGGTGCATTAGTTTGTCCCATTTATATTTCCAGGGTTAATTAGCAAGTGAGAGATTGGACAATTAGTTCATCCATGCTAATTGATTATAATATTACAACTTTGTGATGATCGGATGAACATAGACTCCTCGTTCCATATTCCTCCAAGGGATTCCATAATATATACAATGCTTCTGTGTAATGAGGGTTTTAAAAAGACCGAATCAGCTGGGGAAATTGTTAATTCAATTCCACTCAGATGATACTGAGTTTTTCAGGGCACAAATGAATTGAACTGGATTGTGGGGATCTTACAGAATGGCAGTGTCCTTTTTGATTTTGACTCCTGTCAGCGCAGATGATGGAGATCACTGGTTCATTTCTGTCAGTGGCACAATAGGATGTGAGCTCTCAAAGACCTGATCGTATCTAGGTCATTTTTTTCCTTCAGCTCATAATTGAAAAGCCCGTTCTGTTTCATATCTGCAACTTTCAGAAATGTGAGCTGCTTCAGACAGTGAATATAGAAGAAAACGAACACACATGTAGCCAAATAAGTGTGTTTTCCTTAGAGGCAAACACGCCGTCTTTAAATAGTCAGTGTCCAAATTATAGCACAAGTATAGAATAACACTTTCCAGTCATATAGGGCTGCTTCTGTCCTTGGCTGTCAAACGTCTGGAGTGTGAAGCCCAGGTATGGACCTCTAACCGCCTCTCACTGGTGGCCCCACTCGAGCTCCATCACACTGTGACAGTCTGTCAGGCCGCGAGGCTGTGCAGAGGCAAAGAGCTGCAGGAATGAGTGCTGATGTGGTTCACCTGCAAAAGTTACACAGGAAGTGCTCAAAGTTCTTCTGTACATGTGAAAAATCAAAGTAGAGCTGCAACAATTAGTTGACTAGTTGTCTATTAAATTTTTTTAAGTTATTTTTTAAGAAAAAATAGTCAAAATTTCTAAATTCAGCTTCTCATATGTGAAAATTTTCTGGTTACTTTAGTCCTCTGTGATAGTAAACTTAATATCTTTGGGTTGTAGTTACAGTAAGACTCTCAAGTAAGTGGTTTAGCAAAATAAAAGTTGCTACTAAAGCCAGCTACTTTGATAATCAATTAATCATTAAGAGTCTTTTTTTTTTTTCAAATTCTCGATTTTAGCTTTTGAAGTGGGAATATTTTCTGTTTCTTTGCTCCTCTGACAGTAAACTGAATATCTTCGGGCTGTGCACAAAACAAGATGTTTGAGGATGTCACCTCGGGATTTGGGAAATAGTGATCAATATTTTTCACCATTTTCTTACATTTTTGGACCAGAAAACTATAGAATTATAAATGAAAACGATCAACAAATTAATTGATTATTAAAATAATTGTTACTTGCAGTCCTAAATAAAAGGAAAGTAACATCTTAAAATTTTACACCAGCGTAAACGCAAATAAGTTAGCAGTACTCAAAAAAATAAAAGAATTTTAAAAATGAGGCAATCAGTTGCCACAGTTTTTTGGAGTCAAAACTCAAAAGTTAGAAATGATCAGAGCTTAAATATTTCGAGTTATGTTACGTTCTCTCTGATTACCGATAGATTAAAATTATTGATTAAAGCAACTCAGATGTTTTCAGTAAATTCACCCTTCTCATTGTAGTAAGTCAGCAAAACTGAATGAATTGAAGTATTTTAAGTATATTACATGTTCAGTAAAGTTGATTTGAATTGAAATTTATGAGTTTAATAAATACACAAGAAAGAATACGACTGGAATTCACATTTTTGACTCAGTAGAAATAAACACATTTTAAGATTGCACTACGTATTATAACTAATTAATCTGAGCATTCAGTTTTACACTGTAAATGCAAATATTGTCATTGCTTCAATTAAATTGTGTCTTTAACTTAATTTTACTTATTTACACTGAGTTGCCAGTACTTTCTGCCATCATACTTGTTTAATTCTATATTTTTCTCAGTTTTTAAAGTAAACTTTTTAGAATTTACAGTGTACATTGCGGTGGTCATGCCACTACATTTGGTACAAGATTAGCAGGAAAATATACTTGACAAATGTCTTTCTGCTCTGCTGTGATCAGTTTAACTGACTTTGCCTCTTAGCCCAGATGTTAATCATGTACATTCTCATGTTCCACTTCAGAATTATTACTCTTTTCTTCTTGAGAGTCGTCATTATTGAGCACATCCTTAGTTTTTCAGCCCCACAAGGAGAACCATTTTGTGAAAAATGTCTTGAAATGTTCCTCCTCAGGTGCAGCAAATAAAAAATAAGATTCATGTGCTAAATGCTGAAGTATTACACTTCTTTACTGTGCTTAATAATTAATAGCCCATCCCATCACCCTATGAATATTTACATGCAAAGTGTCCCTGGGAGCCTTCCATATGCCAGAGGGAGGGAAGTCTGTGTGTTTATAGCATTAAACACTCAAACATCGTCACCAGCCCCATTTCGCCTCAAACCATGAAAAACAGTCACTAAAGCATTGCGAGCATTTTATTTGTTGTTGCACAATGTAACCTATTCAACTTCCATTTAGACGTGGCAAGTCAAATTACAGGTACTCTCTCTGTGCTCGGCTGAAATCCCAGGACGCCGCTTGTCTAGTTGGAACGTGAAGGGAGCAGGAATGAGCTTTTCGTATATGGGGGGTTTGTTTCCAGAGTGATGACATTGTTCATTGAGATCACCTTCCACTTACTGTGACAAAGTGTCAAAGGTCTCGTTGTTGTCAGTCCCGCGTCATCACACAGCAGGAGAAATTACAAAGCAGTGCAGTGGATATCATGCATTTTGGATATCATTATATCGTGATATGATATGAGGGTTGTCTTTTCTTAGTATAAAGGCTGCATTACAGTAAATTGCAATTGCTATTTGATTAACTTACCAGTCTGTTCTAGCTTCTACTGAAGATTATTAAATTAATCGCCAACTATTTTGATGATCGATTAATCGTTGTGGGACATTTTTTTAATAAGTGACGGCCAAGTTCTCTGATTCTAGCTTCTCAAATGTGAATATTTTCAGGTTTCTTTAGTCTTCACTGACAGCAAACTGAATATCTTTGGGTCGTGGATGCCATCTTGGGCCTTGGTAAACGCTGATCAACATTTTTAACCATTTTCTGCCATTTTATAGACCACATAACTCATCAGTTAATCGTGACAGTAATCGTCAGGTTAATCAGTGATGAAAATAATCCGTAATTGCGACCCCAGAGTCAAAAAATATTATGATATTTAATTTTGTCCGTATTGGCCAGCCTTACTATACTGTATTTTAATATTTTGTTTTTTACTTTTTCAAATTTTTGTTGATGATTTCAATATTTATATGCATATGAAATACAAACAAACATACAACCCAAAAACAAAATAATGCAAAAAAAAAAAGTCAAATATTTGTTCGGGAGTTACATTTTAGTCATCCATCAGACTCATCGCTATTTTGAGTTTTGAATAATGTCCAACAGTAACAACAGCAACAGTATTTTGATAAAGTATTATGCTTTAAGTGAGGTCAAAATTATAAAGGTATATTACCATATAACTCATAGGAAAGTCATACCCCTGTATCCTTTGTCCAGTTTTGTCTACAACTTTCCAAAACTTTGATACTGTGTGGTATTTTCAAAATACATGTGAATGCTCTGCATCTATTGCCCCACAGAGCTCAACCTAAAGCAATTCATGACATTCTTATAAAATCACTATTTGAGAATTTACAGTATGTTATTGTAGTGAAAATGTGTATATACAGATTATATCGTAAAAATATTGAGATATTATCTTTAAACCACATGGCCCAGCCCTAGCAGTGGAAAGAAAAAGTTCATCTGAGCTTGTACAACTTTCAGCAAAAGGAAAATAAAATACAAACTCTGGAAATTATAAATGATTGCTGCGGTTATCTGAGCTAATCAGAGCTGAGGACTTTGGACTTTTGCAGTGGCAGACATTAATGCGCCGTTCACTTCTAATCTCTGCGACTAGCTTCTCTTTAGTCCTCCCTTTTGTATCTGATCCAAAAATATAGAATAAACGCTCGATGACAGAAGATCGGAAACATTGCATGACAGCTTCAGAGCACAATTCATGAGTTTCCAACCTTTGACCTTTTGAGAGAGACTCAGCGGGGCGCACATCAGGAAGGTCTGGGAATACAGCAAAATCCCCTCTTGTTAAAGTTGCACTGCGGCCACCATAAAGGAGCTAATAATGGACATGTAGGGTATGTAATACAAATAAATCCACTGTTCCTAGTGAACCTGGGCATGTTTGGCTCTGTTGCTTCCATTGGTGATATTTATCTAGGAAGGGAAGGGCTGAGTGTTGTTGTTGCCTCCCTGCAGGTCCCCGAGCTCTCAGATCTCCTCTCTGTCTCCTGTGTGGATAAGTAGTGGCTGCAAAGGCAACGCTGCTCTTTGATATTTCACTCCTCATTTGAATCAGTGGCCGCTTTATTTGACAATGCCAGGTAATTACCTGGGTACCTTGCTTGATCATGTGAACTCCTGCAGAACCAGAGTTGAGGGAAGGAAAGGAGGGAGTGAAAGACGAGGAGGGGAGGAGGGAGAGGAGAGGAGATGGAAATGGGAACACATAAACAGGAAAAAAAGAAAAGAAGAAGAAGCAGGAGGACAAAAACAAAACACACAAACACAAACAAACCATCTGCATTTGTTTACCTGCATTGTGTCTCAAACAAGCGGAGTCATGAGGAAGACTATGTTGTGTTAAGCAAAGTGGTGTGTGTGTGTGTGTGTGTGTGTGTGTGTGTGTGTTTTCTAAATGTTCAGCAGTGGTTTTTCAACTGGGACTGTCCCATGCTGTGAGGGTAGTAAGCATGAGGTCAGATACACTAAGTGCAAGTTTATTACTACTCAAATGAATAGTTTTTGTCTCTTGGGTTCATTTACAGGTTTACAGGTTTATGGTCTCTGGTGTGAGTGCGAGTGTGTGCGTGTGTGTGCGTGCGTGTGTGTGTGTGTGTTACATGTACTTGTGTATTTTTCATACACTGAAGCAGAAAACAACACATTAAAAAACATAAGAGAAGAAAATGAAACACAGTTTAATACTTTAATTCCATTAGATTAAAACAGTACAGTAAATTTTCAGAGAACAGAGCATCATTTCACTGTAAAAACAATCATACAGAAGTTTGGTGGAATCAACTTATCTTTTCTCATTTTCCTTATGTACATATATATATATATACACTAATCAACTCATTAAATTAAGTTTTCTAAAAAAACATGATAGCATATTAGCATGCATTCTTTGAGTTAAACTGTCCCTCAAACTCTTCTTTTTTTATATAGTTTTAAGAAAACATATGATGAAAGTATATATATCATAAGTAAGTATAATTTCACTTTAAAAAAAATCTTATTAACTTGAACATGTAAGTTTTATTTATTCAAGATGATTAAACGTGACATTTCTAGTATTTGCTTTCAGAACTTATAAATGTGAGTTCTTCTAACTTGAAATGAGCTGGTTGAATGTACTGTACAGAGTTCAGGCGACTCGTTAAATTAACTTCTTAAAGAAACATGATCAGCACATTAGCAGACTTACCACCATGCACTGTTTGAAAGTTACAACACTCCTGAGACCTGTCCTTTTATGGTTTAAAGAAAACATGTATGATGAAAACTTTTTTTGGAGAACGAAGAATAATTCCACTGTAAAAAAAATATATACAGGTATTTAATTGAATCAACTAATCTTTTCTCATTAACTTAATGTAAATATACTGGCTGTATTTATTCAAGCTGATTAAACTTTAAAATTTATAGTATTTTCTTTCAGAAGTTAAAGATACAAGTTCCTCTAATTTGAAGTCCTTTGACTTGAAATGATGAGTTGAATGATTTTACTGTCCTGAGTTCAATCAACTCATTAAATTAAGTTTCTAAAGAAACATGATCAGACTTCCCAGAATGCATTGTTTGAGAGTGGAACGTAAAAGAAAAACACCTTTGTTTGTAATGTTCAGTGTTACTGAAGATTCGTTGGTTCAACTTAATATATCAAGCTTATTGCGCATGTTTTCTTGAGTACAGCTGAACTAATATCAAGTTTATTTGACTAGAAAAGTTTGTTTTGAATCATTACAAACTTCACCTCACCTCGGCAATTAGAAGAAAACATACATGATGAAAACTTCCTGTGTGTCTCTAATACTCTTTAAAATAAGTCGTGGTTGCTTGTTTTCACAATAATGAAAACACTGTGAACATGTTTTCTCAAGTACAACTGAATTAATATCAAACTTATTTGTTTTTAATAATTACCCAATTATCTCAACTTGTCATTTCATATTCAGTTAACTTGACATTTAAGGCAGCCCAGAAACTTCTTAAGTTAAAAAATAGATAATTTTTACAGTGTTGTTACATTATGTACACGATAAAATTCCACTGTAAACTTTCATTTATAAATAATAATAATAATAAAAACATGCTAATACTCAATGGGGTTAAGCTTGGTATTTCAAATAGCTGGATATGGAACCTTGTCAATGATGTTTATTGAATAGGAGAGCAGTGTTTACTCTGTTGTGTGACTGGAATATCAAAACCCGTCACTCCATGTGAATGCAGCTGCGTTCAGGCTGACTGACTGAGCTCTCCTTGGAGGAAACCAGCAGACAACAACTCAGGCTTGGCCCTGAAGTTTAACTGAAACACTGTGCCAGCATTTTCTTTAGGAAAAAAAAAAAAAAGAAGAAATACCATCTCCCGTAAACAAATATGAAATTAAAAAAAAACACTTTTAATACTGAAAATAAACCTATTAAATAAACTTAAGGTTAAAGTTGCAGACATAAGCAGCTGTTTTAATGATCTCCCTTTAAAAGATGCGTAATCATTAAGGCTATAAATAAAGGTGAATGACAGGCTAAATATATCCCAACTTTTCTCTTTTTCTCACCTTTTAATTAATCGTATCGCCTGAATAAAGTAGCATTTTTACTGATGTCTTCGGCGTGAGTTTGGGATAAGATATGCAAATCTATTTTCTTTACAGCCTTGTTAAATGTCGAGTTTTAGCGCTCTACGTAGGTTATTTCTGATCTGGGCAAGTTTGCAGGCTGCTTGCTTTAACTCTGTGCAATTTTTTATCCACTTTCTAATCATATTGGGAGCGTGAAAACATCCACACTTAACATTCCCTCGCTTCCGCACTGGACAAACAACACAAGAGTGGAATCTGTATTCATTTCAAAGCGGAGAGAGGGGAATTAAGACAATTTAATAAAGGCTTAAAGCGGCGGGGTTGTCTGTGCAGCGCCTAAAGCCATATTTCCTCTGATCAGCGGAGGAGGGCGACTTTATTGGACATGTTTCTATTTCCAAATCCGCATAACAGGCAACGATGCATGTATTTCCTATAATGTAGATAAGGCAGAGAGGGTTTGATATGTAATAAAAGGTGGGTCTGTGCTGCCTGTTTAAGCCCCTTAAGCCTGATAAATGATGAGCGACAGAGGCACAGCAAGAGGGTCACCGCTATTAACTCCTCGGTTTCCCGGCCTCCACTTAAACTTCTCTCAATTACATCTGGTAATGTGGCTGGATACGGGCCTTATAGGCTTCGACCTGTTCAATCTAACCGGAAAAAAAAGGAAAAATCATACTCAAATCTGCACCAGTGGTGTATAAGACTGTCCCCAAAGCCACGTGTTAAGGGGGAAACACAGGGATTATAGTGTGTGGCGTTACTAACACATGCACACCAGGTATTCTGGGACAAACAGCCAATGCAAGCTCATTAAATCAGCATTTGGTGTATCCGCACAGGCGTTAACGACGGGCTCTAATCTCGGCGGTGACCTGCTCAAACTGTGTCACAGCAGCCGAGCACAGAGTCTGCAGCAGAGAGGCTGCAGACTGGGCACAGGCACTCAGGGAAATACATACATATATATATATATATATATATATTACATGTCAGGAAATACGCATAAGCTTTGAAATTCGTTTGGGGGGAAAAGGCAGCATAGTTTGTACACGTTGAAGAGTTTAATCGACATAAGAAAGAATTTTAAATTTATTTTTCAGCGTTAATATTTTGACATTTCACGCGCTGATTTCTGAATCACAATATTAATCAATTTAAGGTTTGTTTTTCTTTTACATTTTAAGGCTTCGCTTCAGTGAGATTAACTCTTACTGGTTTCATTTGTTCACTGTTTTATTCTAACATGCAATAACGTGTCATAATAAATAACAGTCGTCCGGATTATATTAATATTAAAATAAAAATAAAAATAATATAAGCATCAGTGTGTTGTTTTTTTGTTGGCTTTTTTTTTTTAGATATAGGGCTGCGTAGTATTTTTTTTTAAATAACTGATATGGATTTATATGAAAGCCACATTCAGTATAAACTGAAAAATCACATAAACTCACATATTTGAAAATAATTTTGCTCACGTAATAAAAGACAAACTGCGACTATTAAAGGCCACATTTTTCTAGTTTGTGTGACACAAGACAAATCTTGTAACAGCATCAGATGAGAAGGGTGTGAACAGTTAAAATAAATTTATGGTCAAAGAATTGCCGCAATTAAATTAGATTAAATTCAATTCAATTAAATATTATAAGAAACAAATGCATTTGAACAGACTCACTAAAACAAAATCTGCATTTTATAATAATCATATTTAAGATTTACGTCTCTGTGCTGTGAAAAAAAATAATAATAATTTCATTTTATTCTCTTTGATTTTAAAATCACGATCCTGTTGGCATTTTTAAACAGATTTCGTGTAAACTGAATCAAATGTTTTTTTGTTTTATTTTATGGGCCTTCTCCCTCGTTTGTTTCAG
The DNA here is from genome assembly GCF_056507025.1 of Lutjanus erythropterus. Lineage (NCBI taxonomy): Eukaryota > Metazoa > Chordata > Actinopteri > Lutjaniformes > Lutjanidae > Lutjanus > Lutjanus erythropterus. The sequence goes on from NC_139334.1 coordinate 17,506,198, forward strand.
GTCTCTCGACCGCTCGGCACCAGCTGCGGCCGCCAGGTGTCGCTACATGGCCGCATATTCTCCATCCAGCGAGTCTATGAAGGGAAAAGCCACAGTTGCATTTGCTGCTGCCCTCCTCTCCTTCTCTTTCTCTCATTCTCTCGCTGTCTCCCTCCTCCCTTTACTAACCCTCTGACACCAGACTCTGAGAATCGGTGGAGGGGAAAATGAGGCTTTGGAGCTGAAGAATTTACAGTTAGTCGCGAAACTTTTACAAGTATTTGAGTTGCTCACTCCACTTTCTGAAACCCTATAGTCACATTTCACTCCGGCGGGGTCAAAAAGAGTTCAGGTTGAGATGGCTGAGGTAATGCTTTCTGCAGGAGGAAAGCCAAAATATTATAAACAAAATATAAATAAAATTATGTGAAATAAATTTGTCACAAATGAGGAAAAATCAGTGTTTGTGGAGATTATTAATATAATTTAATACGTTGCGTTCTTCACACAGGGATCACGCAAACTGTATTACTTTTATAGCGCAAAAAATAAAGTTTTCGGCTAAATTATGCATTAAAAAAAACTGCATTTCTTTTATTTATCATTGTTTAAGCTGCAAGTTTTTCACTTCTCGAGCCTCTCCAGTAGTCAGTCTATGATCCAGTCTTATCTCGGCGCCTCTATACATTAGCTGATCTGATTTACATAATCTCAAATACTGAAGAGGGCCAAAGAAGAACAAAGTTACAAACAAGATTAGGGCGATTTTATTTGTTCCTGCGGTTGAGCGCCAATTGTTTCTCCAGGAGTGTTTAAGGTCACTAAGAGGATTTGAAGCCCGTTTCATATCACTGATCTTTTTGAGGGAATTAAATCAACAATGCATTTCTCTCCATATTTAGCAACAGGCTGTGTGTGTGTGCGTGTGTGTGTGTGTGTGTGAACAAACCGAGCCCTGCAGGGTAAGAAGAGAAAGAAGAGGGGGAGAGGTGGGATTGTAAGTCCTGCAAAGAGTAAACAGAGGAGTGGGGAAGTTCAGTGCTGCTGCTCGGCGGTCCTGCCTGGTGGTGCACCTTTTAGGATGTGACATGCAGTGGATCTTTAGCCTGGTGATTGTCCCACTAGTGTTTTCCTTGAAATGGATCCTCTCTCCCCCTCCTCTAATGAATCCAAACGCAGCTGGCCATGTCCCCACACGGACACCGAGAGCTTTAACCCTAAACTGACCTCAATTTGACACCACCAGATGAAATTTTACCGCCTGTTAATGCCATCCACTGATTTTTTTTTTTCATACGAGTTCTGTGTGCGCACCTGAAAAAGGGCGAGAGCCACTTGTAAGAAATATAAAACTAGTTAAAAAACAGTGTAATTGTGTGTGAGAGGTGTCCTCCTGGAATTATCTGGCTTGTAAACGCGCTCAGGTTAGAAGCAGGGGGAGTTGAAGTTGGCACAGGTCTTGTTTATGAGGAAAATTAATTTTAATTACCTATTGAGTGAATGATGATTAAAAAAAAATTAGGAAAATGAAACAGCGACTTGTGTAATGTCGCATTATTAAGCGAAATTAAGCTATTTCGCAACCTAAATATTGTTAATGATGATGTCTTGTGTTTATGGCTTTCATTAATTAGTCAAATAAATAGTTCGCAAAAGAAGGAGTTTAAAATTTCACGTCGTTAGGAGGAGTTTTATAGGGAAGGATGTGTTTCCGTGGAGCCGTGCATTGGACACGCATAATTAGCCTCTGCTATTTTCACACGCTCTTCGGGTGTTTACATCACTCTCCTCGGGGGCAAATCACATATTTTTTACAATAAATGTGGAAAAAATGCGCTAAAAAATTGCAAGAACTGGAAGTATGCGTAAAAATCCGCTCATGCGCTTGGATTTTTCGGATGCAGTGTGCGCTTTAACGGCAGATTAAACATGAATGTGAGAATATATTCTGCATTTTTTTAATACTCCAGTCAAAACTTTCTCTTCACTGCTCCGCGTAAAGGACGCGCGTCCACAACAAAGCGGTAGATACAGTATAAGGTGTATTCTACTTACCGTGGTTGTCCAAAAGAAGCAGGATTGAGGAAAAAAGTCAAGCGTTAGAGCACAAATCAATGTGAACGACAGTATTTAGCTTATGAAAATCTTCAATAGCAGCAGGGTCTGCCGGGCTGGTTGTGTTTACAGAGTGTAAGAGAAGAAGAGACTTGGAGACGGTGAATGCCTTGGCTCTCTGCGCACCGCTCTGCAGCTCCTTCCCGGGGTATTGCACGTTGAAATGTCCACACAGCCGTTTGTCAAACCCTGCAGTCCTACACTTCCCACCCCCCTTTATGCCAACAAACATAACTGTTGTCGCGGCTTCATTTATTAAATCTTTTCCCTTTTTTCTGTTTAAAAAAACTCTTGCTATTTCTGCAATCGACCCTGAGCAACTCTGCTTGCTGTTTTGTTTGTTGGGAGAGTTTATTGACCCTCCAAACGGTAGCCACAGCCCATCTCCCAATCTGAGCGTGTGTCCACCTTAATCCTAACCTGTGAATAATTAATTCCCACCATCAAAAATGTCCCATAAATGGAGCCTTTTTATGTGAGAAGCTGTCAATACAGCCATGATGCCATATTAGCACTGATGGAGCTAAATATTAAAGGGGATAGATAGATGGCCTGCTTCTTTTTTGTGCGTAAAAGTGCCCAGACTCCAAAAAGGGCTTCACTCTGCAAATCGATGGCCGGAGCGTTTTGCTCCTCCTCTAAACTTCAATCTCCTCACATGATTGATGATCTTGTGGAGCTTTGATAATTGACTACTCTGAGGTAAAGGCACGGATTTCTATCAAGAGAGGGGATTGGACGAAAAGAAACATACAAAATTACTTTCTCCACTAAAAAAAGCTTTTTTCTCCTCTTGGAAAAGTTCATTCTGGGTTTGAGAGGGGGAGCTGCGTGTCGTTTAATTTGCTAAAAAAGATAATTAGCTGTAAGATTAGGAGGTATTACTGAGATATTAGGCACAGCGGCTTATAATCACAAAACAGATAACAAGTAAGCGTCATGCTCATATATTAAACTCATCCAGAAGATGTCCTGATAATTTATAGTCCTTTGTTTGACTTATATCACTGGATGTATAAGGGTGAAAATATTAATTTGTGCGTAAAAGTTTGGAATTAAAATGATTTTTTTTTAAGTCTATATTATGTTTCATGTAGTTTAATTCACTCTGTGTGTAATTTAACTTGCAGCCGAAGTGTTCGCGCTGCTAAACCTTCCTCACTCAGCCTCTTCTGCTTCTTTCTTTTAGGACTCTTCCCTGCGAAAAAAGGAATTGGGTGGGAGTTTGGAGCTGTGCTGCTTTGCCTTTTTTACCCCCAGTGTGGAGTTGAAGCCGTCCCTGTGCAGCCTCGCATACACTCTGCATATCACAAGATTTGGTCTCTCCTCTCTCTTTTCTGGAGCTGCTGTAGGACTGGCTATGGCCACCACTACTTCCGGGATCCGTCATTTCATTCGCCCACCGCTCAGCGCTGCGAACTGACTCTGTTTCTATAAGCAAGCTAGCAGCCAACCTGCCAACACTCGCTGACACTCACTCATCTCAGTTTCGCCAGATAGACGAAATACCTACGGGGGGAAAGAAAGGAAAGATCCGAATCGCAATCTCTTAATTTCTACTTGCTTTTTTCCTTCTTTTTTTACAGTGATAATAAAACAAGATAGCGATCTGGAGGCATTAAAGGAGACGCGGACTTGCGGGATGAAAACGGACTAAAAAGATTCGTCCTTCTCTTGAACATCATCACCAACCGTCATTCATTCATTACCTTGACAACCTCTGGCTTTGATTGACAGCTGGAGTGGCAAAAAGCCATGAGACACGACAGTTTAGTTACATGCAGGTTGTTGATGGGCCGATTGTAACCTTCACTTTGGCGCATTTTTTTCTTTTTTTTCCGAGGAAAGAGGGAAAACAAGAAAAATTGCAAAACTCCCCGATGCTACGATTTCAACTGAACCACACTGGCGAATAGGAGAAGTCGCAAAGTTGGTTGAAAGAGGAATCTTTGCCACTAAATCACTTTCTAACCGGGACTGGGATATTAAATATACGACAGATTCAGGAGTTTATTGGAGCGCAGCCTGATGGCGCAAAGGGTAGGTTTTAAATCTCCTACACTTACCTGTTCAAATCCACTGTAGGGAGGCCCCTCGTATCGATAACCTCTTGTCGGCTGGTGGCAAATTTACAAAGTATTCATATCAAAGCGGCTATATTTGACATTTTTGCAGCGCCCCTGCTCTTCAAGCAGAGTGACAGCCTCTGCTTTCACCGACAGCCTCCACGGCGTGCAGTCGTGGAGCAGTTTCACAGGAGACTCCAAACTAATTCGCTCTTTTCACCCACCAAACTTCTCCTCCGCGGAGCACCTAACTTATAATGTTTTTGGTAATGACAGAGCGTTTAACAGATAGAATATGTGACACTTTTCTGTCCTGCTGCAGCGCTTTTTCTTCTTAGTTTCTCCTCTGCTGCGTGTGTTCACAATGAGACGGCATGCTTTTTCTGCTTTCCACATTTGTTTCCAAAAAGTACGCGTCCAGCCCGCTGACTTCTGCTCTCATTTTATTCCCAGTACGATGAGCTGGCCCATTACGGTGGGATGGACGGAGTCACGGCGTCGATGTACGGGGACCCGCATGCTCCCCGGCCGCTTCCCCAGGTCCACCACCTGAACCACGGACCGCCGCTGCACGCCAGCCAGCACTACGGAGCCCACGCTCCGCATCCAAACGTTATGCCCACCAGCATGGGCTCGGCTGTCAACGACGTTTTAAAGAGGGATAAAGATCAAATTTATGGGTAAGGTTTGCCTGATCCAAATACGCGTAGAGTTATTTTTTATATTTTTAAAGTTTTCAGCTTTTCTCTAAGTTTGTTTTGCTGGAGTTTCTCTCTTCGCCACTAAATTTAAATAGTGTTTTGTGTAGGATTGACCGCAATTTCGAAGCTCTATTGTTAAAGTGTAATTTTAGACGCATTGTAGAAGGCATCGTCAAGCCTGCAGTAAGTAAGAGTGAGCCTCCAGCTTGAAATACAAGCTATAAAATAATATGGAAGCTCCCTGTGCGCATAGTCCAAGCTCGAAAGTCACAGACTGCGTGGAAATATAATAGAAACATTTTTCACCATTTCAACAATTCTTCCATGTCAGAAAGTTTGCTTTAACATTAAGCCACGCTATTATTAATCCGTCTTTAAAATAGCCTTAACTCATTTAAACGTTGTCGTTACTGCTCCTTTAAAAACTTCTCAAATGTTTTCAAATATTGTTTGCATGAACACAAACACACACAGAGCGCGTTATAACGCACCGTGTCTTTTATAATTATATTTTTATCCAGTTATCGTCAGATAATGAAAGAAAACACATGAATACGCTCTCAGTGAGGATTGGAAAAGTTTGAAAATGTTTTCAGACATTTGTCAGTAATACACGCGCACAGAAAGTGCTATAATCCACAGTGTATCGTTATAATCTGGGATGTAGAGCAGAGAAAATCCTCATGTCTTTTAGTCACGTTTTCATACGCGGAATAGAGTTTACGCTTGTTTTAATGTTGACACAAATCTTTAAAAAAAAAAAAGACTAATTAATAATCTGATGCCAAATTTTTCCAAGTTAACGTTTGCTCCAGAGGTAGGATTTTATTCTGAAATTATAATTTTGTGTTCAAAAAATATATATTAGATGACAGTTTGTCTCATGATGCTGACTGAATATAAGTTAAGCTTTAAAACATTTTTTATTCACCTCTAACTCACTTTTAACGCTTTAATTCCAATAAAGAATAAATAGGAAAGTCCTCGGTGCCTCAGTACGTCTTTGAGTGTATCTTAAAATTATTATTTCATTGTAAATTCTTTTGCAGACTGCATAATTTCTCTAAAACGTCTCTCGTGTGTTTGCCTTGTTTTGTGTAGAGTTTTGTTGACTTCTCAGCCGTTTTTAGTTTGCACTGCAAGAAATGTCAGTCTCAACAAGTCGATTAATGTCACATTGAGTCTGAAATCCTCACATATCCCAAAACCAGGAGTAAAAATATTCCAGATGCGTTTTCACACACTCAAAACAGCTTCTAAAAACGTCCATCTTGACACCAGATATATTGTTTGAGATGTTGTTTGCTCTATTTTAAAAAGCGGTGACGAAAAGTGCGTGAAAACTAAACAGCGTGAAAAGTAAAATTAAACTCATGAAATCTGATTTTTATTCTTCAGTTGTTGTATGAAAGTAATAATGTGAGGCGCAGGGAGCCGACAGATACGCGTGTTGCTGGTACATTTTTTGCAGTGGGCATTGTGGAGCCGGTGTGCTGCTGCTGCTTGTTCTCAGCCTGTGTTTCCCCTCTTGCAGTCACCCTTTATTCCCACTGCTCGCACTGGTTTTTGAGAAGTGCGAGTTGGCGACGTGTACTCCGAGGGAGCCCGGCGTAGCAGGCGGCGATGTCTGCTCCTCAGACTCCTTCAATGAGGACATTGCAGTCTTTGCCAAACAGGTCAATTTAGAAATACTTAAAAAAATACATATTTTAGGGATTGTTGTGGCTGCGTCATAGTCATAGTTTTCTGCCTGCTTCATATTTTTTTTTATTGCAATAAAACTTTCTGTAATAGTGTGTGTTCTGTGCAGAATATTATCCGGCCTCATTCAGGATAGAAGTAGACCCACATTCTGGACATTTCATGCCAAACTAACTTTGACTTTTGGTGTATTATTTTAGGTCCGAGCAGAAAAACCTTTATTTTCATCAAATCCAGAGTTGGACAATTTGGTAAGCAAGCGCCCACTTCTTTAACCTCTCTGTCCCTCAGTAATAATCGCCGCTCCGGTGCTTTGTTTTTTGGGGGGTTTATATTCTGGAGTGTCCGCAGCCTCACACAGTAAATATGTGAACATATGATTTAAACTTCCGCACTCATGTCAAATCAGTTTTGAGGTGAAGCTTTTGTGACCACATTCACCGCTGTCATTGTTCCCATCTAAACTGACCCAGCTGACCAGTGTGTGATCACCAATTAGCTTTCATTTTACAGTTAAAAAAAATATTTTAGCTCTCACTGGCTGCCAGTTCACTCCATAGTGTTATGACGGGCGGATTATCACATTATAACTCAACATAAGCGTAAAAAATATTTAGAATATTAATTTTGTGATGTAAATTGTGTTTATTTTGCTCTTTTTTTCCAGATGATACAAGCCATACAAGTATTACGGTTTCACCTCTTGGAATTAGAAAAGGTAAATATTATACACATTTGTGTATTTTAATATATTGATTTCATCAGACGTGCAGCGCTGTAGATATTATCAGCTGTTTAAAAAAAAAGTTTCAGGTGTTTCATTTTCATAAAATATGCTATTTTATTTAGCCAACTCTTCATGTTGACTTATTGATAGAATATGTTGCTCACGTTGCACATTGTTATCGATCCGCAGATTTAGTTTCAGCTGCTCATTATTCCTCCTCAGCTTTACGGCATGCTGTTTATTTTTTGTCGTTCAACTTGTTGCTCCAGTCTCAGGAGAATAATAAGCTCCGCAACAATTTCACTATTGTTTCCTCGCCCGCCGATAATGCCCCCTTAATTGGAGTTATTCTTGGACTGGCTGAAGCTGTTTCCCCCCCATCCTGAAAAAAAGGTGTTTTTTTTTTCCTCCTTTTTTTCCTATAGGTGCACGAGCTCTGCGACAATTTTTGCCACCGGTACATCAGTTGTTTGAAAGGAAAAATGCCAATAGATCTAGTTATTGACGAACGGGATGGCAGCTCAAAATCAGATCACGAAGAACTCTCGGGATCGTCGACTAACCTCGCAGATCACGTAAGTACCAGCATTCCTTTATTATATCCATAATGCTGAAATAATGCTGATAGAAAACACCGGAGCATTTTTAATTTGTTAAACACTCTGCATGTGAATAATCGGCTGTTTTTAAATAACCAAATTTGTTTGATGTTTCCCATAATGCCAACTTTTGTGCCACTTAGCCTCTGCTCGGTGTGTGTGACCCCGCTGTGCCATCAGTAAATAGAGCATGCTCTGTTCTGCAAGGAAAATCTGCCGATCGATGTTCTGGGGTCAAAAGCTAGATGTGATACAATAGACTGAGTTATTGTTTTAGTCTTTTGATTAGGGCCAGTCATGTGTGCATAATGCGTCCGTGCTTGCTAGAGATTTGAGTGTGTGTGTGTGTATGTGTGTGTGTAAATCGCTGCCGTGCATTATGGAGAGCTGAAGAAGGAAAAAAACGTGAGGCAATTATCTGTTACGCAGGTTTAACGTTAAAGCAGGGTATCAGCGGTTAAGCTGTAGCTTTAGGCCAATATTTAAAAAGAAAAGGGCTTTATATTTGGGGGCTGTGGGAGCTGCTGGATATGGCCTGTGTGCGTAAAGCTGTGGATTTTTTTTTCTTTTTTTGCTGCAGAGGTGGAGAAAGTGGTAGCCCTATTGAAATAGATCTCAGAGCTAAAGGCTTACCATCAATGTCAAGTTCACAAGGCATATGATGGTTCGTCTGGAGGCCTTCCATTGCTGTTGATGTTAATGTGTTTAATTGTTTCGTATTGATTTGCCGTGTGGGTTTTGCTCTGCAGTGGCTTTTCTCCTCTGTGCTTCCCCGCGTTTTATGGCTGCAGGCTCCATAATGCTGAATTCAATTATATGCACCTGAAGTACAGTAGCTTTAAATTTGAAGATCGATTCCTCTGGTTTAAATCGTGCATTTTCGGTGTAATAAACACAGCCCCCCCCCATCTCCTCCCCCACCTCCTCTCGCAATATGGATTGAGCTGACTGTATTATTGAGTTGATATCTGTGAATTATTGCGTCTTGCATGCCTGTGATAAAGCTAATGTTTTGGTGGAGGGGGGAAATAAGCGGGCTATTGCAACAAAGTGACTAGTTAATATCTGTGCAGCACAAGGGCCAAGCCTATTAGGAATTAAAGCAGATTTAAGTGTTATGCAAAGTCACTGCGCTGCATCTGTTGGGTCTGGCTATAGGCCTAATAGCGGTGGATTCCCTCTGAAAGCCCGGCGCACCGCACACAAGGTGAATTAAAGCACGATTAGAGCGAAGGTACCCATGTTGGTTTGAGAAAAACGGTTAGAAAACGGCAATATTGTGGTCCTCCTCCAGCACAAGTGTAGAAATGAGGCATGCTGTTGTTTATATTGTAGAGATTAGATAAACTAGCCTGTTTAGTTTCATGGCAGATGGTTGATACTCAAGCCAATTTCCAATGGTGCCTCCACTGCGGTGCTCAGACACCAGCTTTGTCATCAAGTCCATGCACTTGTGAGAAATATTTTGATAATTAGAAAATTAGATATGCCAATAAAGCAAATCAGGAGCAGCAATAAACAAAGAGGGGCTGCACGACAAACCATTTATCCTGGAGTCATTTGGAGTGACCACCTCATTAGGTATTTAGGTTTTGAGGGATTTATTTCACTTTTGTGGCACCAGTGAACTTTTTATTATAGCTAACTGCTGGGATGAATTTGACAAAAGCTTAAGTTTTTTTTTTCTCTGTGTGTGCTTGTTGAGCTCTGTCTGGAAATATACACACTACAGCTTATAGTTGCAGTCACTTTTTTTTTTTTTTGTATTTTTGAGAATATGTGTGCACCTTAAGATGATTTATCCTTGAAAACATTTGAATTTTAAGACAGATGACACATTTTGAAACATGAAACTGTGCTGTGTTTTCCTTTTATTTGTCACCCCTCTGTAGAATGCTATCATGAAATAATTTTGGTTGTTTATTGCACAATAACGTCTTATTTAATATGATTAAATCTATGTATAGAAATATATAATTTACCACAGCTGTAAGGTGTTGAAAAAGCTTAAAAATGCACCTTGAAAATTCTTGAAAAGTGCTTGAATTTGACTTAATAAAGGCGAAGGAAATAAAGGTGTAAGAACACTAGATTTAGTGGAAATAATATTTGCAGAAAGTGAAACAGTGTAGTAAATAGTTAAGTTCCTCAGCAGTCATTTCCATGTCTTAATTGAAAGGAGTCCAGCTTTTCATGCCCAAAATGTGCTTTGAATATTGGAAACAATGCACACAAAAAATGCACTTGGCTGCAAAAACTGTGCCGCTGGATGGAAAGCAATTTTTCTGTCCTACTTGTCTTGATTTATTTATTTTATTTATTCATTTGTATTTGGCTCTATTTTATTATTCATTTGTGTCCTCGCTTCCCATTGAGGAGAGGAAGGAAGGCGGTTTGATAGTTAGATATGCTAATTTATTTAGTTAGAATCTCTCACGTCCATTTTTCTTTGCTTTGATATGCATTTTTAATATATAGCCCTGGGCTACATCTCATTTGGTGAAAGTTGGTTTTTCTGGAGATGATGAGGCTCTTCACTGTGGAGGAGGCGGCCCGTGGAGCTTGTTTTTATGTGTGTGTGTGTATGTGTGTGTGTATACAGTATATGTGTGTGTGAGTTTTTTCTCCCCTCTTCATACCTGACAGCGGAGCATAATAAGCACAGTTTTATTTACACTTGAATGCAGCATTGTCTTAGAGATGATTGGATTATGGTATAGTGAGAGCGGGATGAGTCCTTGCTGACACTGTTGATTTCCTTTACTGGCTTGCGGTGACTATCTCAACCATGTAGCCCACCCAAGGCTTCCTAACTCAGATCAACCCCTTCCCAATTAAAAGAAAGAAAAAAAGATGTTGTATTACACATGAAGGGTGACGGGGAGAAAGAAAAAAACACACAGAGCAGTGTAGATTTGTAAACGGTTGGTACAGTGTGTGTGTGCTTGTCAATGGTTTGCTCTCTTGTCTTTTAATTAATGAATAAAATTTCTGTCTCTTCTGTGCTACATCCAATTAGGGAGGCAAATAGAATTAACAGTGTCTGAATATTATCTGTTCTAATGAATTAGCCTTTGTGTCTTCTCGTGCTATTCTTCAGTCAAGCTTACATATTAGCAGAAGGCTTTTCATTTCCTCCATGCATATGCATTACGCTTTTGAAAGTGTCTGTGAATTTCTGCACAGTTTCACATTTGTTCTGCAGAAAGTGTGCAGGATTTGCAGGTCCCAGCGCTTTGTTTTGGAGAGCTCTCCTCGGGGAGTGATAGTAGTTCCCATAGAGGTTATGGCGCAGCTTATCTTGACTGTGCATGGCTGGAAAGGGAAAAAGGGGGAAAAAGCGTTCTCTGTTTACATTTGATTCTCTGGAGCAGGCTCTGAGTGAGCGCTGTGGGCCATTGGTCAGACACGGTGATGTCACAGGTTCAGTCAAGTAAATGCAATAGTTCATCTTGTGGCCGTGCAGTGATTTACTGTGTGTATCAGTGGAGATGGGTGCTCAGTAATGTCCTGTTTCTGTGTGTCACTATGCACGCTGCAGCGCATGTCTCCACAGCAAGCCCTCGGGCCGAGCCGGCCTGCTGAACCGTGGAATTTCTCAGTTTTGGAGGTGTTCTAATTCAACTAGCTTTGTTCTCCTCGGGGACTGACTACGTTTGGATCTCTCCCCCCACCACCTCCTCCCCTCCTGTCCTCTCCTCTCCTCTCCCCTTCTCATGAAAACAGTGCATCGTTGACTTGGACCGCTCAGTCTGTTCCACACAATTGTTTTGTGATGGTGGGATGTCTGGCCTAACATTTCCTATTTGATTAGTGTTCAGAGGCAGGGTGCTGTTGGCAGGCATATCTAATCATCGCTACTGTGGCTGCGGAGAGGCTAGGCTCACTTGTTGCATCTCCTACAATCCCCTTCCTTTAACTGCATGTATGCTCTAAACAACTGCAATAAAAAACAGTTGCTGTGCAGTCATCTTAGGATCATGACATGCACGTATGTTGACTTGTATTCAAATACAATATACAGTTAAAGTTTTATACACTTAGTTGTCTTTTTATTATTCACACTGTACTAGAGTTGACATGATACCAGAATTTTAAACATGATACAATACTAGAATTAAAAAAAACAACAACAACAAGAAAAAAGTTTCAGGCACATAAAAGAGGATATATTTTTTCTTTTTTTAATTAACTACCTGCACACAGTGGTGAAAAAGTTACTGAAAACGGTTTGGTTTCACAGACAAATTTCAGGAAGCCAAAGACTGAACAGAACTGAGATTTTTAATGATGGATATTGTATTGTTTTAAACACGTAGCATTGAAAAAGTAGTTATACTTGGATGCTTTTGACAACGTTAAACTGTACAATCTATTGCAAATTCAGTGCAACCACAGCCGTAGATTTCAGAGCAAATGGAGGATACAGATCCCACTCAGTATTTAAACGTGTGCATTTGTCCCCTCCAATAAAAACATGAAAGTAACAATTTTCTTTTATTTTGAAGAACCACCTTCATGAGAGGCCTACTGCATTATATTCCATTATATCTGAATTGTCACCTAGCACCTGAATTTTGTGTTTTCCCTTACATAAATAAAGATACTTCAACCATAAATTGAGGCAGAAAAGGCAGAAATTGAATGCAGGAAATTAAATGTTTGACAGTAAAAATATTTCTTGGGGAGGACCACACTTAATATATTTCTCTTCAATATTGAAATGAAACCTTTACCCTTGAATACATCAGCTCTGCCACAAAATGTACTTTTACGAAGTTTACATGTTCAGTTTTGGTTGATATTGTCAGAAAAGTCCATTACACATTTATTATTGAGGCTTTAGTTACACTGTACAATATAACACCTGCCACCTTTGTGTTTTTCTCAATAAAGAAATTTACACTATAATTTGAGGTGGACACACCACTCACTATAGAAGAGTACAACACCACCTTTAACTTTGATCTAAATACTATCACATATCATTTAATTGAGGGGTTCCCCAATGTTTTTTTTATGTCAGGGACATGCACGTTAGGGCACAGACTCCTTATTTGAAAGGATTTTGTCTTAAGGAATACCCTCTGAGTATTTTTTTTTTTTTAAATACACTGCACAGCCCAAATATATTTAGTTTACTGTCAGAGAAGAGTAAAGATACCAGAAAATATTCACATTTTAAAAAGTAGAATCAGAACACTTTGGAGTTTTTTTCTTATAAAATGATTCAACCCAATGAACTTCCAAAAATGTGCTAAAAGTTAAAAATATTCTATTTCTCCTTTTACCAGGGACCCCCTACAACCCACTGAAGGATCCTTGTTGGTTCCCAAACACAGTTTGAAAACCACTCATTTAATTAATAATCACCATTATGACAGCGTCAACAAAAGCCTGAACATTATAGGTGTCATGAGAATAAAAGAACAACGGCAGTGGATTGCATCAGTTTGTGCAGGTGTACAAGTAAAGTGGCCACTGAGTGTATGTTGACATATTTTAGGGTTATTATTTGAGTGGATTAACTGAAAGTCAGATTATCTATAATGATTTGTGTGTTTTGTATTTATGCCATTTCATATTTTGGAAAAGCTAATTTTCATGCTAGCCAATCCTCTGACTCTCCTTTTTTTTATTTAATCTCTTCTTTCTGAAGACATATTTTAACTTGTAATCTGCCATTTACTACAGTGAGAAAGGTTGTTTTTGCCCCAGAGAAAGTTTTCTGAAGTATAAATACAATCAGTCAATCTCTTGTGTCTGTTAAAACATGCTCTTGTGAATTATTAGCTGCTAAATTAAGGACTCTTTATATTCGGGATAATTGGAGGGTGTTGTAAATGCTCAGTTGTTCAATAGAGGTGCACCTACACTTCTCTGAAGAGGCTGTATATAATTACGTATGAGGAGTTTTTTCTCTGTTTACACCATGTGGCAAGATGTGTCTTGAAATGTCAGCTCACTTTATGATTTACGGCCCTGTATGTTTTCTGGTGTGTCAGCGATTCTGAGCATGTTCAGCACAGGATCCCTGAAGCTGCAACACACACACACACACACACACACACACACACACACACACACACACACACACACACACGAGGCTAGTCGTTCTTACACCAACAGATTTCTTCTCCTTTTCCTCCAGCTTCCAGGGGAATTTGAGGGAAATTCAATGATGCCGCTAAATCAATTTTATTTGAAATTCCTAGGGATGTAGGCAGAGTGCGGGGAGGGAAGTGAGATTGTGCCAGGCAGGTGTTTGTAAATGAGAAACAGGGGACAGGAGTAGAGGAGTATACGGCGGCGGCGGTGACGGCGGCAGCAACATTCTCCTGCTCTCCTGTGGCCTGGCTCCACTACGAGCCTTCCTCCCCATATTGTCTCCTGCTTTTATATTAATTACAACTTGTATTATCAGCTGCCAGTTGCTAACCCCAGCAAATAGAAAAGGCTGCCCCCAGAGACCACGCTTCTTTTGTATCTTATTCTCGATCTAGTCCTATTGTGTTTGTGTGTGTGTGTGTGTGTGTGTGTGTGTGTGTGTGTGTGTGTGTGTGTGTGTGTGCATTTGCTTGCTCTCCTCCTCCTCCTCCTCCTCCTCCTCCTGGTAACACTGCTCTTTAACACAATTAGTGAAGAGCATGGAGTGAACCATGTTTGACTCCTAATTATGCCCAGCTTTAGGGAATAGTCACATGGGCTAGAGGGCGTTTTTTTTTTCTCCTCTTTTTGTTTCTTCCTGTAGGTTGAAGAAGACTGTTTGGGTGACATGATTTTTTTCCCCAACTTGTTTGAACTTTATCAGACCCACGAGGCTTGTGACAAAATGGTTGTGTGTGTGTTTGTGTAGCGCGGTGCGGTGTCTGTTGATGCACCCTCCATGGCTCAGAGAGGAGCACTAAATTATTCATGGGGAGGAAAGGCTGTTGCTTTTGTCGCCGTGTTGAGCTTGGAAAGTTAACGCTTTTGTTGTGGTGTTTGTTGTCTTGTTTTGCAGACAGGGTTGTGAATGAGAGGTGACTTACAGGTATTAAAAGAGAGGATGAGAGTGTGTTTCATCAAAGATATCTGCTGAATATTCACTGGAGCTAGTATATACTGTGGTACAGGGTTCAAGTGGGTCAGAACTCTTCTCGCCCACGTCAATTTTTACTTGCTCCTGCACAAACTGTTTTATTTATCAGTGGTTATCAAATAACAACAAAGAGGAAACTTGATTGTCGTATTTAATCTAGGGCTGCATTGTCATGAAAAATGTCCATCCAAGTTTTTCAGAGTTCAAGATGATGTCTTTAAAGGTAAAATGAGCGGGTTTTGTCCATGCTGATCACAAATGCACCAGTAAGATAGCTGATTTTGGTTTGGTAAAACTTCCCAAGCACAGCAAAATAATGAGAAATACAGGTAGAGGGCAGAGTCTCTGCATGTGCAGACACCACCACAGTCTTCTAGTGGGTCACAAGTGATAATTGAAAGGGACTATGGTTCTATACATAAGTTTTTGGGAAAATGCTGCAGATTATGCCTTTGAATGTTGTTTTATCAGACCAAAACCCAAAGATATTCAATTTAATCTGATAATAAACAGAAAAAGGTGGGAAATCTCCATATTTGTGAGGCTGAAAAATAGTTTTTTTCTTCCATTTCTGCATTGAAATTACTTAGGCATAATATGCAACATTTTCCTAAAAAACAGCATATAGAATCAGAAACAGAAGTGTGTGGTGGTGGCTGTATCTACAGAGACCCTACCATCTGTCTGTTTTTCCTTATTTTCTCATTATTTTCCTGTGTTCGGGATGCTTCACCAGCCTAAGACATCAGTACCTGACATCCTAGGAATGAGACTCAGCATTGAACTGTTGTCCTGATCTGTTTACGAACAGCTCGGACAAATCCTACTGATTCCACCTTTAACGATTTAGCAATTATCAAAATAGTGTTATTCTTTTTTTTTTTACCACCTGCTCAGTCGGGCAAATGAGTTTTCTACGTTTACCAGAGAGACTTGGCATTTTACATGCAAGGGGGCAATGCTTATTGCTGAGCCCTTTGTTCTTATTATTAGGTCATGTAAAGTGCTGTGGTCAGCTTTTTTGCTCTATAAGAAACAAACTAACAAAGCTTTATCTATGTCCCTGCATACAGCCCATTAAACCCACAGGGTAGCAAATCATAGCAAAATATCATTCCCTTTAACACCATTAGCTGAGGTGTCTTTGAATTTAATTTAGTGCCAGCGCCATTAAAAATGACACATTACTCTGCAATGATAGCTAAATTAAGTCCTATCGATTCAGCTGTTGCATTAAAACTGTGCTGTGGCCATAGCTGGCAAGTGTTACAGAGAGAGAGACTGTGTGAGAGCAGCGAGCAGAGTTTTTCAGCTCTGTCTCGCATCTCGCCGGCAGTGGGTGTCTCATTGTGAGGAAGTAGAACCCAGTCATTTTCTTCTCTGGGAACAACACAGAGAGCACGGAGCCCAGCTCTGCCTAAATACATTATGCACTCTGGGAGTCTGGGAGTTTTACCTCTCTTTCTTCCTCTCCTCCTTGTGCCATATGACAAAGACAGAATTAGACTGTTTTCAGAGGCTTGATTGCCACAGTGGTGATTTTACTCAGCGTATGAAAATTACTATAACAACAGACTTGTTCCCCCGAAGTATACCATTTGTTGATCAGTGGCCCAGAGAGGGAACACATTAGAACCTGACAGATATAAGATTTTTCAGGCCGATTTCAATTTTGGATGGTAAATAATCACTGATTACAGATACAGTGGCCGTCAGAAGCCCGCTTTCTTGATGGATCAATATGTAGCAGTTGCAGGTACAAAAATGTGTACTGCATCCCAAATAGTGAGCTCAAGCAAAACAAGCACAACTTTGTAATTTGACAGTAACAAGTAATGACGAATCTCACGCTTTAAGTTGATCAGCTGTTTATAACTGTCAGTTGTCTGTCAATTTAAAGTTAAGCCCATTATCCTGAAAACAAAACCACTGCTCCAGAAATTCACATTATGGAGTTTGAGTTCAGTGGCGACTGCCTTATTGCTTGCCAAACTCCATTAAGAAATTGCTCAATTTAACTAATCTACTCCTTCTAAAAGATTATTAATGATTACTTACAACTCACAAACAGACACTAATTCTTTTGGTGAAAAGTTGGCATTAATTTGAACACTAATAAACATGAATCAGACAAACATAACAGAAGTTACAGGCCAGAATAAAAATTTCAAAGGAGGGCTCTGCGGCTGTAGCGTTGTTGTCAGAGGAGCGAGTAGTCAACTTAACATATTTCCTTAATCTCCAATGACATATCATGCTCATTGTATAATTTATTTATTTGTAAGATATTTCAGATTTCCCCTTTAAACAAATAACTTTATTAAAGAATGTTGTGTATTTTATTTAACATAATAATAAATTATTGTGTACATTGTCAATCTATTGTAGAAATAAAGACAGAGAAAATAAAATATAAATAAACTGAAATAGACAGCAAAATAAACATTAGGGGAATGTTAGCTTCGAAGCATTTACACCTGCCAGGAAGCTCCTCTCGTCCTCATAAATGCTTTCCATTGTGCTAAAACTAAAATAATTGGGTTTATGAAAAGCATGGTTTATATGTGCTCTATTTGAAAAGTGCCCTTGTTATGATTTGGTGCTTATACAAATAAAACTCAATTGAATATCGGGCCCATATCTGGCCAATATATCGGCTGACCGATATATCAGGCAGCCTCTAGAAAACATCACAATCATGCATCCCTCTCGGAGCGACGACACTTGTTCCTCTGTGGAGGGGTACAACCCACGCATGGGGCTATTGTTCCCCCTGTCTTCTTACCCCTCTTCTGGGTAATTCTCCAAGCTCTTTATCTGATTGCCATCCGGTGAACAGCTGACGCTGAGAGGGGCCTTGAGTGGAGCAGAGGGTCTGAAGGGCCTTGTGTGTTTCTGTCTGCTGTTTTCAGCTCGGAGCTGTTTGAGAAAACAGCCCTCCTTCCCCAAAAAACTTAGCAGATAAAAGGGCCTCGCTCACAGGCATAACAGCAGCCTCGCCTCCTCCGCAGCAGAACAAGCAGCAGCACATCAGGACCGCGCACCCAGGGGAGCTCGGCAGCCGCTTGTCTTATAGCCTCTGTTTCCCCTTCAAACCTCCGCTAGTCTCCCGGCTCTATCCTGTCTGTCGTCCACCAGTACAGCTCACTCTGACTGGGGCAGGCAGGCAGGCAGGCTCCTCTGTGGCGGCAGCTGAGGGACAAGAAGTTCATCAGGAACTCAACTGAAGTTAGACAAAATGGTAAAAACGGTCTCTTTCTTGGAATATTCTGTGGCGTGTACATTTTCCTTCTGCTTTCGTATGTATGGATATGTGTTTATGTGTGTTCAAGGGAGAAAAAAAGCCATAGCGGGAACTGAGAAGTGGGTTGAGGTTTGTGGGAAGCCTTGGTGCAGGCCTGTGTTTGTTTGGCTTGGGCTCTGCTCAAGGGGCTGCTTCTCTTGGGGCCCCTAGACAACGCTGGGCTCACGCCGGCCAACATTTTGTCATCATGCTCAGGTGACAGGTTAAAGCTACTACAAGGAGTTTTTAAATAGATATGAAACAGCCTCAATTTAATACTGATGCCTCTATATGACCTACATAAGCAAACGAGACCATCAGAGAGCTGTTTCTATATAGTCATTCTTAAGGACTGCCACCAGGTCAGATTCTACATGAAATCAGATGAACTGGGCCTGTGTTTACATTTTCCCTTCCAAAGGATATAGTGAGTCATATGTTAGCCAGTTTAAAGGAATCAAGATTTAATCAGCATTCATATAAATTTATTCTTTATATGATATATAAAGAGATATATTTATATTCTTCATTTTATTTTTTGCAGTTATGGCAGTGGAAACACTACCACTTTTGTCCACAGGGGCCTCCAAAAATAGGGAAGTTCCATGTGGTAGCTTTAAAAATGCTCAAAAATAAATATTGCCAGCTTACCTGGGGCAAATAAAATGCCATGTCAGGCTAATAAATCTTGCAACTCACTTACATGGACACATATGGAGATTTCCTGCTTTTCATCTTTTATTAGACTGAATATCATTGGATTTTGGTCTGAAAAAAGACATTTAAAGACATCACCCTTGAATCTGAGAAATGCATTTTTTCACTCTTTTCTAGCGTATGGATGTTGCAGCCCACAGAATGTCTTTGGGTATTAGACTGACAAAAGGAGACATTTACAGACATCATCTAGGACATTTGTCACTATTTTCTGACATTTTATAGAATTTGAAGCCTTAGATTAAACATGACAGATAACTTTAGTATTTGTTGTTATTTAATAACAGCTCAGACAACAATTTGTATAGGAGCAAGTAAATGTTGACTTCAGGCACGTAGATTTCTACCCACCCTGACTTTTTTTTCTGCGGTACAATCTACTGGAGCTACTTTCTTTTTGCCAAAAAGAAAATAGTTCCTACATGAAACTGTTTACAACAACGTCTGTGGAAATAGACATTAGTGTTGATTGTCTCAGATGTATTTTGTCAGTGCTTTGAGCCCCAGAGGCCAAGTGCCATTTTGTCCCATTATATTGAAGAGAAGGCAGATATCTCTTTGGTCGATATCTCTATATATGTATATTATGTATTATGTATATCCAATATGTATTTTTGGGGTGAACTTTCTCTTTAACGTTGAGCTCTACTCTATCCACTTATTGTTAGGGGATATTTGGAGCGTGTATTTGATTGAGGCTGTGTCGAGTGTAGTAAATGACGTGATCTGTCTGTCCCCTCTATTGCCTGAATGGCAGAGGAAATTCCACCTCTAGCCTGCCTTCATGTGGCACTGATAAAGCCTTTCCTGTACAGTAGAAAATCCTGTTTCCCTGTGTGCAGCGACAGGGCAGTGGGAATGACCAGGAAAGAGAGGAGGAGGAGGAGGAGGAGGAGAAGGAGAGAAAATGAGCTGCAGAAGGAAAAAAGAAAGATGTCTTAAAAGCTATGAATTTGTTTATGGACATTTCTTTGAAGTTAGCCAGCAGAGATTTAACACTTTTTTTCAGTATGTGTTTGTATATATAAAAGTGAGTGTGTGTGCATGTGTGTTTATACTTCTTGCTCTATTATGTCATTAGTATGTGTGTGTAAGTGTACTTCTGCGAGCCTCTGTGGGCGTGTGTGTGTCAGAGTGGGCGTGGACACATTTTTGGCAGATTAGCAGGAGAATCACTGTCATATCTTATTTTCATTTCTGACAGTGGTAATGATTAATGGCGGCTGTGGTGTGTTTGGACTTTTTACCTCTATATTTCTCACTCGACGCGGAAGTCTCAATTGGTTATGGTATAAACGAACTCCGCCGGGCGCTGCCATATGTGTTTAGACAATTACTCACAAGTGCTCCACTCGTTCAGACGTTCAAAATCAAACGCCACATTAACAGCGCTGCGTTTTGCTCTCATGCATTAATGAAACACTTTGATTACAGTGTTTTGACTTATTGCCAGCTGCTTTAGTGCATTAGTTTCTGTCTCTTCATCTATGATTTTAGTGGCATCCTTGATTGTCTGGGCTCTTTGCCTCGCCAGGAGAATGTAAGCAGGCCCTCTCTGTGCCTGTAGACTCTTACAGATGTCACTCTTACTTTTCCAGCATACTCATATGGTCTCTTTCTTTTCTGTCTTCTCTCTACCTTCCCCCTCCTCCTCCCCTTCTTGCTCTCTCTGCTCCTGGTTTGCGGTTTGGACGGGGGAATGTGGATGGATGCACGGATGGATGGATGGATCCCACGCTCGCTTTCTCTCTCTTTTCAAACCTCAGAACCCAGCTTCCTGGAGAGACCATGATGACGCCACCTCCACACACTCAGCCGGCACACCGGGGCCCTCCAGCGGGGGACATGCTTCACAGAGCGGTGACAACAGCAGCGAACAAGGTGAGCCAGCACAGAAATGGGCATGTACACACACATATATATACATGCATGCATTTGTGCACTCAAGCACCAACACATAAACATCCATAGATGCAGGCACAGATCCATGCGGGACATATTAATCATCATGCATGGGTAGAGTTGCCAACACTTCACTTTAACCCTGTCTAATGTGAGATCTACAGTGAATAGATGGCATATACGTCCCAGTCCTTCCTCTTGCACAGTGGATTATCCCGCTTTTTGACTGGCATCCATGTAAACACATAGTCACACCTAAAAATGAACATGCTTATCCACTGTTACACACAAGCAGCAGCCACTGTAACACACCGAGGGCTTTCCAAAATGTTGCTATTTAGAGCGCCGAACAAAAGCCGGTGATTAATAGTATATTTCTGCCAGTTCTTGTTTGCATTTAAACCATATTAACTTTGCTCGCACAACAGCCCCTAATTATGTCTCAGTGAGCCTTGTGTTATCTGGTACATGACCTGCCAAACAGCAATAATGCATTTCAAAACAAATGCATTTGAATTTATTACAGACAGAGTGTGCAAATCACAGCTATCTGCCTTGTGTTTTTGTCACGGTCCACATCAAACTTGACAAGTAATTTATCAAAAAGCATATGCTTGTAAGAGTTGAATTTAGAGGTGAGGCTGAGCATCAATACACTGCGAGGTTATTTATTAAATGCAACTGTTGCCTGGACTAAGAGAACACATGATGAGCTCTCGGCCTTTTCCCATCTTGTCTTCTCCTTGTTTTGAATGTACCGAGATCTCCTTTCACTGGCGGCGGAGTGTGTGTGTGTGTTTTTGTGGATCTCTTCTGTGTGTGCCCTCTGGCAGTGTCCATGGTTTTGCATGAAATTTCATCACACCGGCATCTACACACACACAAACACGCTCAAACCCCTCAGATACACACTTTACTGTACACCAGCTCGCTCACAGACTAGAGTGAAGCCGCTTGCTGTGTCCGTTCCAGGCTATCGTTTTGCCAATAAGCGATCAAATGTATCGATGGGATGTATGTCTGTGGTGGGGCTGTTTAAATCATCTTCTCCTCTTTAGACAGAAGCTGCAGTTTGTAGCCTCTGAACCATTACTGACCACAGACTGAGGGCTACAGCAGACCTCTGTGGTTGGCTGTGTCAGTACTAGTTGGATCACAGGCCGTTGTCAGGCTAGTTTGATGGTAACTAGGCCTCGGCTAAGCAACAGGATATATCTGACATTACGTAGACCCACCATCCCGGACAAGCCCACATTTTGTCATAACCCAGCCCAAAGGCTATGACAGAGACGGGAAAGCATAATGAAGCAATGGGGTACAATAATATGACACTTAATTTAATTTAATTCTCCTTTTTCTTGCCTCCTTCATAGTGAACAGAGTTACAGAACAGTCTCTTGCACAAGGAAACTCACAGACACCCTCATATAATCTGTACACAGGACATTGTCATGAAATGACTGCCTTTGAGTGTCTAATTTTTTTAAGAGACGGTTCACCCTAAAACCAAAAATACATATTTTTCCTCTCACCTGTTGTGCTATTTGTCCACTTAGATTGTTTTGGCATGTCTTGACCTGGTTACTTTGGGGCTATTTTCTTTCTACCGAGCTCTAACTGTATTACGGCGCAGAAGGAAGCATGCATCTACTCATAGATGAGAAACTTGTGCTTGTGGCAGCATGGGATGTTAACATTAATGCTGTCCTTTCCAGCTGAGCTGAAACTTTTCATCTATGAGGACATGGATGGTGACAAAGACATGGAAACAGCCAGATCCACCAAAGCTAAATTCATGGCTAAGAACAATAGAAAAAAGGACATGGAAAAAAATTAACCTTTACAATCAGAGATGACATATAAAATTAGAATAAGATCCATTCTAAAGACAGACTTGGTAAAATTTATCATTACATTAACCTGGTCCAAGATTTGCAATAGATAGGCATTTATGCACAATCTCAGTACCCCCTATCCTATCCATCCACCCCACCCTGGCTTTTTTTTGTTTGTGTTTTTTTCCTTTCTTGACTTTGAGTTGAGGTTGAGTTTGCATCATTTAGTTTTGTCTGTTTATTTATTCATTTACCTTTTAAAAATAACTGCACAGATACTGCACAGTATGTGCAACATACTCAAAAGAAACAGTTTTCTGGAATGATGAACTATGGTCAGTAGTGGAGTTCAGTGGCAAGAAAATAGTTCTTACTTGTACATGAAACTGCTCATAACAAGGTCTGCGTATTGTCTTGAGTAATCTTGGGACAGAGACATTGCTGTTGAGTGTTTCAAGTGTATTTTTTTTTGGTGCTTTGAGCACCGCAAGCCAAGTCGCACCTTGTTCTATTATATTTGAGAGAAGACAGACATCTCTACGGTCGATATCTCCAAAACTTTGGAACTCAAACCAAAACATTCTTCACAGACAAATAGCACTACAGGTAAGAGGTAAAATGAATTTCAGGACATGGGCAAGTATTTTAGGAAAACCCCTGAAAAAGAGAAAAGATGCAGCAAATGAGGTTTGCTGGTATGGAAGTAAAATTAGTTAAAATGCTGTGTGATTGCAGGTCAGAGGACAGAGCATATGTAGAGTTTTTGCATTCATCTTTGCAGTGCAAGTAGCATGGGGAGATGAAGGCTGCAGGAACAACAGAGACAGGAGGGGAGAGGGGATGAGAGAAAGAAATGCACTGCCTATTGATTATCTTACACACATAAGTACAAGTGACCTGTAATCCACAGAGCACTTATCGACTCCTCTCCCCACCGTATCCAGTAACAGCAGATCAATACAGGCCAAAGACAGTTACGGTACAGCACCGCGCACTGGGCCAAGATGGACCCGGACTAGATCAGGGCCAGAGCCGGAGCCTAGTCTGCGCTGATGAGTGCTAAACACCAGATCCACCAGCTCCAAGCCAAAAAATAAAGTAAACAGCAAAGAATAGAGGCAAGGATTTAAAGGAGAAGCCATTGAAGTACAGAGGTGAAAGAGTAGAGAAGGTGAAAAAGTAGGGAGAGTTAGGCAAAAAAGAGAAAAGAGACGGAGAGGGCAGCTGATTTAATGGTCTAATGAGGCCGTCCTCCAGCCAGTTGTTTTGTGTGAGGCATGCTCTGACCTTTCGCTCCGCTCGGGAGCCCCGCCGCCTCATTTTTCACATTCTTGCAATTACGTTAACGCTTGAAGCGCTCGCTGACTCCCGACTCTGGCCCTTCCATTCTGACAGAGCCTTCCCTCCCCAACCTCTCCACCTTTTCCCTCCTCTCCTCCACTCCACTCCACTCCACGCATGAACTCGCCTCCTATCTCAATACATTTCCACATAAAATTTGTAGTCCACACTTTCAAGTCCACAGAGAAAATGTGAAATGTGTGCTTCACTTCAGTAATGGGGTCTTTAACAGCTTGGCCCCTGTTAAAAGGGGTGACGATGTGGATCAGTTGAGGAAGACAGAATAGATGGCAGAGGGAGAGCGAGAGTGAGGAGTGAGGCTTTTTGGTTTCAGCTGCCACGAAAAACACCAACTCTCTTCCGCCATCTTCCATCTTGAAAGGTGTGTTGTGTGTGTCCCTGTGGCTTGAAAAACATTTACCTCAAAAATTGATCCGGAAGCATCCCTGTGTGAAATATTCTCCCAAAAATTGTGAAGCATTTCTCACAGTGACCAACTGTTTTGAAGGGTAAAAAAGTTTCCCCTCTTTGGTTGATGTTAGGGGACGTACAGTAGAATCACTCACATATCTTATTTTTTATTTATTTATTTTTTTAAATGTTTGTACAGTTCATACATTTACCTTGGAAATTGATCCTGAAGCATCACTGTTGAAAAAGTAACTTCATTGTATTTCTTCCAAAAATGGTGAAGCACTTCTGACAGTGACCAACTGTTTTGAAGGGTAAAAAGTTTCCCTGCTTTGGCTGACATTTGGGGATGTACAGTAGAATCACTCACATATCCTACTTTCAAAAAGTGCTGTTTGTACAGTGCAAACAGGACTCAAGATGGTCGCTGTGAGCAAAATTCACTTCCTCAATCTCCGGGTTGTATCTCAGCATTGAGCATTGCTCTGAACCTGTGCCAAAAAACAATTTAACAAGTGCGCAAATATGTATCGCTCCTCTTGTGGAATAATTTATTGTCAAGCAGTAAACCAAGGTGAAGCATGCTCATAGCTGTCAGTAAAGATTGCCAGTTAAGGTTCTGACACATATGAAAAAGGTTTCAGTACAATACTCAGATCTGCAACCTCTCCCCCACCCGCCTGTTCCTAACAACGTTTTCTCAGAATTTCCCTCCAAAAAAAGAAAATTTGAATTATCACCCTCAGGGCAAATTCTGCACTCTCACTTACTGACTCTTAGAGAGCGACTCCCTATGTTCTGGCTAGATAAACAAATATGAGCAGTTAACAGGAGACGGTTCAGAAGGTAACACACAATAACTTCATTGGCTCGACTTGCACATCATTTTGATTAACAGTCCTTTGGAAGTCCTCCAAGCTTATCTAGAAACATCAGAGACATCAGTTGCAGGGAGTTAAACTTGATGAATGTGCATGCCTTAAGATAGCACTCGTTTCCAAGCCGCTGTCCGTAATATGTTAAACACCCAAGGTGTGATGGAGCAGTGCGATGAAATACTCTTCACATTTGCCCACACCAAACGCAGTAGAGTCAAATGCACTCAGTCATGAACTGTAAATCCCCAACACTGATTCAGCACGGTAGGTAACGTTTTCCCCCCGTCTTGCTGTATATGTGTGCATCTGACTGACTGTGTGTGTGTGCATGCCTCAGCTCCAGTCCACACTTGTAATTATTAGCTATGCATGAAGACCAAATCCACGTTGACATCTTGAGTGGTGAGCAAAGGGGCTTTCTGTACAATTCCCCGATTCTACAGTAGATGGAAAAGGCTCAACAGAAGAGAGGAGAAAGCATTTTGTACATTTTCTCAGCAATTGAACAATCCCCACGCTCTGCGGATAGACAGACTCCCTAGAGAGACGGAGAGAGGCAGAGATGGAGAGAAAGGGAGGAAGAGAGGGAGAGCTTGAGTGTTCGGCTCCAAGGGAGCATGCTGCGCTTGATGGTATTGTGGTACATTTGTGTGTGAGTGTGTGTATGCGTGGAGAGTGTGGTGAGCTCCCTTGGCCCTGGCCAGGGGCCCCACTCAGCAAGGTCTTTGTGGTTGAGCTCACCAGAGGGGGGTCATTCCTAGTGGGGACACGACTCCCTGTGTCCGCCCAGCCAGTCCCAGCATGAACAAGGCCTGTTGAATCTGGCATTTTCTGGACCTTTGACTTTGCTTTCGTCTTTTTACAGCTACACTGAGACTGGGTTGCACCAACAAAGATTTCTTTAATCTAAGCAAAACTAGGTTTAAAATGAGTTAATCCAGATTTAAGATTAAGCAGAGCTATGTGGCACAATTAAAACTAAAAGTAAAAGTAAATCCAAGTTTAATGATGTAAATCGTATTTTAATGGAGTTTAATCAATGTGGGAAGACTTGCTTACCCAAATTAAAACAAATTAATAAATAAATAGTACATCTGCATGCTGTCGGGACCCTCTACGTAGCCCATAAAAGAAGGGGGGAAAGCCGATAACTTCCACCTGCTCTCCTAGCCTACATTGTTTGCTAGCTAGGTGAAATGTTACCAAACATTACATTGTTTGCTAGCTAGCTAAAAAGGTAACAAAATGCTACAACGTACTTGCTAGCTTAAAAGTTAACAAAACGTTATTCTGTTTGCTGGCTAGTGAAAAGTTAGTCATCTTAGCTAGCTTAGCTTGGCAGAGAAGCTCTAATTTCTCCCTTAAGAAAAACCCGTTGGCCAAATTAATGGACCAATATGTTGAAATTATACCATGTACTAATTGACAACAGCACAGTAAGGACAAAAAAACCATCTAATTTTAGTGGAAAAACTAAACTATAAGTTTTAAAGAGTTTGAAATTGAATATTTCTTATTTTTAAGCTAGTTTAGAAGTTTAGTGCAACACAAATGGTAAAGCTGGTTTACTGAGGTCTAAAATTTAATCCTTGCTGGTGCAACCCAGCCCTAAGGCTCGCGAAGACCCAAAAATGAGTCAGGAGAAAGAAAGAAAACAAAATGTAACCACAGCAGAGTCGGTGCTAAACGCAAGATGGAAGCCTTGTTGCGTTTTAGTAGCCTATACTCCAGCTCTGGAGTGATCAGCGAGGTGTGTCTGTGTATATAAAATATACACTGTGTGTGTATGTGTGTGGGCATGCATGTGCGTGTGCTAGCTGGTTCCCTCTAAGTGCCTGTTAGAGTTTAATTTAGTGTAGTAATTAAAGCTGAACACTGGCCCATAAACAACAGATAAACAATAAAGCAGGCCCAAGCCCTGCTGTTTCATGGCTCTCACTCCCAGCTGTTGGAGCACTGATAATTTTTACACAGTGCCCCCACCTCACCACAACACAATGCTGAAGCAACAAGGGTGTGTGAGTGCTGTAAATGTGTGCAAGGGTATATTTTAGTGTGTGATGGTGGCAGAGGCTGAAGAACAAAAAAAAGGCCAAAGAAACATAAATACACAGGATATGTCCACTTCCCTTCTCAAAAAGCAAACACAGGGAACCACAGTGAAGCAATCAGAATGTGCATGAGGAGCTACTGACTTACAAAACCAGCTCAATGGAAACAGCCATCACATAAACATTAAAGAAAGTGCAGCCACGATGTGCATTCAGCTTATATCTTGCAGTTTCTCATTACTAGTGGCTGCAAGTGGAAGTAAACTGCACTTGAACATAAAAGAAGCTAAAGATACTTAAGGGACAGTTCACCCAAAAATCAAAACATATATTTTCCTCTTACTTATAGAGCTCTTTATCCATCTACACTGTTTTGGTATGAGTTGCTGAGTTCAGGAGATATTGGCCGTAGGTCCAACCAGGTCAAAAAGTGGTGCTTATCTGAAATTTTCCCATGAATTAGGCTGGGATGAAGCCGGTTTCTCCCATGCAGCAATGGGATCCCAGCCACCAGCATTTGTTATTCCTATCCAGAATTGTGAAATTTTCTTAGGCTGCGAAATGCAACGATTTGAGCTCTGCTACTCAGAAGGCACCAAGGGTGTAATACTTGAATATATGAAGCGGAAACTTTACAGATTTGGCTGCTTTCATGTGTTGTGCTGCTAGTTTTATGAATTATTTTGCCGAGCTAAAAGACAAAGAAAGTTCACTAACCGTGCATATAAATATTGATAAATAACCATGTATTGTTAAAGCAGGATTAACACTTAAGTTCTGTGTCATATTACGCTAACTAACATGTATCACGTACATGTTTTGTGGGATGTGTGAAAATCATTCAGATATACAGGTGCTGTGGACCAATGTCTGACTGAGCAGTCATTTACAAATAATCTTTATCTATGGTTTTACTTTTTGCTGTCTATTTATGTAATGTAGCTCAGATCATCTCACCTGTGACTGCTGCCAGTTAAAGCCACAGGGTCAATTCCTAATGTGAACATTTATATTTTTAATAATGCACCAGCTTGGGGGGTTCCTTGATGGTAAATTAGTACGGTAAAAGAAAAAGCCCTAAAAGAATCAATATTGAATCGAATATATCACAACAAGGTTTGTGGATTATCCTGAGTAACCAGGGAACCAGTGAGCAGAGATTTATTTTTTTGGTGCTTTGAGCTCCCCAAGCCAAACGCCATCTAGACCCATTATATTTGAGAGAGGGCAGACATTTCTGTGGCTGATATCTCCAAAACTCAGCAACTGACAACAAAACAATCCAGGTGGATAAATAGCACTACAGGTATGAGCAAAAACATGTATTTTTGTTTTTGGGCTGAGCTGTCCCTTTAATGAAGACAACAATGCCACAGTGTTTCTCAATGAGCTACTGTGTGCAATTCTAGCCTTGTCACTACATGTCAGCTGCATGTTAGTCAGGTGTCTGTTGTGAAAACAGCGCAGTGCATGTCTGTCTGATGGTTTGTTGGGAAGGGGCAGGGCCATTGTTGAAAGCTGAGAAGAGTTTGCTGCGGAGGGGGAGAAAACACGGTACGGAGGGGATACTTTCATGATCCCATTAGCATAAGAGAGGCTAAATTATTCATGTGGAGTGCTTAATCTATGGGGAAAAGTATAGTTAATGCACATAGTTTTAAAATGGATCTCTCCCTGCCTCTGCTCTAACACCAGATTCTTGCTGGATTCAGCATTCGCGGGCATTTACGGGAACGCCTGTCACTCTCCCCTCACACACACACACACACACGTAGACATGGTATGTGTGGGCATATGTGCACTCTTGCTGCACTTCAAGCTGTTTCAAGGGGCTCTGCTTCTCTCAGGCTCATCCCCTCTCTCCCTCTCCTTCCATTTATTCCTCCACCTCTCTCCCTCTATACCTCTCTTTCTCTCCCACCGCCCTCCCCTCTTTTTCACTCCTCTCCTCACTCACCCCTCTCTGTCTCGCTCTCAGTACCGCAGACTACCTGGCCCTCATCCAAAATGTGATTAAAGAGAATGATCAGCTCCCTCAGCTCCCTCCTTCCTTCCTCCCTTCCGCTCTTTCTCTCTTCCTTTTTTTATGTCTCTCTGTCTTTCTTCTGACCCCGTGTTACGTTCTCGGAGTCTACAGTTCATGAAAAAACACATGAAAACAGCAAAAGGAACTGTAAAAGGATGAGGACTGCTCCGCTTCCAGTAACATAGTCCCCTACCCACAACATCACCACCACTCTGTGTCCACACTGCAGCTCAAGCCGTCTCCACTTTCCCACTCTTCCTCTTATCGTCTCCTTCTCTGGCTGGGGCCTTGTCCCTCTGGTCCATAATCATGAACAGGCCCCCGGCGCGACCCGGCCCAGCCCGGCCCAGCCTGGCTAACCTAGCTTGGCCAGGAACTGGGTCCTACACAGCAGGAAAGGCACATTAACTGGGTCAGCCTAATGTGCAAACTAATGTTTGGAGAACATAGGGAAAAAATTACCCAGATTATTCTGACAGCAGCTGAGGAGAATGTCTGTTTTGCGCCATTAAGGGAAAGCTTGAGGGAGATGTTTTTTCTTTCTTTTCTTTTCTTTCTGTCTTTTTCTGAGACGTAGATGAACACCAGCATATCTGGGAGTGAGTTAAGCATAATTAAGAAGCAGGGAAGGAAAAGGTGTTGCATGCAGGAAAGTAATCATGATTAAACAGCAGTAAAAGTTCAGTCTTTTTACCCAAAAGTAGGACTGCACAATATGATAAAAAGATCATGTTGTGACTATGGTTGAACCTTATTTTACAGTACACTGATAAGACATAACAAGCTGTACTTTAGTTTTGAAAAACTATAAATAGTAAGTTCTTCATTAGACAGTTTTAGGCGACTTTTATAGACCCTTCTTAGACTTTTCTAGGGACACATTACAACAGAACTGTACTATTAACTAAAGTGTCTTTTTACCCAGAGTTACACCTTCATTAGATATGTGATTTCACTTTAGTTTATGGTACTGTTCTGTTGTCAATTGTCCCATATTAGACTTTATTAGAAAGTA
Source organism: Lutjanus erythropterus (assembly GCF_056507025.1). NCBI lineage: Eukaryota > Metazoa > Chordata > Actinopteri > Lutjaniformes > Lutjanidae > Lutjanus > Lutjanus erythropterus. The sequence goes on from NC_139334.1 coordinate 17,536,626, forward strand.
ATTAGGAACACATTACTACAGAACTGTACTCTGAACTAAAGTAAAATCTATTTTTTTACCACTACTGAATTAGTTTTCCATGACAAATTAACCTTTACAATACACTTTAGTTTACCTTCAGTTTTCCTAATAAAGTCTCTAATAAAGGTCTAAGACAGGGTCTTAGACCTTTATTAGAATGATAATTTTTGCATCACAATTTTTATTTGACAAATAACTAACAGTAGTAAAAGTCGGGATGTTGAGGTCTCTCTACTGGCCAGGGTACTTCATTATAACACACACACATTTTACTGTTTAGCAAAAAATTGCAGCTGCTGTGATTTGGATATTGCACTTGCCCATATTGCAATTTCAATAATATTTCGATTAATTGTGCAGCCCTACCCAGAAGGATTTGGCCAAAAACAAAGACAGAGTGCAGTGCTGTTGTATCAGTTTATTATACGGTGGGTTTACACACCCATGTTCCATTGCTGATTACTCCAGCACATGTGGTGATGATGAGGAGTGCACAGGGGTCTGATGTAATATGGCTAACAGGGATTTGAGCGCGTGCCCCAAAGGGCATTTCCACGTCCATTAATGCTGCCGCCGCTGTATTTTCACAAGGATGACAGTGCTTCAATTCTTTAAAGGGAGAGTGTTTTCCCAGGAAATTTTCTGTCTTGTTTCAGCAAGGCTAGCCTGAAGGGGGTCAGCCAAGAAGTCACCCTTAAGAGGTGATAATCCAATTGCTCTAGTCCTCACCAGATTTGTTTTCCCCTTGTCTGCCAGTGTGTTTGCGTGTGTGTGTGTTTACAGAGAGTGTAAGCATGCTTGTGTGAATGTAATAGACATAGAATGAATGGGGGGGGGGCAGAGGCAGCAAGATGCCACCGGTCTTTTCTGTGTCCAACCCCGGGCCCCATTCTAGATCAGAGAGAGGTTATGGAGGCCAAGTCTGTCAAAGGCACACCTGCAGGGAAACTCCAAAAAACCCTGACTGCCAGCTTACACAGGCCCGTTTAAGGTGTGCTTATTTGGAGTTTAACCCTGACTTCAAATGTCCTTTCCCTCTCTCCCCCTTTGTGTTTGACCAATGGGCCTTGTGCTCTTTTACTTTCCTTCCTTTCTTCTGCCTCCCTTGGCTCTTTAATCTCTTCCACCACCCCCACCCTCCCAATTCTCCTCCCCCTAATATCCGAACCCCACATCACAGCGAAGGTCCCTCCCAAAAGACAGCGAGCGGTTGAGTTGAGTGGCTTAGCGAGGCCAGCTCCAGCTTGTTCACTTGCTGTGTGTGGTTTTCTCTTGTGTAAACCGGGGTTTACACACTGAAGCATGTTTTGGAACCGAGCGGAGCAGCTATACCCTACAGGTAGTGCTTTAACCATGCTGCCACCGTCCAAGAGAGTGGGAGGATGATAAAGGAAGTGTGTTACAATCCGAGTTCTTCCTCTCTGCTGCTGATTTTCACGCGCACATCTTTCACGTTTATGCAAAGCTTTTGAGGGCATTATGCAAGATAAGCTCATTTTCTAGTCTGATTCCCACTCTAGTACATGCTTTAATGACTCTTAAAGCCAAGGGCTGCTTTTTTAGGCATAATAGCAGTCCCGCGGTCTCTCAGTTTCCATGTAGCCAGAGTGCTTTTTCCACACCTGATCACTTTTGTTCACCCATTTTATGGCTATTGGGGAGCAGGCGGAGGTGAGCGATTTGACAGTGGTTAGTGCCATGAGCCCTAATTTTTATTGGAAGCGAGCGTCTAATAATTTTTGATTACCCCAGAGGAGGTATTAGCCATGTTAGTCAGCAAGGATAATTTCTTATTTACATGCCCCAAGCAGTGAACACTCTGAAGGAACACTGGGGCTAAATGCGCAACAAAACGAATCAAACATGCCAAACGAGATGCTCCATCCTGGCTGGCTGCAGGGCTGAAGCTGCGAAAACCTTCATTATGCATTTACCATAATTCATTTAGAGGGTTATCAATTTGCAGAATACAGAGGAGATGTTTGGAGGGGGAAGGAAGAACACCATATCAAACGCAGAAAGAGAAAAAGGAACAAGGGAAAGCGAGATGAAAAGGAGTAAGATATTCAAGGATAGCTCAGTGCCTGGATTTTTAAAATGTTGTTCCAATTACACACTTTTCCATGTTCTGAGGCACAACTTGCATGTTAAATGCTGCAATCTCTTCCCTTTTACCACTGTCACGCTCCGCCCCCTAAAAAAAGCAGAAGCTGATTTCCCTTTAATGAAAGCCATTTGGCCCAGGAATTCTCTTGTACTCAATTTTTTGTTGAGATTGAGGCTACACAGAGATGGTGTAGTTCAAATATTGCCTTTCTGTTCATTTAGGGTCGCTCTTTGTATGGCGTCTGCCCTGCTTACTCAAGGGTTTCTTGTATCTGCCTCTCTCAGTGTGGATTTCAGGACAGTTACTACATGTTTTCATTTTTCTCTCCTGGCAACACACACACTGAGAGAAGAAAAAGACCTTTAAAAGCATCTTTCCCTCCGCCATCAGGCAAAGATGACTAAGGCCCCATTAGAACAATTGGAGGAAACTTAGGGAGACGGGGAGTGTTTAAAAGAATGAAAGCAGGCAGAAAACAGCACTATCTTGTGATAACCAGTGCTTTCTTTCATTATCTAAACACAGAAACCCTCCACCTTGGAAAAAATGTACTCACTGTATAGCTTCATTCAAAAATAAAACAACAATGAAAAAAAAGGAGAGAGGTAGAAAAAAGCGAGACAAAAAGAAAAAGAAAAAACATTTAACATTTTCCAAAGTGAGGGGGAAAAGCTGCATTGTTTAGTACGAATGCTTACTCCCAGGGATGCAGTCCTTAGACAACTGAGTGTCTGCAGGAGACATCTGTGAAGCCTGACCTTGTGACCCCGGAAAGAATGCTCTTAAGGTGGGGGGAAAACTGCCTTTACCACTGCATCATGGCCTACAGGATAGCCTAGCAGCCGCACAACAAACACAACAACACAACAGACCAACAGTCGATGAAAAAAAAAACAAGAAAAAGCAATAGAGATGGAGGAAAAGAGGGAGATAACACGTACAGAAAACGCAGACGGACTTGTGCCTCACAGACCTGGCTGTCTCTTTACTCCTTTGCCCCCCCCCCATGAGATCATTTTCATCCTTTATGAGTCAAAAGGAAGCCCGGTTGAAAATGAAAGGTTACACAAGCCAGAGCCCGAGCCCTCGGAGTGAAGAGAGGAGAAGATCCCTGCTGCAAGGGCCCTGCTGCTATTCAAAGCACCTGCCATTGTGTGGGCGCCCATCCAGGCCTATTGTTGTGCAGAAATTAGTCGTGCTCCCTTTGGCTCCCTTCGGCTCCAGAGGCATGCGGCAGACCCTCTTGTTGTTTTGGGTTCAGATACGTGGTTGGATAGATGCGTGGCCCCGGCTACCATCACCACTGGCTGTGGCCCTTTGCCCTCTCTTCCCAAAGCACAGTATCATTCTATTTTTTCTCTGTTGTTCACTCCTCGAGAACACTTTCAGGCCAACATTCCTATAGTTTTCCTCCTCTTTTCTTTTGTACTCCTACTCTCCTTTCTCCTTTGGTGTATATGCTTATTGTTCTTTGGAGCACCCTCATTATACCCATGGTTATATTTTAAGGGCCTCTCTCTTTGATTTTGGTCTCATGGGGAGTGAGTGGTGGGCTGGTGGGAGCTGTAGGGCTGGCCCAGCTCTCAGGGCTCCCCAGCCAGCGTCTCGGAGAGTGGGCTTGGGGGTATTGTTGGGGCTGGGCACCGCTGCAGAAGTACTGGTGCTACCGCTAGTGCAAGGGGGTGGATGTGAGGGGAAAATTGAAAAGTCAATAACGAGGGAGGGCCGTACCAAAAAAAAAAGAAAGAAAGAAAAGAGAGGGTGAAACAAAAGGAGATGGACGGCTTCAAAAAGCTGAGAGCTATAGAGCACTGCTAATTAATAGCATCAGAGGAAGAGCCCTTTTTTCCCCTCCTTCTGGAACTTTAATGCTGCATATTAACTTGCAAGGCGAGGTGATTAAGAGCTCACATTGTGAGTCAGGTCCATCTCACTGCCAGACCAACACTCAGTAGCCACATTAGATGAAAGGGGAGATGGTGATGTCTTATTTTGAAAGCTAAAAACAAACAAAAGTCACATGGAATGGCCAGGAACATAGAAATTGCTATATATTGTAATGTAACCCTACCATTATGAAACTACTGAATGATCAATCAGTTTTAGTTGAGTCAAGTCTGTGGTGATTAGAACTAACATCCATAGGAACAGTCTGGTACTCATATAATAACAGACCGCTGGGTCTGTTATTCAAGGCAACGGACTGTAATTCAGAAAGAACAAACCATAGAATGCCAAAACTGACCAATCAGAATCGAGGACGTTATGGAGGTTTTTTTTTTTAGTAGATGTGTATATTCACATGCATCTGTTTCTCTGCAGTTGTCAGATTGAACCCCTATTCCAAAACCGCCATTTCATGCAGCTAATCAAAAGCTCGGGTCCAGGAACGTGACGACATATGAATACTGGTGGTCCAGCGAGGCAGAGTGGCAGTAATTTGAACCAAGGCTTTGCAATTTGTATTTTTTACACAGCAGTAATAGGCTCCACTCTCACTGTTCTCTGCCATAGCAATTTCCACTGCCAACAGCTGTCAAGCCCCTAAAATCAAAATTAGCGCCATGGAATTGGGCCTTAATGAAATGACCTGCTGGATTTACCTTAAGGAGGCAGGCGGACAGTCAATACTAGCCATGTCAAAACCCTCTCCCCGCACGCTGCAGTCCCATTAACGAAAGGAAATAGTCTCAAGTAAATGTATTAAGCACTACTTCCACCTTCTAATTATATTTTTCCCTTCTCCCTTCATAATTCATTCACTCTTTCATTAGTTCTTAATATTGAAAAAGGCTTTTAACTGGCTCTTCTGGCCTCGTGGGGTCACCAGTTATTTGTCACTACGTATTACAGGAGTGTCAGTGGAGTACATGTTGCGTTTCTTGAGTAAGTAGTGTCCCAACACACAGTTGGGATTGTGGAAATATATCTCTTTATGTGTTAGAAGCACAAATACAAAATTATTTCCATAATATCATACAGAAATAATGTAGCAGTAAGTGTTACACCATGGAATCCAGAACTGTGGGCTTCCCCCGCCTCTGCTTCCTATAGAAAGAGGTGAATGTGTGCCAAGGCCCAGTGGAGGACACTGGGCCCTGGTTATTGACTTGTAAAGGAGCCGGTAGGTGAGGGGTCTTGACAAGACATGAGCGGCTGACTCTCTTGTAAAGCTGTATCTGATTTCTCTGCTAGTTGGCTCCCTGGAGAGAGCCGCTCTACCCTCTGTTGATCAGACTCTCACTCTCGCAGCTGTATAGAAAAATGCAGCGATGAAAAGAATGAAAGAATAGTTTTGTGAAAGAAGATGCTCTCGTTCTGTGTGCCATGATTCCCTCTTAGGGTGAGAATGAGAGCGAGGGAGGAGGGAGAAGGAAGCGAAGGAATCAGCTGCTAGGTAAAAGAGCTGCATCCAAGATGTGGTATGCCAGGAAAAAAAACACTTAAATTTAAAGGGATAGTTTGGATTATTTGAACTATGCTTGTATGAGCTGCTTATCGATTGTCAGTGTACGGCACGCCCCCAGTTTGGAGAAACAGAGAGGAGGACATGGAAGCTAAGCAGTGAACTGCTGTGCTGTGTAGTTTTACCTCACAGAACATAGGAGTTGCTAGTCTACTGTTGCTTTGATCAGTTAGTTTGTTTATGTTTTTTGATGATTTTGGCGTATTTAAAGGATAGTTCAGATTCACCAAAGTCACACAATAACACGAAAGCACAAGGCAGCTGTAATACAGGCAACTCACATGTTCTGTGAGGGAAAATTGCTGACTTTGTCTGTGGAGTTTGGTTGGTTTGGGGAGAGTGATATATGCCTTATGTAACAGTGTTTTCCCATTTGAGAAGGCTGTCTGACAGCAAAGTAAAGCAGTGAAAATATTCTAAATATAGTGTACACTCAAACTGATATTGATTATATTTAGGTGGACCAGCACATTAGTAAGCTACTGTGCTGGTACTCTTCTCTGCTTCTCCTAACTGGGGGTGCGTCGGCTAACATCAACTGTGCGTAACATACTGTCTGACTTTAATGTTTTGATGAGTTGTGTAACATGGACTCCTCAATAAGGGCGTCTGTGTTTGTGTAGGTGTGATGGTATAAAAATAACAGAGAATTGCATCAGCGAGAGGGCAGACAAAGCAAGTATCAGCTAAGCAGGAGCCTCACTCCTCACTGATCTGACTAATTTATGAGGGTAAACTGCGCTGACAGAGAGCGAGAGAGAGATGCAGGTGGAGGGAGGAAGTTTTCATTGACTCTCCAGAGCAGGCCAAGCCAAAGCCCTGGAGGGATCTCTCTCAGTTTGAACTTTATCAGGGGCTACGCTTAATCAATACGCTATCGGAAAAAGAATTAATTACTAAAGCAGAATAAAACAGCTGCATTTTAAACCAAGGATTCATCAATTCTGTAATCTCTTGGTTACAGCTCAGGTGTCAGGAGGATCATTTCAACTCCATGTAATGAGGAACTGTGGGAGTTTACCCCAACCCTCTGCCGCCATCCTCCTCCTCCTTCTCTGTTTCTGACCCCCTCCTTCCAACCAACACCCAGATCCTATCCTACACTACCTCATCAAGATGTTTTCCTTCCCTTCATTTTCTTTTTTATCCCATTTCCTACCTTCTCAGCTGTTTGTCATCTACCTACAATATTTTCCCTCTTCCCTTGCCCCATCCTTAATAAAACCAACTGTATTGCCCCCCCTCATCCACATTCCCTTCCCACCAAATTCCTGTCTTTGCGGGGATGGGACGAAGGGGTATTAAACTTGAAATCTCTGGTGTGAATGCTGACTGGAACGGGACATTCCCGCTGCTGCAGCCATCAAGCCGGACATTCCTCCGCTCAGGCTGGGACACCGCTGGTGTTTTGCAAAAGAGGGGGGCATTAGAGATGGGGGAAGATTGGGGTGGGGCGTAAAAAACAACCCACCATGCTCAAATAGTACAAATAAATCTTTTTTTAGTGAATAAAATCAATGGAGTGTGACAATCAAAGGAGAGTGCATGGCGTATGGTGAACACATTTTGATACTGGAGTCATATAGGAAGTATCCCTCGTGTCAAAATAACTTTGCCCAATCACTGCCATCCACCCCTCACAGCCCTTGACCCCCAGCCCAAAAAGCCTGTAAATGGACTGTCCTTGACTCCCCCATAATGGGGGGATTTCAAGGCAGGTTGAGAAGGGGTTATGGGTGATGAATTGGGTTTTTAGTGAGCTCATTAGGAAGCCAAACAGAGTTTAGACTGGCGGAGCGGGGCAGCAGCGCAGTAATCAGTTCTGCTCGCTTTGTTCCCTGCCTCCAGGACATTTGTGTGAAAAAAAAAAAAAGAGAGAGCGCAAGGAGAAAGAAAAAAAAAAACTTCATGGCATTTTGGCTGATGAGAGGGCTGCTGAGTAGAGGCTACAATCTGATGGTTGACTTGTTGATTTATAAACCTTTTAATCCATTTACTCTACCAACTTTCCCCCCAGCTCTATGTAGAAACCCCCATCTTTGCTAAACTCTGCTTTGATGCCACTGTCCATCAGGTGTTGCAAAGATGTCTGCAATAAATCCAAGCCGTCCTCTTCTGTCAGCATAAAAACAGTGTTTATTTGTTTGGTTTTAAGTTGTAATTGAGGGTAGAGAATAACTCCTGATGCCTCAAACAGTGGAGGCTGTGCCGAATCACAAAACCGCACTTGCGAACTGCTCTTTTTGGTGGTTTATTGTAGGTAGAAGACTTTGATATACAATAGTTCCTAGCGGGGATTGTGAAACCATTTTTTCTCTCACAGATGGATCCATATGATGCATTTGCGTGCATGCTCTCCATCTCTTTGTTTTCTTTTCGCTGTCTAGTCTCTTTATTCCCTGCTTTCGCTCCTCATCTTTCCAAAGTAGAGCATTTTTAGAGAGCAAAAAGTGTGGAAGCAGCTTGTTTTACTAATGATCGTGCTTGTTTCAATTCAACATAGCCCCGCTTACTTTTGGGAAATACCTATTCTTTAATATTTAATGCAGCATCAAACCTGAGGATTTAGGTATGCTTCCCTGTGGGCACCCAGCCCTGTTTTTCTATCATAATAATTATAAATTATAGAAGGAGAAGCATCAATATATGCAATTTTAACTGCTGAGATCAAGAATAGCTCCACTGTAGCACATTGTAAGGGTAGAAAGAAGGACAAAGTGTTGGACAGGTGCATTGGCAGGTTTGTAAATTTGTTTATTAAGAAACAAGGGGCGAACTGAGATTACCTGTGAGACCAATTAGCCCCTGTTCGATTTGAAATCTAAGGGAAGAAGAGGAGCGGCGGTGGCGGCGGCGGCAGCGGCAGTGTTGGAGTGCAGGGGGAGCAGGGTGGAGTTGTCAGGGAGGCAGAGAGTGTGAAATGTCTGGTGGAGACCCAAAGCCCTTCATTAGCCACTGATCCCTGTCTGCTGAGTGAGGAGCAGTCATGGGCATCACAGCTCCCTTTTAGTTCCCCCCAAAAAAGAGCGGGGTGAGAAGGGGTGGAGGGTAGCTCCCCCATCCCCTGCAATTTAGCCCTTTGCCATTCATGCAAATTGGGTCCTGACATCTGCAACAGCCTGCCTCCTTTCTTTTATACATCTTTATTCCATCTCTTTTCTTTGGGTCTTTTTTTCCCTCAGCAAATAAAGCCCCCTTTAGATGGCAAAGTCTTGTCTCAGCTGACACACATCCTTTTATACATACTCCACATCTGTGTGAAAGTACTTAGGGGCTGCACTAATATTGCAAATATTTCTCTTTCAAAATATTATCCAAAGTGCAATATCCAAATCACAGAAGCTGCATTTTTTGATAAAGGTACATGTGTGACAAAACAGCATAATAACGGATCACCATATGTAAGAATACACATTGCTTTGATCACATGATCATAATTGTAGTAGTTTTTTCTGTGAAAATAAAAACTGTGGTGCAGAAATAATCATTTCCACTAGTCGTTCAGCATATTGCAGTCACAATAACTGTCAAAATAATCACAATATGTTTATTTCATACAGCCACAGTTCATATACACATGTATTTGTCAGAACTAGAGCTCTGTATTACCAAGAATCTGGCGATACATCCTGAGCACAGCAAAATAATGAGAAAACAAAGAAATACAGGCAGAGGCCAGGCTCTCTGCAGATATAGCCACCACTACACATTTTTAGTGGCTTGTAAGTGATGACTGAAAGGGATTTTGTTTATGTGAGTCTCTACACTGTGTATTAGGAAAATGTTGCATATAGATACTTTATCAATTAATCGTTGCAGCTGCATGTTTTTATGCCATCAGAACAGTGAAGATAGATAAAAAAAAAACAAAAAACACTGCTGTCTAGCAGTCAGAGTCAAAATGAATCACTGCAACAAATCTTTGCATGTATCACAATATCACAGTATAGTGTTTTTGAGAATCAATACAGTATCACAAGATATAATAGTGTGATATTCAAGTGTATAGTGGATATATTCTTACACCCCTAGTCAGAGCTGGTGGAAAGTATTAAAAAATCAAGCTCTCAGGAGGCATAAACAGGCATTCTGCAACCCTAAAAGTTCCCAGTTTATGATGTAATAAGAAAATTGTTATTGCAGGTAGAAGGTTAATTGCACCAATAGTTTGTTCAGTTTAAAGCCTTGGATAATGTGCATACTTTGTGCACCCTGTGCTAAAATTTAGTTTCTTGGCAGATGATGATCTTATGAAAAGATCAAGAGAGTTGAGGGCAATGACTCTGGAGAAAAGGCAGTAACCAGGCAGCTTTACCCCCCCCCTGCTTCCCTCTCCCTCCTGGACGAACCACTTCTTTGGCTCCAGGGGAGAAGCTGAAAGGGGAGGGTGGCTTTGCTCCAGCCCTTATTTTGGGTTAAAAGGTAAAATAGCCTAACTGGCTGTTAAAAACAAGTTTTACCTCCAACCCTCCACCCCTCACCCCTCCTCCCATGTCTTTTCTCTCTTTGCTCCCTCCACTTCAACCTCGCCCTCTATGGTAGGGATGTGCACCGTGAGGTCAGCGGTGCAACTGTGAGAGGAGAGAGGCCTTGTATCGGTGGAGAGGCGATAGTTATCTGCAGCATTCCAGGGATGACAGAGAGATATCTGCCTGATGGCAGGGTTAGGGGGCTTAGAGAAGGGGCGGAGAAGGGAGGGGAGGAGAGGAGGTACAGGAGTTGTTGAGCAACTACCCCCCCACCACCCCACCCCTCCTCCTCCACACACCTCCCTCCTTCCTTTCTTACTGCCTGACTGCCTCGCTTCCCCACACGTTAGAAAAAACCCATCTAATTAGAAGCTCTTATTCCACTTCATTTAAGGGAACACTTAATGATGTGTTTTTGGGGGGAGACAACTACACATTACTTCTCATGCAAAAGGAACCACTCAGTCGTAGCGCTCAGGATGCAGATACAGCTGTGTTTGAGATGGTTTGTCCTCGTTTCTCTGGGGGTGTCATGGTTATCGGAGGAAAACGTGGTCGTCCTCTCTCCTCCACCTTTAGTCCTGGTGGTAAGAGAGGTGGGGGCAGTAAAGTAGAGAGGAGGCGGGCAGGGTAGTGACATCTGAGTTTGGCAGGGAGACTTGCTGAAGGAGAGAGTTTGTTGTAATTGCTCTGACAGGTTTTAGGGCTGTTAATGACTCCGGCCTGAGCGCTACCAATTTGTCAGCATGCTTGCTGTTTACTAAGCTGTTGTTTTATGGTCCAGTGCAAGGGGCTGCTGCTTGTTTAAGCACAGATCAGGAAATAATCAGCGTAAAACACTGGCTGCAGCAGTGCAGCCACACTAAAACAGCTCTGTTTAGAGCCCTCATCTACTGTATGGATCTGAATGAGCGCAGTAAACCATATGGCGCGGTCACACAAACACACTGATGGGTTACTTACTGTTAGAAATTGGACACTCAAGTGTGTGTTTTATCATTAAAGGGATTATGTTCTACTCGTTAGCACTGTTGTATGTTGCATGAGTGCAGAGCATATTGCTAGCATGCGGTTATATAGCCAGAAGACCTGTAATCCCCCCCAGTCGGCACAGAGCAACAGAGGGCCGGGCCATTCCGCTAGTGTGAATAGAGCCCAGGACGTGTTTGTGTATGGTGTGTATGTGTGTGCGTCAAGAGCATGTGGTCCCAGAGCCGGCAAAGAACCCTTCGTAAATCCAGAGTAAATAAAAGGGGTAACCAGACGGACAAAAGAGGAGCCCCCACTGCTTCTCTCATTCGCTGCCATTTGGGGGGGGACTGAATGTGCTAAACGCCGCTTATGTTGGCTGAAAAGTTGAGGAGAAAAAGAGGGAAAAGGGAGGCTCTAAATCCCCCCTCTTCTTTTCTCTTCATTCTCCGCGGCCAAGCCTGCAGGGCTAGAGGTGGTGTAATAGGAGGGAGAGTTGGAGGGCCCGGTCACCATGGTGTGCTAAGGTAGAGGAGGAGGCCAAAAGGAGCTCCTGGTACAACAAACCTCTTAGCTTCTGTTCTCTACTCCTCTTTTCCTCCTGTGTTTTTTTTTCTCCTCTCCTCATTTGGGTGAGCTTGGGTGAACATGCCTGACTAGTTTGGGCTGACAGGGGGCTTGGGGGGTCTGTTGTAATTAGTCACTTTAACCACAGCTTCCATAAGCCACTGCCTCTACACTCTTGCTTCATTACCCTGAAACAAACGCCAGGGCCTCCCAGTGCAAAATCACAGCACAGCCTTTAGAATAATACACACACACACGCAACATCTAACGCTTGTCTACAGGCTTTTTTCAGTAGGTGTATTAATAGTAGAGGGACCAGTAAGTCTGATAACTAACCATGACTGTGTTTCAATGTTTTCCAACTATTGACGAGTCATTATTCATTCATGCATGGGTATATTGGAATGGTAGAGACATTCTTGGAGCACTGATAGAGAATATGTGTTACTCACAGTTGTATCCATAATGCTTCCAGGGCTGACTAGACCTTAGTGGCTCCCTGAGGGGCAGCATGCCTCCTAGACATGAAGCATGATCTCCAGAGTCATTAAGACTCCCCTGAGTTCCCCCTTTCTCTAAGCAGAGACTGTAGGATAGACCCTGTCAAATACTGGGTTTTTTGGGGTTGATACTTGTATTAGGGGGTAAACAAACTATATTATCTATACAAAATATGGCATATATACATAAACACACATTTTTTTGCAGTGATTCCACAACTGTGGTTAAGGAATCACAGTATTTTACCATTTAAATGCACAATATGTACATTCTGCCACTGTAGGGGTCTCTGTCATATTAAAACAATAATGAAAGACATAGTTAGATGATGTCATGAGGTAGCATGGAATCATGGGAGTTGCTGACTCAGGCAAAAGTCATGTTCACTGACGAGGTAATATCTTAAAGTCTTACTCATGTTGCGTCAGTTTTCTGATTTCCTCTTTGACATAAATTAGGGATTTCCCTGGGTGTGAACACTGTTAAAATCATTTCAGATAATGTTATTATACAACTCAACAAAATATATAACATAGTTAGATATATTGATGCTGAAATGTTACATATTATAGGTTTAACAGTAAACTTTATTGTCCAAAATGATATCAGGGCACTAAAACAGTAAATTTTCACCTGTATTTTTCACAGTCAGCTAAAAATATTAAAAACACAAACATAACTTTTGAGAAAAAGGATCAAATTTTATATTGCTTTCATTTCATTTATTTTATTTATAAAGACAACATACATTAATCAACATTTCTGTAAATGTGAGAATGTCAGCCTGCTGGCTAATTTTCATTTGCAGTCGCTAATGATACCAAAAAGACAGAAGCAAAACAAAAATTCTCAAGGTAGAACTAAAGCCATACAGAGCAACAAGAAGCAGCAGAACATCATTACAAAACAATAACACAGCAACAACAAACAGAAAACAGCATTTTAACACAAATAGCCATGCAAGCAACTATATATAAAATGCTGCCTATAAAGCTAAAAAATAAAAATAATCTGCATTATGCTCTCTAAGTGAAAAAAGTTTTCCTTTCACAGTGCATATCGGACACCATAGGTCAATATCAGGTTGATAATATCAGTCGTGCAATATATCGGTCGGGCTCACTGTAGGACACTTTGTGCTCAACCAGTTCTTTGTGCATGAAATCCTGAAGCGACCCTGAATGTGCCGACATTAGATAAGCAGAGTTGCAGCGTGTTTACAGTCCTTTCCCAACCCGTTAATGAGCTCAGCCCTGAGACCAATTTACTCACAGGGAGATATATCTGAATGCATTTTTAATAACCACCCACTGGTGATGAGAGCGGGAATGTATGTGAGCGTAATGCGCTCTTGGACTTGTGCTTGTTTGTTTGCGAGTGTTTTCATTCACCCTCATCGTGTCTGGTCATTGTCTTCCATCTTGCCTGATTACACCGTCTCGGTGTCTGTGCATATGAAAATATGCACAAACTTTCATTGCAAGCACTTTAAGTCAAGATATTGATAGTGAGGGAGAAGGAGAGCGGAGCAAAGAGTGAAGGAAGACAGAAAGAGAGTGGGGAGAGTGGGAGAGGAGGAGAAAGGGGGGCTGTCTTTTTTCCGTCTCCAAGGGCGCTGCTTTTCCAAAAGTGCCTGGGGCTACACTCCAGCACCTCGGCTCCCTTAGGCCTTTCGGCTGCCTCCTAATAGCCAACCCCCATCTGTGTCACATGGCCAGATGATGGGACGCTTCCCCCTGCTCTGCCCTGCACTTTTTTTTTTCGCTTTCCCCTTTTTTTTTTTTTTTTTCAGAGTGCACATCCACACAGGTTAGAATGGCAGAGTTGCCAGGGAACAGTCAGAAGCCATTAGCGTTTGGGACAATTTGCCCTGCAGCGTTCCTTCTCTCGCTCATAAGAAAGGAGTGGGGGTGGATGCAAAGCACCAGCTCTCCTTTAGATGTAATGAGGTTGTGCAAGTTGGGTCTTCTTTATTCTTTTTCTACTCCTTCTCCTTCTTCTTCTCCTTCTTCTTTCTTTCTTTTCACCTTCTGTCCACACTTGATTTTCCTCCACTCTCTGTTTAGAGTGCATGTATATGTAATGTAATAACTACCATTAATGTAATAACTGTCAATATCATAAGATTTCTTCCATTCTTAATGTAATAAAAGTTGATCATGTAATAACCGATCAATAAGGGAATACAATTTTCTGAACCAATAATGCACTTTTTGCTCTTAACATAAGTTATTACATTTTAATCTGAGTTAAACAATAATGACGGTAATAATTAGAGCTGATAATCTAATAAATAAAGGATCATGTACAGTGGAGCAGGTAATTTTGGTGTTCATTATTACATGGTTGCTTATCAAACAGATCAATAATTTAACACTAAATATTCTATTTAAAATGAATATGGATTTAAAAAGGATTGTGTTGCTCCTCCAGAGTCTATGATCACAACTGCATCCATAGCAACAGTCAGGTATTCATAGCAACAGTCTGTTAGAAATAACAAACCTTAGAGTGTTATAATGGATCAAGTGGAATTGAGTATTAACAAAGCCATGTATTAATATACTTATGTCACTAAGTTTCAATTTTATTATGTGTCAGACTTCCATAACATTTATCTTTACTGTTGCGTCTTACATATAGCTGCTCAAAAACCTGACCAGTCCTGACTGCTGAATCTTAGTCCTAACTCTGATTAACTCATCTATGTCACAAGTAACTCAGGTTTTTCAGCAGGTGTTTGAAACAAGCAACAGTCATGGAAATGTGAAACTAAATAGCCAGTAAATAAAACTGAAATAAAGGGATGTAAGTACAGTTTGATATTACATTTTCAGCTCAACTAATTATATTTTTTATAAAACTTTTTAAACCCAGATAATGTGTTGTAATGTAATTTAATAATCATTAAATACATTATGGTCACAAACCATTACATTTTTGGTTCAGGAATTGTATACATTATTGGCCATTTATTGCCTTATCAACTCTTATGATATAAAGAATGGAAAAACTGTCACATTATTGGCAGTTGTTATACTAATGGTAGTATATTACATTATTATCGGTTACACTATTTGCTGCTACAATACAATATAACAAAAACGGCTATCAATGCTGTACACAGAATTCATGGTTGAATGCCACATGTCTGAGCTGTGTACACATGACAGTATCCATGTGCATGTGAGAGAAAGACAGAGGCAGAGAGAGGAGCTGAAAGAAGCCTTGGAGTCTGGTTTCACCCTCGCGGGCTAGGGCAGGAGGCAGCGAGCATGCTGGGTAATGAAGTGACAGGTCAGTCTGTAAATACGCACGGGTCGCTCTGGCCCTGGCCAGGGGGGAGGCTATCGCATTGCAGTGAAAATGGAAACGTCAATAAAATTAATCTGCCAGCCTTTTGGCCACTGTGTGGTTCCATTGGATGAGCCTGACTGCTCACAGCAGGAGAGGGATTTGGAGACCGGCTCGAAAATCAACACAAAACCTGGCGGCACACAAACAAACAACCAAACTGTGTATCAACATTATTCAGTGGAGCTCAAAAGCGGAGAAACAAGAGGAGGGTGGTTGAAATTCACAGCTCACTAAGTTGTGTTGTTGTTGAAGTTTGGAAGCAAACTTGGGGGAGTTAGACTTGACTTCCGTCTGGGTCGCATTTCTCAGGAAACCCCTCACAGTCAGGGTAGGGCTACGGCCAGACCAAAGTTTATTGTTTTAGGCTTTCCTGAACAAGGATTCGTACTTAGCCTGGGATTTACGGCATTTGCCACTAATGAATGCCCATTCTACAATTACAACACCCCCAGTCTATAGTCTGTGTCCTCGTTCCCAT
Source organism: Lutjanus erythropterus (assembly GCF_056507025.1). Classification (NCBI taxonomy): domain Eukaryota; kingdom Metazoa; phylum Chordata; class Actinopteri; order Lutjaniformes; family Lutjanidae; genus Lutjanus; species Lutjanus erythropterus. Next base: position 17,552,561 of record NC_139334.1, read on the forward strand.
ATGTCCTTCTTCCCTAACTTCACACAGGGAGCGCAAAGTCGGCACTTCTCTGTTTTCCTCTTTCGTGTGGCTCTGCGCTAATGATGTGGAAGGAAAACACAGTGCACAGAAAGAAAAGAAAGACAGGGAGAGAACAAAAAAGAGAGGGAAAAACAAGGGGGAGGAAAGAGAAAAAGAAAGTGGGGAAAGTAGTCAGAAGTGAGGGCCCCCGCTGTCCTTGTATTCTTCATTTATTTTGCATTTGATTACGCCACCAGTCGGATCCTTTTTCTTTCCCCCCTTTTTAATGTTATTAGTTCAAATATTTATGCGAGATTAAGGCTTGTATAGGTGCTTGTGATTGATGCCTCCCCAAAAACAGGAGGACATGTGAGTCTGAATTTTGAGAACGTCAGGGTCCTTCTCTGCCTTAGTGGAGGAGTTTTTCAGATACATAATTTAGATGCCCTCAAGGAAGGCTTTCAAGGCATTTGTGCCCGGGGGCAAGAAAAAATAACTATGACTGTTAAAAGTAAATCATTTTTGCTAATGCACAATTAATGCCGGGGAAGAGAAGAACAAGAAAAAGGCAAGGGACAAAGATGGAAACTTCGATTTAAAGGAGAAATCGTGCCGGGGTATGCGCATGTTTTTTCCTCTTGAAATCAAACGCTGACGGACATTAATGCAGGCGAAGCCGCCGCTGGCCTGTCATGCTAATCTTGTGGCGGAATGGGGAGGGGTCGCTGCAAGGGAAGGGAGTGGGAGAGGAGAACTAAGAGAGTTTGGGGTGGGGTGGGGGGAAGCAGACGAGTCCATTATGTGCATCGAAGTGCAACAATGAACCACCCCAAATCACATCCCTACTTTAATACTCTGCATGCCGTGAATTATCAGCGCCTTTGAGTTGTGTTTGTATGCAGGCACGCAACGTGAATGTCTGTTTCTTACTGTATATGTCTGCAGAACTCCATCCTGTCCCCTTTGGCTTTCTTCAAGAGATGAAAAAAACACTCTACATTATGTCAAGCATGCAAATTTAATTGAATTAATGACATGAGTCCGAGCCTCTACTGTACGTGAAGGCTCCCTGTCCTTTTCTTGTCCATTTTTTTCTCTTTCTCCTCCTCCTACTGTAGAAGTGGAATGAGGAACCTAGTGTTTCAGCGTCCAACCATAACATTAGAGTCATTAACCCCTATTCCCCTCTCCTGTGCTCTGGGGTATAGAACAACTCTGCTAGGCCTCTGTGTAAACCCCTCACTCTCTGTACAGGCCTTCGTCTAAGGCCATCTAAATCCCCCTACCTCCATATCTTCACTGCACAACACTGGCTTTGCTTTAGGCCTCAGTTGAATTCCTTTGTAGGTATCCGTGGTATTTGTCCACTTATCCGTCTTTCATGAGCCTTAAAATTCAGCTTTGACTTCTGTTTCAGCTTTGAGAATTTTTAGATCATACTTTTTTTTTAATGTGTTCTGAGTCAGTGGTGTGGTCTGGGATGTTATTTAACTCCGGGTTTGGTTTCCGTCCAGGAGATGGCTTAGACAACAGCGTTGCATCGCCTGGCACAGGGGATGACGATGATCCAGACAAGGATAAGAAGAGGCAGAAAAAGCGTGGCATTTTCCCGAAGGTGGCCACGAACATCATGAGGGCGTGGCTGTTCCAGCATCTCACGGTAAGAATAACCCATTACTTTTTTTGTATGACAACACCACGCACGCTCAAAAAAGCATGCTTAAGCCCTCACACACACCTGTCACACAGTTGTTACTGAGTGAATGAGTGAGTGACGGCAGAGCTGTGATGCTCACCTGTCAGCCACCTGTCAGAGGGACACAGCAACCAGGTCAATCTAATCAGTTTGGACTGTTTACTCTGCTCAGCATGCTCGGAGTTAGAGGGAGACGGCCTGACAATCCCTGACATTTACTCAAATATGAGATGCACTGTTTGTTTGGCCTGAAGAGGAGTGTTTTTCTGGGAGTGGTATTTACTGGAGAATGATCATGAGTGTAAATATGTCTAAAGATTTTGGCTGAGTACACTGAAACTTAAAGTCAAATCATATTACGATACTTACAGTCCTGTGTAGGTATATAGATGTTTATGGGTACAAATATGCAAGCCTACATCTGTGTCATGTCTTTAAAAAGGCCGTTTTTTCATTATATTGAACATGATGTGTTGTTTAGTTTCATATTTTAAAATCTAGTTGGCTTTGGATATGTTTAAAGGGATAGGTAAGATTATGTGAAGCAGGGTTGTATGAGGTACTTATCCATAGTTAGTGTACGCTGGATGACAGTCGACATGGCCCTAGTTTGGAGAAGCAGACAAGAGTACAGGTGAAGGAAGCTAAGCAATGTACTGCTGTCAACAGGGTCAGCAGTGACCTAAAATAATCAATATCAGTTTAATTGTGCACTATATTTAGAATATTTTCACCGTCTTATCTCCTGCAAACCTGCTGTTTTATTAGCCAAACAAAATGTCACGCAGTAATACAAACAAATTAACCAGTTGAGGCATCAGTAGACCAGTAAGTCACATGTTGTGCAAGGTAACATTTCTGTCTTTGCCAACGGAGTCTTGTTACTTTCTAGAGTGCGATATTTGGCTTATAAAACAGCAGTTTCCTATCAGAAAAGGCAGTCTGACAGCAAGCTAAAGCAGTGAAAACTTTTTAAATACATGAAAATATCCCTTTAATCTTGAGATGCAAATACATCTCTCCTCCAAAGCTGAGAGGAAATTGTTTGTTTGCCCAACAGTTCAGTCAGACAGCTCATTCACTTCAGTGAGCACAGCGATGTTACATGGCTTGGATTAAATATTCAAATGCCACAGTCACTCAAACGTACTTGGTGGAGTGATGAACTACTCTTTGTGCTTTTCTGTCTGTCTGTCTGTGTGTGTCACGTATATGGCGATGGACAACATGTCCCCCCACCCTTGCTAATGTCAGGACATTATCAGAACATCGGGCTGTATTGATTTTGCAACGCAGGTCAGATTTCAGGAGGAGGTGGCCACGCCAGGACACATAAGCTGCTCCCTGAGCACGTGGCCTCCTGTCCCAGAGATGGAGGGACAATGCAGGGGGAAGGGAGGAGTAAAAGAGGAGAGAAAGTAGACTTAGTTTAGATCCTCAGCCTTACATTTAAGAGGGTCAGGTGCCCCTTGTGCACCCTGTACCCGCCCCCCCCCCCTCCCCTTGTCTAGTGCCCAAAGCCCCTGTACCCTGATTACCCAACCAAAAGCCCAAGTAATGTGTGGCCAGCAAATACGGCCTAATTGAAAGGGCTGTAAATCCATTACATATTGGTCAGGGATAATCAGGAGTGCTTTAATCACTTTTATCTATTCAGGAGCAGTGAAGCTGCAACAGCAAAGCCCTGAGCCTCGCAGGCCTTAGCGGCTCCACCACGCCAGTCTGCATGCTTATTATTCTCATCATTATCAAAATGACTTCACAGCTGTTCACAGCACCATCGCTCCCTGACTGGAGACCTCTCACCAAAACCATACAGACCAGGCTTCATTCAGACGCTGAGGGCGGGAGGGAGGCTAAACTTTTTTTTCTTAATTATTAGAGAGTTTTTCTGCTTTAGGTATTTTTCTTTTCCTGAGCATGTAGTAGAATGCCTGTCACGATTATTGTAGCCATAAAATATTAATAATAGTAATAATAATGCGGTCAAATGCATCTTTAACCAGACTAGGGACTAGATTATTGAACAATATTATCATTTGGGCTGAGAACTGGCAAGAATCTGGTGATACAATATGTATCATGATACCCGGCTACGATTCGATGTATTGTGATATATCATTATACTGTAAGTAAGGCAATATACGGCTATTTTTCAATCGAATTTTATGAAAACTGTCAGTATAAAGAGCACACCACTATATGTATAAAGTAAAAAAGTGTACTTTTTTACGCTGTCAGAACAGTGAAGATAAATAACACTGCTATTTAGACCACATTTTAAATTACTGCCACAAATCTTTGCATGTATCATGTTACCACAATGCAGAGAATCAATACAGTATCACAAAACATAATTTAGCAATACCCAATCGTATTGTTATTTTCTTACAATCCTAATTATCATATGTATCATGTAAGGGATAATGTACATTAAGCAGGTCATTATTGTGAAATAATGGGTAATAATGCAGGACCCTGATATATAGGAGTATTTCACAATAATGACCTGCTTACTGCACATTATCTTGCATATTCCATGGCTACTTAATCAATAATTAAATAATCTGCCATAGAATATTATTTTAAAAATCATTATATTGATTTAAAAATTACTTTATTACACTCTATGATCAAAACTGTGTCCATAGCAAAAGTTTTTATTCATAGCAACATTCTGCCATTCAGAAATAACAGACCTGATAATGCTGTAATCGACTAATCAGAATCAAGTATTTAACAAAGCTGTGTAATAATAACATGATATCAGTATTTCATTTTTAAATAACACAGTTATCATCAATATCAGTATATTGTAGCAGCCCTAGTATGAAGGAGACAAACAGAAAAGACAAAATGTTTTAGAGAAGTTAAATTAATTGTATGGTCATATATGCATGCACAAAATACAGAAACGCACCTTATGTGAGTTATAAATGTCTTCATTATTTGGCATCTTTCCTCGCACAGCTTCAGCACTCCCCTGTGTATAAAGATGCCGAGAGAAAGGCAGAATGACGCATACAGAGCTTTTGGACGAGTCGCCAGCAATTTTCTTTAGAATTGTTTTAAAATTGAATTGAAAGAGTGGAAAAGAAAGAAGGAGGGAGGGAAAGCCCAATGTTGGGCACAGCACAGGCGCATTTTTCAGCGAGCTGGTTAATTCAGATGGAGCAGAGCTTTCAAGGCCCTCTTTTTCTCCGTCCCTCTCTCCTTTATCACATCCCCTGCTTGTAGATGTTCTCTCCAATCTTTATTTGTTTCTTTTGTGTAAGGCCCTGGCCAGTCTTGTACAAATAATAATCCCTCCCTTTTAACCTGCCTTCATTTCTCTACTGAGGAAGAGGACTAATTGAATTATCCCCCTTCTCTTCTCACCATCCAATTCTCCCACCCATAAACTCTCTCACTCTCACACACACACACGCACACATGCACACACACTCACACCCATTAGCCATTCTCCTTTCTTTTAATTTGTTAAGCAAATGTATTTGCTATTGCTGGATGCGTTTGTGCGCGGGGTGAATTCTTGGGGACTTTGGCCCCTGAATGGCCTATAGCGGCATTCTGCCATTCATGCATTCATTAACTGAGGGGTGAGGAGTGAAAGGAGCGGCCTTGTATTTTCTCAAACTGCGGGGCCAGCATGGAGCTCCTCTTCCATGAGCCACAGGGGTCTCTCTACATATGTTCTCAACATCCAGCCATTGTCACATCTTCTGAAAAGCTCAAAAGGACAGGACCCCCCCCTCACACACAGAAAAACAACACAGGCCAATAGTAACAACTGTTGGCTTTTGGATTCAGTATAACAAAATTGCCCTCTCCCTCTACCCCCTCCCGCCCTCGCTTGCTTTACTCTGACCTCACACTCTCCTGGGAGAAATCACAAGATGGTTTTCTTCATGACAGTCACATATAGAAAGTAACCTCATTTTCAACTCTTAATTACCATCTATCGTACCACGTTTTCGTTGCCAATTGATCTGCCGAGTATTTTCACAGTTGATTGATCAACTGTTTAGTCTGTAAAAGTTGCGAAAAATGTTTATTACAATTTCCCAGAACCTGAGGCAAATTTCCACAATTATTCTGTGGAGAACCTGTGATAACCCTGACCTCTTTCATGTTGAATCCATATACTCATGCAGTAGAGGGCACGTGAGCTGGCAACCTTAAATGCCCCATATGTAATTGGCAAACGGCTGGACAGATCAGCTGGTGTTAGCTGGCAGAAGAGGGTCAGACTGTCTCTCCACTCCTCCCTCCTTCCATCCTCCCCTCCCACTCTTTCTCTCTCTAATACTCCCCCTCCCTCCCTCGCCATGAGTTTCTGGATGTCTTCCAGCCACATTAGGGGAAGGAAAATCCCAGACTGTTGGTATAAGCTTTTCAATACTACAGGGAGATTATGTTATCAGAAAGGTAAACTTCACTGTTAGGGGTAAAATGTTCTACTGCACTTCAAAAGCATGGACTACAAAATCCACTCGAGGTAGTGGGAGTGATGCAGGATGGGTAGATAGAGGGAATGTGAGATAGAAGAGGAAAAGTGGAGCAGAAGCATAGAGAGGCAGTGATGGGAGTTTTTCTCTCATTGTTGCACGAGGTGATGCCCTTTTGTTTGGCAAAAGCAAACTCTAAAATCTACAATTAGCCCCTCAGCGCCCCTGGCCTTCCTTCCCTCTCGCCCTCTGCTAGCCCCCCGCTAGCCTCTACTCACCCTTGTAAAGACAAGGGTCGGCCTCGCAATGAAAACAGGAAGCACTCAAATCCAAAGATACCACTCTGGGCTCTGGCCTTGTCTTTTGACTAGTGTAAACCCTCAAACACCTATGAAAATAAATAAGGGACCTCAGGAGCAACGCAGGCCAGTTGAGAGTTTTGCACACGTGGGTGTGTGTTAGCTAGAAGGTAGGAGGGCAGGGGGGAGGGATGGAGTGAGAGGGGGAGAGTGGTCAGTCAGTCAGATGGGTAAGTAGGTAGCCCTCTCAGGCATCAAGCATCTCAGGTTTTGTGCCGGGCCACCCTTTGGCCTGGGTGTTTGGAGGAAATTCTGTTAAGCTGCTAAGCCAGGTGTATTGGTCCCCTGGGCTCCTTGAAAGGGAAGTGATACATCCCCTGGTCATTTGGGAAGTGCTTGGACTGTGAGCAACACAACTGTGTGTTCAGATGAGATCTGTACACATATGATTAGATGGTATTCAAATATAATGACCGTTACAATACATTATTCACTTTTATTATCTTAAAGAAACAGACCCACCTAAGAAAATCAATATCAGTATAAGCATAAAGCTTTAACGATTACACAATTAATCGATTAGTTAATCAATTCTGATAACCGAATAATCATGTTAGCTACTTTTTCAAGCAGAATGTCAAAGATTTGTTGGTTCCAGCTTCTTAAATGTGGGATTTACTGCTTTTCTTTGTCCTTTATGATAGGAAATTAGAATAATAATAGTTATATAAAAATGTATACATACATTAAAAAAACAACTTTGTCCACAGCAGTACAGCAGCAGTGCTTCTCCAAAGTGGGGGTGTACCAAATGGCATCTACTGTAGGTAATACACTGACTATTGATGAGTACCTCATACAGCCCCACTTTAAATAATCCAAACTAAGTGTAACCCCAATCTGAGTATTGACACATACAGTGTTTTTCAACTGAATTGATTATTGTGATCTTGTACACTCACAGCAGAGCTCACAAGATGTCCTGTTAATACAGGCGTTAATCAGAGTGAGGACACATCTCACTTTGAGCACATTGTGCTGCAAACATCATTAGACACTAGTGACAGTGGCTACCCCCCCCCTCCCGCCAATCCCAGCCCAACATAGCATTAGTCTCCATGACAACAGGGTGTCATCGCCAGGTCGGGCCCTCCTAGCTGCTCTCTCGACCGCCCTTTATAGATGCACATAAAAGAGCCGGCTAGGGTCATTCACAAGACATGGACACAGGCAAGGCCAAACCCTGGCAACGGATGTTTGTCCCATACGATAAACAAGTGTACAAGTCCATCCCTCGAAAAGAGAGGGCACGCTGTTTGAGTAGACTAAACAGTCAGCTCTGTAGTATCCCCAGTTTTGTTTAAGCTCCTCTAGTCCTTCTAATCCTTGTGTGTTGTTCCAGTACAAGCAGCATTTAACTGGTGGAGACACACATCTGCAAACAGTTTGAAATGCCCAGGCCCTTTCTCCTTTTACACTGCTGAGAGCTGTTTATTCCATATTTGCTGATTCCTACTTTATCTTTCCAGTACACATGGTACAATATGTCTTTTTATTCCTGGTTAGTTATTTCATTTATCAGTGCAATTATTGATTTGTTTGAATTTGAAATAGTATTGTATACTATAGAAATTAACTTTTTAAAGGTACACTATGTAAAGTTTTATTCACATTACATTTAGTTACAGCTTAGTTAGCTGTTTATTTTAGTTAGCAACTGGCAGCTAGTAGGAAATTTAATGTTACCTTGCATAAAGTACAGATAATTTATTATACATATTATATCTTTAAAGCCATAAATATTATTAAAAAAGTAACTGTGTCTGTGACATACATGGAAAATCTGTTTGCTTTCCACCTCCTTGGGTTGTTGTGTGAGTTTGGATGAAGAGGGGGTGGAGACAAAGGAGAAGGAGGGGGGTTTACAGGGTAAGAGCAAGGGTGAGGAGGGGGTAAAGAGGGGGCTCCTAAAGGTCACAGAGGTGGAAGCCTGGAGGAGGCCCACACACTAATCTGTCATGTGCTCGTTTGCCTCGGAGCCCAAAAGTCAGCTCTCCAGTCACCCGTAGCAACCCAGGCGACAGTTTGGTTCACTGCCACTGCCCAAATGTGTGACTATCAGTGGGAGACGCAGGGGAAAAGAGTCATCACCTTACTTCTGTGCTTTGTGTGTTTGCAAAACAGACGTTTAGTGACAATATGACGGCATAGTTTGGTGATGTTTAGCACGGGGAGTTATTGAAAGTCACTGATAATGACTGTGGAGGAGATCTTTGAGGAGGGGGGTAAGGTTTAGTGCTATTGTCTAGCCGCTGTGTTCTAACGTTTGCTGCTCAGCGACCCTGGAAAACAGACACAAGCCACCTCAGTCTGCCATCTGTTCAGGCCACCACAGCATGGACAGACCTCACAGGGACAGACACCCAAACAGAGAAGAAGATACTCAAGAAATTCTTAATTTTATACAAGAAAATGACCCCTACAACATGTCAACAAGATGCTGTTTTGTAGGAGAGAGCAGAATGAAAGTGTAGACGAGAGATCCAGTGACTTCCCATTTTCACAGGCTGTATAATTATATGACGGGCCGCACCAACTTTGCCATTTCACTGCAGAGCGGCTTTGCGGTAATTTCCCAGTGTTAGTGTGTTGCACTTCTGTTGTTTACAGTGTGCTTTGGCATAGTTGGTAGTCGTTCCAGAGGTTTAGTGCTGCATTAGAATGTAATAAGCCCTAATTTGTTTCATGCTCCGACATCAGACCTTTACACTTTGCCCCCTAATCCAGATCTGTCATAGTTCCACTTCAAAGCCAACTAACCCCACGTGGAATCCACTGACATATAAAGCATAGTACATTAACCTTACATGCACTATGCGGTGTGTGTGCTTGTAAAAAGAGCAGACATGTTTGTTTTTGTTTTCACTTTTCATTCTCATAGTTTTGCTTATGAGCATCATCTTATTATGCATGTTGAAATTCCTGCATAATCCCAACACTTCTCCTCCTTCCACCTCCTGTTTCCTCCCTTTTTTTTTCCCTCCCTCCCTGTTAATTTTCATTCCTGCTGTTTGCATCTTAATGCAGGTTGTTTAATGAAGTAGCAGAAATGAGTGCTTTCGCTAAGGGACTGTTTACGACACGTTCCCACTGCATGGAGGTGATTAAGCTGTGTGAAACTCCACAGTGTTTGCCAAAGGAAAAAAAACAACCCTGCAACATATCCTCTCGTAAGACAACAGCAAGGGAAAAACAAAAAAGAGAGTGTTCCCCAGAAATGTGAGGCAATGTGCATTTTTTAAAATGAGGTTTTAAAACAGGGGTGTCTTCCTCATGGAAGAGCAGCAGCACAGCATGAGGCTGACCGGCCCCTGCAGAGGTGACTGCACATGCCCTGACCGCAGCAGAATACAAACAGGGCCAGGCCTGTGGACAGCAGTCAGATTTATAAACTCACAGCTCTCAACAGTCAGACACTCTTCCAAGAACACACATGCACAGAGCTGAGGAGACGTCTTTAAGGCGGGGCTTGAAATGAGGGCTTTCTCTCTCAGTGTCCCACAACTGTCCCGAATTCTACCCTCAATTGCCTGAGACTTAACAACTATTGTCCCAAACTGAAGTTCTTTTTGTTCATTCAACATAATACATATAGTTTGATAACAATTTGTTTTCATTTTTCTTTTAGTCAAATGCAAACTGCAGTGCAAATGTAAACTTATTTCTGGTTGTAGTCAATTTTCTGTAAAAATGCCAGATTTGAACATAGTCGCAGAGACATTTACATTTCCTGTGTCTTACTTGTGGCAGAAGGCCATCAGAGCCTGAATTTTGTGTCGTAAAAGTTCAAACTTGCAGGAAAATTTGTCAAACATCTCAAGTTCATGCCCGTATCTAAATAGTCTAACTCTATTCACGGAAGTGAGTAACAGAATGTCAGGAAGACAATGCAAGTTTAAGTTTAAATCAGACTTATGCAGAGAGTAACGTATTTGTGCATGGTGTGATCCCTGTCTTTCATACCAGCTGGATCATCGTTGAATCCGTCCTGTAAAAATCCTGGAAAATTATGTCCAGAAAAGAGTGGGAACCCTGTTTGAGGTGCTTTGCTCCACTGAGAGTAGGCCCCAGCTTGGGAACATTTCCCTGCCTTTAGCACTGCTGCTGTAGTCATAACACTGCTCTGTTGGCTGAGACCTGGCTGAGCTGACTCTGTAAGAAACAGGGATGAATGACGTCATGTGTAATAAGGGACCCTGCAAGGTAGTCTGTGATAGCATACATGCCTCTGGTGGGAAAGCAGGGTTATTAAGATGGTGGTGGCTGATTCTGTGCCGCTTTCCCTTTTCTACACTTTTGGGGTTATCTTACTCATAACAAAATGTATAAGAGGATTTTGGTTTCACATCTTAGAGCTAGTTTCCTTAAATTACCCCTTACCCTTCCAGGGGTACCGCCCTGCAGGCTAGCCTCATCCCCCCACAGTTGATTGCGGGGTTGTGGCGAGAGCTGCGAGAACGGTGGCTGCTGCATGCTGGGGGACCATGGAGGCCAATGAGATTCTGCTGCAGGCCTCCAAGCTGCCCCAGCAGTGCTTTGATATTCATCTCACACCAAGAGAAGAAAATGCAAAAGGGAAAAAGGAGCAGCACAAGCGTGGAAACAGCAAACCGGGCTAAAAGAAGGGAGGGAGGCGAGGAAAAGAGGAAAGGTTGAGGGATGGAGGCACTGAGTAGAAATCAAAAACAGACCTTGTGTTGCGCTGTTTGGTTTGTCATGGGACCCTGGCTGCACCAAATCCCACTCCTGCCATTTTGTGTGATTTTTCTCCCCTCCCTTCCTACTCCTCTCTCAAATGCGTGTTTTTGTTTTGCCCAGTGCTCAGTCCAGGGGCAGGCAGTGGGATTCCTGCACAGTGGGGTCCTTATAACTGGGAGCCATGTCTCTTGTTCTCACCTCTTCCCCCCACTTCCTCACCTTTTCATTTTTTCCCCACTGATATCCTCTCTCGTTCCCCCTCTGAACATATGGACTGGTTTTTAAAGAGAGAGCCCAGTCCACATCAAAGAGCGAGGCTGAGCGGGTCAATTTGTTGCTCCTTTCCCCGACTCTTCCCCCTCCACTAGCCTCAGTGGACCCTCCCTGCACCGCAGCCATTTACCCAGAATGCTCCATTGCTCCAGCAGTTCTGCGTAGCATATATATCGAGCCATGTGTTATTGGTGTCTGTTCTCCACACAGAGCAGAACTCATTCACTTCAAACCTCTGGATTTCTTTGCAGCCACTCCCCCTCAAGATCATCTGAGGCTATTCAGATCAGCATGTGTGATAGATGAGCAACCCTTGTATCAAAAATAGCTGTACACTCTGAGAAATAAAGGGCCTAACTAGAACCATGAAGGTTTCTTCGGCCTGTCCCCAGAAGAACTCTTTTTGGGTTAAAGGTATCACTTGGAACCCTTTCAGAGAGTTCTACCCAGAAACCACCATGAAGGTTTATACCTAGAACCTTTTGTGGACGGTTTCACCCAGAGCCCTCCTGGAGCCCTGTCTGGGGGTTCTATCCAGAATCTTTCTACCTTCTAAGGGTGCTAAAAAGAACTCACCCAGTGGGTTCTACTGAGAACTATTTATATTCCAGGTGTTTTATACCAGGAACCCTTTCATACTCCAGTCATTCCATCTAGAATTCACTCATGGCGTGCCACCAAAATCTGTTTATATTCCAAGGATTTTATCCAGAACATACTCAGGGGGTTCTACTGAGAACCCTTTTTATATTCCAGGTGTCATATCTAGAACCCTCCCAAGGGGTTGTACCAAAAAATCTTTTATACTGTAGTAAAGAACCCTTGACAAAACTCTTTCTTCCGAAAAGGGTTCTTTGGATGAAAATGTTTTTTAATGGAGCCTTTAGTCTTACAGAGAACCTTTGACAAACCCATTCTTCAAAATAAGGTTCTACACAATCAAATGGTGCTGGTAGAACCTCAGAACCCATTTGGAACCCCTATTTCTCAGAGTGTATCACATGCTGATAAGAAAAAGCAGATGGATAGAGGAAGAAGAGAACAAAGGAAAAAAATCAAATAAAAAGAATAAATAAATATATATATACAGTAAATCCAAATCCAGGCAGCGCAGGCCTTGGCTCCAGATGTGAATCTCTCTGAATATTGATCATGGGGGAAAGCTAGTCCCCCGTATCCCCGGGGCTGCAGCGAATGACACACAAAGCACCTCTCTAAAGCCCATAAACCAGCTTGTACAATTATTTAGATAAAGAGGGCGACAACAGCGATGTATGCCTCCCCAAACCCAGAACCTCCTCCTTGGCTCTCATCCTCCTACTACCACTTCTGCTCCTCCTTTTCCTCTTTCTCATCCAGCATGAAGATGAAGAAATTAAAAAGGGGGGCAAAATGTGTAATTAGCCACACATTTCTGAATCCTCCTTAATGTTCATTACTGAAACCAGGGGCAATTACAAGTTCAAAGGGGTTTAGGGCACCAGCAGCCCGCATAATCAGTCGCAAATTAAGCACAGCTCATTTGTCACAGCACAGCATGCACACTTGTATGTGCACACAGAAACACACATGCATGCATACTGTCAGAGTTGAGTCATAGACAGGCTGACAGGCATCAATTTTCATACAGGCACAAATCTCAGCTACCCCAAGGCACTGGGTTAGGTCGCCCAATCCTCTTACGCTCTGATGCTTTGTTTTCACTAGACAGCAGCAAACACCGACACCTTCACCTCAGCTTGCTTGACATTATACTGTATCCTGCTTGCATTCATCCTCTTATAGGTGTCCTGTTTGCTCCTACAATCCCCGCCGCCACCTGTCCTGTCCTGTCTCCATTTTACAGCTTTTTAAACCTCTATCTTCCTCTGTCTCTGTCTCCACCCACCTGGCTGTGTCTCCGCAACACGTGACAGTGTGTGTTTCATGTCTGTCCCCGGAGGTGTATCTCGGTTACCTCTGGGGCCGGGTCACAATGGCTAATCCTGTCTTCAGGTGGCTGTTTAGCACACTGAGAGGAGAGCTCGCAGAACCGGAGGTGAGCTCCTGTTACAGGACTCCCTGACCAGGGGTCACCTCCGACACTGTCAGAACACACACATGCACACACACTCACACTCACACACACACAGAAACATGCACGCATGTCCTGGCAAATATAGGCAAGAATGTTTACACATGCATGCACACAGCAAAGTTTTCACACCGAAAAATCATACAGGAATTTTTAAAGTGGTTATTACTGTTTATGTCAATGAATGACTGATGCTTCTATTAGACCTATTTAAATTGACAAGACCACTAGCGTGACAACTGCCAATTTTTATATAGATGTTCTTAATGACACTTAGAACTAAACTTAGAAATGACAAGTATCAATTAACTTGATATTTATCTAGTTGTACTTGAGAAAACACATCCAATAAGCTTAAGATATTAAATTGCACCAACAACTCTTCAGTGACACTGAAGAACATTATAACAAATTTGATTTTTTTTAATATTTTCTCAGTTTTAAAAAATCAGTTCTTATAGCTTACAGCTACTTGTGTCTAGCTTCTAGTTTGTCAGTGTGCCTGAAGTGTGGTTGGTTCAACTTAATATCTTAGGCTTATTGAGCATATTCTAACATATTCTCAATCTTATTTGGCTAGAAAAGTTTATTTGTATTGAATCACAAAAGAATCACCTCTACTTGTCCCTTTAGCTCAGTCAACTCAAGATTTTATGGCTGCACAGACACAAATTTCTGGATTAAAATCAAATTGTTTGACTAGAAAAGTTTTAAAAGTTTTAAAATTTTCAGTCAGCCTGGACACTAACTTTTTTAAGTTTAAACAAACAGTTTATTTTTTACAGTGCACTGTCACTCAGACACATCGAGCCTGCTTATCTATCCCAGGTGGCCCAGCCTTCATCTCTCTCCTGCCTTGTTCTTCTTTATCTGTCTTTACTGTACGACTCCTCTTCTAGTCTTTCTCTGTCCTCTCTCATTCCCAGATCAGTCAGACTCTTGTTCACATTAGGATTCCCTGATATGATCTCCATGGAGGCTTGCTCCAGTGGCCATGCGTTGCCTGTCCTGCCCGGCACCCTCATTGTTTAAGCTGCTCTCACACGGGGACACAGTCAGGTCTCCGGTGAATTGAATGGAGCCCTATCATGTGTGGCTCTGCATAGTGGGAGAGGGAACTCATTTTTCACTGGGGGAACGACATCCATCTCAGCAGCCAAACGCTGGCTGTTTCATTAAGTAGCCCATCCAGGCAGACAGATGTGTTCACCACACAGCCATGTTTGCCTATGCAAGAGCGTGTATTAACCCACAATCCTTTGGGGGAGATTAATAGGCTACCAGCCCCTTTCCATTGATTATCTCCATGCCATTTTCCCCTCCTTTCCTTGGCTAGATATTAAAAACTAATGAAGCCTATTGAAAACGGGAACCGCGAGGCTCTTCACGGATCATTTTAGGTTATTTGGACTCAAACAGAGAGGGATCTCTTTAAGGCACAGTTTGAGTCGAATTAAGAAAATAAATGTGGAGAGCAGTGTTGAAGAAACAGGAGGAAAAAAGAGTGGAGAGCGTCGAGAGTGTGACTGTAAAAAGATGTGTGTTTAAGAAAAGACAACTCTACTCTGACACATGGAGCGGAGACACGGCAGATGTTAGCAATTCCACAGCATAGCAAAGCATTCCTAGTGTTGGAACCACGTCCTAATTGCCATAATGGAGGTGGTAAGCGCTGACAGTAATGGAGTCGTGGGGATCCATCCCCAGCAACCTGAATTAGGGGCCACTTGGCAGATCCACTTCAAGATGGCCTGTGCTTTTTTTTGCCAAGATGCCTTTGTTTTCACTGTTCTGCAAACTTTTTTAATCCTGCTTTTTATGGCAGAATTGTTCTATAGACTCACCAACTTTCTCACCCTTGCAATGGTGTCAGAAGCAGTGTTGCCAGCTGGAGAATGCAGCAATATCATAAGGAAAAATCAGTAAGATTTGTCCGAGCTGTTCCTAAATGCACCAGAAAGATAGTTGATCATTCCCAAGACATCAAATACCAACATTTGGGTTAGTAAAGTGTCCCAAGTGCAGCAAAATAATGAGAAAAGTAAGAAAATACAGGTATATATATATATATATATATTTTATCACAGATTCCTCCTACAGTGGCAGCTGCACTCTCTGTCATCTGGTTTAAAACAGGTCATATGACATCAACAATTCATTATTTATGATACCCTAATCAGTGCAATACACAAGTGAAAACACATAAATAATATTCATATAGTACATATTTTTCAGTTTAAAAAAAGCAGGAATTATAGCCTACATAAGTGATTTCATATGTTGTATCTTTTATTATACAGGTTAATATTTAGGACAAACAGGCCAGGATTTGGGACAACTGCCTGTAATTCAGCACAGTCCTGAATTTTTCAGGACACCTAGTCACCCAAATTGAAATTGGTTGAGAAATGTAACATTTAAGTGCTTTTTATCCATTTACGTGAATGTGTTTAGAGGCCAGTCTTGGCCAAAATGGCGGCAGTGTTGACGTACATTTGGCGTATATATGCCCATGGTTGGCGTGGGTTACAGTGTGGAGGGAGAAGTTCGGGTGGCGTGTGAGATAGACGGGTCAGAGAGACCTGGGCGTATAGTGAGCAAAGAGTTAAAAGCGTCCATGTGATGGGCTCACCTCTGCACCAGGCCTGGTGAAAGGCGGCGGGGTGCTGTCGGGGAAAATGACTTCCTGAGACATTACCATCAATCACCAGACAGGTCAGGCCCCCCGATCCCGCCATCAGGATGGAGAGAAGAGGAGAGGAGAGGAGATGGGGGGATGGGGCAGGAGGAGGATTAGACGAAAACAGAGAGGAAGACTGAGTTAAGGCTTGTTGGGGGAACAGACTATTAACAATCTCTTTCTCTCACTCTCTGACTGTTTTATGTCTTTCTCTTCCTCTGCCTATCTGTCTCCCCGTGTCTTTCTCTCTTTCTATTTTCCGGTCTTCCATAAAAACGGCTACACGGGCATTCAGGAACGGCCCCTGCTGGTCAGAGTCCTCTCCTTGGCTCAATTGCATCATTAATTATTCCGCAGGCAGTGGGCTAGGAGCAAATCTAAAAGAGAGGAAGAGAAATAGAGAGGGAGCAAGAGTTAGATGGGGGAGATGGGGGGGACAGCTGTCTAACACCCCCAGTTGGTCTTGCTTTCACTCTCTTTCTCTTTCTGTAAATGAAGGATGGGAGAAGGGGAGGGGCTTGGGTTACCTCAGTGAGCGGTTGTGTTACATTCCTGAGAAGGGAAAGGGTAGAGGGGGGGTGGTTCAACGAGTTGTTGAAAAGAACACAGACGCTTGTCAACAGCCTCCGAGCTGGGGAGCCATCATGCCTTGCTTTAGGCCCGCAGGTCAATGACCCTCTGTTGCACCCAGATAGACAGAGGTAGAGAGAACCACCAAAAGCCACAAATCACCATACGGTACGTGTCACTGCTTGTCTGTGGCGGAGGTCAGTCAAAAGCCTCAAAAATCTCTAAATCCGTCTCTTTCTCCCTTCACCCATAAAAACACTGTACGTGAGTGACTGTGGATTAGCACCAGTGGAGTAGAAGGAAGAGGAGAGACAGACGGAAAAAACGGCGAGCGCTGGCAGTCATGGCAAAATGGCCCATTAGATTTAAGGAGTAAAAGTTCATCAGCTTTATTAATGGGAAGGTATATAAATGAAGTATGAATTACCTGACTTTTATGGAGTGGCGAGAGTGAAACTGGAGTGTCTTATGATATAATGTTTTAGTGAGCTGTTCTGAGCGCTCTGATGAACAGGCTGCAGAGAGCAGGAGGAGGAGGAGGAGGAGAGAGCAGTGAGAGACTGAAGTGTGCTGGGGTCCCCTGAGTCCAGTGGCTGGAAGGTTGCCTGATTGTTGCTAACATGCGTAGCTGATCGGGTTAGCTTGGAGACAGGGACGTTTGTAGCTTCCAGGCTTATTCTTTGCGTGTCATTAGCTAGCATAGCAAAAAAAAAATAATAAATGTCGGCACAAAAAAAAGGTCAGCCACACACTCTTAGAAATGAGGGTTCTAAAAGGGTTCTTACAAAAGGTGATGAGATTCTAGTCAGAATTATCTGCTTCTGAAGAACCTTTTGGACCACAGAAGCGCCCGGGTGAATTGTAAATTAAACCCTTGGAATATAAAAGGGTTCTCAGTAGAACCTCCTGGATGTGTTCTAGATAAAACTCTTAGAATATAAAAAAGGTTCTTGATACTGACTGTGTTCATGATAAAACATTTGGAATATAAAGAGGTTCTTGGTAGAATTCCCTGAGTGTGTTTTAGATAAAACTCTAAGAATCTAAAAGGGTGTGCAGTAGAACCCTCTGGGTGAGTTCTTCTTTGCACCCTTAGAAGATGGAAAGGTTCTCTGTAGACCCTTCTAGATAAATTCCCTTGGCGTATAAAAAGATCTCTGTGGAACCCTGTGATTGGGTTCTTGTAAGCATTGGAAAGGTTTCTGGATAGATCTCCCAGAGAGGGTTCTGGGTGGAACCATTGGACCTTAGAATGGTTCTCTGTAGAAGATAAACCCTTTTAATATAAAAGGTTCTTCTCTTAGTGTGTTCTAGATAAAACTTTTGAAATTTAAGAATGTTCTCAGTAGAACCCCCTGGGTAGATTCTTGTAATAAGGTGGGAAGGTTTCTGGATAGAGAGAGAACTATTATACCATAGAAGAGTTCTCTGCTGAACCTCATATAGTGGCTTTGGATGAAACCTTTCACAGTTCTAGGTCCAACCCTTTTTGTTGGGTTCTGCGTAGAACTCTCTGAAAAGGTTCCAGGGTTCTATCAGGAATAAAAAAAAGTTCTCTTACTGGGACAAGCTAAAGAACCCTTTATGGTTCTAGTTAGCACCATTTCTAGGAGTGCATTTGTAACTTTGTCGCTCCTCTATACACGTCTGCAGCTACAATCAAACATGCCTATAAACAAGCCTGCATGCACACATACAGTATTTGCGAGCACAAGGACACACACACACAGCCACACACACACAAACACACACACACACGCTGGTGCACAGACAGACACACACACACACACACAAACACACACACATGCTCCCCACCATCCTGTAATAAGCGGTAAGCTGAGCTAGCTGATGGTCATCCTCCCATGGGGCTGCTGGGTGGCTGCCAACTTCCTGCCTGCTTTGTCAGTGGATAAAGCCCCTAACAAACGAGAGGGCTGTAGCTAGGCAGGCCAGCCAGGTCAAAGGTCACCTCGGCCCCCGGGCAGGATTGAGCCTAAGAGCACTACAAGGAGAACGAGGGAGAGGATGGAAGAATGCACTTAAAGATCGGCTGCTATTAACCAGGCCTAAAAGCTATATACCACTCCTTCTCTTCTCTTCTCCTCTCTTCTCTTCTCTTCTCTTCTCTTCTCTTCTCTTCTCTTCTCTTCTCTTCTCTTCTCTCTTTTTTTTGGCGGCACTTCACAAAGGCATTTTAACTCCCATCACATGTCGACTCTGCTTTGAGGAACATTAAGAAAGTGAAAGATCCTGAGGGCATTTGTCAGTCCACACAGCCCCGTGCAGCCAGCCGCCCCTGGGTGTTGAGCAATGACAGGAGATATCTCCTTGACTCATACACCCCCTAGATGAAAGGAAAGCTCAGAAAGACGTGCATTTCTGAAAGGCAAAAAACGGTATTCAGTGAAAAGAGAACAGACACAACAGGTAGGGACGGGGTGGTGACTGATCAGGGCTTGGCTGGCTTTGTTCCATGGAAGTACTTGTGATCTCAGATGAATGCACCTATGGTTACCATCAGCTATGCTCCTCCGTCTCACTGACAGGGACATGATCTGAAGTGTCTGTCTGTCATAGGCCTAAGAGCTTCTCTCACTGGCCGAGGATAGAGGAAAAAGGGGAGATGGTGGAGGAGAGAAGAAAATGTTTCTTTCCACCCCAGCTGTCCATTCAGAGGGAGAGAAAATTTGACATGGTTGACTTGAACACATTTAGCATCATTAGCAAACAGGAAGTGTCCCCTGCAGCTGTTTTTTGGCGGGGGAGGGGGGTTTTCCTGCCTGCACTGTAATGGACAAATGTTACCCACTATGTTTGCCTTTGATTTTTGACCTGAAAACAAAAATTGACATTACAAATGTCCTATGATATCTTCCAAATTGGCTTGACATTCCATAGCTGGCCCCGGGGGTTTCTTGTTTGTCCTCTGTAAGTGGTTGTGCTCTTGTTGTTGTGTCCTGAGGCTCGCTATTAGAATGTACTGGCCTTTCTCTCGAGAATGTGGAGTCTTAAAGAGACAGAGAGGGGGAGAAAGACTAGAAAAAGAGAGCTAAAAGAGGTCCTGGTTGTGTATTTGAATACTTATGCTCATTAAGTTAATGCACAATGAAAGGGAGAACTGTCAAGTGGAAACTCTCAGAAGCTTCTATTTGAAGAGCGAACACACCCGCTTTTCTCTCCCCTGGTCTGTCCATCTCTCTACAAATTAATCTGTTTCTATTTCAATTGAAGATCAGCCCCACTTTACTTTGACTTAGGAAGTTAAACAAAGTCCTAAAGAACACAACAGAGAAAGAGGATAAACTTAAAGAGACCCTGTATGTTAATATTAAGTCCTTCTCCCAACAGACTTTATCAACAGGCTCTACATTGTAAGTGCTTTACTGTCTTGTCATTGCCCCCCTGTGCTTTCTCAACATTTCTTTAAAGTGGCCTGTAAGCTTCAGTAGGCCTGAATAGTGTAATCAGAAAATGCCTAATAATTATTTATGTATTTACTGTGTATTTGTCAGGAGGAGGAAGTGATTGGAGTGCCTTAAAAGTTTAGATTGACTGTAATGATTCAAGTTTTCAAAGTTTGCTTGTGAAATAAACTGCCTGAACATTAAAACTGACTGAATTTGAAAAGACAAGTTGAGTTACTGATGTAATGATTCAAAACAAATAAAGTTTCTTAGTCAAATAATCATAATAATCCAGCTGTACTTGAGAAAACATGCTCAATAAGCTTGAGATATTAAGTTGAATCACTTCTTTTTACGTTTTCTGTTTGAAAAGTCACTTTTCATTTTACCTTCTTTTATTTGATTGAACTATGTACAGAACATTTGTTCAACTTTTCATGTCAAAAAGTTTCACATTAAAAGAACTCATATGTTCTAATATGGATTTTTTTTACAGGTAAAAAATGATTTGGTGAAACCTATTCTACAGGTTTTCTTAGGACGTTTCCCAGTTTAGTTAGTTTAGAAAATCATTGTTTTTTTACAATGTGTACATAGATCATTAAAGCAGTGCCGATGTTTATTCAGAGACTTAGCTCGTTCAGTATACTTTAGCCTGTAGAGTGTGCTTCCAATGACTTTATGACTGGCAACAGTGACAAGTGGTGTGGATATGAGGTTGTCCAACGCAGGGAAAGTGGGTGGGTCCTCTGCTTTGACAGACTCACCAGGCCTCTAATGATCCGCTTATAGGCCCTAAAAGTCCCTCACAAAGGCAGGAGACCAATTACCTCACAGTCCCAAGAACAGGAAATTCATTTTTAGACAATTATTTAAAAAAAACTTAACTTAAAGAAATTTAATAGGAACAAAACCCCTTTGTAAGAGGATGATCCTTTGGCTCAGCTTTAGTCATTGCAACAAGATGTTGTAAAGATTTCTTGAGAGCGAGTAGCGAGCGTGGCTGTGTGTTGACATCAGGCGAGCTGGAGAGCGGAGCAGAACAGAGCCGGGTGCCCCTGAGCAGGCAGTTACCACAACAAAGCCAACAGACTGGTCTGAAAAACCAGGCCAAATTCCTGCCCTCTAGGACCTGGCTTAAAGCTTGAGCGGAAACTTTGAAAGAGGGGGGACGAGATGAGATGAGAAGAGAGGAGAGAAGAGAAGAGGTGGAGTGGAGAGGATACGAGACGAGGCCAGACGGGTTAGCGCGTAGCAAGAAAGGCATAGCTGCTGGGGCCTGTGGAGTACGGCAGGAGAAAGAAGGAGAGATCGACAGAATGAGAGAGAGAGAGCGGAGAGAGAGGAGTCCAGGCCCCCGCTCTAAAGATGGAGGGATCGTATTCCTCCTCTTGAAAGCAGAGGGGCAGCAGTGTGGTGGAAAAAGAAGCCATGAACTCGATCTGACGATTAAATAGGCACATCTCTATGGCTGCAGGCCACAAACGAGACCAGGTCCACCACACAACACAGCACACACACAGTTTGTGTATATATAACTGTTGGCAAACTCCAATAGATCCATGGGTTGAGTTCAGCTGATCCTCATTTGGGAGTCTTTTGCAGATTTCTGCTTAGATAATGAACATTTTTCTCCAGTTTTATTTGCTTTATTGGATAAAAGTGATACCTTATTATCATTATGCATGATAGCATTTGGAAAAGCATCTCTCTTTTTTCTTTGGTCGATCCGCTAAGTCTGGAGGTGCATTGGGATTGTGTGGGAGTGATTGCTATTTAGCCTCATGGAGCTTGGTACAATCAGATGCCTATATCTCGCATATCCTCCAGGACTCCTTCCTCACCCTCTCCCTCCATTCATTCTTCGCTCCTCCTTCCGAATCCCCTCACCCACTTTGCTGTTACTGTAGCTTGGCAGGCGAGCGGGGCAGTTATGCCGTAGAGCTTCTCTACAACCTTGCACCATCTCCAGTGAACATAAATTAATGGTGTAGAGCAAACAGGCTGCTGGCTGAGGGCCAGGAGCTGGCTTCAGGAGCCCAGCCAGCGATTGTTGTGGCGGGCCATGGCAGCAACAGCAGTAGTAGTACTGATGCACTGCCAACCAACCAGTCAGCCAGCCAGCCAGTCAGAGAGGCAGACAGACAGACTGGGGGCCCTTTTGCTCTATAATAGATGCCGCGGGCCTCGCCAGTCCGCCTTGTATTTGCAATCATCACCGTTTTACTGTCAGAGGGCAGTCCACTGAGAGCCCTTATACTTATTGTGGAGGCTCTGGAGTCTGGAGTGAGAGAGACAGAAGTGTAGTGGTATGTTCTGAATGCAGATGGTGTGAGGTGTAGATATGGATGTACTTTCATTTGCTGTTATCGGAGGTTGGCATGCAGTGCGTGCGGTTTGTAGGCTGGCATCATGTGAGTTCTGTTTATAAGTTGGCCGTGTGTGTGTGTGTGTGTGTGTGTGTGTGTGTGTGTGTGTGTGTGTGTGTGTGTGTGTTTGAAAGAGACAGAGAGGCAGAGCAGCAGGGTTGAATCATTGAGTCATGTGGCATTCTTGCCTGTTTTCAGACTGTTGTCAGGAAGCAGTGTAGTTCCCAGTAAAATAAAACAAACACCCAAAACTCCCTCCCACCTCCACCCGTCCAAAAACACACAAAGACAGGGAGGGAGGGAGAGACAGAGAGAGCAATGGAGGTAGAGAAGTTGAGCATAGAGATAAAGATGGACATGGATATGAGTGTAGTGTTGGAAAAAGAACATTTTTATTTATGTAACTGTAGTTTACACACACTGTTCAAAAGAACTTCAACTTTACTTCATTTAGTATACTTAGTTTGGGCTCAGCTAAGTTTGGGAATAAACCAGTCATTCATTCACAATTGATGAAATCAATCAAGTTTATCTTTGAAATGACAATGCTGCATTACTTAGTAATTTTAAACTCATCATAATTGTAATCTGATGCAAATAATTCTTTGTACACTCAACAGAAATATAAACTCAACACTTTTTTGCTCCTTTGCTTGTTTTTGCTCCAATTTTTCATGAGCCGAAGTAAAAGATGTAAGACTTCTGCTGTGCACAGAAAATGTTTATTTCTCTCAAATTTATTTCACAAACTTAAAATCTGTGTCCGTCACCAAGACAATGCTGATTAAACAGCATGACTATTTCACAGATGTGCCAAGGACATTTTTTATCTTAGAAAAATACACTTATTAAGCACTGAACTATGACTGTTTCACATAAGACTACAAATACCCTACTCTGCTTCTGATTGGCTTACCCAGATATTCTAACCCTGACCAGTCACTGTGTATGTCTAAACCTAACAAACCCAAGCAACAAAGGCAGTGAGCAGTAGCCAATCAGAGGCAGAGTAGGACGGGTCATGATTTTAGCCTCCTGGGGAAAAAAATTGGTAAAGGAGAAGCGCTCATGGTTTGGCTCTAACATGGTTTTTTAACAAATTTATGAATACAATTTAGAAAAGAAATAAACCTTTTGTGTGCATCGAAGAAGTCTCAGCTCATGAAAACTGAGAGCAAAAACGAAGTGTTGTGTTTATATTTTTGTTGAGTAATACATACTGATACATTTGAAAAATGATTCCTTTTTGTTGTCATTTCAAAAATATGAAACTCTTCTTTTAATTGTCAATTGTCAATCTATTTGATGTTTCCAGACAGAAGTAATTAACTGCATCCTTCAATTTAAACCACAAAATCTGTCAGAAAACTGCAGCTAAAAAGCCAGATATTGCTCTGTGCATAGTAAACACTCATGATGGATTCAAAAACTCCCAACTGGGTTTATTTGTCATATCTGTTTGATCTCCCAGTAATGCCGATATGCATTCAATCTCATTGTCATTTGTCAAAGAAGAAGCCAATTGTAACATTATTAACAACCGCAACTTCATATTTAAAATGTGCCAATCTTACCCCAACTCGATGCAGAATCCATATTAAAAATGTCATTCCTATATTTGATTGCGTTTATTTCTGACAGTGAATATTATTATCGTCCTCCAGTCACTTTGATTAAAAACAAATAAGATTCCAATCAATGCAAAGAAGGTATATATGAAAGGAAATACTGGGATATAAAAATATTTCCTGTAAAACTAGACACGAACTCATAATAAAGCCCATCAAAAGCTCCCAACACATAAAAGTATTAAAAGTTATTGTTTACAATAATGTCTGTTTAGCAATTGACAGTTTTTCTTAAGTTTATAACAAACAAACAAACACTTTTATAGACTGAAAAATATATATTTAGATTATTTAATAACCCTATCCATGTGACAAAATAGCACAGGCTAAATCACACCAATCATCATCAGCAAACCCTTTCTGTTACCATGGCAGCGGGGTAAACAGCCAATGGCCTGTGATTTCCTGCGAGTCATTAGCATGGAATAGGTTTGCAAGCCGCTGCAACCTTGTGACCTGGCTCTATAACTCATGTCACACACTGATGATGTCATTCATCAATGGGGTCCACCAGGCAAGGGGGCTGCAGGTTCGGCGAGTGGAAAGGGAAGGGGCAGAGCGGGAAAACGTGGTGGGGGTTGAATGGAACGGCCGGGATAATGATCGTGCTGTGGGATTTGACGACGGCAGCAAATAGGTGTCGAGAGAGTATGAAGCTGATGTATAGCAAGCTCTGTGTTGAAGGAGGAGATAGGAGGAGTAGGTGTGGGCGAAAGAAAGGTGTGGTGGTCCAGCCGTATATGTGGTTATTGTATATGGTGAAACGCCAAGCTGGGCTCAGGGGGGGTTTAAGGACCCGAACGCAGCGGATGATGAAGCTACCTCAGCTTGTAATGTTCAGCAACCACAGGGGCCATTACATCCAGCACTATCAGAGAGCACAGAGCACATCACACCCTGTAATTTAGCCAGCAGTTGGTCACACACACACACACACACTCACACACACACGCACAGCTCGATTCTCAATGACTGGCAGAATGCGATCCACCTGCGTTTGTTTGTGTTGATGTTTTTTCCAGGTCAGGTTGTAGGAATTGGACAACATCAGGATAGTGCTCGCTTGTGCACATTAACAGGCTTTAGCATAATTAACAGAGCTGTTTCGATCGGGAAGACCGGTGCTGCTGCCCCGGACAACAAATTGAAGCTGCTCATTTCTGGCTTATTTATAGACGGGCTGTTTTACATTTTGCGGTCAATCCTCTTTTAAGGATATTGGCCTTGGTGTTTGTAACTGAACATATTGAGCGAATCCAAAGCTAGTGGGGAGATTATCAATACCATCCTTGATCTTACTCTGTGTTTGTGTTTCATCCATTAAATAACCATGTCATGCTGTCCCCTGAGGGTAAAGAAGGACATCTCCAGAAAGAAATACATTAGAACAGATTTAGCACGCTGCCTTTATGTGCCTTTGTGTGTGTTTTAATATTTATTCACACATTTATCTCATGTTTGCTCTTTTCAAGTGCGCTTTATTTTACAGGACTCTAATAAGACATTAGGTCTTACTAGCCACACACATCAAATTAGACAAAAACTTGAAGTTATTAGACAGAATCAGAGACACATTGCAACAGAACTATACTGTAAACTAATGTGTATTATTTTCCACTGTTGTACCCTTATTAGATATGTGATTTCACTTAAGTTTACAGTACAGTTCTGTTGTAGTGTGTACAGAAAGAAAGAAAGTCTAATAAGGGATCTAACAGTGGGAAATAATACACTTTAGTTTATAGTATATTTCTGTTGTAATGTGTCCCTAATTACCCTCTAGTTTTTTAAACTTTGATATAAAGTATGGCTTGTTACGTTTTATTTGTGTACAGTTCGGTGTATGGTGTCTAGTTAGTATAGTTATAGAGAATAGTTGTGTTTTTTAATTGTCTAATAAAAAACATTTCTATTTTTTGTCTAATTTAATACAAATACGGCTTGTTATGTCTTGTTAGTATACTGTAAACTAAAGTACGACCCACTTTTCATATCACAATTTTTTTGTGCTCATTGGGTGATTTACAAACTTATATTTTTTTTTACTGAGGCAATTAACATCAAGAGGTTACTCAGAGGTCTAAACAGCCGTTCTCCAATTTCACGGCTGCTGCAGCCTTGTAACCACCACTAGGCCCACCATGCCGGCATACATCTCATGTCTATGTGTGTGTGTGTGTGTGTGTGTGTGTGTGTGTGTGTGTGTGTGTGTGTGTGTGTGTGTGTGTGTGTGTCACCATTGCCACCACACACCATTTTCTGTAGCTGAGATTTCAGAGCGCCATGCTTTAAGCAAAGCTGCCACAACGTAAAGTGTGGGTGGCCTGCAGTTGCAGCCATAAAATGTGTGTGTGTGTGTGTATCTGGGAGGTGGTGGTGGCAGGGGGGGGGGGGGGGGGGGGGGGGGGGTCAGCAAGACAGGCAACAGAGAAAGAGATGAGGAGAGGATGAAGGGAGGTTGTATGTAGGCTTATTGTGCATATGTGCAAGTGGATGCAAGTCTTGGGGTTGCAGGGTTGGGGGGGGTGATCTATTTTGACACAGGAAGGCAAGGAGGGAGGGAATGAGCTGAACGAAATAGGATTTTTTTTTTTTAGTGTCGTGTCTATGTGGTCAGAGTAAATCTCCTTACTCAGGGGTTTTGTGTGCGAGGGGGGCTTTAACGTCCCCACTCTCCTTGATGAGACATCTTTCTTGTTTGTTCAAACCATTCATTACGTGGTGGCTGCTGGACGAGCTATGCCGCTGGCCGGCGTATTTATCACCGAGCTAAAGCGCGCTCCGGCTGACAGTAGGCGATTGATGACCGGGTCTGGGCCTGAGAGGCTGAGGAAGCCTTAATACAATGTAGATGACCCACTCCCATTTCCAATTTAGGCTGCTGCTCTTCTCCACACACCTCCGTATCACATCATCTGTAGCTACGTCTCAATTTGTGTATGTGTGTGCATGTTTGTGTAGCATGCATGCATAAAAAAGAGTGGGAGGGAGTGTGTGTTCTGTTATATTTGAGAGCATGTTTTGATGGTGACCGAGGTCATAGCTAATGTGAAAACGGTGAGGAAACCCACAAGTGTAAGGGGGAGAGAAACAGAGGCTGTACTCTTATTACATGTCGTTGTCCACACACAAACACACACACAAGGATTTAGATATGTATATCTGTTCTTTACACACATATACTATATTTGCACACACATACACACACTCAGTAACCAACAGAAATTGCTCTGTCTTCCTCCAGCCAAGGAAATGTCAGCACCTGGCAATCAAAAAATGTATTTCTATGCAAGCATTATCATCTTTCCTTTGTTAATGATTTTAGCATATTAAAAGGAACTACGTACACAAGTACAAATCAGATTAATCCCTCTCTGCAGCCGGTACTCATTATTTGTCCAATCTCAGCCTTGTTTGTTATTAATTGAGCACATTCCTCAAACCATTTTTTTCATCTCTCCTTTAATTAAAATAGACCACATTTAGACAGGCACTGCTACCAGAAAGTGGGAGAAATCCTCCTCGTCTCTGCTGATATGAAACCTCACTTACATCAATTATTTCAGCAGTAAATGGGAAAATAGTTCTTGAGCAACTGTTATCATTTCATGTTAAAATTGAATTCAATTAACGTAAGCCGGGCAGACATTACCGGCGTCATGAAATTTCCTTTCTCAGTGAGTGCGGAGGAGGAAAGGAGCTGACATACGCAGGTATACAGTGTGAAATGTTGGGCTGTCCCAAATGAAAGATGACCGAGGTGAGAGAAACAGGACGATATCTTTACTTGTGGCTCCAAAAAGTTGCACTGTGGGAAAGGCTGGAAACGACCAAAGATAGCCTGGGACAAAATTCTGAGTGTTAAAAATTTAGGATAACCATCTCACAATGCTGCTACAACCTGAGTCTGCTACCCAAAGCATGAACATACACTTGCGCATCATATTTAGCATATTACAAATAAACATTACCTCAAACTCTCTTTGCAAAATTGGCATCCCAAGCTGGCCTCTTTTTTCTGTCTTGTCTTGTTTTGTCCTCAGCACAAATATATTCAGTTTACTGTCACAGAGGAGTAAAGAAACTTGAAAATATTCACATTTGAGAATCGGAAATCAGAGATTTTGGACATTTTTCATTTAAAAAATTACTCAGAATGATAATCAGTTATTAAAATAGTTGGCAATTAATGTAATGTAATGTAACAGTCGATCAATAATCAATTATTCATTGCAGCTCTAGTCTACATACATCACACTTGATCTCGTAGCCATTTTTATTAGATTCAAGTCGCACAGTGTGGCTTGCAGTCACACAGTCTGAAGGCATCTACGTCACTCTACGTTTTTCCTTGAGTGGAAGAATGTGTGCTAATGGAGCTTGAAACCACCTAAAAATAGAGGAGGATTTAAGTGTCACTTTGTAAAAGGATGTTTTTTGTGTGTGTTGTGATTTGCAGGTGTCACGTCTATGAATGTTTGTTTGTGCCTGTGTGCATTTCTGTTTGCACATGCTTGTGTGCGTGCAACCCTGCGTGCACGCATGCTCTCTGTCTTACAGTGGCTGAATGAAACGCATAGAGTCTCATTTGTTTCGTTTGCGTGCGCTCCGACTCCTAATCTGGCCCTTAAAGACATCTGTCACCAGCGATCACTGTTGTTTTGTCATGCTTCATAGCAGGCCCAGGGGGAGCAAGGCAGCCCAAGGTCTGCCATTTATATCAGCCCATGTTCTCCAGATTGGACCTGACACAAATAGTATCATTGCAGCCCTGGTCGCAGAAATTACAATTTTCAGGTAAAAATCTTGGCGAGGCTGCGGAGGAGATTTCACAGCATTCTGTTCTTGCAGCATTAGTCTGTATTGAGCTGCTCTCTATGAAAGGAGCCACTACCAGGATACATGTCAAGACATTCAAGGAAAGATAAATGCATTCGCTGCAAATCTGCACCCACTCGCTCTCGTGCTTGGTATTATAAAAGGATTCACAGTCACTGCAGTGGATTGGTGTTAGCCCTGCTTGAAAGTCCTGTTTGTCAGTGTTTGTGTTTTTGTTTTTCTGTGTGTGGTGCATATTTGCAGAAGTGGGAAGTAGCTAAGTACAAATGTTTTGTTACTGTACTTAAGTAGAGTTTTCAGGTGTCTGTACTTTACTTGAGTACTTATTTTTAGTATTAAAATGTTTTACTTTTACTCCCCACATTTTAAAATAAACATTGTGGTGGCAATTGAGACTCAACGCAGAGGTACCATAATATCTGTTTTAATGCATTTGGAGGGGACTTTTCAAAAATGTTCCATCATTGCGTGCCATCCTCTCAACATTAAGACTGATGCTACCTTAAATGCATGGGACACATAGATGATGATTCCATGGTTTATTCTTAAGTGGAAAATATCATGCATGCAAAAGACATGAGATGAAAAAGGATGTAACAAGACAACATGGACAAAAAAGACAAAAAAAAAAAACAAGACAAAAAATGACATAAAAGCTGTAACAAGAAGGAAAATAAGAAAACAATGTAAAGATGTAATGAGACATAACAAGATGAAAAAGACGTTAAGACAAGAAGATTTTTTACTTTTACACTACATTGCAGTACTTTTATACTAGTGCCTTTTGCAGCCTGTACTTTTTCATGTTTACTTGAGTAATGGAGTTGAACCAGTATTTCTGAGTCTTTTTTACACATGTATCTGTGCTTCCTCTTGAGTAAAGAATGTGTGTACCTTTGCATATTTGCGGAATGCACTATATGTTGTTTGTGTGTGGGCGGGGGTGGGCATCAAGAAAGGGGTTATCACTCTTGACGGTTTTCGACAAACTTGTTCGGCCAGCTCTGACAGGTTTAGCACTGAGTTGTGTGTGTGTGTGTGCATGTTGATGTGTGGGTGGACACGTGAATGTCTATACTGTGCAAGGGAGAGGCAGGGTTGGGTGGAGGTCACGAGAAGGTGCAGTCTTGGGTTACACAATACAACAAACATGGGAACATATTGAATACATACAGTAATAAGCAACAGCCAGGAACTTGACTCGGAGCATGTGTTCTCTTTCCATCGCCTCTTCTCTTTATGAGTGCTTACATGCGTGAATATTTATGTTAATCTGTGTGTCAAAGAGGCTCATGTGTGTGTTTCTTTCTCTGTTTGCTCCCGCAGCACCCATACCCCTCTGAAGAGCAGAAGAAACAGCTAGCCCAAGACACAGGCCTCACCATCTTACAAGTAAACAACTGGTGAGTCAAGATTTCCGCTCGTCCTATCTCCACCACCAGCATCGCTCTGCCTTTCATTTTCAAAAGCCTTCGCCTCCCTTTCCCCTCCAAGTGTGAAAACCGTTTATGTACAGCCCTCCCCATCGCTTATAGACACACATGCAGAGGTGCACGCGCAGACGCACACACTGACAACCTTTGTAACATTATTATATGTAAGCCACCAGGATGTTCCGGTGTTATCGGCGAGGTCTTCCGTGGCTAAGTCAGTGGTCTTTGTGGTGTGATGCACATGTATTCAGTGGGATATATTTAAGGGAGAAAAGGCAGAGATCATAAGCTGCCCCCACACCCACCCCACCCCTTCATCCAAAAAACCATACCTAGCACCAGCACTGGTGCCCCCACAAAAGGCAAAAACTGCCTTCCACCCCCTCCCCGTTTTTTAACACAAGCTATATGGTGGATTAAGGTTTCGGTGGCCTGGCCAGCAGGGCCTTTGTAGATGGCTTAGCACATAACTGGGGGTGGTGGATTAAATAAAATGATCACAGAAGCAAAGAAATGATACAGGAATTACTTATCAAAATACTAGCCCAGGTTTTATCTGCAGCTTAATTTTGTTCAGTACATTCTCAGGGTGATGTTCAGATTAATTGAACTGACAGCTTCCTTTCAAATTTCCGGCAAGGTATTTGCACGGATTTCAGGTCTTACACAAACTTAATTATATGGAACCCCATTTTATCATTCTAATTCCATGTAGCGGGGGTTCTATTTACAAATGACAAGTCTGTGCCTTTTATTCACAGCTTTCCTTAATATATTTATCAAAGCGGGTTCATTTACAAAGTGCTCTATCTGTTGGGTACAGGCAGGCCGACATTAACGAAGCTTTTAGGTTTATCAGGCTCGCAGCCTGACAAGCCACCCGAGGGTCAATTGATTTTTTGGTTCTGTGATACATTTTTTTCTCTCATTTTTTCTGGATCACAATGAGAAACATGCCTGGAGAATTAGCCTGGTTTGTCGGGCCTTATCTATCAGCCCCCCCTCCCTCACTCCTCCTCCCCCTCCTCCCCCCTCCGTCCTGACATGCTCTCTCTCTGTCTCCCTTTTTCTTTATTCCCTTCTAGCCAAAGGAAGTCAAGCTACTTAAATTGGCCACAGGAACCGCTGTTATCAGACTTTAATGCACCCTACAGTGTGGATAGCATTTCAATTACACCAGTAACCAAAGATTAGCCCCCGCTTGCCTGTTTCATGCCTCGTGCCACCGTTTCGGGACGCCACGCACCTTACCTACAGGAGCAGAAAATTGAGTTGCCTTGCCTGTGTCATGGTGATTAATGCAGAAATAGTCTGCAAACCTGCGAGGAGGGAGAGAGAGAGGGAAATAGACAGAGACAGAGATAGATATAGGAAGAGTTCCTGCCTTCTCAGAGGCCATGAAATCCAAGCCTGGCGCTGAAATGCCTCAGATCCATTTATAAAGAGGTCTGAAAGAATCTCGTGCTGGGTAACATCCTCATGAACCTTATTTCTGCACACACACACACATACACAGGTTGGTTATGGAGCTGTGTATTAATGTTACACCAGCCGTGTTAACAAAAACACACCAGGAATCAATTTTCACAAATAAAGTCATTAGAGAGGCTTAGACTCTGCAGGTCTATCTCGGGTACAGTGTTGTGAACCCGCCTGGCGGATGCTGCCATGCTATTTTACAGTGAAGGAAAGATGAGAAAAGGGGAATATACTGAAGTTTTCTTTCCCCTCATAGTGCTTAAAGGGATAGTTCGGATTTTTTGGTGCGAGGTTATATGAGGTACCTCAATAACCTTCAATAGCGAATTAGTTGCTTTAGATGGCGATTGGCATGTGCCCAGTTTGGAGAAGCAGAGAAGAGAACCAGCACAGAAGCTAAGCAATGAACTGCTGTGGATGGCGTCAGCACCAAAAGTCACAAACAGGCAAACAGATCAACGCAGCACCTCCTTTGTTCTATGAGGTTAAATTACTGATCTCGCTTTTAGGATTTGGTTGCCGATATTTGACTTATATAAGGGCAATTTCACATTGGAAAAGGCTGTCTGACGGCAAGGTTGAGCGGTGAAAATATTCTAAATATAGTGTAAAATTAAACTGATACTGAATTTTTCAGATTGACCTTTTTTTAAGTGGCTAAAATATGTTTTGCTGTTGACCCCGTCAACAGTGAATCAGTGTTTGCCTTGCATGCTATTGCTTCTCTCTGCTTTTCCAAACTGGAGGTGTGCCGACTGGAATCTACTATAGCTAATACACTGACCATCAATAAGTAGCTCACCTCAAACATGCCCACTTCAAATAGTCCAAACTATCCGTTTATCCTGGCAGGAGAGTAAGCTACAGTTAAATATCACTTTGTTTGGGTTGTGCCCTTGCTTTGTCTCTTTGGTTCAGCCGCTGAGATGGTCCACCCAGGATATGACAGAACTCTGCCATATGAAATTCCTGTTTTTTTGTTTTTTTTAAAAAAAAAGCTCTTCGAATTCCTGACTGGCCCCTTGCATTGTTCTGTAGTTCCCTTTGATGCATGGCCGCTGCCATGTTACTGGCCAGGGAGAGGGAGATAGAGACAGAGGGAGGGAGAGACAGGAGCAGAGGATGAGAGGAGGGGGGGGAGAATGGGAGGGAGGGGATGGCCGCCGTCTTCGGTTTCCAGAGCTCTCCCTCGGGGAAAGGATGTGCTGAATCAGGGCTTTGTCCGCCGGCACAATCGCAGCCCAGCGAGGGCACAAGGGTGCTCTGTGTGATAGTCAATAGACAGTGCATCTCGCTCTCTCCCAACTTGCCCCATCAAACCCTCCACCCAAACCATACCCTCCCTCTGACTGACACCTCCCTGTACGTTTACCTGCAGCTCACCTATACACACAGAAAACAAACCCTATAATAGGCCACTTCCAGCTGGAAACCTTTTGTCTCTGTATCTCAGGAGACACTTCACCTTTCGAGTTCCTCCTTTGATTGATTGATTAGATTGGCTGAAGAGATTAAACATTTTTGTATCTCTTGCTGGTCTTGTCTTTTTTAGTATTCTTTGGGCTCTGCGCAGGCACCTCACCTGCACAATATCACTGATGATGCTGTGTAGATGGGTACAATGCTGCTCTGAGCAGTATTAATCCTGCCTTTTTGTGATGTTTCTAGTCAGGATGCTTTATATTGCTCCTCTGTAGAAATTAACAAGAACTTGGCATGGGAATATTGCCTTCTTAAGTTTTCTTAAGAAATCAGACGTTTCTGAAAACACATTTCTAGTCTGTATCATTAGCTGGCAGCCTCACCTGTTTGTAGCCCACACCCCATTAGCTGTGTGATGTTAATAAGGAACAAAGGAAAAGGTTAAAGTCCACAGTCTCACTGTACTGGTGTTGAGCAGATGAGAAGGAGGACTTGATTATCCAGTTAATAGTATCCTGTGTGTGCATACGTGTGTGTGTATGTGCACATTATTACTAATGGTCAGGTACTGTATGCACAGAGATGGCATGTGTGTACAGTGTGTCAGGACACCATTAGTTGACCATTAGGTCGTGTGTTTGCTCTGCTTACATTCGAGACAACTGGCGTCATGCTAACAGAATCGGGGAGTGGTCCGACATGTAATTGCATTTGTTTAAGATTGCGGGGTAAAAAGGTGAGGGCCATGTCACACATGGCATTGTGGGATAATGAAGTAGGTGAAACGGCAGACTCAGGTGTCTGTTCGCGGGAGAAGCGTTTACAGTTTACAGTATCTGGCAGTGTATTTGCCTGCCTCAGCAGCTCCTGGTGTCCTGCTATCAGTCTGGGCTAAATGGGGCCTGACCGAATCCTTTCATGTCTCAGCGTCAGACCCAGCACGATGTGCTCTCACTCACTGCCATAAACACACACGCGCCGACTCTCCTGCCGTTATTTACCACTGCGGCAATGCACGCACACACGCATGACACACATAACACACAGGATTATTACATGGGCCTGAGAGATGACGCCGATGACAGATGACTGAGAGAAACAGCATCTAAAAAAAGGAAGGAAATCGTCCCCTCATTATTCCCTCATCTCACAGGCAGCCAGTTGGTCATTTCCATGGCAGAGACAGAGACAGCAGAGAAGCAGACAGCGAATATGTCAGTTCTTGGCATCTATGATGACTGACTGCTGTGCCACTGGAGCACTAATAACAATAAAGAGGGCACTAAGCCACACTCTATTTTTACATCTCTGCCTCCTCTCTACAGCCCAGGGGGGAATACATGCACACACACACACACACACACACACACACACACACACACACACACACACACACACACACACACACACACACACACACACACACACACACAGGGGAGAGGCTCTAATTAGCGGCAGAAAGGAATACAATGAGTGAGTTATTAAGAAACAGGGGCGGATCGCAGCCAACCTTTGCCCCCTGTCGGAGCACAGGTCACATGATAAGAGAAGGATATCCGCCAGACGACGGCGCCAAGCGGCCTCTGCCCACTGAGGAGATGAAATAGGCTCAATCTCAAGCTCAATGGTGCACTGATTGTTTTGTTTTCTAAGAATGCGTGCTTGCAGGAGGACAAACTCCACCTTTAGCAAGAGTCATCATATCATTCAAATTCTGTGTGTTTTCATTAAGATTTAAATACAGGGTGTCCATGGGGTTTTAATAATGTATTAACAAAGTTGTGCATGGCGGAAAAATTTGTCTTGATCGGACTGTGACAACAAAACCGAAACCAGAAAACACTAATGCAAACTGTGCACCTGAGTCCAGCCCCAACATCATATGTGTTTCCAGTTAGTTATGGCCTTCTACGACAGGTGGACAGGTGGAATAAATAAAGTAAGTGTTAAAAAGAAAGTTCAAAAGGATACTACAATTAAAAAACTTACTTTTTGAAAGTCATGACACTCATATGCCTTCACAAGTCTTGCCTATCTACATAGAATTCCAGATTGCGTCCTGCTGCAGCACCGCATGCAGATAAACTGAATTTAGCCAGCTCTAAACTGACTGACTGTAGCTCTCTTCACAGTGTGCACCCCATTCCCACTTAGATCTTCATTTTTGCTCCCTCTTTCTCCCCCCTCCATGGATCCCTCCAGACTTCTCAGAGTTTAGCTCACCCAACACAGAGAAGCCGTGCCGCAGGTTCACATGCAAAACGTTAATAACGGTCAAGCACATTTATTTGTAGTATTTGAGAACAAGAAAGAGAAAAACCAAAGCCAAATTTGTTCCTCCACTTAGCGAAGCATTTTCCACCCCCCGTTCCTCAGTCGAATGAGACACTTAGGAACACTGGCTTTTATGATTTTTTATGATTTTTTATGATCCTCTGGTTTGGCGGGCGAGCCCATTATGAAATGCAAAATAATAACTAATATTTTCCAAATGTAACATAAAGCTATGAAACCGGCCCAGCCGCCTCTGTTTTTTTCCACATTCTTTATAAGGATTTGAGTCTTATGAATCTCACTCAGAGGCTTTTGAGGTCTTTTTTCCCCTCTTTCCTTGCTCTTCAGCCTATTCCTTACTTTTCTGTCTCTTCATTTCTGCCACATTGGTGGGCTAGTTGACTGAAGTTGCTGGTTATCTGTCTAACTTTGACCCAGATGGAAATGTCAGGCCTTTTTTTGGCTGCAACCAGGGACTCCCGGCAGTGGCCATCTTATGCCCCTGGCTTTCTAAATATACAGCTGGAGTGTGGAGAGGTTGCGGCCGTGTGTGTGTGTGTGTTTGTGTGTGTATCTCTCTTGTGTGTGCATGAGTGTATATGAGAGAGAGACTATCGGGGCACTGCCAACACAGGCATCATGATCCCTCTCATTTAGGGACCGCTAATTGGCAGTTAATTAGCAGAATTGACTCTGTTGTCAGATCCCAAGTGCCAGCCCCCCTACCAACACCCCCTACCCGCTAAGTTCATTTGATCTGGCTGCTTTCTTGATGCTGTAATAATAATCCCATTTTATCTGTTTTGGAGGGAGAAGCACATTTGGAAAAACATATTTTCATTATTGGCAGAGTGAAATAGAACAGACTCCCTGTTGTAGTAGGTTTCATTTTGTTTTTTCATTTTGTTGTTACAGATCCAAATATCTGTTCGCGGTACAATTGAGACACATTCTGTACTCACAGGATAAGCCATGGGAGCCTTGAATAGCTGATGCCACACATGGGCTCAAGTACATCAGAAAGTATCTGGCCAGATATTACAAATACTTGCTCATCGAATGAATTTAAAATAAAATACAAAATACTGGTATGAGAAATTTATTTAACTAAAACACAAGTAATTTGTAATTTGAAAATGCAAAAATACGTTTCTATACCAGTACCAATTTGTAGCCTCTGGTCTTAAAACTTGCGCTTGAACTTCAAAAATGACCTAACTAATAACAGGTTTGACATTATGTCAATGACGTCTATTTATTCGGTTGCAGAAATATAAAATTAGCGTGCTAACCAGCTAGTCCCAGCCCATCCGGTCAAGTAAAACCACTTTGTACCTCAAGAGACAATAGTGAGTCACTGTAGCGTCCAGTTCGCCCACAGTCCAACAACACTGAGCTGGTTTTCTTTCCGGGTTTGGCTCATGTGATTCATTTACATTGCAGCCAAAATCTGTGATTAGTTGTCATATATATTTTTTTCCTACAGTTTAAACCTGGGGATTAAAATGTGTCATATGTGAAAATAAAATGACATATTAAATCATGCACAAATGCAAGCATTTTGTTACAAATTACTTCTCATTTTTTTCTCCCTGTCAAAAAGCAAATTACTAAAGTAGTTAAAGGAGCAGTGCGTAAGATTTAGTGGCATCTAGCGGTTAGCTTGCAGATTGCAAAAACGTTGCCTTACCCTCCTCTTCCAAGTGTCTCGAATGACATACCTCCCATGTTCTGTCCGTATAGTCCCCTAAATCTTACACACTGGACCCTTAAATACAAAATCAGAATCAGAAATACTTTATCGATCCCCAGTGTAAAATTGGTTGTGTTACAGTTACACTCATTCATAGAAATTTTAAGAAAATACAAATACCATATAAAAGTATGTAGATGTTTGTGCATTGTGCTTCCATATACAAACATATATAGAAAACACAGAAAATAAGAAATGTGTAAAAAAAAATGTATACAATAAATACAACACAAATAGCATAAACAAACAATAATGCTGAAGATGGGGGATATAATACATGTGTCAAGATTCAGGAGTTTTATAAATGTGTATTTTAAATACATTTCATTAAAATACTGCCCATGTCTGGCTGATGCTAATGTGCGCCACTGTGTTTATGTCTGCACTAACAGTATATGTGCTGCGTGTGAGCACATGAGCACATACCGCTCAGTGTGATTAACAGGACCCACTCCCAATTTATCAGGCACTGGGGGCACATTGGGTCATAGCATGGCATGGACACCCACCGTGGCCATGCAGCAGCCCAGTGCCCACCTCGGCGTGGGTCTGGAGTTATGAAAAACAGGTGGTGCTTTAATAAGATTGGCACTGTCGGCCGATCATGCACAAAAATGAATGCTTTTTTTACTTGTTTTCCCCTATTACAAGCTCGAGACTCTCCAAGGCTGTGTGGAATTCTCCCAGCAAAGACGGCATGCAAGGAGAATGAAGCCAGACGAGGCAAAGATAGAGCTGAAAGAGGCATTACAGAGAGAGCATTAGAGAGCGATGGAGAGAGATGGGAGGAGGGAGGTCTTTGTACTTCTCTGCTCCTTTTGGCTCTTTTATTCCTCAACGGCTTGGTTTTATTGGTGGGTCGTTTAATAACAAGGGCTCCGCGTTTGAAATGAAGTCGAGCTGCGTTTGCGTGGGCGAGCCTCCTTTTTTTTTATTTTAAGATGGTAATTTCTGTACTAGGGGTGAGAACTGGAGAGAGATAGACAATACACGAGAGGAGAAGGAGAGAAGGGTGAGGAGTGTGGGAGAGGGAGAATTCAAGGAGAATACAAGGAAGGAAAGTAGGTTAATTTATTTCATTTGCGGGAAGAGAAATAACTTAAAAAGAGGGAAAAAAGAAAGGTTGGTGATAGTGAGAAGGAAAGTGTAGGATGCTGTTTTCATGAACAAGCAGCTTAATGCACACGGGCAGCCACAGTAAGCCTGCCAGAATCTCCCTGTGCCTGAGGCCATCTGTGAGCAGAATAGCAATTTTATTACTTTGTCATTAAACCAATTTCACAGCAGTATTGTTTGTTAATGAGCAGCCGCAAACGAGCGGAGATGTCACGTACTAGAATAGCAGCAAGATTTGTGACCCCGGCTCTCCTCCGTCTCATCCTGGCAACCTGTGCCTCATTCTTATTCTTCTTCTTGCTCTTTCTGCCGACATCTCCTTCCATCCTTACTGTCATCCTCTCCCTGCCATCCTCCCATCGTGCTCATCCCTCCCCCCGTTATAAGAGTCCCCGGCTCATAAAAGGGGAAACTGCTGAAAGATAAAATGCAAAGTCTATACAGTCAAGTCTCTGTTTATGAGCTTCCATTTGCCTTTAGAGCTCATTGGGACGAATGGTTTCTCCATGGGCTTTCAGGGCGTGCAGCTGGAAAGCCTGGGATGTTGGCCTGTTATTTAGCTCTAAAGCCTAACACGGGTGCCAACGGCAAGTGCCAACAGAGGGACTAGGCGTCTGAATAGGTGCATAAGTCCTTTTTGGATTGTATGCAAGATGATGTCATGCATTTTTTCTGATTTTTCAAAGTTGTTTAGAGTTACCAGGCTTGATCTCTGCTTTTTTTTTCTATTGGTTGTTGACAGTCATCCATTTAAAGGGACAGTTCACCTGAGTTTTCCTCTGACCTGTAGTGCTTCTCCATCTAGATTGTTTTAGTGTTCAGTGTAGATTTTTGGAGATATCAGTTGTAGAGATGTCTGCCTCCTCTCCAATATAATGCGACTAAATGTCACTCAGTTTGTGGTCCTTAAAGCACCAAGAAAATACATTTTAAAAAAAATCAACATCAGTGTCTCTGTCCAGAAATCATGACCTGGATACTCAAGATACTCAAGAGGAAGAGACCTTTCATGTAGGAACTACTTTCTGTCCAGGAAACAGTAATAGAATCTACTCCAGGAAGAAAGTAATTCCCGTAGATTCTACTGAAGAGAGTTCCTACGTGAAACTGCTCCCAACAAGGTCTGTGAATTAGAAAGCATGTATTTATAATGTATTTTTGGCACTTTCAGTACCACAAGCTTAGTGCCATGTAGTCCCATTATATTGGAGAGAAGGCAAACATCTCTACAACTGATGTCTCCAAAACTCACATCAAAGTGATCTAGATCGATGAATAGCACTACAGGTAAGAGCAGATGTACATGTTTTGGTTTGGAGTGAACTGCCTCTTTAAAGAAAACCCTAGTTTAAGGTCAGTCTGGTTTGGAATGCCCTGTTTTCACAAAGAAAGCCAAGTGCTTCAGCTGCTATGGTGCTATATGTGTCTTTATGGCAAGTCACTGTGTTTATGTTTTTGCTCTGGAGGTCAGTTGGCAGAGATTCTTGGTCTTTTTGTGGCTTATGACCGAGAGAGAGGCGGCGATACAGACAGACAGAGAGAGAACGAAGCAGAGGGAGAGATTTAAACTGAGGCCCCAGAGGATCAGACAACCTGACAGACTAGATTTGGAATAATTAGTTTTATCTGTTGAGGGAGATAGCCAGAGGAGCTGTGTGTTCGCCACAGGGTGCTGCTGCTGTGTGTATCTCTGTGGGTTTCGGGCGGCTGAATGTTGTGTTTAGGTGGATGGTGTATGTGTGGAAGGAGAGGTGAGGGTGTGGGGGACTAAAAAGGATAAAGGTGACCAGGTGTAACAGAATGGCCTTGAGGGTGTGTGTGTGTTTTGGAGCCAGAGAGGACAGGAGCTCCTTCTTTTGGCTGAGCTCTTTAAACTCTGTGAACCTCCACAAGGTATTTTCTCTCTGTCCAGGCATGCTCACCCTTTCTCCTTCTCTCTGTTTTTCTCTTTACCTCTTTCACACTTTGCCTCACCTCTATCTGTCTCCTGTGTTTGGAGCTACAGTAACGCCATGCAAATAAGCGCATTCTTCTGTTTCCACTGCTTTGTTTGTGTGGTGTCATGTTCAAAGTAACCTCCATTGATCAGAGGTGGGAAGTAACTAAGTACAAATACTTTATAGCTAAGTATATTTTTCAGGTATCTATACCATACTTTGAGTATTTATTTTTCTGACAACTTTTTAGTTTTACTCCATACATTTTAACACAAATATGTGTAATTTCTACTTTTCAGAACTTTTTACATTAGTTGTAATGCATTTGAAGGGAATTATTGATTATTATGTTTTGTCACTGTGCACTACCTACCCAACATCAAGATTTCAACGTAAATGAATGGAATACATGGAAAAGATGACTCTGTGGTGTATCCATAAGTGAATATCATGCAATGTACAAGGTGTAACAAGACAAAAAATGATGTACAAGGCATAACGAGATGAAAACGATGTAACAAGACTTAACAAGATGAAAATGATTTAACAAGGAAAAAACAATGTAACGAGAAGTAACAAAATACAACATTATGAAAACAATGCAAAGAATATTACAAGATTAAAATAATATAACAAGACAAAATATATGTAAGAGACGTAAGCTAAAACTGACAAGAGGGAGATACTTTTACTTGAGTAAAGAACTTGAATCAGTACTTCTACTTTTACAAGGTTCTTGTTTTACACAAGTATCTGTGCTTCTTCTTGAGTAAAGAATGCGTGTACTTTTACCACCTCTGCCGTTGACCTCCCTCTGCCTCCTTTAAGGCACAATGAAAGTGTTTTTGGATATGAAAAGGAGAGACGGTTGTAATCACATCCTTAACAATGCTCCAATGTATTATTCTTACCTGTTGTGTGTGTGTGTGTGTGTGTGTGTTTGTGTGTATTTTCCAAAGCTGTGATTCATGGCCCGGTGCCCTCTGTGGCTTTGAGGTGCAGGCCAATAAGCCCATCATGGAAGACCCTATAAATCAATATCGCCTTTTGTTTGTTTAAGCCATGTGCTGCCCCAGTTCAGGCCTGTTATGGATGAGATATCAGTGGAGTCGGTGCCAAGCAGAAAAGAGGAGGGAGGGTGAGGCGGGAGGGAGGGAGGGAGTCACAGGACCTCTCCACAAAAACAATCCAATCTTAATTGGAACGCAGCCCAAAATCTTGGAGATATCAAACCTGGTAATTTGCAATTTGGGAGAGGTGAGAAATAAACGGTGCAGCTTGCTTGCCGCGTTCCCCACATGCACACACCAACACACACACATGTGCTGCATGTTACTTTGATGAAGTTATCAGAGGTAGCTGGAGGAATTAGCCACTATTAGCCAACACTATTACATGCATAACAAGATGCAGAGATAGAGAGGAAGAGCTGGAGGAAGGAAGGGGGAGAACAATGAGGAGTATATTACCCTAATCTAGGGTTTCTCTCTTCCCAGGCTTATGAATATTTATTCCTCCCATTACCGATGATGATGTTTCAATTGGGAGACTCTCTGTGAGCATGTGCGGCAAGGAGGGAGGGCAGCAAAGACTGTATTTTGCCCTTGTGAGGGGTGGAGAGTGTCTGCCTGTAGAACCCCTCCACCCCCACCCCACCCCCAAGAAAATCAGCTTTATCATTTTCTTGTTATAGTGTATTGGAGACCTTTTTTCTCAGATATGAGGTGTCTCCAAAATGAGATATCTGCCATTTGATATAAGTTCTTTTTCAATGTGACT
The DNA here is from genome assembly GCF_056507025.1 of Lutjanus erythropterus. Taxonomy (NCBI): domain Eukaryota; kingdom Metazoa; phylum Chordata; class Actinopteri; order Lutjaniformes; family Lutjanidae; genus Lutjanus; species Lutjanus erythropterus. The sequence goes on from NC_139334.1 coordinate 17,594,792, forward strand.
CCAATACTTTTTGTCACAATTTTAATGCTGATACTAATAACCTTTTATATGTGTAAGTACTTTTTCAAGGTAAGGGTGATTTTTAAGGGGAGACAAAGGAAAACCACATGACAAATAGTGGCCATTAATTTGTAACAAAATTTATTACTAAAGCAAGTATTAGTACAAGGAAATGAAAATGTTTCTGATAATAAGTGTAAAAAATGGTCAGAAATACTGTAATAGAATATGGAAGTATCAGAATAAATAATTATCTTCTTGTTTGTGTTCAGCACCCTTACAACTTTCAGGGTGTGTTGTTTATTAAATGTTTGAGTTTTTCCTTGCCACAGTCGCCTCAGTGCTTGCTCCTGGTGGGAACTTTTGGGTTTATGAAGAGTATCCTCTAGACCTGCTCTATATGAAAAGTGCACTGAGATAAATCTGTTATGATTTGATGTTATGCAAATACAACTGAATTGAGTTGATCTCAGTTGATTATTGGTAGTTTTTCTAGAGTTACTAGATAGGATGAATCACTCCTGACAGTTCACTGACTTACATTCAGGCACCATATTCTGCAGTGTTGGCTGAATTGACTGTGGCTTTTGCGAGACACAGAGATTGCTGTATTTGTTTCAGGCTGTCACATATGAAGGAGGCCAGTCAAAGCTGCACACAGTCAGCGGTCGAGCTGATCTGAGAAGCAGAGGGCTCGCTTCAGGCCACCAGGCACATCAGAGTCCCTGTGGTCCACTCCACAGTGTCACTGCTGCCTCTGCCAGCAGTCCCCTCCACAAACAACAGCTATTTATATCACCAGCCTGCTGCTGGGCTTTTTAGCCCTAAACTCTGCTCCTGACCGTGCCTGCACATGGGTCTGTGTGTGCATGTGTGTGTGTGTGTCTGCGTTCTGTTGACGCTTATGTATGTCAAAGCGATTATGTGCAATTGAAACTCGGATTAATTATTCAGCAGGGAAGTCAGAGGCAAGCTGACAACATTTGACCGATGACTCTCGTGGTCACTAATATGTGCTAGACGCAAACACTCAGACACATCATGGAAACGTGCTCGGTGGAAAACACTCACTCACACGCCAGAGACACAATGATGAGAAGATGATGACATCCCAGTGGGAGGGAGAATCCCTTTCCAAACACACACACACACACACACACACTGAGTGCTGTACTCTCCAGCAGTCTGGCTCTTAAAGACTCTGAGTGTAACGGCACCTAAACCCTGGCATTAGAGAATCTCGACAGTCAATCCACCAGGTTTAGGTGTCACTTTTTAATTGCTCAAACTGCTGTGCATTTTCACTGCCCTGAATTCATGGTTCAGCAGCAGTGTGTGTGTGAGAAGAAAAAAGTCAGAGGAGGGAGAGCATGTGTGTATATATGTTAGGGGGTGGTGAAATGGGGGCACCTTCCCTGCACAGCCTCCCATTGGCTCTGCTTTCTGACTAATGCATTTGAGATTCAGGAGTTCATATCTGCAATACATGCATGCTCACAAGTGTACCCAAGCATGCATATGTGTTGCGTAAGGACATAACTGCTGAAGCCCCTCTTGGCAGGCCCCCTCTTCTTCTTCTTCTCTTTGAGCTGAAGCCATTATAGTCTTATAAAGGAGGGGAGAAGAAGAGACGTTTGATATGAAGCAAAGGAAATAGATTGGCCTTATTTCCTTCCTGGCTGCTGCAACGCAGACACTTGTGTTGCCGAGACGATTCAGGCAATTGACACTCAATTTTGTTTGAAATATCACGCCTCTATCATGTCATTATCAGCTTCCCCTGGTAATCCACAAAGCCGCCCTGTTTGATATCTGACAATAAGGGGGGGAGTCACAGAGTCGCGGAATCTCTCACTCGATTACCAGGCGGAGAGGGAAAAAAGGGGCTGAGAATGAAAGGGAGCAGAGCGGGAGACAAAGAGAGGGCGAAGATGGAAAGATAGTGCAGGGAGGGAGACAGAGAGGCTAAAAAAGTCACACATTTGTATGATAGCAGCGAGAAGTGGATGGAAACGGAAGATTATACCTGCCCTCCCCACAGAGACGCACAAAAGAAGCCCAACAGGGCCTGGCATTGTGGGAAAAAGAGAGGAATCTGGGTAATAGGGGTGGCAGGCTTCACAACTGAGAAAATGGGGCGATCTTGTAAGCACACCCACTCATCTCAGGAGGGCTGATGGGTAATGATAGTGCTGGATTCATTCTTGCCAGCCTGCCAGCACGTCTCTGTTCTATTTCTCGCTGGCCCTGCATGAAAGCAGGAAGCCCTCACCCACCCAAAAGGTGAGATGCGTTACCTTCCAGCGCTGACGACCCCTGTCATCCGCTATGTGCTGGAACCTTTGACGGGGGGGCTAATATTGACATATGTTGGGATGCTTTCAAATGCTCTTCAAACAAACAGAGAACACAGCTGTTGGTCCCTCGGCTTCTGGGCAGGCAGACGATACCTTTTGTGCACCTATGCGTTACGTTAATAAGGTGTTGTCTTAAGGGAGGGGGGCCTCGCTAACAAGGGAGATCAGCTCTTTCCTTAATCCCCGCTGTCTGGTTGGTGATATTCAAAAATAACAGCGTTAGTAAAAACATTCCTGGGCAGAGGTGCCAGCCTCCGAGGAGAGGAAGGTTAATGACGGGAAATATTAGGGGACTGTCTGGGAAAAAGAAAGAAAAAGGAGAGATTATTCCACCCGCCCTCCTAACATCAGAAAACTGGTAGAGCTGGGGCAGGTTAGCCATGCTGGGTTGCTACAATAAGGTCTCTTTCATACAGGTGTGTTGACGCCTGGGGCAGGCTTGGCCTCGGTCCATTCCATTCACCCTGGCTGATTTGAACAATAACTATCATATCTCTTAAAAGAGAAGGGAGGGTGAAGCGTCAAGACGGAGATGCCTGAGAGCAGTGTCGGGGCCAAGAAAAACCCCCGCTGCCGTTGTCAGAGCTTGTTGATGTTTTAGTGGAGGAAAAAACGGGCAAGTTTTTTTTTTAATCCCCCACCCTGCCCCGCTACATATCCCCCACATTTTTTCCTCTCCTCCTTTCTCTCTGCGCTGGATTCAGTGTTTTTGTGCCGTAGGACAGAGTGTGGTGAGGAGACAGAGGAACAAAGTGCTGCTGTGTGGAGCAGCAGCTGCTGCTTGCCGGATCAAAGGGGCAACAAGCGTGGTCTTCCTGGCCCAACGCTGCTCTGGAGGTGTTTGACGGACAGTCAGCAGCTGGGGCCGCACAGCCCGCCATGTGAGGGGTCAGGCTGCTGGACTGCAAGGCCCAGGGGTGACATGCCCTCACTGGACAGGGGGAAGAGGGGAGAAGGTGTTAGATGGGAGGGTAAATAGAGGGAGAGATGTCTATGTTTGTCTCCTTTGTTGTTTGTCTTGCTGTTGTTGTTTAGAGAGTTACTGCTGGGATTATTACGGCATATTTCATTCAAATTGTCAGTCTGCAAGGCTTCCTGCTCTCATGATGTCCAGTGAGTTCTCACTTAGGGCTGGGAAATATATTGATGTTATATCGATGCTGTGATATGAGACTATGTTTTTTCAGACTATGCTGGATATCATTATATCGTGATATGGCATTGGTGTTTTTTTAGTCTTTTGCTAATTTTAAAGGCTGCGGCAATATTGTGATATTTAATATATTGTTACATCCCCAAATACAGGAAAAAAAAGGTCTGTCCAGAGGCAAAACTGGATCAATGAACTATCTCTAACCAAATTACACACATAATAACAAATGTCATATTTTTTTCTCTTTCATTCACTGAGCCTACCCTGAAACTGTTTGGAGCCCCCCCCCCCTCCCGAAGAGGCCCACCGCCCACTTTTAACACATCTGCTCCACAGCAGTGCATCATGTTTTGTAAGACCATCATATTTAAGCATCATCTGAGAATTAACAGTATGTTATTTTACAGAAAATGTCGCCCAGCCCTAGTTCTCACTTATTCATCATAATGCATGGGCAGTAGCTGAAGCCTGATTTTAAGGCTAAAACCATCACTGGAATAGCATTGCACTCCACACTGCAGTGTTCTACCTCTTTGGTGCTGACAGAAAATCAGAGCAAGAGAAAGAGAGACAGACAGAGAGCGAGCATGCCGCAGTGCTATTGATTTATTTTAATTAGCTGCTCGTTAAATCGTGTCAGTTTGCAACACAAATATATAATTCTTTGTCTGATTTTCCACTCGAGTCTTAATGACTCGTACTCCCCGGGTTTCAGAGAGGAATGACTTCTGCAGCTAGACTGACAGAGCAGTGCAAATGTTACTCATATAGTGCTGAGGGGGGGATGCCACAAAAGGGCAATGAGTGGAGTAATAAAAAGGGAAAGAAAAACAGGTCAGTGAAAGTCCATGGAGGAGAGGTGAAACAGTCTCCCTTTGAGAGAGGCAGACAAAAGAGTGTGGAGGGGGGTACCGTACGGAGCAGGCACTGTGGATGAGAGACACAGAGGTAAAACTATGTAAACACAGTGGCTGCCCTAAACGTGGGCCCTCTCTGACGTTCCTAAAAAACGATCCTGCCTCGCTCCGCTTCACATCTGCACTAAATCAAACACGGGGGTGAGGTAATGTTCGCCCAGCTTAAGTCTGTTGACTCCTGTTTTAACTTAAAGAAGGGCTGAAGGGATCGAAAAAGGGAAACTCTGCTTCTGATAGGATGAGCTAGGAGGAAGCTTCCTCGTTCCTAGCCTATCTGTTTTTGTCCGTTATCTCCATCCCAGAGCAGTGGAGCCTGTGAAAAGCTCCTTTGTGGTAGTTTATGATAAATCCGCAGATACTGTAGGTTCAGTCTGGTGGCAGGCGATGTATAAACTGTTACAGGGGGCCTGTTAGGACCATGTGAGCTGATTCAATCAGTGTTGTTGACACTACAGTAGATCAGTGTTGGAGGTTCAGTAGCCCCAGACTGCCCCACTGTCTGACCGGACCATAATGAGTGTTTGCTTATACTAAACACACCCTCCTCCTCATGGGGTTAATTTGCATGCACTTCCTGGTCAAAGGACCCAGAGTGTTTTACTTGAGTACTCTCTAAAAACTTAGTATTTCTTGGTTTTATTTCTATACATTTGCAAGACAGTAGTGTGCGCTTCAGCGAGCTCTGTGACCGCCTCAGCCTGTGCTCTGAGTACACAAAGAAAAAGTTCAACTAAGTGGCAAAGTGCACTCTGGTTTTATTTCTAAAGCTTGGAGAATTAGACAAACTAGACTGATTAATACACACATTAATTTGATATCTGTAAGCCTTGTTTGCCGTTTGGGCAGGATAGTACACTGATATCAGAATACAGAACCACATCTTAGTGTATTGTCCTTGTTGGACGTAATGGAGTCCATCTTTTCAACATATTTTAGCACTATAGATTTACATTTTCCACTATGATGTTATAATGGTCAATTTGAGGGTTCATCTACTGGAATATAAAGGGGTTCTCAGTAGAACGCCCTTGTTGGGTTCTAGATAAAACCCTTGGTGACAAGCTGGAAGAGCTCTTTATGGTTCTAGTTGGAGCCTTCATTTCTAAAAGTGTACAGTCAGGTGAGAGTCATTTGAAAATCTGCAGGAAGTCTAGTGGTTGCAGACGTGCAGCTCTAAAAGGAGTCAAAAATCTGAGTGCATCTTCATAAAATAAAAAATACAACTGGCTTAATGTCTCCTGTAGGTTTGATCTTGGGGTTACGTTAAAGATTAGGTTAATAAACAACTTTTAGGTTTTGCTGGCTTAGCCAAAAAGTGACAAGACAACCCAGTGCATCATACACACAATACTCTGAATGACGCAGGACGTAAAGGCACCGCCCCTGCATGAAATACCAAGTTTTTAGGAAGTCCTGTTTTACTCCTTTCTGTCTGTCTTTTTTTGTTAAGGGGGGAGAGGATCAAACTAAAGCCTTCCTCCTTTGATTCCAGTGAGTTGTGACTCAATCGCTGGAGGTTTGGAATCTTTATTTCTGTCTGAAGCACAAGTATGGAAGCAATGAGCTCTAATAGGAACCAGAGGACAGTCATGTTTGCAAGCAGTGATCACGGATTGAGTTCAGCACGTTCTTATTCAGATTGTGTTGCATCTAATCTTCCTGCAAAGACAGACAGGATAGGGGCCCGGGGATTTGACTGACAAACGGAAACTTGCACCCCTTGTCCCTGGCATACAAGACCTCAAAATGGGCAAATGCAGGTCAGCCATGAAGGCAATAAACTGTCAACGATCTCTGTGTCACATTTTCAAAGCGTGCCTCCTCTCTTTGCACGCTCTGCACGGCTACATTTGGAGCAGTCCAGTGCTAGTTTCTTGCAGAAGACATGTTTAGTATTTCTCTGTTTCTCTCTGGCTCTGTCTCGGTTTCTTTCTTTCATCACAAACTCGTCAAACGAGTGACCCTACTCCTGATTGGCTGGGTTCCCTCCGATCTCTACAGCAATTGGCCAGCCAAGCAGCGAGGCTCTCTGTCTCATCTCCCTCCCTCTGAGTCTCTCTCTCTCGTCTTGGCTGTGCTCCAGGGTAGGGTGGTTTGGCATGACGATTTCTCAGGGAAGGAATGCTGACAACAGGAGCGAGTTACCAGGTGTGGCTGCAAGTCAGTTAACCAGAAACAAGACCTTTCTGACAGATTGAGATGAGGAAGCAAGAAAAAAAAAAAGATTAAATACAAGCAGCTCTGAGTCAGACAGACTGGTTCTGCTGTGTTGGTTGTTTTGAAGATGGTGTGTTTATCTTGAAATGTCCTGCAACCTTCCACAGTATCTGTCGACTTGTAAGGCTTTTTCTTATATGATGATGCAGTTTGTTGCATTAAAGGGATAGTTTGGATTATTTGTAGTGGGGTTGTATATGAGGTATGTGTATGAGGTAGTCATCAGTCAGTGTAAAATTTTTTGGATATCCCTTTAATGGCACATAGGTAAGCGTCATAAAGTTGAAGGACTGCTCTTCATAAAATAGTGGCACATTATGTTTTAGTGTTTATAAGGAACCTATTAGATCCAAGTCTCTTCTTCTGACTCAATCCCTTCACAATCACACTCTCACTGGGTGTAGCATAACATTGTATGCTAGCCAGGGTATTTAACACCTAAGCAGGCACTCTCTGAGCCCCCCTCCCCTGTGTCCACGTGTGTGTGTGTGTGTATGAGCAGATATTAGTAACCAGGGATGCCGTGTTGATCCAGCCTAGCGGAGACCCTGTGTCAAGTGGACTCCTACTGCTCTGGCTCCATCATTCATATCTGTCTGTTATTTTCCTCTGCGACCTGCACAGACACAATACTCAGAGCACCAGTAAACTTAGCACTCCATATCGTCATGGTGCCACGTTCTCAGGCTCCCAGAGGAGATGCATATTGTGCATATGCATTTGTACACACGTGTACACGCTCACGCCATTTTCAGGGTATGTCAGTGAGAAGTGCTACTGTAGGTCCAATTGGCAGCAGCGTGTGAAGAATGCGCCGACATGCACATACACACATATTGACTGACAAGTGCATACATATTCACATGCACGCTCCAAAGCATTCTTAGCACTGTGAGGGCAGTTTTTGATAAGCGACTTGAAAATGTGTTTAAAGCTTATTGGCTGGAAGAAACCAGTTGCCCACATTAAACAGCAGTGGACTGCCGCCCCCTCCGACACCGGCCCGCTTTCTCCAGGGGTAATGTACACATTCTGCGCTGTATCCCAAGGAATGACCTCCACACGACCCCCTAACCTCGCCTTTAATTATTTGTTTGAAGACAGCATGGAGTTCCCATGCTGAGAGGTGCTCTGTGTACTGTGTGTGTGCATGTGTGTGTGTTTCTGTGCGCTAACATTGAGCAGAGGCAGGCCGTAATAAGCTAGACCACCAGATGTAGATAATAAAACATGGGCTTTGAGTTGGAGGTTTTTTAGCTAGTGTCCCCTGTGAGCCTCCTGTGTTCTGGTTAGCCTACAGACACGCTGGCGGTGCTTGTGGTCGCGTCCACGGTGTCGATGTGTGGATTTACAGTGCGCACGTATGTTTTAGCGAGTGGTTGGGAATTCTCAGTCCCTGTGGTCAACCTCTGTGTCTCTCTCGGGGCCTCGGGTGTATCCATCTATCCATCCGTCCATCCCAGTTGACTGGCCTCCATCTCTGGAGGATTCCTGGTGGTGTTGTTCTAAGCACACACCATTAGCAGCTCACGGGTGGAGGGAAAACAGTGTTATCAGGCCTGGGTCTGATAATCTCAATTGGCTTTACTCAGACTGATAAAAGGTGCTCTAAGGCCACGAGAGGGGCCCTCGGTCACCCCCCGCCCACCCTCCAGTGCACCGCATCGCCTCACGGTTACTCTGGCAACTCATTTAGCGTACAAAAACAGAGCCTTTGTGTGTATGTGTGTGTGTGGGTGAGTGTGTGATATGGTCAGGGTTAGCCAATAGGGAATGTTGACAAGAAGCAGGTCCATCTCAGAGAAGCTTGTGGGGAAAATATTTGAATATCCATATGTTTGCATACACGACAATGAGCTGTTTTCATACTCAAACCATTTTAATGAGAGCAAACGTCCTGATAGCTAAACATTCTTATGTATACTTTATGTCACACATTTCATGTAAGAAGTAGGGAAACCACAAGAGGAAGAACACTGTTTTTAAAGGTCCAATGTATAAGATTTCCTCTGACTTATTGACAGAATATGGCAAAATTATGGTTTAACTGGTGTATAATCACAGGAAAATAACAATAACAAAAAGTTGTGTTTTTCGTTACCTTAAAATTAGACATTTATGTTAGAGCTGGACTGATGTATCACCCATTAGCCAAGTATCTTACATCCATTTGGAGTGATTGTTTACTGTTTCAGTCCCCTGATGGATGTCTTAAATCAGAATCATGTCTTAAATAAAGCTGTGTAATAGAATATCAGCCAATATATCGATATTGATATGTTTTTACTCCCTATTATCAGCTTCAAAAATCCAGTATCAGTTTGGCCCTAGTTTATATCTACAGAAAGCACTTGTGCTTCCATGGAGGCTGCCATGTTGTACCACCATGTTTCTACAGCAGTTTCTCCTACACAGTGCCATTAAATCCTACACACTGGTCCTTTAAAGGAACATTTAGAAAAAAAAACACAGCACTTTGATCACACAGCGTACTCTCCAGTACATAGAGCATTTCCTCTGCAGTCGCTGGAGACTGTATGCACACTTTTAGCACCTGGGAAGAACATTCCTAATATTATGTGTTTATGGTTATGTCCCAGAACAGGTAAGAATGCACATGGTTGTGATTTTGAGCCCCTTGGTGCGTCTAGAACGGGAGAAAGCAGGACATATATTTTGGCAGGCCGTGCACTCTGAGCTTAAAGAGGGAGTGTGATAGCAGGAATGTCTTACTGTTTACTTGCTCAGCTGGTTTTGATGCTGGAAGCGTCTTTCTCTCTCTGAGGCACTGCAGGCATTTCTGACAGCATAGCTATGTGAGAATGCTTTGTCCCTTCTGTTCTATCAAAAAATACTTTCACAGTTAATAAAACTTAAACCTCATTCCTCTCTTAAATCACAAATCATGCATTACAATCATATAATTTCCAATCCAGCTCTCTGGTATTCCTCCTCCTCTTTCGTTCTCTCTCATTCTCATATGTTTCATCTTTTTCTCTCGGGGGCCCGCGGCACCCCTTGCGTACCTGCACTCTGGATGCCCCCTGGCAAATGAGCGCCGCGTCTCTCTTTTCCCAACCGTGCATTTTGTACGTTTAACCATGTCACTTTGAGCCGGGCAGATTACAGGCGTTTAAGTTCATTGGAGAAGGTAAGGGCAGGTATCAGGGCTTCATGGGGGATTAGGAGCCCAAATTGGTTCCAGCTCTCCCTTCCTTCTAATGACCAGTTCTCTTTAGCCTTACTGATGGTGCTGTGGCCCGTACGCTAGAAGAGGGCGGTGCAGGGGCCTTTTTTTTTCTCTCTCTCTCTCTCCTCTCCTCCTCTGCTTTTTTGGAACCAGCAAAGGACTCCGTGCTGGACAGCTCTGACGTGATTTGAAACCCCTCCTTAATATCAACCACATGGTGGTACCTGTAGCGCAAAGTCCATGCCACATTTTTAGTATGTGAAAGGGATTGAGAGAAAGAAAGAGAAAGGTGGAGAAGCTTGCCCGGCCTGAGTGGTCAGCTTGACACAGCCCAAGGCTTCCCATTCTGAGTTAAAAAGGTTGCCCCCAGCTGGCAGTTACCTCCAGATGACCTCCGGCTCCACACTGGAAAAGCCACAGGAGCAAGGCCGGCTGGGGAGGCTTTGTGGAGCTGCACTTATTCGCTGCTGTGGCGGTGATAAAACTTCAGACAGCCTAATTGATGGGCTCGCTGACATAACAATACCTTGTGAAAGCACGGAGTGGCCCATGCCTGGTCCTCATTTCTAGACAGCTGGAAGGGGAGCAGAACCCCCTACAATGCAGCCAGAGTGGGGGTCCCACAGAGGGGAAAGGGTGGAGGTGGAGGTGGGGGGTGGAATGGTGGGGAGTAATGAAAGGAACCATTTGTATCCTGCACTTCGCTATGTTAAAGTTTACTTTGAAAGTTCCGATGGATGATAACACAACAGAAATAATGTTGTTCTGGAAAAGGAACTGTAGACAGGATAATGTACAAGTACATGCATTCTTTACTCAAGTAGAAGAAGAGATATACTGGACTGTGAAAAAAAGATTCTGGTAAAAGCAGAACTACAGATTCAAGTCTGAAGCAGGGCTGTAGCCAGGAGTTTAGAAACACTGAGGTCATGAGCTGTAGCCATGCTAGGGAGAGCTGGGGGTAAACCCACCTGAGAAAGAAGTCTGAAGACTATATATATGAACTTTTTCAGTTCAGTTTCTTATTGACTTTCACTGTCAATCAATCTGCAGTGTCGTTCAGGTTTTGCCCTAAATTACCAGTCAAGTGTTCTGTCATTACTCAAGTTCATCCAAACAAGCAAGATTCTAAAGGTTTCACACGGCATGACGGTGAAAACTTAGTGTGTACAATGTCTTGTCTCGTCTTAAAATCTCTTTAAATTAAATATATACCAATACAACACATAATATTTTACAAGTTGTACACAAAGAGCTGTTCAGCTCTGCTGGTGAGATGATGTATGTACCAACTTTTGTTCACATAATACACCATACAATGAAGCAGTTCATGACTTTAATTTAACATTTTAAAAAGGTAACCTCTACATATATATATATATGTAAATTCAAAAAGACTGAAAACATACCGATGACTTGACCTCGGTGTCCTCAATGGTAGCTACAAGGACATTTCTATTGGCCGTTTCTGTCCAAAGCTAATTGAACCTTTTCTCTGCGGTCGAGTTTCCCTTTCTTGTCCGTTTCGTTTTGATCTTCTTACGTCTGTCATGCCTGTATGCACTGATGGATACATCACAGAATCATCTTTTCTACGTGCTATTGTCACATCCATTTAAGTTGAAATCGGCATTCATATTGGGAAGGCAGCACACAGAGATTTGTTTTGAAATGTAAAGAGTAGAAAATACAGAGCAATCAATTGAAATATTATTGAATTTGCAATATGGCCAACATCTGAATTACAGAAGCTGCTATGTTTTGATAAAGGAAAAATGTGTGACAAAGCAGCATTATTCTACAGCATTAGTACTGTTGTGCTGCAGAGATGCCCTGGCCCACAGATTTTGTTCCCCAGAGAGTTTGTTTGGTCACAATATCATGATTTTAAAAGTTATTTTCAGTGAAATTGAAAATGATGATGCAAAAATGATCATTTTCACTAATCATGAATCATATCACAGCCAAAATAATTGCAGTAGGATTATTTTTTTAACATATGATGCAGCCCGAGTTAAAATGGAGGAGATAAAAGTAAAAAGTTGTCCGAAAAAAATTGCACTATAGATATAGATACCTGAAAACTTATGTATAGTAACAAAGTATTTGTACGTGTTACTTCCCACCTCTGACGGTATATAAAGTTACTCTGTGCTGCAGGAGTGACTCAGGAAGACAGGCGGAGAGAGGGATGTGCCACGATGAGGGTTCTTCTGTGCCCGAGCTGCACTTAATACTTGAGGAATGTCTCCCTGGTGCCCATAGCAACCAAACGTAATCAAAAGCTTTATTAAAAGAGGGGCGAATAGATCATAAGGAACATTAAAAGTATCCCTCACTGGGTTCCCAAGTCAGCACACAATTGCCCTTTTGTTTGTTGCTGTTTTGTTGTGAGCGCCTCTCTCAAGGACTCGGTGGCTAATGTTGCCATTAAGTCATGCAAAACTGTTTTGTCTTTGTGGTGGCTTGTGATGAATCTCTGTGTGTGTGTGAATGCAGGGTGATTTAACGTTTGTTTTTCTCCTCTCTTCTCTTTGCCAGGTTCATTAACGCCAGGAGAAGAATAGTACAGCCCATGATTGACCAGTCAAATCGAGCAGGTAAAAAAAAAAAAGAAGAATACTGCTTCTATCTGTTTCTTTCCTCAGCATGAAGACACTCTTCCCAAATCTTTCTCTGGCATGCATCTCATGCCTGGAGCCCAGAATTCTTTTTTTTTTTTTTTTAAAGGGGCACCCTACAACTTCTCCCTCCTCTTCCTCTCCCCCCTTCATCCCGTTTTCTCTCTATGAGATGTGTTCAGTGGTGGTGCGGGCCGTTTGCTGATTGACTCTAATTGGAGATTTCCCAGTCTAAGTGGAGAGAGAGGTATATTAGCACTCTCTCTGTGAATTACTAATTGGACACAAGAGGAGTGCCAGAAGCACCAGCAGCATTTTATGACTTATCTCCTTTTTTTTTAAAGGCTGTTTTGTTTTTAATTTTTCCAGTCCAGGGTTAAGGGGGGGTTCCTCTCACTTTTTCTGCTGTGTGTTTATTTTCGTCCCTCAAGAATCATTGCTCTGAGTTTTGATCTTAAAGGGATGGTGCAGCTTATTTGAAGTGGGCTTGTATGAGGTACTTATCGATGGTACTGTGGACAAGGTCAGCAATAAGACGTATTTTATCCACAAAAAAAGTCCATCTAAGAAACTCGATATTATCAACATCAATATCAAAAAGCGTACGCCTTACGAAGAATATTTTCACTGCTTTACTTTGCCGACAGATAGCCTTTTCTGACAGAAAACAGCCGTTGTAGAGGCAAAATATCACTCTCTCCAAACTAACCAAACTCCAGAGGCAAAATCATTAATTGTACCTCACAGAGAGAGGAGTTGCTGGACTACTGCTGCCTCAATCTGTTAGTTTGTTTATGTGATTGTGTGACTTTGGTGAATCCAAATGAAACTTTTTAAACATAGAAGTCACACAATGGCACAAACAAAGTAACAAACTGAGGCAGTGGTAGACCACTAAGTCTTGTGTTCTATGAGGTTTAAATGACTGATTTCTCCCATGGAGATTGTTTGATTTGGAGAGAGCAATATTTGGCTTGTATGAAGGCGGTTTCCTGTCTGAAAAGGTTGTCTGACTAAGTAAAGTGGTCTTTCTGATTTCTTTTTTTAGGTGACTAAAGTACATTTTGTTACTAACCCTGTCCACAGCAGTCTCTCATACAACTCCATTTAAAATAATTTGAACTGTCCCTTTAAGTAGTCATTCGGCACATTTTCAAATATCAAGACTTTTCAGTTTAAAAGAATCAATTATTTTCAGTCATGAAACCAGCCCTGAGGAGGGAGAATGAGTTCTACATGATGCCTTGATTAAATCAGATCTAAATCAGGGAGGGATTTCCATTTCTTAAAACAGATTATGAAAAGCCTCACAGTGTTAATTGATAACACATTTATTTTCCATATCTATTGTGGTCAGATTACAAAAAAGCACAAACCAAGTAGTAAACACTGCCACTGTGCGATCCTGTGGAATGATTCAGTCAGCCTAAGCTTCATTGACTATGGCATTACCAAAAAGAAGCCAAGTAATTTGTCTCAGGGAGGGAAAAGCTGTTTTTGTTGATTAGCAAGCAGCTCTGCCGTCTTAAAAAGGTCCCTACACACACCAAGGTGGAGGTGGTTCAAATGAACGTGAGCCATGATTAAAATGAGATGTACTTACAAATGTGGGTGACTCTTTGTACAATCACTGAGCATCTGTGTGGAATATTTGTCAGCAACAAATGTGTGCCAATCAACAATCTCGGCAAAAACAGCATGACTAACAGCTCCCACTAATCTTTACGAATTGCAGATTATCCAAGATAATACTGTTAGTAAACAGTCCTAGTATACACTGTTTTCTTAGTTCATTAGGGTTCATAATTGGCAGAACAAAATGCAACTGAGTAAATTGATTGCTACTGTATCATGACAGATAATCAGGTAAATCATTCATAATACTGAATGATTTGGCAGCTTTGGGATTATCTGCATGTTTAGAATTGTATGTTATGTTGATAACATGTTACAATAAGGGCAGAAATCATACATTTAGGTAATTAATGTATGAATTATGATGGTTTAATGCATTCAATAATGCAGGATATATCATGAAGTCCTGTTGCTTACCACTAACAAATGATCAAGTCACTATGACTTATGTGATTAGTTCACAATTAATAGATCATTGAGTTACTTATCGACAGTCAGTGTTGATTGGGTCAGCAACAAAAGGTACTTTAGCCGCAAAAAGGTCCACTTAAAAAAAACAAAACAAAACCAAAAAATACTTGCCATCATACAGCCTTTTCAGATGTGAAACTGTCATTATATAAGCCAAATAAAGCTCTCTACAAACCAACCAAGTTGGTTAGGGTTAGGGTTAGTTACACAGTTACACAATAACACGCAAACTAAGGAATCGAGGCAGTGATAGTCCAGCAACTCCTGTGTTCTGCAAAATAAAATTATTGATTTCAGCTGTGGAGTTTGGTTGGTTTGGACAGAGCGATGTTTGATTTCTTTGCCATCAGAGAAGGCTGTCTGATGGCAAAGTAAAACTGTGAAATTATTCTAAATATAGTATATAAACATTGATATTGTTTTTTTTAAGGGGTTAAAATACCTTTTGTTGCTAACCCTGTTCACAGCAGCATGTGGCGACCACCATGCACTGTAGCTAATACACTGACTATGGATAAGTACCTCATACAATCCCACTTCAAATACTCAAAACTGTCCCCTTAAGTTAAGCATTAAATCATCATGGGTAATGCATTAGGAAGCATTACATAAGTACATGATTTGCACTCTTATTGTAAAGTGTTACCTTTATATTTAAGAGTGTAAAACCACTAATTTGAGTGCTGACTGGGTGAACTGGCTGCCATGGCAGAAACTCTCCTCATCCTGTCAAACTGCATGTTTTCTTCTCTCAGTAAGAGAACAATGTATCTCCTGTAAGTGTGGTTTTGAATGACACTGGCTGTGTGCGTGTGTGAATGTGTGTGTGTATGTGTGTGTGTGTGCTTGCATGCATGGGGACCTACTGTATGCGTGTTTGCATGCCACGCGTCAGTCAATGCGGTCCACAAACATGAGCACAATGTCTTACAGTATGTTTGGGCTGAAGCTGGGACAATTGCTGATTGTCTGGTGTGTTTTCTCTTCTTCTTCCCCCCTCCCTTTTTCATGTCCACGTTTTGACTACAATCAGGTTTTCTTCTTGATCCTTCAGTGAGCCAAGGAGCAGCGTACAGTCCAGAGGGCCAGCCAATGGGCAGCTTCGTGCTGGATGGTCAGCAACACATGGGGATCCGACCAGCTGGTAAGTCCGTCCGTCCACCTCTCCTCCTTCCTTCGTCCCTCTTCCCCTCCGCCATGCTGCCTGCTTTATCAGACACCAGTTTCACCCTCAGTTATCGCAGAGCTGATCAACACTGATCCTCTTGACTGTAGCATGAGATTTAGTGACCTTAGCAAGGAGCAGGTCCACAAGTCGGCCATGTAAACCTAATACTAACAAGTGCTACACAACCACAATAACGCTTCTTCTTGTAAAAAGTCCCCTCACTGTTAACCAAACTGTCTGCTGCTTGTTTTTTTTTCTAATTAAACACACTCCTTTTAAATGGCCTTAACAAAGGGATTTGTGGGGTGCGATGCAAAATCAAAACACGTATGCCACATCTTTACATCCTTCACTTCCCCCTCCCTCGTCATTTTCCATCTAACCAACCTCATCCTCTCTATCAGTGGGTCTCCTCTGACCTCTCTGTGATTCAGACCTCCTGCTGACACTTTTCTGGCGTTTATCTCCTCTTTCTAGGGCCTATGAGTGGAATGGGGATGAATATGGGCATGGATGGGCAATGGCACTACATGTAACCTCCATCTTGTAAAGCAAAACGCAAAGAAAAAGGGGGAAGTAAGTACTGGGCTCTTTTCCTTGTTTTTTTTACACTGTGGGGCTGTGGGTTTTATTTTTTTTTTTTACACCCACAATTCCCTTTCACTTCACCAGCACTATCCCAATTTACCTTGGCTGTAATTTTGCAGCGAGCTTCAACCCCCTACTCCCTAACATCAGCAGCTATGAGCTAGCATGCATGGCTGTTTTAGCAAGATGTTTCAAAGGGACAGTTCACCCCAAAATCTAGCTCTGTTTATCCATCTAGATAGTTTTGGTGTGAGTTGTCACATATCAGCCACAGAAATATCTGCCTTCTCACAGTTATAAGAATAAGTAGGATCTATCAGTTGCTATTTGTAAACACACCAGAAAGCTAGTTGATTGTTGAGTCTCATTCCCAAGACATCATCTTTTGGGCTGCTTAAGTGTCCTGAGAAGATATGTAAGGTAGGCGGTATGAGCTCAAGCCTATGCAATGTTTTTTTTGGAAAATCCTAAATAGTTTGCCTTAAAAAGCAATGTCTCTTTCCAGAAATCATTCCAAACTACAGACCTTGTGGCAGAAGGAAGCGTGCATCTACTCATGGAGAAGAGGCTTGCGCTTGTGAAGGCGTGGGATATAAATATTAATGGCATCCTAAGCTGATTTTGGGCTCGTCCAGGAACCTCTCATTCATGTGTAGATGCATGCTTCCTTCCGTGCAATGATACAGTTGGCAGAGGCTAAACAACAGTATACTGAAAAATAGAAAAGACTTCCTTCATGAGACTGCTCACAACAAGGTCTGTGCATTATCTTGAGTAACTTGGTCATGATTTCTGGAAAGAGACATTGCTGTTGAGTTTTTAAAATATATTTTTGTGTCATCTAGTTCTATAATATTTGAGAGGCAGACATCTCTCCAAAACTCAGCAGCTCACAGCAAAACAATCTCGATGGATACATACCACTACAGGTAAGAGGAAAAATATGTATTTTCAGTTTTTGAGTGAACTGTCTCTTTAAGGCATAGAGGGGGGTCAGTAGCCAAGGATGAATTGAAGACTTGGGAAAAAGGGGCAACCGACCGTCCTGGGACAGAGAGGACCCGACTTGTGGCGCCAGACAACAGGAACAACAACAGAAGAAGGAGGGGAAGAAACAAACCTGGCATGGCGTGCACAAATTTATTTATCACAACAGCGCCATCGCTCTCCCCATCCCGGACAGCCAATGCAAATGTTGGACATTTAGGGAAAAAATAACATCTCCAGGGGAAGGGGGCTGACGGGGAGAAATTAAGCAGGCTCCAGTGAAGCGATAAAGAAGGAGAAGTGAAACTGTCCTCCGAGTGACATAAATCTGTCTGGGGAAGGATTGATGCCCAAATTATCTTATATGCAAAGACGGGAACACCGCAGTACATTACGGTCCCTGAGCGAGATATACGGGCCGTGGGTGACATGGCCGATCCTTCACAGGGGGTTTGGTTTGAGCTGTGTAAAGGGAGGAAGGAGCGCGAGGAGGGGGGAGCTGCGTGTGTGTTTTGATTATTTTTTACTGGAGGGAGACGATTTAAGGGGGGGCGGGGGCCAGTGACTAGCCTGACCTGAGACTCACAGACAAGAGCGAGGAGACATTGAGATAAATTTATAAGGTTGTAGACACAAGCATGACTGCATCTAAAAGGAGGGGATCTCTTTCACACATACAGATACAGTCGCTCTGTCTCACACACACAGACACACACACAGCCCTTATAGTGCAGACACTTTACCCAAAAGTGTGGTGGTGGCTCAACCTCACACAAACTGCAACTTAAACAAACTCTGTTTAGGATTTTTTTTGTCTTCATTGCATTCTGAATGAGAGAAAAAAAAGTCTGTTTTTAAAAAAACGCTTAAAGGTGGTCCTGTCAAACATTAATTTTTTAGTGCAGGCATTATATGAGGAAAAAGGAGGTCAACCTCACACGGATTACAGCAGAAAATCTGATAAATGTTTATTAGCTCTAGAGCTATTTTTTTTTTTTACAGAAAAAAGTCAGTTTCCAGCTTCTGAAAGGTGAATATTTTCTGGTTTCTTTGCTTCTTCGTGACAGTAAACTGAGTATCTTTGGATTGTGGGCAAAACAAGACCTTTAAATATCACTTAAAATAGTTTTTAAGTAACTTATCAACATAAATATTGCCAATGATGAACATAAACTTAAAGGTACTGGAAAGAACATTCATATTTTGTTGATTCTGGAGCCCCCTGTGGACAAAAGCAGTAGTGTTTTCACCACAATAACCACAAAATGTAATGTAAAAAAAAATAATAATTATGGAAACTCTGACTTAGTGGCAGGCATGAATTCTTCTCGTGAATGATCTCTTTAACTTATGTAGGTCATTAAAGGCATTAGTAATAAACTGAGACTGTTTCATAACCAGTTAAAAACTCCTTGTCGTAGTTTTAACATAAATTTAAAACAAAATTATTTAAATATCAAAAAGTAGCTCTTCTACATTACTTTCACAGTATTTGTGACTGCCAGAGGGGTTTGAATTAACCTATATGTTGACAATGATGAAATTTCTTTGCAAAAATATCACATGAAAGAAGTAAAGAAACTGTATGTTAATATTGCAATTTGAGAAGCAGAAATCCGAGAATTGTTTCTTGAAAACTTACTCAAAACAGCTAATTGATTATCAGTGTAGTGGGTAATTAAGTTAATTGTTGCAGTTCTGTAGAAAACAAACAAATTTTGACCCACTTATGCATCTAAGGGTCAAGAACATGAGCTGCACTGCATCCAACTCAATGTCTCATGTAAAACACGGTTTCTCCGTCGTCAGACAAGAAAACATGCAGAAGTCACAGTTTTCAGTATTTTTCAATTCTTTCCCCCATTTGGATTTCTTAAGACTTTTGTTATAAATGACATATTTATGAGACTAGAACAGTTGAAAGAGTTTCTGTTGCAATCTGTGTGGGGTCATGTCGTATAATGCCTGTACTATTATCCAGCTAAATGGCGGCGGTCTGATTAAGCTGGCCATTCCGCCTCCCACTACTGCCACAGTGCTGACATTTGAAAAATCAAGACATATCACATCCCGAAGGCGGCAGGGCAGAAGAGATTTTATTTTAACACCTAAACTCCCTTTGCCCAATGAGGCACAATATAATAACACTTACCTTGATTAAAAGAACCCTTTATATGTAAATGGAGACTGGATTTTCCAAAGGGTCACAGCGGCAATTCTGCCGACAGAGATCATTTCACCCCTCTAGTCCTCTGTTTCTCACTGTCTCTCACTCTCTCATCCCCTCCTGTCTTTGCTAATGGCGGCAGAAAAAAAAAAAATCAGGAAGCAATGTTCCCTAAAACAGCCACACAGAGACAACATTTGCTCAGGTTGGCTAATTCTTAATATAGGGCTATATAATTTTGAGACTATTTAATTACGTAACATACTTTATGCTTCATGACCAATTACATTAATAGCTTAATACAGAGGAATATTATCCTCTCTTGATTTGATTACACAGCCACACAATATGGTATATTTGGTACTTAATTATGGCCCAGCCATTGAGCAGGACCACTGTGCCATAACAGAAGTGCAGCGCGGCCAGCGAGGCCCGGTGTGTCCTCGGTTATTGTCTTCAGATGGTTTTACCACTCTTGTTAATAAAGGAGGGGGGTCTCAGATCTACTTAACGGAATGACTGCAGCTTACAAGGCTGGAGATTAGCAGCTTACAGTGTCAAAAACATCTGCCAGGCCTTTTAACAGGAGCTGCTCTCTAGGTTATATGGAGGTGAGGGCACCCATCATACCCCAACACCCACCCGGAATGATTTATTTATTTTATGACCCCAGTAGTGAGATTTTAAGAGACCTGCTCTGACAAACATGTGCATTTCAAATGAACTGACATTAGAAAATGGCGCAGCTTTCAACCAATGAGCCTGGTCATTAATCTTGGCCTTTGCTGTCCCTTTTTTCCCTCCTCTTTCTGTCCTCCTCTTCCCCTCACCGGGGCCCTCCAGTGTAATTTCTTAATTGCAGTGTACTAAGGTGGAGGAATGCAGAGAGTGAGCATGCCTAGTGACCTTGCGGCGACCTCTCCCCTCCTATTACAGCTTCTAATCCCCCAGGGGTTCACATTACAAAGCAGGTCGGCCCAGACCCAATCCCAGACCCAGGCCCCCTCTGGCTCCAGCGGGGACCCCCTGCTCTCACTTGTCTCTCCCCAAGGTCCAGGCCCTCTAGACCAGCCGTGTTCCCATACTCCAGCCCCTGGCTCCAGGAACAACCCCGCCCCCTCCCAACACACATCTTAGTTTTTTTTTTCTCCTTTCTGATTACAACAAACTAAAAGCCATGTGAAAAGCCAAACAGTGGCACTGCTGAGCCAGCTCTGTTTCCTGGGTCCTGTCACAGTGTGAGAGATACCAGCATGCTGAGGTCTCCACACATATGAAGTAGAGTCTGTCTTAAGAGATATCAATACACCCCACCTGCTCTTCCTTTTCTTTTATCTTTTTTACTTCCTTTTATCTTTATCTACTTCCAAACTCCCCCTCCTATGCATCTAAGAGCAGCACTTTATTTTGTGCAAAACGTTTTAATTCAGGGGAGGAACCCGGCCTTTAAAGGGATATTTTATAGGATAATGTAAATATACTATACTTATATATATACTTATCGAGTCAGTGCATGAGATGCTGGTCGTTGCCCCTTAAGTTAGGAGAGGCAGAGGGGAGTACCAGCATGCAATCTAAAGCAATGCTCTGCTGTGGACAGGGGTTAGCAAGAAAAGGTATTTTAGGCGCTTTAAAAGTAAAAATAGATTTATAATTTCTTCATCTCTTTACCTTGCTGTCAGACAGCCTTTTCCAAGTGGAAGCTGTTGTTATGTAAGTCAAATATTACTTTCTCAAAAACCATCAAACTCCTTTGGCAAAACCAGTAATTTTACCTCACAGACCATGGGACTTGCTGGCTTGATTGGTTGGTTTGCTTGTGCTATAATTTGACTTAAGTGAATCTGAACATGTTACAACACTGAAGTCACATAATTTCACAAAGAAACTAATTAATTGAAGAAGCAGTAGACCAGCAACTCCTGTGTCCCATGGAAAAATGACAGATTTTGCCAATAGAGTCCGGCTGGTTTGGAGACAGTGATACTCGGTGCAGTTTTTTGTCAGAAAAAGGTGCCTGAAAATATTCCAAATATACTGTACACTCATATGAACTTTTTTAGTTGCACCTTTTTTAAAGTGGCTAAAATACTGGTCTGCTGCTGAAGTTGTTCGCTTCCGTGCTGGTACTCCTCTCTGCTTCCTTAAACTGGGGGCTTGTCGATCTTCATCTACTGTAGCTAATACACTGAATGATGATAAATACCTCGTAACACTCCACATCAAATAATCCAAACTATCCCTTTAATGTTCGCTGTCTTCAGCTAACCAAGTCCCTAAATTATTTAATAACTTCTTTAAGGGATTCTAAATCAAATATGTTCACAGAGGCACTTCCCCATGAGAGAGTGCCTGCCTATTCAGTTTGTCGCTAAAGTCAGCTGGGGAATTGACTGTTCCACTTGTAAAAAGTATTAGCACTTCTCCACATCAATACGGCTGCTTGGTTTTCCTCACATCCTCCAGGACTGCAGTGTCTGTGGATGACTGAGGATCATTTTCCAACCTGAGACCTGACCACAACGCTATTGGGCATTGTAAACCACTCACCATAGCCTAAAATAGACCCTCGCAATAATGTCTCTCTTTACTTGTCGAAGCTAAAAGCAAGAAGCTGCACAGTCGGTGTCATAAAATCTGCTGTTGTCAGAGTTGTTTCTTTAAATTGGATTAAGGCCTGTTAATGGAGAAAATAGTTTTATTGACTGTGTGGATTAATTTCTCTTCTCTCCTGTCGTCGTCTTTCAGGTCTGCCAGGCATGCCAGGGGAGTACGTACCTCAGAGCGGTCCTATGGGCATGAGCATGGCCCCGCATACTTACACCAACCCTCATCAGATGACCTCCCACCCCTCCCAGCTCCGACACGGACCCCCTCTTCACGCTGCGTACCTGCCCGACCACCCCCACCATCCTCACCACCATCACCACCCTCACCATCCTCACCACCACCACGCCATGCTGATGCATGGAGGACCCTCGTCGCACCCAGGAATGACCATGTCTGCACAGAGACCCCCTTTGCTCACTCCCATTGACCCCAGTACTGGAGGACAAGGCCTGGACATCCATGCCCAATAGTATAAGGGAACTTTGCTACCACGACGACAACAGCAGCTACTACAAGAAAACAAAAAAAAAGAAAGCAGCAGCCCACAATAAATCCTATTTTGAGACTATTTTTAAGAATAAAAAGCGAACCCTTTTGACCAGAATTTGACACTAAAGAAACAGAATTCCAGATGAGCTGTGATAATTCTTTTTTTTTTTTTTTTTAGACTTGTCAATTTTGTTACTTTCATCCAAAAACGGAGGACCAAGCTGACAAGAACACTTTGTAAAGTCTTGGGCTTTTGGTAAAGATCAACAGAGGATGTTTTGACGTACAGTACATGTGTGCAACAAACGGACAGATGCACACACACACACGCATATACACACACATACACACACACACACGTTTTCGCACTCACTCCACACACCATCTTAAACATGTTCAGTACACTTTCATGTGATGCGCTCAAACGCTTCTAAAATAAAAATCACTCTGGAAGATTTAAAAAAGAAACAACAGAAAGACTCCAAGAGTTATAACTACTGTAGTATAAAAAGTATAGATAAATAAGTTAAAACTTGTGCATTTTTTTCGTTGATCACATGGTTTATGTTTCCTGAGCTAGTTTTAGAATTAAAGGTTAACCTTTTTCTCTCTCTCACACTGTGTGTGCTCCTTCCTGGAGGAGAAACTGTCTCGCAGCACAGCACTATAAAAGAAAAAAAAAGAAAAACAATAAGAAGATGGAACATCTCAAAAAGGCTCCAAACCACAGAGGGCAATCAGGTCCTGTCCCCCATAAGAACAGGGCATGATGGGAAAAAGGCTGCTAAATGACACCGGATCTCTCCAGAAGATTCAGTTTGAACATTTGTCATGCCCCTCTTTTTTTTGGTTCATGAATGAATGTTGCCCTGTAGGTTTTAAAGGAAAAAAAGTTCTTTGTTTGAATTGCCCAAGCACTGGATTGTGTTGGTTTTATACATTTTTATTTTAATATTATTTTATTTTTTTGTACCCTGGACTCTCGTTGGTAAGAGCCTCTTGAAGGAAGCTTAATAGTGGAAAAGCAACATCCTACGGCGCTTCTTCTTTCTCTGCGGATCAACACTCTTGCCATAAGGACAATAACTGACACAAACGTTGAATCTGTGGCACTGGAGAAGCATTTGATGGTTGATGCACCAAAAAACCTATAACTAAAAAAAAAAAGAAAAAAAAAACTTAAATTATGAACTCAATGCTTTTGGGGGGAAAAAAGCTGAGAGAATATTGTAACAAACTTCGTACAGAGTTCAGTCTATTAATTGTTTCATGTTAGATATTCTATGTGTTTACCTCAATTGAAAAAGAATGTTTTTGCTAGTTTCAGATCTGCTGTGGCATTGATATTGTATGTCCATGAATTCCTTCCTTTTTCAGCACGTGTTCCTCACTAGATGATAAGATGCCGTCTCCCTTAAGCTTTGTCAAAAATACATTAAATACTTGTATGAGGACTGTGACGTAATGTTTAAAAGGTGTTCAGTCACAAATGCTGTAATAAATATTTCATTTTTGATTTTTGTTAGATTTTTGTGTGATTAACTGAGAGTCTTTATCCACATTTCTATATTAATAGTAATAAGATTAATTGGTTTATTATTATTATTATTATTATTATTATTATTATTATTATTATTATTATTATTATTATTATGCAGAAAATGTGTTTTGGGTGTGTTTCTGCCTTTTAACAAGGTCATAATTTTCTATTTTATTTTTTGCAAATGGTAAAAAAAGACAAAGCACACAGTGAAGTTCCCACTTTTTCCAGCACTCTATGTGCAATTGCTCGGTTTGCTTGGTTACTGGATGTCCTCTTAAAATGACAAATTATGGTTGAATTATGGTTGAAATATATCTTGCCCTGGCAATTTATTTAGGCACAGATATGTCATCCTCAAAATTATAACTAACTGTCCAATGCAAATGAAGGGTGCAAATTACAGATCAAATTCACCACCAAGTCACCTTACTTTTAGACCAATTTTATAACTGTTACCAGTAAATAAAAAAAGGCAAAATAAACAAAAATGAGAGAATAGTTATTTTATAATTAATTTTCTTGGAAATATCCCAGTTAACTATTTACAGGAATAAGTGCTAATTAATGTCACGTACATGAAATATTATTTTAGATATTTCCATCTTTGTAAAAAAAAATCAAATCTTTTAATTTGAAAAATAATCAAAGTTAATTTAGCTGAGATGGATTCCCCTTCACTCACTCTTTCCCTGGCGTTCAAACAATAGAACAAGAATCTGTCCCCAGTGTAATTTGCTCCTGTAGTGAGAAGAGGAACCGTGCTTGGCCCTCTCTCTCTGCTCGTTTCTGCCGTTTTGCAGCGCCGCCTGTCGGCTGAATGTGGCAGCGTCGTCCAGCAGACACACAGATGAGCTTTGATGGGCTATCTCCTCTCTCTGCTCTGTCTCTGAGTCTGTGTTCGCCCGCGGCCATCCGAGTCATAGCCTTAAACCACAAATGACAACATCACTTGGGCTGAAATATTTTCTGTCCTTCACACGAAAGTTTAAACATCTGGTGTGTCCGATTCAAGGCCTTAAATATTTTTCTTTTCTTTTTTACGAATACTTCTTATTATTGTGTGTTAATCAAAAAAATAAAATACGTGGCACAAGCTATTACAATAATTATACTTTAAATAAATTATAATATTAAAATAATAGTAGTTAATAATAATGTAAAATAAATTTTTACGTTTTATTATTTGACTTTAGTCCACCAAAATAAACTGGCCTATTGGGATTTTCGTTTATAAATTAAGATGTTTATTCTTATTATTCTCATGTGTGTGGAAGTATTTTATGTTTTATTCCCAAAGAAATTGTTTTCAAAAAATGTAATCACGGCCTGAATATGACATGTATTGACTAATTATGTGTATTAAGTTGCAATTTATCTAAACTACCGTGAATTACTATTAATTCTTAATATTTCTGCAAACACAAATGTGTTTATCCAGCAACTATTCATGTATTTATTTGTTGGTTTTCTTATGTTCCTGCAAAAAAAGAGAAAAAAAAAGAAAAAGAAAGAAAAAACAAACTAACGAAAAAAGTGATGAAAATCCCAAAGACACGTATTTGAAATTTAAATCACTTTTATTTTTAAATACATTTCCCCTGAATAATTTTCCGCATGAAAAAAACATTTTTAAATCTTAAAAACTAATATCGGTTATCAGTAAATATCAGTAATAACAGTTCATTTGGTGTTACATATATTTATCCTACATATCATTTATTTTTAGGTTATTTTAATATTTATTCTAAATGTTGCACAGGTTGTTTTATTGAATTTTTACTGACATAATGCCTGTACAGTTCATCTTTGTTTAACACTTTTCTCTTAACACACGCAGAAGCATGTTAGGCCTTAACCAGGCAGGTAGAAACTAATGTAGATATTTATTGGTTTTACACCAGAGTCTCGTTAATGATGCATCTTCTTCTCGCAACTATTCAGAAACCTTTTTAAAAAGCTCCGTTTTGTTTTTCTGCTGCTCTATTATTCTGTGGCGGATAAAACGGAAGGAAGAAGCCCTCCGTTTTGTGCGGAGATTATCAGATGAAAAAGAGAGAAAACGTGAGGATTACTGTGGATGGAGAGGATTTTAATATTAATAGTTTTTTTTTTTTTCTTTTCTTTTCCTCCCCCTCCCTCCCTCCTTCCTCCCTCCTCCTCACCCTCCTCCTCCTCCTCTTCTTCCCCCCGATGAGACAGAAGGTAGATTGCCTCTGCTGCTTTCCTTTTGCCGATTCGGTGTGACAGGGATGATGGATGATCCAGCCGAGCTAAACAACTCCTCCCCTTCATCTCCTCCCTGTCAAAGCCAGTCCGGGCTGCTGCTGCACGAATAAAATAAGGAATATATTCCCTCTGCACTGCTGCACAATGCAGCCCGCTCCTCTAGGAAGACACTCACTGCTTCGCCCGTGCAACAATATTAAAAGTCCACACACACACACACACACACACACACACACACACACACACACACACACACACACACACACACACACACAGTTTCCCCCCTCTAGAAAACACAATGTGCGTTCGAGGCAACATGTTAATAATGCTTATGTTATTGGCTCTGTGCGTTTTTCTCTGCAGAGCATCTGGTAAATGTATATTTTTAGATGCTCAAGTGCATCTGCGCATTAAAAAAAAAGTTTTGTTTTTGCTTTGTGTTTCTTTCAAAATGCTGATTTGGACGCTGGTCATAAAAATGGACGCGCACGCAGGGGCTGAGTGTCCTTCGCTTTGCAGCTGGCTCTCCCCAAAATGGCTTGCTCTGGGGGACAGTTTTTAGGTTTGTGTGTGTGTGTGTGTGTGTGTGTGTGTATGTAGGCCTGTGTGTGTGTTTGCGCGCTGCCCTCCTTTTCTTTTTTAAACATTTCAGCAGTTTTCTCTCCTCCTGCCATAAGGTGTTTCTATGACTACGTTATGTAGGCCTGCAGTGTGAGCGGGTCAGAGGCGGGGGTCCCTGGGAGAAAAGGGCCGCATTTGGCTGATCATTTATCAATGTCAACCGCATAATGATTCTCCCTGCAGTCCCCCTATTGATGAGGATAATTACATTAGCTCAGAGTGACTGATCAATAAAGCCCAGGGAAAATGGTTTATTATAGCACCACCGAAAAGGCTTTCTCTAAGAGGGGACTGCATGGCTGCTTCTTTTTTGTTGTTGTTGTTGTTTTTCAAAATAAAAGGCAGGGTTGAGCTGTACAAACGAAACTCTGGAAAGATAATCGAGTGAGGAGCAAAAGAAAAACTTCATCTCGAAGCAGATTTTGTGGTGTAATTTTGACTCTGGGTGTTTTTTGTTTGTTTGTTTTTTCAAAATAAAAGCTAGGGTTGATCTGCACGATCCAAACTCAGGAAATATAATAGTGTGATGAGCACAACTACACTTCGACGCATATTTTATGATGACATGGACTCTGGAAGTTTTGGGGTTTTTTTCCCTCAGGATTTTGTTTCTATTTTCTCATTTTTTTTCCTTCTCTTTTTTGTTTATCATTTTATGTGATAGTTTATATTCCTGATATAAAAAGGGAAATATTCATGTGCTCAGGATAGAAAGACTACATCTTTACATGGACTTAAAATCACATAAACTAACCTTTTGTTGATTTATTTATTTTTTTTTTCAAAAAGCTAAACAAGATCTAAAGGCCTTACAACCACCTTACAGTTTGTTTAAGGTGTGATTTCACATGCAAATATTATTTTTCTAATTTATTTTGCTTGCTCCTGATGGCAAAAACGACCCTCAAATGGCAGCAACACCCGGTGCAGTGCCCCCCCAAAAAATCAACCCGGCCTTCAAGAGAAAGCCTTAAAATGAAAAATAAACAAAAATAAATCTTGTAAAAAAAATGCTACACGGAAATAAACAAAACTATCCCCTAAAAGACGGCCAGTAAACGCATCTCTGACCTCCCTCTCCCTCTCTTCCCTCCGTGTGTGTGTGTGTGTGTTCTTTAATTGTCAACAACTTATCCCCTGCAGGAATGTTGCAAACTCTTTCGCCTTAATTCTCCGTGGTGCTCCGCGCCAGCTCCCATTTACCGCTGATGAACGTGTCTGCAGGAGACAGCTCCATTATCTATTTATCATTTATGATAGTATTTCCTCAGACAATGGAGGGAAGAAAGAAACGCGCCTGCAGATCAGTCCCGCTGATGACTCTTCACTGCCCTTTTACAAACGCGCACTTCCTTATTTATTCGATGGCATTTTGATAAATAGAAAATTAGGATTTTATCTTCAAAAAATAAAGCCCTGGCATATTTAAATGCCATTTAAATATGGATAATTAGGCTCAAAATTACAGTTATTTATTTATTTATTTACATTTTTAAAATATATAACGCTATTTTTTAAAGATAAATCATGAAAAATATGAAATAAAGAAAAGATGCATTATTTTTTATGCATTTTAGATGGATTAGAGGACATTTAGATGTATTTTTAAGGGAAATATTGAAAATAAATCTAACTCTGTGGCTGACATTCAGGACTTTTGCGCTTGAATTAGAGGCGATTTTTTTTTCTTCACACTTCAGCGGTGCTTGTCCTCTTAAAAATGACTGACAGTCACCCTTACACCCCTCCTCTCCCACCCAACACACACTCACCCCGCAAAAAAATAAATCTTAATGATGTGAAAATTATAATTAGTCAAATAATATAGCTATAGGGGCTGGAATGAGCAGAAAGTGGAAATCGCAGTGGGCAGTGGTGAAGAAGAAGAAGCAGGAAAAAGGGGGCAGAATAAATAAAGCGCAATAAAAAGGAAAATAGCCGGAGTTTAGTCAAGCCTTGAGGTACTCAAACCTTTATTTCAATCAGTTAAGATTTTATTAGGCAAGCCTCAGGCCCGAGCGGCTCTTTTTTCTCTCATTATGTTGCCTTCTCCAGCTCTGTGTTACAATGGCCCCCAAGGTTGTCAACATTTGACCGTTTATTTCCAGTGAAATAATCTCGGTTTATGGCTCGAGAAGCCTATAAGATTCGCAAATAAATCTGACATTATTCCATTATGAAGCGAAAGTCCGGCGAAAATATCGATTTGGATTAATTTATAGGTTGTTGTGCTAAGCTGATTTTTTATTCTTAATTTCCTAAGGTTATTTTGAGAGGTTTTAAAAAAAAAAAAGAGGTTAGAAATATCTTGCGGGTAGCCGAGGGCAGCAAAGTGAGACATTTCACAAGAACTGTAAATAACAGAAGAGGGCAGAGAGACAGAAAGAGACAGAGAAAGACAGAGTGCGTTTTCTAACATATGAAAATTCTCCGGGTTATTGATTAATGTGCATTTCTATACGCACCGAGCACGTTTCAAATCAATTAATTTTTAACTCCAATATAATAGATGTTCGTTGGTTTTTGAGGAGAGACAGGGAGATCTGGAGACCCCCTCCGCACCACACCCCTGGGCGCACTGTTATTACATGATGGCGACCCCTTCTGGAGGCCAAAGTAAATGTGTTTATTGAAAGAGAAGAAGAAGAAGAACTGGCCTGTTGTGACACCAGCTCCCTCTCACATTTCTCATTTAAATATCGAGATTCATAAGATCTACTCTCAGAAAAAAGGATATCATGCAAAAAAGGCCTGTCCGCCATTTTTTATCTTACTCCATCCACTGAGATGATAAGAGGCTGACCTGCTGCAGTAAACGTGACCTCTACAGACTCTCATCTCATATTTACTCACAGGTATAAAGCTCCTTATGCATGTATTAGGCGGCCACGTTGATGGTAAAATCAATAAAGATGGATTGTAGGGTCAATATTATGCTTCGCACCTGGGGACTTGTTGCCTGGCTCCCCTTCCTGAGTGTGTGTGTGTGACAGACAGACACGGGAAGAAACGAGCAATTCATAATATGCAACCGCAACATCTCTGCAAGAGCTGAGAGGCCACATGTGTGTGTGTGTGTGTGTGTGTGTGTGTGTGTGTTTAAATGAAAGAGAAAGAGTTTGAAGAGCAGGGCAGCAGCAGGGCTGAAGTCATCCTGCCAGGCGGCCTGAAGGACCCGGCGAACACTGACATCATTAATCACGGCCCACTTGAAGATTATGACTGAAAGTATAGAATCGGTAACCATTATCGTCTCGGATGGCAGTTAAAACCTCTCCTTATTTTTCAAAACAGTGTAATGGCGCAGAGGTCCATGCAAGAAAAGAGGAAAAAAAAAAAAAGGGCCAAAGACGGACGGGGGGAGGAGGAGAGGGAGACTGGTGTCACTGGGATGGAGTTACACACCAACGTTTCCTCAGGAGGAAATATCAAGGAGACACAGAGGTGGTCCACTTCATTATGTGGCCCAGACTGCTTTAACGATGATCAAAATAACAGTAATAGACAAATAATTCCATAAAAATCGGCTGCTATTGCTTTAAAGTCTTATATGCGCTTTATTGTGGCTTGCTGTGATCAGTTTTTTAATTTACTTAATAATATCTTGTAGTCATTTTATGTTATTTTCATTTTTACTTCATTGTGTCAGTCTCTTAAAAATCCCTTCTAGAAACGACTGTTGCAAAGTATCATCTGCTACAAACACTGTGGTACTACAGGTAGCTTTTTCCAGTTTGTGTATGTATACTGTATCTGTCCCTATCAAACATCAAACTATAAATGAATGAAATTATATAATAATCACAAAATAATAAAAACAAAATGAGTACAAAATAATACAATAAAAAAAATATTTTGTATATAAAGAAACTAAAGAAATAGGCTATATATAACCGCTCAAATAAATAATAACAACAGCAACAACAAAAACAACAGGCTAATAAAATGTATGCAGATTATTGGTATTAAGTTTTAGTTGTTATAATTTATCACTCATATTTTTAACATCTCTCCATTCTTCGAATTATATTAAAATTAAGATTAAAATTAAAATAAGTTCGTTTGGAAATTTTAATTAAACGCGTTTTCTATTGGCATCAAAGTAAACAGAAAACGGCTATCGGCATTTTGAAATCGATTTTTAAAAGAACGAAACAAATAAAAGCATTCTATAAAAGTGAAACGGATCTGTCAATATTTCGACATATTTTAGTAGAAATATCACTTTAAATTTATTGACCCGAAAGCAGAAAGTAGTTCTGCAAAATTAGTCTTTAAAAAAAAATACAAACGTATTTTCTTTTTTACTCATTCTTTTTGGCAGAGAGTGATTTCGTGTCATTTTGTAGACATAACCTCGCGATATCAAAAGGGCAAATCAAATTAAGATGAAACGTTCAAGATGCGTAACGACTGTAAATTGTGGATGTGAATTTCACTCCGGTTTAGTTTACAAAACAAAACTGTATCAAAGAATGTAAACGTGTCCGTGAAAGAAACGTCTCCACACGACGTCAGCGCCTCTTCTTCTTCTTCTTCTTCTGCTCCTGCTGCTTCTGCTTCTTCTTCTACGGTCAGTCTGTCCTGGTTTATTTGGAATTTTTCAGGTGTTTTGTGCACTAAACCTGAATGACGGGCGCTGTGAGCATTCGTTTTAGGTGTAAAATACATTTTATATACTTGCTGTCATCCCGCAGTTTCTATGTGATAACTTTAATGTGTGCGTTTCTGCTTCTATATGAGAGTTATTTCCTCAGTTTGTGAGGGGGGCAGGAAAAAGCTAGCATGGCCCCTGTTAGCAGTCGGAAGCTGCAGTGATGAAAAGCAATAGCTGGTGTCAAGAACTTTTTTAGCACACATCACTACAGCTGTTGGGAATAAATAGTAGCCAAGTGAAGAGGAGCAGGAGGAGGAGGAGGAGGAGGAGGAGGAGGTGGGGGCAAGCTGCTGTGTGACATAAGGCTATTTGGGTGTGTGACCACAGGGAACCTGGGTTTTCATATCTCCTCTCGACACAATAAAAGCCCTGTGTGTTCTGACTGTCTCACAAGTCCAACTTTGTTTCTCAACAAGGAGTGTAAACTGTTGTCAATATTCAGATAGCCTTCATCTGCCAATAATGACAGGCAGCCGGCGTCCTATCTTATCTGGGGGCCAGGTAGCGCCGTACCTGGGGGGAATAACTGCTGCGATAAAGAGTGTCTGGGCCAATAGAAAGGCTCTTGTCTGTCTGTGAGGAGTTAATGGAGAACGCCACTGGAGACAGGAAGTCCTCAGAAAGTGAAAAGCACTTTATTGCGCACCTGAATGGCCGGGCATAGGGTTTCTCTCAAACCCAATGGGAAAACCACATTACAGGTCCTTACACAGGGTCATTACAACAGGGCAATGGAGTTCAAGTGATCCATTGCATTTGAATGACAACATCACATCGCTCCATTCATTCTTCCCTCTTGTGTGACCTGCCGATGATCCCTGTGGGACTGGGAATGTTGTCAGTGCGAGTGATGTGTGCCGGAGTTACAGTGAGCATGATTCGGCTCATTCAAGTTCTTCTCAAAAAGTGCCTAAAAAAAAAAGAAATCATCAAATCTGAGTCAAGACAGTTGTGGTGGCTGTTGCTTTCTCTCAGCAACAGGTTCATGGACCCATAACCCAGAGTACACTGCAACATGACATCATCAAGCCTCTAAAAATGAACTGCAACATCGATCCCTTCGCAGGCTGACCTCCCATAAGTCAAATATAGACGATGTGGGACATGTTTGGATGGAAGTGTATATTTACCTGTCACCAGGAACTCAAGGACATGGCAGCAGGGAGGTTGTATCCAGCCCAAGAGTGGAGTGTTTTGGGGTGAAAATGAGTTGTAAAAGTGATAAATGGCCCACATTTCTCTAGCTGAGGAGCACTGGAGCTGGCACCGTGCTCTCAGCCAAACAGTTAATTGCTCAGCACAGTGAAGGCCCAACAAAATACTCGTAAAGCATCACAAAAAAAAAAAAGAAAAAAAAGTTTAGTCCAGTCTTTCTCTCTTCTCCCTCTTCCTTTTCTTGACTCCTCTGGCTGCTTCCATCCCTGCCCTCCACAGCTTTTCCCAAGCACAAAAATATTATGTTGCCAGTGGCAACAATTCAATAAAATAACCAATCACATCTGCTCTTTCAAATATTTCCAAAATTAAGCCGAGTCTGTACATAATGGAGAGTCGTCTCATCTGCGCGCTTGGATTTCAAGCCAGGATTTATTGCGGTGTGATAAATGATCATAAGGCTTGTTTTGACAAATGCAAGGGTACTTCTGAATGAGCGCAGGGCCAGCACAGTGTGCAGGGCCAGATCCACTGTTATCAACTGGATTAGTGGCTCTGATTATGCCCCAGATTCAAGCTTTGCGCTCAGCACCAATCAAAACCTGTGGTCGATGCATCCCATAATAGTCACGCTTGTCTCCATGGCCATCGCCACTCGTGCACAGTAGCCCCACCTCCTCCTAAGTGCACTTATTTCATAGTAATAACCTTGCGGCAGCTCTCATCAGGCAGTCATGTTCACAAATAGAGGAGAGATGTGAAAATATCATACAGGATTTAAGTGGAATCAAATCATCTTTTCTCATTTACTTAAATATACAAAATTTAGTTATTCAAGTTAATTAAACTTTAAATTTCTATTTCTTTTCAGTTCTTTTAACTTGAAGTGTTTTGGCTTGAAATGATGAGTTGAATGGCTGGACTACATTAAGTTTCTAAGGAAACATGATCAGCACATCGGCAAACCTCCCAGCATGCATTGTGTGAGAGTAAAAACTCTCCTGAAACCATTTTGTATTGTTTGAAGAAAACATTTGTGATGAAAACTTGCTGTGTGTCTCTAAACTTTAAGATAAATCGTGAGTGCTTGTTATCACAATAATGAAAACATTGCAAACCATGATGGAAATTAGTACTCAATTTAAGTATTCAATTAAAAGTTATTAGATTATAAATTAAATGACTAGAGAAGTTTATTTGTTTTGAAGCATTACAGAATTACAGCTTGGATCAGGCAATCATGCTCACAAATAGAGAAGTGTAAAAAAATCATACAGGATTTTTTGGGAATTATATAAATATTTGCCAGTGTGACTGAAGAGTTGTCGGTGCAACTTAATATCTTAAACTTACTGAACAACTCTCAACTGAACTAACATCAAGTTTATTTGTCTAGAAAAGTTTAGTTCTTTAAGGCGGCCCAGACACTAACATTTTTAAGTAAAGTCAAAGTTTATGATATCACAAAGCATGCCTCAAAGGGCTGCACATGATAATAAAAAAGCAATGAGCAGCATTAAAAAAACATACAGAAATAAGACAACATACATATTTATGTATAAAAAAAGTGTTAATGCTTGACCAAAATGTTGGATAAAACTGTATAGGAAGGCCATTCTTTCCTGGAGCAATTTAAAAGGGAAATTATTAATAGCAGATTTAATTTCTGTGCAGGTTGAACCCTTATTAAGTTCCTCTTTTTTGTTCCACTCATAAGAGATTTTAGAAAGGGAAAGGGATCATTTCCATTTATTTTTGATGTGTATGGGTTCTTATACAATTATTTAAATGTAGCATTAATTATCTATGTCATTAATATACGTAACCATGCTCCTATACATATATATATATATATATATATATATATATATATATACATATATATATATATATATATATATATATATATATATATATATATATATATATATATATATATATATATATATATATACATATATATATACATATATACACACACACACACACACACACACATATATATATATATATATATATATATATATATACACATATATGTATAGACATGTCTAACCGTAGTTTGGTGTTCAGGGATGACTAAATGAGGTTGACAGCTGATGCAAAAAGATGTTTTGAGTTAGTTTTTGAAAAAGTTGACTAAATAACCTTACTGTTTTGAGTAGGAAGACCACCTACTGATGTTTTGTTTATTTTGGGAATGGTCAGAAGACCAGCATATTGAGATAGTAAAGACCAATAGGTGTACAAGACCATAGATAAGCAAGTGACTAAAGCTGATTGATTCAAGTCTGTGTAAAATTTTATAAGTAAAATGTAGCAATCAAACCTACATTTTTTAGTTTTAGATAAAACCCTGGCAGCAGTGTTGTGTACATGTTGTAGTTTATGTTAAAACAAGTGTATTTTTTACAGTGAAGATGAGCCAGGGTTTGTTTTGGCTGAATCAGATTTTGTCTCCAGCCTCGTGCAAGCTAACCTCCTCCCCCTCCAGACTTACCTCCACAGTCATATTTTCCTACCACGCAGCTCTAATCTTTAAGAATGTCACTATGTCTCTTCCTCCTCTACCTCTCCTCTACCCTGCTGTTCTTGTCCTCACCCCCGCCCGTCCCCACGCTGGCCTGTACCTGTACCTGTGGATGTTACCGGGCCTCCTCTGGACCCTCGCTGAGAACAGGAGATGACACAGTTTCTGGGTCACTTCTGTCACAGTCCAAATGCCACTCAGGGGGGCTGACCTTTTCCGGTGGCCGATGCTGGAGCAGGCAGCCTCCATGCAGGCTGTCACCCCTGTGGTTCCAACCACAAACGCATGCTCCCTCCATTTTCACTGACAGACCTTTTTCTTCTCTGCACGCTCCTCTTCTGTATTCACCTCCTCCTCTTTATCTGTGACAATACACGTTAAAACAATGGGGACGAATCAAAGCTGACAAGCAAAAATAGCCACTGTAGAATATGGCTGATGTATGGCTGACATCTAGTTGTAACATCATACAGCTATTCGATCTTTTTTGACCATAAATTTCCTACAGGTTTTGGCCATTAGTGGAGATTTGGGATGGGAACCTCCTCAGATCAGACAAGAATGTCAAATGCTTTGGTTTTTGAATGTGTACTTGTACAGATGTCTGTTCAGAGACTCACTAAAAAGATATTAAACTGGGACATTTCACATGGAACAGATAGAGTGTAGATCTATGTAATTAATAGCACAAGTCCCGCCCATTTTTTATCTTTGCTCGAGTAACGGTTGAGCGACTTTAATCAACTTTCTTCTTTCCTGTTTCCTCTACTTAAATATGCCATGTACTATGCTTGTCTGTGTTTAAAAAGATTACAAAATTTTGAAGAGGGTTAAAAGATGTTGCTAGGAGACCTGTAAAAGTTACACACACACACACACACACACACACACATACATATCTATCTATCTATCTATCTATCTATCTATCTATCTATCTATCTATCTATCTATCTATCTATCTATATATATATATATACATAGATAGCCACGTAGATAGCCAACAATTGATGAAGATCAGGTAAGCTAGTGTTTTGCTAACATAAACTATTAGATGTCATTAGCTTTTTTAACATTAACCACACCAGATGTGACTTAAGATGATATATTCTGTATATGTCGCCTTTACAAATTCCCCTAGCAACATTTTTTGAAGAGTCTTTGGGCTTTGAACTGTTAGTTAGTTTGAAGACGTCATTTTGGGCTCTGGGAAATTATGACAAACATTTTTAACATCTTTTTGAGATTTAATAGACTTAACGATTAATCATGAAAATAATCGTTAGCTTCAGACTTATAAATCTATCAGTGTTAGCTAAACTCGGGAACGTCACACGGGCCTCAGCCATGGCTACAGACACACGTTGTATCAGGTCTCACTGGAAGGAACTCCAAATA
The DNA here is from genome assembly GCF_056507025.1 of Lutjanus erythropterus. NCBI lineage: Eukaryota > Metazoa > Chordata > Actinopteri > Lutjaniformes > Lutjanidae > Lutjanus > Lutjanus erythropterus. The sequence goes on from NC_139334.1 coordinate 17,631,489, forward strand.
TGCTTCCTGGATTTATTTGGAGGCGTGGGTTACACAGTGAACGCCACTTACAAACAAGCTTGGCTCTACATGGAATTCCTCAATTAGCAAGAAGCCCAGTCAACACCTTTCTCTTTAACATCTAAGACATTTAGGTTTCCACTGTCAAGCTGCTCCTTTTAGCAGAAAGTGACTAGAGTTGCTCATTTAGGGCTGTCAAAAATGAGATATTTCAGTGGCCAGGCCCTGGGTGGATGTGATCTGGTGTCACATCAGTGTCAGAAGTGATTTTTGCAGGGTGTTAGCACTGAATCTTCTGCTTTTTTTAAAGCTCTTGGCCGTGTCTCTGCTTGTCCCGCACTACCAGTGACTCATACATTGCTAAACATGCAGTAAACTAAAACTAGCCCCCACAACTACCCCCTCCCTATCCCTCTGAGTGGATTAATGTGTCAGAGTTTCCCTCAAACATACCATCTGCCCTCCATCCTGTCAATCAAACATCCACTGCGTTGCCATTTAAAAATCCCCCAGACCATTTTTCTCATGATCCATTGTTGTTTTTAAATAACAGCCTCTGATTAGCAGGCAGCGCGTCCTAAAAATAAAAATGAAATCTCTTCGTATCTGCTTCAGCTCAGGGCAGAGAGGCTGCTTTTTTCCCAGTGCTGTTATTCAAGCCGTGTAAGAAAAAAAAAAAATCCTTTTTTAATTTCAAACTGGCTGCTCTGACTCTTCCAGGAGAACTTTTATTTATTTCCACCCTGTGATGTCTTGCTGGCTGAGGGAGGCTGAGAGGATCCCTACTAAAAGCACTATGCTGCCTGGGGCAGAAACAGGCCAGAGCTCTCTTCACATAAATAACACAGGAGCGTGGAGGAAGTCCGTTTGGTGGTCTGCTGGAGGGATAGAACCTACCCATCAGTCTGTCTCTGGTTCTGTCCTTCTTTCTCATTCTCTCCGTCTCAGTGGTCTATCTCGCAGCTTGGCTGAAGAGGCATAAAACAGCAGGATGTGGAAGAGATTGGGCCAAGATGTACATCTGAGTGGATAGTGGACTTCCAATAGCCTGCGGGCCAGGCCAGACAGAGCGGATGCTGTGAACTGCATCAAACTAATCTGACACATGGGACTCACAGATTTAAGAATTGTAACCAATATTACAATACTGAATAAAATGTGTAACTAAATCGTTTTGCATGTAGTTTCTTGGCAACAATGTAACAGGAAAAACATGATTAATAATATGCTTTCAATGTTTTCTCCTTCATGCAAAATTGATTATCAGTAATCCTCATACGTTAAGTCAAAAATGTTATTTCAGGGTTCCGAAACCTTTTCCAAAGTCAAATTCAAGCACTTTTCAAGGTGCATTTTTTAAGCTTTTCCAGCTTTTTTTGTTTTAACTTTAATAAAATTGTTTCCAGGATGCCTTCAAATTTTAAGCTGACTGAATTTGAAAGACATTGAGGTAATTTTGTGATGATTCAAAAGAAATAAACTTTTCTAGTAAAATAATTAAGCTATAATTGAGAACACTGATGAACACAAATGTGATTTCTCAGTTTGAAAGTCAGCTCTGCTCCTGTTGGAGCTACTTTCTTCCACCATTGGAACAAAGACAACATGTGAAACTGATCAAAGTGAATTTATTACACTTTAAGTGTAAGATGGAAGGGACTGAATTCAATACGAATCATCATCATGGTTCACAGAAAACAAGTAATCATGACTTATCTTACAGTGTATTAGTTAGTTAGTTTTCATCACGTTTTATAGAGAGTGTCAACTGTCCAATAATACGATAAATAATAAATAATGCTAATATGCTGATCATGTTTCTTTAGAAATATAATTTAATAAGTTGTACAGTGCATTCATGCAACTCATCATTTAAAGTCAAAAGACTTGAGGTTAGAAGAACTCACATTTTTAAGTTCTTAAGTGTTCTAAAAATAAATACTAGAAATTTTAAGTTAATTAACTTGAATAAATAAAAGTTGTATATTTACATTAAGTTAATGAGAAAATGTTAGTTGATACACTAAACCTTATTGTATCTTGTTAAATTGTTAATGGTTAATCAGTTGTTTAAGTTTTCAACCATTGGTTAAGAAAAATGCACAAAATTTGCAGCTCTAATCACTTGACAAAATGCCTCAGTTTCAACACAACCTTTTTCTCGTTTCTCAAGCCTACTGAAACTGCAACCTCCCAGCATCTCGTCCTCTGTCAGCATCACACCACTGTTATATCAGAGGGCCTACATCAGAGAAGACTGACAGATGACACTAAATGTAGCACAGATTCAGAGTGGCAAGTGGGGCTTGAGCGGAGTCGTCTTCATTTTGTGTGAAAGGCAAAAACAGTTAGGTTCTCTCCAACTCAGTCTATTTCTTTATCTAAAAAGCAACCTTTTTAGTAGGATTTATTATGAAAGTATGCTATTGCACTTCCAACCACTTTATCCAAAATTCAAGCACTTTTCAAACCTTGAAAACACTACATTAAAATTCAAGTGTTTTCAAGGATTTCTGACACCCATAAAAAAAACTGCTCTTTGATGAAAAGTACTGTATGTTGACTCTTGCTCTTGCTGGATGCCTCTTGAGGATCAAGTTTCTCCAGAACTCTGGTGTTCCTGGCCCCAGGAAACGACCTCTCCAAACTGGCCTTATTTGGAGAGCACTCGAGTGCCCCCATTGTTGTGACAAGAACAATGAATCTAAAAAGAGGTGAGAGACAAGGGCAAGGAAAACACAAAATAAAGATGTCTGCCTCTTAAAAATCATCAGACGGGAGGGTTATTTTTTCTATATTTGCACTCACATCATGGAAATATTGTCAGCTGACGCCGGTGTCAGCCCTCGCCTTTGAAGTCGATTTAAAAAAAGCTGTATTTAGTTTGCATTGTGTGCAGAACCTAATTTATAGGAGTTGACCCTGGCTCCTCTTTTGTGCGACAGCCATCTTGGAAAACAATGGCAGGAAGGCTTGAAACTTGAGAGGAACTGAATCTGCTGTTTTCCATTTTTTCTCTTCTTATTCAACGGAGAATTTTTTCCCTCCCCGAGTAAAATAGCTCTGTTTTTGTGTCCAACAGGAGCCATAAACTGATGTCTAAGCATTCCACGGCCAGGCAATAGGGCTGAGTTTAACTGGACACATGGGGACAGTTGTTTTGTACCACATGGAGCAAGGGGGGCCTGACAGAGGAAGCCATGGCCGCCTGGCGACCCCGTGGTGACCCACTGGCCTCCTCATGGAGGGATCAAGGCCTAGATGGGAGCCGGCTGAGGGTTAGAGGTTTAAGGGTAACAAATCAAGCAACACTTTAGTGGTATTTAACCCCCACATACCATATCTTTCTAACTGTGTGAGCGGGGCATAACTGTGCAAAACAAACATAGAAACGCTTATTTTTATTCTATACGGGGGAGTTCTCATCAGTAACAGAACTGCAGTGCGTCAGGTTTGGGAATGAAGACAACAAGATCATTACATTCATACGTCACCTGAGGTCTGCTTTGATTGGTCTCTCTACAGGACAACAGGTAAGTGGTAATGGTCAACCGCCTCTGTGAAAAGATCTGTGATATCAGCAGAGGTGGTAAGTAAAGTACAAATACTTACGATGTTATTGTACTTAACTAGATTTTTCAGGTATCTGTACTTTAACAAGACTAAAACAACGTAAAAGACGTAACAAGGCGAAAAAGCAAGAAGATGAAAACAGACCTAACTAGATGACAAAAACTTAACACAACAAAAACAACATAAAAGTCATAACGTAACAAGACAAAAAAGATGTAATAAGCTGAAAAAGCAAGACAAAAATGACATAAGACGAAAAAGACGTTACCAAGAAAAAACAACATAAAAGTACTAACAAGCCAAAAACGTTGTAACAAGATTAAAAATACGTAACAAGACGACAAAAACTACATAACGGTAGTAACAAGCAAAACAAAGTAGACAGAGAAAGACGAAAAAGAGGTAACAAGATAAAAAAGACCGAACAAAACGAATATGATGTACCAAGATGAAAAAGACATAAAAGTCATAACAAGACAAAAAAGTAAAAGACATAACATGATGAAAACAAAGTAAAAGGCATACCAAGATGAAAAAGAGGGAGGTTGGACTATTCAGTTAGCTTTGCACAGACACAGCTGGTAGAAATGACCTTCAGAGGGCGACCTTTTATACTTTGAGTACATTTCAGATCCTGTACTTTTTCACTTTTAGTTCAGTAAAGAATTGAATCAGTACTTCTACTTATACCAGTCTTTTTTTTTTTTTTTTTTTCTTACACAGGTACCTGCACTTCTGGTTGAGTAAAGAAAGTGTGCACTTTTGCCACCTCTGGATATTAGGAAACAAATTCAATACTGCAACAGTTAGGGGGCACAACACATGTAAAATGATTCCCCTCTTATTATAAGCTGCATTCTCTGAGGTGGTGGCAGGTTCTTCATGCTTTCACTTTCTTTCCTCTTATCGTTTTTTGCACCATAAAGAAGAGAAGTCGACAGGGACCCCCTATAGGTAGTGCATATCTTCCTCTAAAAGCATCACTCAACTTTATGTTCACTTCTGGTTCCCCTCGCTGGGCTGTGTTTCTTCCATTGGTGTCTGCTCATAAAAGGCACCGGGGTTGTAAAGATCTGCAACAGACAACTGCTGGACAGTCACACACCTTTACATGGAAATCGGGTGTTTATATGTACCTGTGGGCACTCGCTTAAGTTAAAGACATATATAACACGGATGTTAAGTTCATGCTGTTAATATTCATGACAAGAACATCCTCAAAATCTTTTGTCAAAACGGATTTATTTATAATATACACGTACATAAAACTGCATGACAACTGCATGAAACAGATCAGAGGAGGAAGACTATTTTGCATTTTGAGAATGAAGAAAAGAGAAGAAATAAAAGTGAAATACTAATTGAAATTTATTCTTGACATGGTATTTCAGCTTTATTTTTGGAATTTTGACATCATGCTCAACATTTTAGTTTTATTCCCATAATGCAAAAAAAATAAATAAATAAAAATCCTCCTCTGATTTTTTTTTCTGATGCCTGGCAAAAATACTAAAAGTTTGACTTCATTCTCAAAATGCAAAACATAAAAATCTCCCTCCTCTGTTTTCCCCCCTTAACATGGCCCTTGCTCTGTTCTCTGGCTCAGCAGATGCCTTAATCCCTTGTGTGGAGAACACTGTAGATTCAAGATACTTGGCTTGCTAGTTGATGTTAGCAAATGTTAACTAATACAGCTCAAAAGATACATATTCAGTACTGCCATCAGGCTGATAATATAACATCTACTTTGATTATCTATTAATAATTTTGATTTGTGAAACAGAAAATGCTGAACAAGCTTCTCATGTTTGGAGATTTAGTTATTTTCTCTGTTTTATATCAATGTAAATTGAATATCGTTTGCTTATTGGCAAATACCAAGTACTGATCTAATACCAGTGTTTTAGAAAAAAAAAATATAAGTATGTAAGGCAAGTAAGGTTTTTTATGCATCAAACTTTAGTACACCAGCAGAAATGATATTAAGACTAAGACCTCTAAAGTAGAGTAAAAGTAAAGTGAGTGCGAATCTACCAACATTTTTATGAATGAGGCCTGTGCTGTGTAATGTCATCAAACTCTTTGGCACTTGAGGTAAGTGGGAACTGTGTGAAAAATTGATTTCTAGTTAATTAATTATAATTAATGAAGTAAATTCACACTTGAGAAGCAGATAGAAAGTGTTGATATAATTCTGTGGTGAAATTTAGCTGTGGTGTGAACCCTTGCTTCAACCTACTGTGGTAAAAAAAAAAAAAAGAAGAGAAATACATTTTGTAATGTAAAGTGAAAAAGGTCACAGTGAGAGCAGCTTTACTCAGAAATGATCCTGTTTACTCCTGTGGAGAGCGTCTGAGAGGGCACCGAGTGACGCAGGTGAGCGTCAGGCGTCCACACAGACCCCCGGACCGCACCTCTCTTATCTGCCGATGGAGCAGAGGAGGAAGGAGTGACAAAGGCCAGGGCTTTGGGTGTGATAAGGAAGGGCCATGTGTCCTGCTCCGGCCCCGGCTCTCACCCTGGCCGTCCGCTGCGAGAGGCCATCCAGGGGCCAGGAGGAGCCGAACACAACCAGGAAAGCCTCCAAGATGGTGTTTTCACGCACAGGTATGAATCTGACCCTGTGCTGTCAGATGTACAGAGTGCTGGTGTGTATTTACATGTGGTAGAGAGGGAGGGAGGAAGAAAGGCAGAGGCAGACAGAGACAGAAGGTCAGGTGGAGTTCAGGGCAGATTTTTGCCAGGAGTCTTGCGCTGCAGGAAAGCCAAATTGCTTCCGGATCTATGTATCCACCCCTTGTTCCTACCCTTCCCGCCTCCTCGTCTTCCTTCCATTCATCCTTCCATCTTTAGTTTTTTCTCGCTCTTTGTCTTTATTCTGGCTCTTGTGGCGGTCGGTCCTGCTGGGCGGCGTGGCACAGGGTGACTATGTCTGTAGGGAAGCAGTCTTTGAGAAGGATACCTCTGTCTCTCTGGCAGTCGAGCTCTCCGATGAAACCATACCAGTAGATCACAAGGCCTGGACCAAACCTGCAAAACAAAAGAAACAAAGCCAGTCTTTTGTTAGTACATCATCACCGGGAATCTTCTGAAGTAGCTATGAATGAGTTACAGTGCCGCTTTTGACTCCATATCTGCAAAATGCTTACGGCTGTTGACTTTGGATTTGGAAGGTGTAACAAAAAAAAGCAGGAATAAGCAAGTGAAGAGACAGAAAGATGGGACACCAGCGAGATTGATCTATGAGAGATAAGGTTGCTTAGGTATTTGCCTTTGATCACCATCCAGGAAACTTGTGCTGAATCAAACAAAAAAAGCCGGCAGGCAGATTAAGATCTGTCTTGACAGGGTGATAAACACTCGATCACATTACAATGGCAGTGAAATAACAATAATCTGTTAAATAACAAAGCTCTACACACCAAGGCCTCCGCATCCTGTCATCGGAAGCCTTTGGTACATACACTCTTAGAAATAAGGGTTCCAAAAGAATTCTTTCTGAAGGGCTGAGGTTATACCCAGAACCATTTGCTTCTGAAGAATGCTTGTTTTGAAGAAAGGATTCACAAGCGTTCTTTGTAAGACTAAAGGTTCCACAAAGAACCCTTTTCATCCACAGAACCCTTCTTCAAGAAAATACTTCTTCAATGATTGTTGGAACCCTTGGAGAACTCTTTCATCATGGATTCTTTGTACCATAATATACAAGGGTTCTTGGTAGAACCTGCTGGGTGGGTTCTACATAGATGAAGCTCTTGGAATATAAAAGAGTTCTTGAAAGAACTCCTGAGTATGTTCTGGATGAACCCCTTGGGATTTAAAAGTGTTCCTGAAAAATCCCTGAATGGGTTCTGGATGAACCCCTTGGGATTTAAAAGAGTTCTTGGTAGAAGCCCTGGGTGGGTTCTATGCATATGAAACCCTTGGAATATAAAAGGGTTGTGGCTTCTAGGTGGAACCATTACACCATAGAAGGGTATGTCTTAAGAACGTCTCATAGGGAGTTTTGGGTGGAACTGTCTGAAACGGTTCCATGTGCAACTTTTGTAAAAGGCTCTACTAGGAACCAAAAAAGGGTCTCCTATGGAGACAAGCCAAAAAATCTTTTATTGTTCTCATTAGCACCTTTCTTTCTGAGAGTGTAGCAGAGCGTGCAGGGTTCAACAAAAAGTCTGAGACTTAAACACACGGCATCTGGCGGTTAATGTTAGCCAATCCAGCAGTGTCCAGCTGTTTCATTCACATTCAAAGCCAGAGAAACTTTGCCTTAGTTGGCGAGCACTGCTGTTACTAAAAGCTATAAATAATGACTTGCCAAGCAACTGAGAAGCCAAGTTCAGACTATTTAAACATGTTTTTTCCTCCTTGCTTTCTATCTTTTGTTCTCTTCCCTCTCATCATTTTGTTGCTATTGTGTCTTGTAGACACCGTAGCTACTGTACAGCTGAAGGTCTGCAGCTGAAAGGTGCAGAAACAATTAAAATGGAGGAGTTCTTCTTCACTACTTCTCCTCACAAAGGTGATAAATCATCTTTTCAAGCTATTTATTATGCCCCGAAGAGCCACCAGCGGCCCCTCTCTGCCTCATATAGATCATACCTACTCTTTGAACATTAGCTGCCATGCATAAAGACATGTCACAGTTGAACTCTGAACGGAGAGCACCTCAGCCCCCACATGCAAGACCAGATTCAGGAGCCTGACAGTGCTCCGGTCCCAGACACTCTATCCTCAGACAGTTAACAATGTTGTGGGGGCCTCTGGAGACCCAGACAGGAAGCTAGCCAAAGGGCCACGGAGAGCAACAGAAGTTCAGCTCCAAGGTAAAGTGCATAAAACCTTGAACCTGTGATCAATCATTTCCTATTAAAATACAGACTCGAACACCCGATGGTGCTATTTTAATAATAATTATGGGAATCTTTAGTCTCTTGTATGGTTTTAATTTATGAGCTTATTATGAATACCTAGATGGCTGACCTTACAACTTCGACAAGGTATTTCAAGAACATAAATTAGAAATGCAAGTTCACAGCTAGAGTCCGACAGATATATCAGCCAACTGATACTGGCTGACCAATATTGGCCCATCATAGCTATATCGGTGTGTATGATTTCCAAAAAAAAGAATGCAATGATTTGCATTATTTTTTTCAAAAAGTTGGGATAGGGGCATGTTTCTCACATTCTTTGTGTGAATTTTCTTTGTGAATGTGTCTTAGCATTGTCTTACTGAAATAAGCAGGGACTTCCCAGAAAAAGACGTTGTCTGGATGGCAGCACATGTTACTCCAAAACTTGTATGTTCCTTTCAGCATTAACGGGTCTTGATGCCATTGACATCAACACACCCCTACCTCTGAAGATGGTGAAATTCCTTAATTCTTGCAGTTTTCTGTTGAGATTTGCCCAGACAGTTTTTCACAAAGTGGTGAACCTCACATCATAATATTATCTAGTGCATCACTGCAATTCTTTTGATAAAAGATTGTGTCACAAAATAGCATTATAATCAAGTACTGCAGAGCTGCAGAGATAACCTGGCTTACAAATCTTGGTCTCCAGACATAAGACACATGCAGCCCTAATAGCCCTATAGTTCTATTTGTGTTAATATTTAAATATGCCAATGAAAGTTTACTGTTTCAGTGCCCTGACGTCATTTTGGACAATACATAAGGGATATTGCACAGCTAGGGGGTCATTATTGTTTATTATATGGCTATGTACTTAAAAATAAATCAATAATTTCAATAATGCCATAACTGCAAAATATACTGCTCCCAAAACATTTAGTGTTTCATAACTACATTTGATGGATTACTCCAAAAAACTGTGTTGATGTATATTTTGTCATGTATATACTATGAAATTTTGTTACTCCCTAGTATCTGCATTGGCCAAAAATTATCCAGTATCAGTCGCGCTCTATTCATAGTTATGCGTCTACTGTAATGTGTTGACTGGGCCTTGAGGCAGTGCATGTTCTACATACAGTACCTGTAAGGAGACAGACACATGCACGAAATAATATGTGACTACACGCCCCTCCCGTCGAGAGGCCCTTCCAGCAGTACATGCTTCTGCACCCCATCCCCGCATTCTACATTTTACAGTGTGTGATTTACGGTGCTGTATCTATGAGCAAACAGGCCAAAGCTAACAGCCCTGGAGAAAGCCCACAGATGCACACTGAAAGTTCACCACAATGTCACACACATAGCTCAGCCTCTCAGCGGCACCACACAAAGCTCGAGCCCCCAAACTCTCATCGTTTCCATGGTCCACCGCTGCACATGGTCGCCAACTCTTAATATGGAAATGTTATGGAAACAAAACCTAAACATTTACATTAGATGACTTTGGAAAGGGGGTTATGGTCTTCTTTTTATTCAGCCGCCATGCTGTATGTATTTCCTGTGCTCTGGATGGGGAGGTGAGGCTGAAACGGGGAGAATAGGGAGACGGGTCTGTGCAGAGTGGAGAGGCAACCTTCTGAAAAGGTTAAAACTGTACATCAACAGATAAGGCAGCGGTGTACGATACATCATGTCCTGGGTCTGTCAGGGGAGGCCGAGCACAAATTGAAACAAGCAAAATTATAAACACAGGGGAGCCATGTCACCAAGGCCTTTCCATACCGTAAAGAAAATAAATGGACTTTGAATCCTACTCAGAATTAATACAAGTCAATACTACAGGGACGCTGAGGTAAAAACCTGAGACTGGGAATACAAACAATAACACAGAGGGGGAAGGGAACGGTCAGGGGGCCAACACTGAGCCTGACGGCTACAGTATGAGACTCTTAGGAAAAAGTTCCAAGCAGCATCCAGACACTGTAAAGAGCAATTATAAATACTAGTGCAGTGCCCGTTTAGAACCTCAGAAGTGCTGCTTGCAGTGTCGTCGTGAACCACTCAGTTTAACACTTGATGCAGAAATCTCTTGGGTCCTCAGCAATATCTACTGGGCGAACGGTTCTTGGGATATTTGGCCACCTTATTGACCAAATGGCACCAAATTTGTAATGGTATATCTATACATATTTGCCAAATGTAGTAAATGTGTACTTTGAGGGCCATCTATAAAGGCTGTAAGGAATATCGAAAATCTGATTGCTTGAAGTTTGTGGGAGGAATAGTAAAAAAAAAAAAAAAAAAAAAAAAAGCAGATTGTGGCTTGCTTGACGTTCTTGAAGACATTTCTTCAAGACAACTCTCATCTCAAAGGCTTCTTCAGTTCTACCTGTCTAATGGTTATGATTAGTCAAAGCATGGTTACCATTAGTCATTTATAATCAAAGAGGCCTTTGGACAAAATTCAAAATTGAAGAAAACCAATCTTGACAAAACTGTTGTGGCTTATATTGATAGATTTGTGTGAACACACCAGATCCAAAAAATTAGCTTCTGAGACTTGTGGTTCAATTGTTCACGGCCAAACCGTCAAGTTTACTGTTACACCACCACCATCTGACAAAATTGCATTAAATTCGACATTGCATGCCCTTGGGTCCCCAGCCAAGGCCTTCTCTCGAAGGGAACCCTAGATTTGTGAAACTTTTGCAAGATTTTTGTGTGCTTTTTCTTCATTGTGCACACTGTACAAACTAATTACATCTTCTAATGTGACAACACTATGGTTAAGATCTGAATAGGTTTAGGGCCGGGGTCAGCAATCTGTGGCTTTGGAGCCTCATGTGGCCCCTCTACAGTGGCTCACAGTGGCTTTGACAAAAAATTATATGGAAATGAATAAATTTTACAAAAAACATTTTTTTAAAAAATCATTGTTGTAGGCCTACAGTGATTCTCATATTCCCCAATTTTAAAAAATGGGTAACTATATATATTTTGTCATCTAAAATCCACATTATGTCTACGGTTCAGCCCATTTCCCATGAAATTTTGCCAGTGACTGGTCTTGTGTCTACCTTTGCTAGCTATAGATGCCAAATACAAAAAAAATAAAAACAAAAAGTCTCAGAAGAAAAATGTAATAGTTGCGGGTCTTATTTGGCTAAAATCCTGGTTACGGACGAAAAATACCTGGTTAAGGTTTCAGAAAGATCGTGTTTGGGTTGAAAAAAATCACTCTCACATGAGATATGTGAATAGCAAACATACATACAGAGAGAGATTTTTTCGTTTAGATTAAGCATGTGATGCACTCTACACTACTATAGAGTCCCTCTGAAGTTTGTGAGGAAGTGAATGGAAGTTCAGTTTGACTTTGAAGGCAAATTAATTGTTTATTATGTGGGCTGCCTCATCTTAACCTGGTGTGTGCTTATTACACACACCACCTCTAAGAGTCAGAGTCAGCCATCTTCCAATAAACACCAAACTACGTAACGAGTTGGTGAAATTGTTTGTGAAATATAGCTAATTTCAGCGAGGGGGCCACTTGACGAGCCTGGGCGTGGATTGCGGCTGCCAGCCACGCTTCCGTTAGTGTTAATGAACGGGTGCTGGTCGCATTTAAAGCAGGTGCCAAGCAGCTTACTACGGCTGCTTAATGAGAGCAAAGGCACTCAGGAACAAAAAAAAACCCTCGAATGGAGAAGAGGGAGTGTTATTAGTGTCTGTCTGCACACACACTTACAGCGAGTCAGTGCGGCCCAGAGCTGAGCTGAGCGCTGAATTAAATCTGTGCATCTTAAATGCTCAACCCATACATACACACAGCAGTGAAAATATGCACTGCAAAAGCAAAAAATACAATAAAATACAAACTGTACCTTCAAAGAATGTGCAAACTTGCTTTCTTGATTTTATTTATAACCCTCTCACTTTCTGAGAAGTCTGAGGTTGATGAAGGTCAGACAGCACGCCCCCCTCCACCAAGAAAAAACCCGCTGTTAAACATTTCTACCGAACACACAGATCAAGGCTAATTTGATCTGCCACATTTGGTGAGAAAAAGCTTTACAAAAACTGGGAGCCGAGCACTTCTGCCAAAACACATTACACGACATGATGAATTATCAATAAAATCAAGATGAATTTACGCTCAGCTTTAAAACACCGTCACTTCATTTTACATACCACACAGACCCGTTTTAAACAAACGCCCCAGCAATGATTTAGACAGCATAAGCCCCTACCTGAGGGTGAACTCTATGTCTCTGAGGTCTCCCCACAAAGACCTCTTTGTTTCCAGCATCCATACATCAGGTCACAAGGTAGACCCAGTAAAGCACTGCCAAACATTAGCTTTAGTCAGTCTTTTCTCTGAACCTGCTCAACGTCTTTTAAGACAGAAAGCATTGAGAATGATCGCGGTGAGAGGTATGGAGGAATAAAAGTCTGTCTCGGAGACAGAAGAACTATGTACATAGCAAAAGGCAAAGATAAAATATATGTATAAGTGACAAATAGTCTGTTCTTTCATGGGCAGTCGACGCTATATGCCAGTGGTTCCCACACTTTTTCTTCAAGGGAATCGTTTTGATAAACTGATGACCCCTGACTAAATGGCATATTTTATGGATATTTCATTTTATATTCAAGACATAACAATTTAAATACAGAACAACCGATAAACTGCACAAATAATCCAAATAGTGAACGCATTAACTGCAGTGATTTGGGTGATTTTTGAGCAGATTACAGATAAGTTTTCCTTAAATTTTTAGGATTTTGTTTTAGACAATGAATCCTGCCTCTTTTCACTCTGTGCTCCAAGAACAATATTGGTGCCCAGGAGAACTTTTTCCCTTTTCAGTTTCCTGTACTTACATATGTTATGTGCTAGGCTCGTCTATGTTGAAAAGAAAACAAAATTCTTACTAATCAGCAGGCCCACGTGTCCACATAATTACAGCAACATGTCTATCAGATTTTCCACTGTCCTACTTGGTGTCATTTTAGGTTGTTTTAATGTATTGTGTGCTTATGTTTGTAAAAGAAAAAAAAAGATCTTAGATGAATATCACATTACAAACAAAAATCATTCTGCAGATTTTCATTCTGGTTCATAGCTGAAAACAAAAAAAAAAACAAAACTGCACATTCTTTGGGTCTGCTTTTTATTTAGCTTGCATTTTGCTAAGATTGGCCATATATACACAGACACACTAGAATATGTACCATTTCCACATTAAAATGTCTAAGAATGCTAGACACATCATATATTTTGTTGAGCTGTGTGCTTACATTATCCCAAATGATTTCAACAATATTCAAATGCAGAAAAATCAATAATTTATTAAAGGCAGGGGCATGTTATTATTTTATATTATTAAACAGTCTGTTTCCTGCTAGCTGCTAGCTGTTTTTTTCCCAGAATTCATAGCTTGTTGCTATGTATTTTGGAAAAAAACAGGATACACCAGTTATGTCAGAGTGAGGAAGGAAGATGGCGAATGTGACTGAGTGTAACATGAATAAAACTTTAATACATGACCTCATCTGAGAGCGGAATTCCTGTGTGAGTCATGTCAACAGCTCCCATGATCCCACACCACTTCATGATGTCATCAAATCTTTTTTAATACGCCTCGCAGCAGAATTTACATATTATGAGTTTAAATGATAATCTAACAATTTAATTTATTTTTCTTTACAGAAATGAATGAAATGTTGAGATATAAGCCTACTGTATATACGTTGTTTTTTTTTTAAGTTTTCTTACGCCCCGTAAATTAAGAAGGCATCATGACCCTGTACAAGCTTTGGTGACCACTACAGGGCATTGAGACCCTCACGCTGGGAATCAGTGCTATGGGCAGCTGCCTATAGGAGTTTATTTACAAGGTCAGATAATGGCTGTATGATCTGTTTGTATGTGTGGTGTTTTAGAGGGGAGCAGTGACCCAGAGGCTGCATACCAGGTGGTATGACCCTGCAGCTGATCACCATACATCCAGCTTGTGTATTTTAATGGCCTTAAGTCAGCCAGCCTCATGATGAAGACTCCCTGATAACACGAGCCTCCGTGCACACAAACAGGATATTTAAAGGCTGACTCTGCCTGGAGGGGCGTCCACGAGCAGGGTGGTAAATAATCCCTTGCTACAAACTATACATCCACCTGTCCATACATAACAGGAGCTGAATGGAAGAGTTAACCTCCTACAGACGAGTTATTAACACGACTGGAGCTAAGAATAGAACACTTTGTTTTCTCTCTCCACCTCCCTCTTTGTTTTTGTGGGCAAGAAAAAGTTCAATTCTGCTCAGGTATGGAAAACACAAATACAAGGCAGCCGCAGCACACACTCATATGTTAAATGAGTCGCCCAAACCTACACAAGCATCGTAATTAAGGTGGAATAGAGGGCAATAAAAAATAAAACACCTTCCGCCAGGTGTAATTCTCCCCGACGTTTTTATGTTTTCTGTCGATGGGGTATGGAAATGGAACGTGACGCGGACGTGGTTCGTCTTTGTCGCTGTTGGAGCCGGTAGAGAGAGTGTTTTATGTGTACGTGTATGTTTGTGTAGTGTAGTGTTAGGTTTAACATGGAGGTGTGGAGGTGTAATGTGTGAGTATGAAGGGTGTGGGAGGTCAGCTCGAGTCAGGGTGGTGTGAGCTGTACGTTGCACCAGGAGCTAATTTACACTCACTGATGCGAGATACCAGAACAGAGACTGGAGGGTTCCAGTACTTTATCTGGTAACCATAGCAACCACTATAACCCCTGTAGCAGGACGTGCCCTCAGCTCACTGACCTGCCACAAAATTAGTTTTGAGGGCTTACATGAGGAGGTGGAAGGTGTGCAAAATGTAAACTCGGGGATCAAACCATCCAAACTCACAAAAAATGTCACAACAAATGTTTGGGTAGGAGCATTTTCTGGACTTAAACTGACTTTGTGTGATGTACTCTAGGAATACATGTGATCTTGAAAATCACAACTCCAAGTCATTCTCTTTAAAAATAATTAAAATGGCTTTCTTGTCATGGCAATCAAGGGCTCATCATTATTTTTAATCTGTTTGACTCTCTGACCAAAACTTTATGCCAACACATGTCAGAGATTATTTGTTTGTTTTAAGGCCCAACATTACCAACATCGCTCTGACAATAAACATCAGAAAAAGCAACAATTAATTTAAATTAATACTGACATTTATTAGAGATTAGTTGACTAATTGATTAGTTAATCAAAAGAAAATCTGTTACAGCATTTTGATGATCAATTAATCATTTCAGTCATTTTTCAAGCAAAAATGTCAAACATTTGCTGGTTCAATCTTCTTACATGAGATGATTTACTACTTTTCTTTGTCATTTATGATAGTAAATGAAAAGTTTATGAGTTTTGGACCCTTGGTTGGACGAAATAAACAATATGAAGTCACTTAATGCCCTGTGAAATTGTGATGACCATTTTTCACATCTTATAGACGATTAACCCTGAAAATAATCTGTAGATTAATCGATAATCGTTAGTTGCAGCCCTAAGATCTTCCCTAAAATCATGACACAGTACAGTGTTACTAACAATACATTGTCTGACTCAGTCTGAAGTCATATCGTTCCAATGTTTAAATTTACTGCATTAGAACAACTGTTTCATGTGCATCGAAGAATGATACACACAATTTAGTGAAAATTCACAACTGTTAACTTTGTGGTATTAATGGAAAAATTCACAAACTGTCTGATCCACTATAAGTCCGTTAAAAAACTATAACAGGCATTTTAATAATAACAATTCATCTTAGCTTTGCACTTCATTGTTTGACACTTTTGAACGATAAATAGTGCAAATTATTTGTTCTTATTATTTAATAACAACCTTAAACTCCTGACTAAGGTTGTCAAGAGTATCTATACTTAGAGATCATGTAAAAATCATACAGTATCTATTAATTATAGTATCGAAAGTACTAAAGATATAAAAAAAAAAGGACTAAGTGCTTTCACTTCTTCAGTTCAGTTCAGTATTTATTGTCCTGTCAGAAATCTGGCTTACAGAAAAAACAGGCAGTTCAGTGACTTTTTCAGTGCCAGCACTGACTCCAGCTTAATTTAAAAAAAGGGGAAAAAAATTTGTGTGCCTACAACTTTTTTCTTTTTACTGAGGTATTGAAAGAGGTATTGAGTATATATATATATATATATATATATATATATATATATATATATATATATATATATATATATATATATATATTATACTAGTATTATATCAAAGTTTTACAGTTGTCTAAATAACACACTTAAGCTCCCATCACTGTACTATGGGAGTCGTCAGTCTTTATCTCTCACTGACGAATTATCACTTTCTCTGACCTCAGTGTCCCTCACAGCCTCCTATCACCTCGGCCACCTTCTCACATGAACCTAAATCTTATCAGCTTACACACACACACAATCTGACAGACTCCATATCAATCAACTGATTGATAACTTGGCTAACACATGATTATGTGAACGAGCATGTGAGCTCATGAGAATCAGCCTTATTTTTATTTTGACAGCACAATAGAAAGACGTAGAAAGCACCGCCTCGCAGCGCCATTTGGTCCTGGTTAGGATCCGTTTGTACCATATCATGCTTCCCAAACATCCTCCGGCCAGAGGGAGGAGTCTTAATCAGTGTTTGGAACTCGTTAAGTCCCTTAACTGAGCATGTCACCTACCACATTAGCAACACATATCTGAGGGACAAGTGTGCGTTGTGTGTGTAACGTGTGCCGGTGCCCTCTCAGATCTGCGGCGTCACGCTCCAACGCGCTTTGACACACTCCGGTCTGCTTTGGATGTGGAGCGAAACCAAACAAGGTGTGGTCTGGCTTTGGCTTTGTCTGTTTAGTGTTCAGAAGTTGGTCCAAACAGCATTGAGGACACAGCATGCGACAAAATAACCCGCTGATGACAGCTCGATGATGACACCAGAACAATCTGTATTGAAGTTGGGTTGGAGTTGTGGAACAACTTATACGCCAGACAAAAACTTTCCGTGCATCGTTCCTCTTTTACGAACAGACTCACTTTTAAATCCAGCCTTTGTCATATTAATGTAACACACTCATTCTTATGAATTTGAATAAAACTGAATTTTGACTCTTCAATAATGCTGGGATCAAAGGTTACATTTTTGGCTATTAAACTCTGCAATGGGCCAACCTCCTACTAATTTATTTATTTTTTATTAAATAGCATTTCTTGACTTGAATTTTGTCAACTCTGTCAGACACACAAAAAGTTATATCATTATAATATTTGACATATTTTTATTCACAAAATAAATCTGAAACCCATATTCAGTTTAATATGAGAATAAATGAAGAAAAGTAGGAAATCTCCATATTTGAGAGGCTGAAGCAGCATTTTCTGCCATTTTGCATGGAAAATCTACTTAAATAATTACTCAATTGTCAAAATATTCTAATAGTTTAATTCTTTTTTATAACTTGTGAAGCTTACGGAGTTCACAAAATGTTTTTTTCATTTCATTTTCATTTCACAGCCTGGTTGTTGTGAGTAGCCATTTTATTTTTTTTTTATTTTGCTCAGGGTTCTCTTAATGCTAATTAAATTATACATTTTTAAACCAGAATTTAATTCAGTTTTCATTTAGCAGGGCAATGGAGTTGACTCGTTATGGTTGGGATGCATCTCATAGCAGTATTATTTCATTAATTTCCTAAAAATGAGAAAGCTAACCACTGCTGCTCTGGCTGTGTGAGGGTTAACACTCAGACGGTCAGAGCTCACCTGATCTTTTCTAAGATATCGACTCCCCATCCTCGATAATGACCCTCTACATCATGAAAATGGCTTGATCTCTTCAGTTATGACACACTGAGTGGGTATTCATTAACACTTGATGCTGATATTATTAAATTCTATTATGGCAATGGCTGCAAATGGTGTCTCCTCTGCAAGTACTGCACTGAAATCATGAGTCGGCAATAATCGTGTCTGCGAGTGTGTGTAAATACGTTTTAAATGCACATACTACACAGGACTGAGATGACCTTCATTACAGCTGATATGGGAAGTAAAAATAACAGAAGGAAAAACGTCCCTAAGGCTTTTACTGTTTTCAGATGAGGCTTATTAGTCTCCAAAGCCAAACACTGGCCACAGTGCTAATTTGGAGATCTGTCCAGAGAGTCCCCGTGGCCTTTGATGAGTCCCCATGTCTGTAAGTTCTGCTTGGAGACAGGAAGCTCCCCGCGGTGGCAGGCGCGCAGGCTGGGGGCTGGGGAGCCTGTGCAGACGGAGGACTACAGCGTCAGGGGGATACATGCTCCTTTAAC
Source organism: Lutjanus erythropterus (assembly GCF_056507025.1). NCBI lineage: Eukaryota > Metazoa > Chordata > Actinopteri > Lutjaniformes > Lutjanidae > Lutjanus > Lutjanus erythropterus. The sequence goes on from NC_139334.1 coordinate 17,650,287, forward strand.
CTGTTATTGTGAACTCCCAGCAGCCCTGGCCGATAATTGCCACCTGTCTCTGGGGAAACAGAGTCAAAGGCAGGCAGAGGGACAGCCATTTTGTGTCTGCCGCTGCTCCTCGCCCTGCGTAGCCCTGGTCCTAGTCCTGCCCTTAACCCTGGCGGCTAATGTGTTTTCAATTTAGGATGATCCCCCACTACAGGCACGGCCCTAATCAACAACAGTTTGTACTGTAACCCTATCTGCCCCTGCGAGGGCAGCGTCAGCCTGACCGGGCGCCTGCAAACCTGGTGTGTCCAGCGGACGAACAGTGTTATGTGTGTATATGTATGGATGATATCATGTTTATATGTGAGGTCATAGGATGTGCGCCTGATTCTTGGCTGTTTGTCTTCCACATCTTGTTATACTGTTGAAATAAACATATAAACATCCACACACACGCAACAGCAGACTCACACAGGCAAGTTGAACATGATGCTGCACGTTACTTTACAAACTAAATACAAATTTAATGATGAAAAAAAAACCAGTCTGCACTCTATTTTTATAGATACATCATTTTGGAAACATCTAACATTAATGAAGGAAGACAAAAATATGAAAATATTGTATTTGTTATGGCTACATTTCATTTTAAGTAATGTTTTAACAAAGCAACAAATTCACTTATTCTTCAAAAATGCATTAGAATTTTATTAAACAATAACCAATGATAATATGCTTTGTGCACCATTTCTCTGGAGCTCACAGGTTTTCTAATGGTTTGGCTTAGTCTGCCTAGTTAGTCTAGAAATGCCAGTAATTGTGCCCCATTGGACAGTTTTGTTTTGCAGAGCAAACTGTTGAATAAGGACAGGCAAACAACAGCAGCTGTTTAAAGTACGAGGCTTATTGTTTTAATATTGTGTTTGTTTAGAATTAGTGAAACATCAATTCGTGAAGCACAAACAATTTAATGTGCTGCTTGAATTGGTTAAATTAAACTTAAATGAAGAAAAATATATGCGTTTTGTATCTTATTAATAATTAATGATTAACTGGTTATGAATGAGTTCAACTATTGGTTAAGGAAAATGGACAAAATTAGTAGTGCTAGTTCAAGGTCTGCTAGAAAACCAATGACAGATGCAGACTTCACAACAAAAGCAACTGTAACTTGCATAATTTTAAACCAATTTGCATGAAGTTTCAACATCCAACCTCAAGTGTAAATTATTTAGAAGTTCAACTTTTGGGCGTTTTTCTAAAAATGTATGTGTCACATCTAAATAAATAGCAAAATATTCAAAATAAATTACAATATTAAAATTAAGAGGATAGGATATATTATCCCATTTATTGTTTCATTATTACATTTACACAGGTATGTGAAACCAGGACGGTACCATTACTGTGCTTTAAAACTGAGTATGACAACAAGTACAACAACATTTTATTGAAAACTCTGCATACATCTAGATAAGAAAACTTATACTATACTATAGAAAGAACTTCAAATCTCTGCCGGTTGCATCTGGCAGTTGTGGTACCATTGCAGTAGGTACTTTAACATCTGTTTCCTGAGTGCACTCTTATGGTTGTTCTTAATTTTGCAAATTGACTTCCATTTCCATGATGAAAAAGCCACACTCGATATCTCCGTTAGATTCTAGAATAAGCCTTATATCTTAAATTCTGCAGCCACTTCAGTGGGGGTTGAATCAAAAAGTTAGGCATGGAAAGGCAGGTGTGAATGTTTGTTGTGTAGGGCCTCCTCCTGGCCTCTGCATCCATGAGTGGAACCCTGCCCCAAAATTAGAGTGTGGCCTCTAATGTCTCCCTGGGAGAAAAAGAGGCCTGGCTTTCGTCCAAGTCAGCACCTTTGGAAGTGCAGTCGTGTTACCACCACTAAATCAACATGTCAGCACCCGGCCCAGTGAACTTCTTCACCCAGACTCCACCGCTTACAGCTACCCCACACACCTAATGAATTGGTGTAAATGCCCATCTGTCTGCTACAATGAAAAGGGAAAAGGAGATATGAGGAGAAAGAGGAAAAAATAAAGATATTTCTTTTTCAGCTGTTGCACAAAAAACTTTCAGTCTGCCGATATGATGATGACCCAGAAACACTGTATTAGTCCTGTTGCCTGAACAAAGAACAGTCGAAGCTAGGTTAAGGCATCCTCGCCATCAACCTTGGCCTCAGAGTCCAAAATGGAACTGTCCCAGTTTGGGGGGTGAGTTTGGAGAGAGACCCAGGCAAAGGGCCACAGAAAGCCGTGTGCTTACTCGGCAGTCTGTTTACATTCCTGAGGGTAATTTTAGCCCTGGGGAGGGGAGCAGAGCAGGGGGGCCGACATGTCGTTGGGGCTTGTCAGTGGTCGATGGGCCAGCCGGCACAGTGGCGGCACCTGGACATGTGGGTGGTACATAAAAACACACACAGACGTACAGACCTCCAGCGGACAAATCACTGGAACTGCTATCTGTGTTTGTGAAAATCGGTTATTCAAGGATTGTTGAAATCCTCGAAGAACTCTTTCATTAAAGGTTCTCTGTACCATAATATAAAAAAAATAAATATATAAAAAATAAAAAGATAATAAATAAAATAGGACTCATGGCCTCAACACCATAGATAAAATGTAAAGGGTCCTCGTAGATTCAAGATATAACCCCTGTAATGTTAAAGAGGTTTTGGTAGAACCCATCAGGGGCCTCTTTCCACAAACATGGAACCAGCCCTGTTTTGGTTCAAGGACCTCATTTTGAACCATTCAATTTTCATTTTGAACCACCAGTTTCCAGCAAAAACAAACTGGTGCGGAACCTGAAAAGTTAATTCCCAGCTGGAACCAAAAAACAGCAGATTTTCCTTGGGAACCAAAGAGCGCGTCATATTCTACAGGTTGTAGTACATTGTGCAGCACCCTCTGTTGAAGACATCCTTGATTACAATGGTTCCACTCACACTAGATAGCATCAAAGTTCCAAGGATCTTGAACAGAACTGTTTCAAGAACCAGGGCTTATTTGGTGGTAATAGGGCCCTGAGTGTGTTCTTGTTAGCACCCTTAGAAGGTGGAAAGGTTCTAGATAGGTTCTAGGTATAACCCTTTATGTTGGTTTATGTTGTGCTCTAGGTTGAACTCTCTGAAAGGGTTTAAAGTGGAACCTTTATAAAATGTTCTATGAGAACCTTTTATGGTTCTAGTTGGAACTTTTAGAGTGTAGCATCTTCTATATAATATCAATGAATACTCAGTCTGCGACTAGACAGCTAAAGCTAACAAGGAGGAGTGGAAACCACTGCAGTGTGTAGTCGTGCTAATGGGCCCACCACTGAGCACCATTAGCTTTGGACAACACAGGATATCCCCGGTGTTTTCACTGATGATCTGGGGTGCAAATCTAATTTCATTGTAGTTTTTAAAAATTTGCTATGCAAACAAAACAATAATCCTGGTTCAAGAAGTGCTGAGGGCTTCTGTGTGCGTGTTGGGATTTGTCTTTTTATTACTTCCAGCCCAGAATGTCCCTTCAAAGGGCAAGAAAGCAAAATGTCCATGTGTGTCTGCGGTGCTTGTGTGTCAGTGCACGTGTAAGAGAGACAGAGAGACAGAGAGAAAGGGAGGGAGAGACTCAAAGCTTATCGAAACTAATTAGGCGAGGGATCAGGATGGAAGTTAAATACTGGGCTACATGTAATGAAAGAAGCAGAGTGGGGGACATCTAGGGGTCAGGCCCACACCAAACAGTGGTCCTCAGGCAATCTGGTATTGATTTTCACTCGTTTGGGGATGAAGGTGGACGGGGGGAGGGAGCCATGGCGAGAGAGGCAGTAGTGCAGAGTCTAAGGGTCTTGTGAGTTGTCAACTTGACAGTTTAACCCCTTTTGGAGGAGAACAAACAAACAGAGGGATCTCCTGGGCTGACAGCGTTGATCTGTCATAGCGATGACACTGCAAAGCCCCACACAATGCCCACACGGGAGAGGAGAGTGAGGAGGAAAAGGAGGGAGGGTGGGTTGATACAGATATGCAGAGGCACATTCCTTAAGCCAGAGAAGATAGGCCTGTGCTCTGTGTAAGACCTGGAAAGACTGAACTATGAATATTTGCACAAAGGATGAAACAATTTCTTGTTCACGATAAAATTCCTGATGATTTGTATTACTATTTAAAAGAGTGAAGGGTATCATAAGGGTTTTATTGATACCGATACCTGCACTGATACTGCTTAGCAAAACTAATCTTTATCGATATTCTTATTAATATAATTCACAAAAAATTGCAAAAAATAAAGACACAAAATTAAAAGATGTCAAAGGATTAGACATCGTTTATTGTTGCAGAAAGAAGTTACGTTGTTTCCCACGTTATTGCTTTTCAGCAAATTTAGTGAAGCGAGCCCACACCTTTGGCCTCATTTGCTCTTTATGTAACCTTAGCTCTATCATTTGTTCACAGGCAATGCCTCAGATAGTTCTTGGATTTGGCAAGTGAAAAATAAATGTGATGTCTTTTTGGTTTGCAATGTTGTAGCTGGCCTGTGTTTCTGTTATAAAGTTTATCGTTATATTAATTGATGGTACTGCTTCACAATTTTATGAAATGTCATGAAGTCACAAATACACAACTTTGTACTCCACAGAGCTATGAATCATTGCTATTTTTTTGCCATGGAAAAATCTCAAGAGAACACTATGAAACACTGACTCGTAACTGCTAACTGGCTAGCTCACTCTCACAACAAACCCTTTCGGACCTCTGTTTAACACAAAGTTACCTACAAAGCCACTGTCCTTAAAAAGGAAAGCTCACCTGGTAACATGGGTGCAGTTAGGCTGTGGATGTGCTAACTAAGAACCTGTCCATGGCTTAAGTGAAAGTACTACCAGCCCCACTATGAATATACTCCACTACAAGTAAAAGTTCTGCATTCTAAATCTTACTAAGGTAAAAGTATGTAAATATAATACAACTGTCCTTAGTAAATTTGTCTCTAGGGCAAGTCAACATCTGAACATTTCAATTTTAGAACAAATGTGTGTGACATTTCTTACCTATGGTGTGCTATAATTGTGTTGAATGACAGAGCACACACAAATAGAAAAGAGGGTCAACAAAATTGGGCTCATCAGTTAGATTTCAGTCTTTCCCCACATCAAAAAGTTTGGGTGTCTCTAATAAAGCGTGGTGGGTGACCATCCGCAACCACACAGACACACAGATGTCAGTGCTCCTCTCTTGTCACTCAATCTGTGAGGGCCGTCACCCCGAGCAACTTCCCTCTCATGTCCTTAAACACTTGAAGACCCCTTTCACTTTTCCCCTCAGACTACCTCATCGCTTTGTCACATTGCCAAAGGGGACTCCATTAGCCTGGCCATGCACAGAGCCCCCAACTCTCACTTATACTTAACACACACACATACACACACACACAGAGGGAGGCTGATACGCGTAGCTAAGGCTGTCCACATCAAATTAGAGTGGCCCCCATTGTCCCTATTATGGCCTGGGAATGCTCCATCATGACGGATGCTACGGGGTCCCTCACTTGTCAGGAGTTGTCAGACAGATAGGGAGTCTGGATACACACAGCTGACAGGTAATCTTAATGTCTTCAATTAGCCCAATTAGGCCTGTCATAAACAATTCGATAAGTGCTCGACCAACACAAACAGATAAACGCACGCACAAGCACACACAGACGTACACACTCACACGCCAAGGTCTGCGGGGTATTAATGAGAAGGGTAATGGGTATATCAGCGGACGCTTGACTTGTCTTTTGTTTCAAGGAGGGGTGTGTCCCCATCCTCTGCTCTCAGCTGTGCACTGCTGGCTGCTACCTGGTCAGTTCAAATTGTACTATCTCCTTTCATTAGCGCATCGCCGGCTGAGAATCTGAAAGGCCGTGACAAAATTCATTTGAGACGAGTGGGAGCAGATTGCCTGAAGCAGGTGCTATAAGGGAGATAAAACAAAAGCAGCACCTTTGAGAAGCTCTGTGTGTGCACGCATGTGTGTGTTTTCTGTCTGTGTGTGTGTGTGCGAGGCTTTTCCCTGGTCTTCACATTCTGTTCTTTTCCTTGCTGTGGTAAATGGGTAATGACACAAAAGTGCTTTTGAAAAAAAAGAAAAGAAAGAAAGAACAGGGACCAGAGAGGAATCGGCCCAGCGCACACTAGCAGCGTTTACAAAGCTGTGGTGAAATCTAAATATTGTTTCTAGCGTGACTAAACAGGCCAACACCTTTCTGTGCAGAGGATGTGCGATAGCTAACATTGTTTGATTTGGTCTCTCCTTTATAATATCTTATCGCGGTGCAGCGGTGACACCCACACTACATCCCCAGCTTTTGTCCTCTAACCGTTTCTTTAAATCCATCTATTTACATTCACTATCAATTTCTTTTTCTCAAGGGATGCAGGACACGTTTCAGGAACCGTGAAGCACAAGCTAATGTTTGAATCAGAGATTCCACAGTTTGCAAACACAAGACCTGAGCAGAGTTAGCATCAATATTTGAACACATACTTATGTGCAGAGGCCTTGAGATGGACAACATCGAGCAACAACGCTGACTGACGCTCTTAATGCAGCACTTATACATTCGTCTCTGAGCATTCAGGGCAACGTGAAAAGAAACAAATGAGCAAAATAAAACCAACATTGGAAAATTCAGTTAAAACCAAGAAAATAGTACTCTTAGAAATTATATTGCTAACTAGAACCATAAAGGGTTCTTCAGCTTGTCTCCACAGGAGAACTCTTTTTGGATCCCAGTAGAATCTTTTATAAAGAGAATTCTACCTAGAACCCAATATAAAGGGTTACACCTAAAATCTTCTGAGAAAGGTTTCACCCAGAATGCCCTATGAGAGGTCCTACAGAGAACCCTTCAATGGTGTAATAGTTCCACCTAGAACCCTTCTTGGGGGTACTATCCAGAACTGTTCCACCTTCTAAAAGTGCTAACAAACAGTGGGGGTCTACCGAGAGCCTTTTTATATTTCAAGGGTTTTATCTAGAACCCACCAAGGGGGCTCTTTCGAGAACTTTTTTACATTCCAAGGGTTTTTATTTAGAACACACTCAGTGGGTTGAACAGAGAACCTTTTTATAGTTCAATGGTTTTACATAGAAGCCATGTAGGAGGCTTTACTGAGAACCCTTTTAGGTAATAGTACAAAGTACCTTTGAAAAAAAGAGTTCTTCAAGGAATTCAACAATCCTTGAAGAACTCTTTCTTTCAACAAGGGTTGTTTGGATGAAAACGTTTCTTAATGCGACCCACAGTCTTACAAAGAACTCCTGACAAACCCTCTCAGAAGCAGATGGTTCTGGGTAGAACCTGACCACTTTTGGAGTCTTTTTTTCAAAGAGTGTACAGAGGCCTTGATACAGTCCATATTAAGCAACAACACTCACACTCTTAATGCAGTGCTTAAACACTTTTTCTCTGGGCATTCAGGGCAGTGTGAAAAGAAAAACATGAGCAAAATAAAACCAATAAGGAAGAATTCAGTTAAAACCACGGCGATATGCTGAACGGTGAAATCCCAAGGCACATTTTCATTCAGTCCAACTGGGACGAGGGAGACAAACCAACTGCTATCAGCAAGATCTGTGATGGACATCTAACTCTACTTCTGATCTTTACCTCAAGTGACGGCTGGAATGCCATCTGAGGAGAAAAAAAAAGAAAAGAAAGAAAGAAAGAGAAAAGCCGTCACTGGGAAGTTGTAATAGGAAATTGCTCTTGGCAACTATTTGTTCAAGCACCAGATTTTTTTCATCTTTATGCCAACCCAGCGAGCCCCCATTGGAAAACAGGGCAGGTCCCCCTAATGAGTAATCTATTTCAAAGCAGTCGTGTCTGGGCATGACAGTTTACTGAGAGGCTTGAAGAACTGGTAATTACCAGTGTTACGGGGCAATTAATGCATATTACACTGCGGCACTCATGGCGGTGACTGTCAGCTCCCCAATAAAAATGAGCACTCTTCAGCTAAAGGGTGACATTAATTGGGCCCTTAATGACTATGCAGAGGAACCAAGCCAAATAGGAACAAAACAGGGGACTCGCTCTGACTCCAGCAGAGGGCTGGAAATTGGACTAAAAATGAGATTAATTGCTGTTTAGAAAAAAAAGAAGGGAAAAAATGTGGTGAGGGGAAGGGGGAGAAAGAGGTTGGAATTATAGGGTGCAGAGAGAGCAAGGGCTGCTCATACAAATGACAATTCAATTAATTATTTCATACTGTATTTTCTATACCTTAAGGAGTGCAGACAGGCCTCAGGCCCATTTCCAAGGCTTTGTCTTGATATGGTGCTCATTGCATAAACATCTACATGTACGTTCCCCAAAGCACCCCCACACAGCGTTATGATGCATATGCTCAATATCATGAATACATCTCAAATCTTCATTTAAGTAAAAAGAGGCTTATCCACATAAGACGAAAAATGCATGTGTATATATGTATTTATAGCTGTGATGAATGTAAAGGAGATCAGGTACACTCTTAGATATAAGGGTTCCAGAAGAGTTCTCCCTGAAGGGCTGAGGTTCTACTGAGAACCATTTTCTTTTGAAGAACTTTTTTTTTGAAGAAAAGGTAAGTCAAGGGTTCCTTGTGAGACTAAGGGTTCCATTCATCTAAAGAATCCTTTTTGGAAGAAAGAGCTCTTCAAGAGTTCTTGAAATCCTTGAAGAACTTTTTCATCAAGGGTTCTTTGGGTTATAGGGTTCTTTGTAGAACCCCCTCTGTGTTGGTGTTGTGCTGAAAGGGGACCTTTGTAAAAGGTTCTACCAGGAACTACAAAGGGTTCTCCTTTGGAGACAAGAATTATTATGGTTCTAGTTAGCACCTTTATTTCTAAGAGTGTTTAGGTTTTCCATAATGTTCAACACAGAAAATCATCTTAAGAAGCAAGTATGGAGAGTTTCTGGGTTACACTCTTCCGATAAAGCCTAAGGCCTTAAGTATGTCTTTCCACTTAAAACAGCCCATAAAAAACATTAAGCAAAGCTTAAAAGTAAATCTGCCAAATTGCAGGCCTTCCACCCCCAGAAATGTTTGTTTAGAAGGAGATCAAGGATGTGGTGAAGACATGAAGTAATTCTGATTAATGTTGCTAAAGCTAGGCACGTACTGAACACCACCTGAATATGCAAGCCCCAAATCATAAAAATATCAGCATGCAAAACATGCCATCATTTGCATACATTTTTGATTTTGGATTTCCTTGCTATTTAAATATGCAGTTAGAAATAGTCCAGCACTGCCTCTTGCGCTGTCACGCTGCACACTCACACTGTCATTGGTCCTGATAGAACTCTTCCGCTTCAAAGGGAGCTTTGCAATGGAGAGGAGAATGAGCAAATATTTGAATTGCAAAAACACATCATCTTGCGAGGGGAGAAAATTCAAGACAACTTTTTAGAGTTAAAGACACCCCCCCAACCCCCAGCAAGCTAACCCTCTGCACACAGCACAAAAAAAAGTCAACATATTCACAGCGTAAGCACTCTCCTCGCTAATTTACCATGTCCAAATTTGTGTAATGGGATATGACACTTTTTAGAGGGGATTGCGGAAAAAAACTTTAATTTGAGGAGAGAACCATAAAATGTTTAAGCTGCCCCTGTATTTAACTGAAATCCACCACACAAATCCAGGTTCTCAGACAACCTGACATGGGTTTGATTACAGACTGAAGTGTAATTAGCTGCTTAAGTTATCCTCTGGTAGGTTGGCGTGAGCAGCACTGCTATTTCAGCATAACTAAAGAGACCTTTAGATTCTCGAGGAATACCTTTACCCTCAGGATTCTGCACAGCCAGTTTACATGCAATCACTCCTGCAGAATCTCTGACAGCTTCCAACTTTTGCAGAAGTTAGTGGGAAAAAAGTGCAATAAATAATCTTCATGACAAATCAATAACATGACTCATAGCATATTTGAAAGTATGAGCTCCCCCAATTTGATGCCAGGATAAATAGAACATTTAAGCCAAAAGTTACAAGTCTAGCCACGAAGGCCATGAACAACATTAACAGCAATAAATACCCATCTTCAGACATCTGAAAAAATACCCCTGCAAAGAGAGGAAAACTGTGTTTATGATGGTAAATTTATTTACCACAGGCTGAGAACTACCTTGAATTTTAAAGCAGGGAAAACTGTGAGGGTCTCAAACACATATTTAGAAAATATCTGGACACACGGAGAATTCATGTGAGTTGCCAAATAAATGTGGAAAGACAGGCAATCAGCTACAGCCAGGTAAAAAACTAGTACACTTTAGAGTATTAGAAATATAATTTAAGAATATACAAAGGTTATTTCAAGTATATTTGTACTTTTGTTGCTTAATTTGAAGTATATTTAAAATGTATGCTTAAAAACTGTACTTCTAAGTAGATGTCATTAGATTCAACTTCAGTTGGCTAAAAATATACCAGTTCTGCAATACTTAAAGTAATAGTTCAGTGTACTTACAAAAAATCTACTTCATTATAAGTGTATTGTAAATTGTACAGTAAAAAGTAAATGTTAAATGTATTCTTACTTATTAGTGGCACATACGTTTGCAAGGGTTGTGCATTTTCCTTAACTGATGGTTTAAAACACTAACAATCAATTAATCACAAATAATTAATAAGATGCACAACATGTTTTTTTTTTTCTCATTTTTGTCTCAATTTAATTTTTTTTCCATTTGAAGTTTAATTTTAAGTTTCCATATTTTAAACAAATGTTTCTGCCAGATAAAACAATGTCAAATGAGGCACAATTTCATACATTTCTAGACTACCACTTAGTTATCAATTAATAGATTTTTAATTGGTTCAATTAAAAGATTTATGTTTAATTATTATCATCCCTACTGGTAACTTACTTCTGAAAAGTAGAATTATCTTTTGTAATACACTGTTAGTATGCTATACGAAAGTGTACATCAATAGAATGTTTACTTAAAACTGAACTTCTGTATACTTTTAAGCTGCAACATAATCTTTAAAGTCATTAAACAAGCATTAATGTTACACAGCCATATATTTTAAGTGAACTAAGTATATCTGAAGTTGTTTCACTAGCAAATAAAAATATACTAAATACACTTCAACTTGTGCTTTTCTACAGTTTACTTAGTTGCAAAAATAGTTGTTCCAAAATAGCAAACTTAGTTGTAAACTAGTACACTAATCATTAATAATTTGAAGTATATTGATGATAAGTCTGACTACAAGCACACTCAAGCATGCTAAAATTGAATATATATAACATGTTTATTTTTCATCAGGACTGGTGGAAAATATCAAGGTTACCTTTTTTTTTTTTTTTTTTTTTTAAAAAGCTTTAAACATTAGTTTAGTAGTTTATATGATAATAATATAATAGTATAACACCTATAATAGTGTAATAGTAATAATAGTTTGTGGATTAGAGGATCAAATTAAGTTTACATTATTACTATAATTCAAACTTATATATAAGCATCAATCTCATCCTTTAATCACAGTCTTAAAATGCTTAATGTTTAATTCTTGTCATCTTTGAACACTCAGTTAGTATTACCCAGAGCTCCTCAACACTGTCCACATCACGCCCCCCACCAGTCCAACCCTCCCCTGGCCTCTACTCCTTATGACTTCGCCTACGTGTAGACAACCTGGAGACAGGTCTGAGCAGAAATCAAACGTGAATGATGGATAGCTTTACTGCACAATGACCTCTGTCACTGGGTTCTTGCCCTAAATCAATGCTGGCGATAAGGGCCCTGCGCCAGTGCTTACCTTGGTATGTTCACTAGCAGACCTTATCTATGGCAGGAGGAAGTGTGAGTAATAACTAAAGACAAGCCACGACAAAACCACTAACCCCACCTTGTCAAACATAATTTACAATGTATATCCCTCTGCCCCCCCCCCCCCCCCCCCCCCTTTTGCTGCTGTTAAAACAGTAATTATGAGAACCAAAGAGATTTGGGACTGTGTGTTTGGAGGATTAACCTGTTGTAGGACGATGGGAGAGCTTTGCACATACCTTCAGTCCAAGTGGGGTTCATATTCTATACTCTCAGAAATAAGAGTTCCAAAAAAGTTCTTTCTAAAGGGCTGTGGTTCGGCCAAGAACCATTTACTTCTGAAGAACCCCTTTTTTGACAAAAGGGATTGGCAAGCGTTCTTTGTAAGACTAAGGGTTCCATTAAGAACTCTTTTCATCCAAAAAAACTCTTTTTGGATGAAAGAGTTCCTCAAGGTTCATAGAAGTTCTTGCAAAGGGTCTGTTGTCAAAGGGTTCTAACGAAAAACCTTGGAATATAAAAGGTTCTCAGTAGAACTCCTTGAGTGTGTTCTAGATATAAACCCTGGGATATCAAAAGGTTATCAGTGGAATCCACTGGTTGGGTTCTAGATAAAACCCTTGGAATATAAAAAAGTTATCTGTGGAACTCTCTTGTAGGAGTCTAGATAAGACCCTTGAAATATAGAAAGGTTCCCAGTAGAACCCCCTGAGTGTGTTCTACATAAACCCATTAGAATATGACAAGGTTCTTGGTAGAACTCTTGGGTGGGTTCTTGATAAATGTCTTGAAATATAAAAAGGTTCTTGTCAAACCTTATGTGTAGGTTCTAGATAAAACCCTTAAAATATGAAAAGTTCTTCTTGAACCCCCTGAGTGGGTTCTATATAAAACTATTGGAAGGTTAGAAAAAGGTTGTTGATATAGACCCCTTGATGGGGTCTAGATAAAGCTCTTGGAAAATAAAAATGTTCTCTGTAGAATCCCCTGGGTGGGTCCTTGTTTGCACCCTTAAAAGGTGGAAAGGTTCTGGATAGAACCCCCTGAGAGGGGTTGCACCATTGCACCAAAGAAAGGTTCTCTGCAGAACCTCTTATAGTAGGGTGTGCGTGAAACCTTTCACAAATGGTGTTAGGTATACCCCTTCATATTGGGGTAGAATTCTCTGAAAGGGTTCTAAGTGGAACCTTTAACAGATTCTACCAGGAACCGCAAAGCGCTCTCCTATGGGGACAAGCTGAGGAACCCTTTATGGTTCTGGTTGGCACCTTTATTTCTAAGCGTGTACAGACTGACGACTGACATACCCACACACACATTCATTCACAAAATTATGAATAAGATCCTGAAATTTCACCGTTGTCAGGTTTGTGTTTCAGTGATGCATACAGGGAGAGGTTGGAGGTTGAAGTTGACAGGAGGGCAAAGACTTTATGAAGATTACAGCATTGAGAACTGTGAGACCTTTCAGTAGTTTTTCATTTGAGTGTGTGTGCGATAAAGCGTGTGTGTGATATAGAGAGAGACACAGAGAGCGAGCATGCTTCCAGGCAGACGCATCAAAACGGAGAGAGAGACCAAACATGACATCAAACGTTGCAATTAGCTGACCCCTTTCTCCTAGAGTCGCAGTTTGCCTTTAAAACTCTGATTAAAATATGTTTGCTTTCTCATTCAAAATGACATTTGACAAGGTTAGTAATATTTCAACTAACTGCAAAAACATTCTTGTGGCCATAATCCTTTTTTTCCATCACTTTGCAGGGGCGCAGGTAACCTCGGAGTGAGTTTCCCATGAACTCAGCGCTGCAGTTTGAAAACAAACCGGCTGCGGGGGGAAAAAAAGGAAGAGCAGTTCAAAGTTTCACTCGAGCGTGTTTTGTTTCACCCAGGCAGCTGAAGCTAAAAGTTTTGCGATCATTATTCAGGGAATTTATCCCCTTTCTAATTCAAACCACAACGAATATTTAAAACAGAGCCAGTAGTCTTTTCTCTAACCGCGAGCTCCGTCCTTAGCAGGGACTCAGGGGGGCTGAGGACTGTCAGCAGCTCCACGGATAGAGTTCCTCAAACTGTTAAACCCCCTCATCACCAAATTAGGAGAGGTGTAGTCTGTAGTCCATTGGCCTCTCCAATGGAAAAGTGATATAAAAAGTAAAGTAAGATGATATTTAATGGTGCATAACATTATAAATATATAATTTTTTTGCAAGGGTATATTACAGTCACAGCTTTGTTGTAATATTGACATTGAGCCAAAGTTTTTAAAGCCTCTGGAAATGTGTCTTTAAATAGTAAAATGCATATATGATATCAAAATTTAGTGTCTCATTAAGCATCCACAAAGATCTGAGAGAAAATAAACCATAACTATTAGAAAACCCAATACAAAAACGGCACATTTTGCTATTTAGACCATTTCTCAAGACTGTGTTGATGTGTGGACAGCTGTAGAGGGGGCGCTATATTTGGAACATTTGCACCACTTAACTTTGCCATCAGACAGCCTTGTCCAGTGGGGGAACAAAACTGCAGTCTATGCTTCTTCAACGCCACCAGACTTCTTGGACCAAATCAATGATTGTACCTTACAGAACATGGGAGTTGCTGATCTACTGGTGCCTCAATCTGTTTGTGTTATTGTGTGGCTTGTACATTATTTCGGATCCAAACTGTTACTTGCCGTGGCTTCCGATTGTGAAGAGCATCAACTCCAGTGTTCTGCAAAATAAAATTACTAACTCTTTTCAAATGTGTCTTGGTTAGGGCTATGACTGTATGGATTTTTTTCTTACGACAGTTTCTACAGTGACTGTTTATTGTACTTTATTGAGTCGTAAGCATAGGCCTCGTAGGAATAGGGCAGTATTCAAGTGTGTGTGGCGGCAAGTGTAGGAGAGTTCATAGCAGAGCATAAACTTAAACTTAACAGTAAGGTGTCAGTCCAGCACTAAATGTACAGTTCAGGTAGCAGTGTGTCAGTTAATAAATTCTGCAATATCTCCAGACTCATTTATTTTTTTCACAACTGCTGGAAAAGTGACGGGGTTAGCCCTGATGTAAACCGAGCATATTACTTTTATAATGACAGCTCCAGATGTGTATTTTTCAGGAGCTTTGTAATCCAGCATTGAACTGCAGTGTCTTCTTGGAGATGTGGTAAAATATATCAATAATGATAAACCCAATGCCAAATGTCTTCTGATGCCTTGGTTTGAGTTTGCTGACCAGTCAGAAGCTCTGTTCTTGAGTTGTGTGTGACAGAGCTGATCCTTAGGTATATTAATAAATCAATGTACTGATCTCAACATGAAATCGACCAAATTTGCAGTGACGACTGTGATGAGCTCAACCCTGCGGTGGGCATCACATGACCATAGTTTTGGTCACAGCCCTACTTTTGGTGGTTGTAAAGAGAGAACAGACAAAAGTGCCAGTTCCCCGTTTAAAAGGGCGGTTTAATGGCAGAGTAAAGTGATGAAAATGTTCTAAATATAGTGTACCATTACGATATTGATATCTGCAAAGCAAAATTACTGTTTGTGTCAAAGGAGTCCAAGACAATTTAACGACTTCAGCTCCCCATCGTTGAATTGGCACAGACTCACAGAGCAGAAAGAGCAGTGGCAGGAGCAGAAAGGTTTTGTTGCCTGACAAGGAAACAACTGACATCGATGTTTTATGATTGGTTTGTGGAATTAATTGCAGTAATGTAGGAAGTAATTTTCAAAATTGATGTCCTGAGCTCAAGCATGCCCAATTCATACCCAATACAGGAAAGTGAACACAAACTTAAATGACAAAAGTTTGAATTTGGGTTAAAACTAATTTCTAATGCTTTTATGATGCTTACTATTATGTACATGAAATTTCATGGTTGCTATTGTGGATTTGAGTTTCCAGAGGCTTTAAAAAGGTCTTCATTGAGTCAGCAAACTTAAATAAACAAAATGTAAATGGTGTCTGAGACAGTCTTTGTCTGTGTGCATTCCTGACAAAAAAAAAGCCGAAGATAAGCAATAAATAAAAGGAAGGAATCAGAACCGGTCAGGCCAAAACTCTGTCTAAAGTTAATAGTTTTCACATCCATTCCAGTCGCAGGAGAAGAGAATGTGACGTGTCGGGCCGGACAGTGAGCCAGCCCAGGCTTAGCTGCAGCTGTGCTCAAATTGAAGTGGCACTTTCTATCAGAGGCCTTTCGCCAGACAGCTCTATTCTGCCCTTTCACTTGTAACCTCCATGACACACAGACGCCTATTACAAAAAATAAGAGTGGTCATTTTAAAACACACAGCCGTCATTGAAGAGACAGATTCTGGGTTTAACATGGGGGAAGATTCATGGTGCGAATGTGCCAGCTGATAGAGATATCACTCAAAATGAGGAATAGATTTCTCCGACGTCCCCGTGGCGGCTGTACAAAGGGGGCGGCTCAAAGCTCCAAATTCTGTGCCGAGTTTATATTTCACTTGTTCAGAAATTTACACTCTTAGAAATAATGGTTTCAACAGGGTTCTTCCTTAAGGGCTGAAGTTCTACCCAGAACCACTTGCTTCTGAATAACCCTTGTTTGAAGAAAGGGTTTGTCAGGGGTTCTTTGTAAGACTAAAGGTTCCATTAAAAACCCTTTTTTATCCCAAGAACCCTTTTCAAAAGAAAAGGTTTTGTAGAGATCCTTGAAGAACTTCCATCAAGGGTTTGTCGAGGTTTTTTTTGTACCATAATATAAAAGGGTTCCTTGGGTGGGCTTTAGATAAAACTCTTGGAATATTAAAAGGTTTTCTGTAGAACCCCCTCAGCATGTTGTACATAAGCCCTTAGAATACAAAAAGGTTCTCTGTAGAACCCCTCTGGTGGATTCTAGATAAAACCCTTGAATATAAAATTGTTCTCGGTAGAGCCCCCTTGCTGAGTTCTGGATAGAACCATTGGAATATAAAAAGGCTTTTGGAAGAATCCCCTTGGTGGGTTCTAGATAAAACCCGTGAAATATAATATGGGTGTGGTTTTAGGTAGAACACCCTGGGTAGGTTCTTGTTGGGACACTTAGAAGGCTGAAAGGAAGGGGCTCTTGGGGGAAAAATTACGCCACTGAAGGGTTCTCTGTTGGGTTCTGGGTGACACATTTTCACAGATGGTTCTAGGTATAGCCCTTCATGTGGGGTTGTAAGTAGAACTCTCTGAAAGGGTGGAAGGGTTTCAAGTTGAACCTTTATAAAAGGTTCCAACTGGAACCAAAAAGGGTTCTACTATGGGGATAAGCTGAAGCTGAACGCTTTATGGTTTTAGTTAGCATCTCTTTTCTGAGAGTGTATGCTTGTGTTATCTCGCATCAGTCCAAAGGAAAAGGATTAGGTATCGCCCGCTTCAACTTCCCGCCTATGATGAAACGTTACATCCACAGCGGACAGAGTTGGAATTTGGATCATATCATTACCCTGTTAACTTCTTAAGCCCTTGTCACAAAGGTTTGGTTTATGGTGCTCATCTAAAAAGCATAATAGAGGAAAAAAAAAAACATATTAGCATTATTAACACAAGAGAGTGGAAAGAATATATTAGCAGTCACACTGAGTGCACATTTATTTTAAGAAGTTTTAATAGGGTTCAGTGGCCAAATGCATTTTTTTTTCTAATCATTTACAGACCTGACAGAGCTCGTGGAGACAAATCTGTTGACCTGATAGATCTCGTACATTAACCCCCAGAATTGATGAGCAAAATCAGAAGGTCAGCACTTGGACACAGGCTGCTCATGTGT
The DNA here is from genome assembly GCF_056507025.1 of Lutjanus erythropterus. Classification (NCBI taxonomy): domain Eukaryota; kingdom Metazoa; phylum Chordata; class Actinopteri; order Lutjaniformes; family Lutjanidae; genus Lutjanus; species Lutjanus erythropterus. The sequence continues at coordinate 17,667,849 of NC_139334.1, forward strand.
CTTTGATTACACACTCCCCACTAAGGGGATAGGCAGGCAGAGATGTTTAAGCTATCAGGCAATCAGACCGCCGCGAGACGTGAAACTCAAACCAGAGACGGGAGAGGGAGAGGAGGGCTGCCTGGGAACAAAGATGGGGGAGAAGAGGGTCCTGACGAAGCTCTTTAACAAATGCCAGGCCGGTGAGGAAAGTCTCAGATGTGCTTGTATCTCTTTCAGCGTTTTTGGCAATGACGCGATGAAGTGAATTAATACTGAAATATAAAGCAAAAACAAATACCTCTTCATCTGGTATTTAAATTCAGTTATTTATGGTGCATCAATCAAAATGACTGCCATGAGGTACAATCAGATATAGGTCTTACATGGTGAAACAAACAATTCAAACCATATATCAGTGTTGTTCTAAGATATGAATGAGGTCAGATGGTGAATGGAAAAAATTTAAAAATCCCTACTTAGCTAAATGTAGAATGATGGGTGGAAATTCAGAACAGCACTGCTGCTTTTGACGTCATTTATTGTGGAACAGATACAGAAGCTGGTGATGCAGATTTCTACACAGTGCAAAAAAGAAATAGTGGAGAAAACACAATATTTCAAAGCAACGTCAATAGATTTTTGACTTCTTGAGCCCAACTTAAACTCTAAAAGCTACTATCAGGAGTTTTTAACTGGTTATGAAACCATCTGCTCTCTTTACATTTTCCCACACAATGTCACAGTGAGCAGTACTTCAGCCAGTTTAAAAGAAGCAGGAGGAGATTTTAATTTAGATATTTTATTTTGTGGTTATTACAGTGGAAACACTACTGCTTCTGTCCACAAGCGCTTCCAAAATCAACACTATATAAAAACTTCCTTGTTGGGGCTTTAAGTTTTGAAAAAGTTTGACGAATTAACAAAGACATGTTGAGATAATTTACTTGTCTTCTTTAGATTGACTTGAATCTTTGAGTTTATGAAACCCCAAAATATTTGAATTTCAAATATTATTACATAAACTCACTAAAGTGAAAATGAAAAATGGTTACTAACTTATTATCTAAAGAAGAAAAGTAAATTATTTTAACAAAAATGTATTCATTTTACCAACTTTTTGTTTTTACACTGTGTAGAAAACTGCATCACCAATCAGCTTCTAAAAGCAGCAGTGCTGTTCTGAATTTCCAGAGATCAGCAAACCTATTTCAAATTTATGAGTTTGATTTAAAGCTCAAAAGCAGTTGCCTTAGAATTTGTTTTTCTGTTTTCTGTGGTTTTTCTTTTACAGTGCAGATGTGTTCAAAATCTTTCTAATAATCTCTAAAATATCATCTTTATTTACTGCATTGTCCAAAAAGAGGCGAAGCTTGCCCTCTTGGTTCAGAATATCAAAGGCTTTGTTATAGGTATAAATCACCAAAAGCTTTTTTTATCAGGATCTTCCTGCAGTCGATACACACAGAGGTCAAGGTGAGCCAGAACAGCACTCAATACTGAAAACGCGAGTGTGTGTCTATCTTTTATACGGGATTACATTTCTGCTAGTAATATATTTGTTCCAGATTACCATTGTTTAAGCAGAAATTCATTCAGCACGTGTTGAGAATTACAAGAAAAGGAGAAAATAAACAAGAAGGTGAAATCACGGGAAAAGAAAGAAAATAAGCATGAGTGGTAAAAAAAAAAAAAAAACAAGGTTACGTGAGGGACAGTGTGCCTATAAAAAGAAGCCTACTGTCTAGATTATCTATAAGGAACCACTTATCACAAGCGACCAGCTCCACACAGTGACTGATGGGCCTCCACAGACCATGAGTACCAGCACATTATCTGGTACACACAGAGCTGCTCTTTAAACACAAAGGCAGAAATATGAAGCATTGTTTCCTTGGCTGTCATTTGGTAAAAAAAATATTCTATTTATTCTTGGTCGGAAATAGAAAAGAGTGTTTACGGTTTTTGTGCACAGAAATACACAAGACAATACTGACCAACATGTAAATTAAAGTCCAGACTAAATCATTAATTTGTAGCATGTAAAAGACCACTGATTGAAACAGAGGTATCTCTTAAAAGGTTTACTTAAAAATCTTAAAGTATACAACTAAAATCCATGGAGAAGTACTACTCATAGGGAGACGAGTCAACCTAACAAATTAAATAATTCAGAAAAAAAAAAGCAAGGTAGTCGTAATCCCCCCAAAAAGCTGTTAAACACTTGCCATGTCATGAAATCATACGTCCAGAACAAAAATATGCATTCCTCATCTATCCATGTGAACCATGGCAGAATAAAAGCCCTCTTCCTCTACAACAAATGCTATTCCTTAGAACAAAATGTCATGTTGGTTGATTCAAGAAGAAAAGACCAGATTCTTTCAATTCAATCGGGAATTTTGTACCAGGAAAAAAAAAATGTTTTCTTAGTTGCATTAACTGACTCACGGTCCAGTGCTCTCCTAAGGCCTTGGGAGGACACTGGAGGAATCATGTGATGACTCCTGGCTTCCCTCATCCTCCTCTACACAGAGGTTAAGACACAATTAAGCCCTTTAGCTGGGCTGCGCTAACATGCTTTTGAAGCAGCTGTGGAGGTGCATGAAATAAAATACTTAAAACGCTGGCCTCACGGACCAAAGGCCCTTGAAAGCATTAAACATTTGTGTTGTAGCTTTATGTCTACTGAGTTTAAATGATTCGTGGAGAGAATGTGTTTAGAAAAATCCTCCTACACTACCTTTAGCCTTTATGACAGATTCAGCAAAACACAAGTGCACAAACTTATGACAACAGATATCCCGATAATTATCTTCTCTGTAACTTCCTGCAGATGTGAAGATCTCCAGCAAGTGAATGTACACATGGGTCTTTATGTGATGCAGAGCAAACACCACATATTGTGTGAAACCTTGCCGCCTGGAAATTGCTAAACTGTTTTCATAATAACGTAGTAGTGACAAAATAATTCCTACCTGATTATATTCACAGACGACGCTACTTTGGAACAATACATCCAGGTAATGCACTGTATTTGCTAGAGGTTCTCAGAGACCAACAAACAACCAACAAACTTATGTGTTTCTATATCTGTCATTGGATAAAAGACTGGAAGTGGGCAAGGTTTATACCAGAAGTCATGTTAAATCTGGGAAATGTTGAATATTCCAGCCTAACATTCACTGTCCTGCTGATTTATATATGATTTGGCATATAATTAATTAATAAATATATTTCCACATACTGTACTTAATAATCTCTCTCTCTTAATTTATTAAGTTTTATTAACTTAAATCTACTACAAGGAGTTTTTAACTGGTTATGGAACAGTCTCAATATTATAATTACTGAAGCCTCTATATGACTCACATAAGTCATAAATTAACAAGACCATCAGCGAGGAGATCAGCCATTTCTTTTTACTTTTTCTTCTTAATGCCTGACACTGGGTTTGATCCTCCTTGAAAACAGATGAAACGAGCCTGTGTTTACATTTTCCCAGGCAAAGTTACAGTGACTCATGTGTTAGCCAGTTAAAATGAAGCAGGAGGAGATTTTTATTCTGGCTTTTCTTTTTAAATTTTGACTTTTAGATTCAATTTAATTTTTGACATTATATTTTGTGGTTTTTATGGTGGAAACACTGCTGCATTTGTCAACAGAGACCTCCAAAATCAACAAAATATTTAAGTTGTGGTTTTAAAATAAAGTATTTGTGTAAAATGTCCTTAAAGTAAAAAGTAGTACTGTTAACATTGATGCATTACATTTTGTAAATTATCTTTCTTTCAAATAATAATGAGCAACTTCAAGATCTGTTTCTACAGCATTATTTGTGGTTATTAAAATAAAATTAAAATATTTGGATTTGGGTGCATATATGCAAAGAGGTGATTAGGGTGCATGGTGGCCGTACAAAGTGCAGGACTTCAACACCACAATCCAAGGTCTGTCTAAAGTCACTGCTGACTTTTGAATAATGCTGTAGTTACAACTGGATACTGTCTTGCAAGATCACCTATTGAAACACCAAAAGAAATCATTGTTAATGAACATTTTATTGATACATTCAGTATCAAAATATTTCCAACTTGTCAGGTTTGTTTTTCCTCATAATGTTAAATGAAATAGTTTTTTCGATTCGCATTATGTATTTGCTGTTGCAAATTAGTTGGATATAAACAGAATTTCTAGGAGACTGGAAAATATCAGAGCAGGTTTTATATCACATTAGGTGTAATGTTGACCTGAATGTCTTTTGGGGGTCAGGGAGCCATCGAAATTCTTCAGTTAGATTGAGTTTTAAAAAGAGCCGCTCTAATCCTTGCCCACTCCTCTCAGTGCCTTTGACAAATGCTGCTGACTTCTTCCTGGAATGAAACCCAGAAGGTCACAATAGAGGAAAAAAAAAAAAAAAGAGGGGGAAAGAGGCAGCGAGAAAATGAGGGGAAAAAAAAAACATGTCTGTCTAAGTCTGATGACATACATCGTGAAAGCTGACAAAAAATGTACGTTAATCTTTTAAAAAGTTCCATAGCAAAAGAGGAATCCGCGGAGTAGACATACTTGCACCTCATTTTACTGGAGGCTTTCTTCTCCATCTCACAGTGTCACAGGCGAGCAGAAAGACAGGAGGAGGGATACGTATCGCTGGGGTGCCGCTTTCTGTCCCGCTCCTCGTTTATACACACAGCGGCCGTGTCAAAGCTGCTCTCACACTCAATGGTAAATGACAAATTTGGATAATGCACACATACAACCCTACAAAAATAAATAGGAGACATGGAGGCTTAACCAGAGCTAAATCCTGAGGCTGCTGGAGACCTGAGAGTGCGGATTACACCCCAGACGCCTTAAACAATGCACCCAAATGTGCATCCTTAAAAGCATGAAATCCTTGAAGCATCAGAGCCGACTTGTCATTTGCCATTAATATTCCAAGTTGCTTGTGGTTTGGGGGCCAGCATCGCACTTCTGTGTGCTGATGTGCCCTAAAACAAACACTTGCAAAGCCCTAAAGGAACCACCATTGTGGATAGCTATTTTTCTAGCTGTGGAATATTCTACGAGAGGATGTCATAACAAAGGAAACAATAAAAGAGGCCACGTTCCTGCACTGCATGGGGTATCCATAACTATAAATAGGAGGAAGGGCAATGTCAGAGGTGCTTAAGCTTCACCAGGAAAACTCTTATCTGTGCTCTCAAAAAACAGGGAAAATTAAGTTTTAACTAGAATTTTCCAAACATATTAAGTAAACAAAAACTCTGCAACCTTAACACCCTGAAAAGTTACCTCATTTACATCCATAGACTGTATAAAAGAAGTGGACGTAGCCTACAGATTTGAAAAATGATGCCAATACAGAAGTGCCTCAAATCTGTGTGCTTCCTAAATATCATCAGGGAGCGACATCACTGATTGCAAAAAGAAATCCAACCATACAGAAATCTATGAAAAATGACCCTACATAAACAGTCTCCTAATGAATATTCTGTCTCAATTGCTAGTTTCAAGTCTTCTTCAATACTGCAGGATGTTAATTTTATAAATTATGGTCCCATTTAGAAGTGATCAGACAATAAGGCAGGGTATGGCCTCTCTTGTGATTGTCAAGTTGCAGTGACCTGTCAATGGGAATAGAAGCATACCAATGCCTATACACAGCACTGTGTACATTTAAATAGCTCTGAACTTGTTTTTGGTTGTTGTCTCTTTTTTTGACTTTGTCCCTTCTTTAACTATTTATCTGCTTATTTCTGCTTACATTTTATTGTATTTTAAATATTTTCTTAATGTCTTATTTTCATGGGTGTCAAGTTTAATTGGTTGTTTTTCTAAAAGGCAGTAAGCATTTTGCACACTGCTGGCCTAAGTGCCTCACATTTTAGAAAATAAATAGAAAAAAAAAAACAACAACTGGAATTTCAAAGTAGTCATACTGACATTTACCTGATGAAAAAAGTGTGATGTAGAAAAAATTCCAACAAAGAAAATGAGAGCTCATGTGGACTTACTGCTGCATAATATTCTCAACATGATGAAACTACACATAAAGTTCTAATATTTGATTGTGTGGTCATTTATAGTTGACTAATGTGATGTAAACTTGCTGAAGTAGGAACAGCGGTTACCTGAAATGAGTCAAAATCCACAATATGGACTGCCTCATTATTTAAACAAATAGCACAACACCTCTGCTTGTATGTATGTATTTCTCTGCCTGTACAAAGCACTTTGAATGGCCTTGTGTCTGAATGGTTCCACACATAAACTTGCCTTGCTTTTCACAGTGCGTTTTCAGTTCATGAAAGTTAATTTTAACATTCTGGTTGCCTCAAAATGTCTTTTTTTGTGTTTGGTTATACTAAAAGACAGTTGTTCATTATTTTCAGTCAGTACATTTTGTTTTAAGTCTGGTTTCTGTAGTCAAAATTAGCATCCCAATTAATTTCACAGTTAATGTCAATTACGGTTGTACCTTGTTAACTAATCTCATTAGGTAGAACTAGCATTAGCGGTGCGTTTGCTATGCTAACAGTACCTGCCCCCACCAGGTTGGTAACCTACGTTAACCAGACTGTCTACCCCTCACTCCTCCACCTTGTCAAAATATGATCACTTCTGGCTACAAAAAAAAAAAAAAAAAGATGGTGACGGCAAAACATAAGGCTTCAAAACGGTAGTCCACAAACCAATGAGTAACATCATAGTGGTTCTTTTACACAGTCCATGTCAACATCCCCACAAAAGGCTAACATTGGAAACTAAACACACTGCTGGTAGGTGCACTTATGCAGTTATTCACATATTGGATCACTATGATTCAACTGAATGCCCGTTATTCTTTAAAGGTCACAATTCCAGTACAGATTGTTTTTCTTTTTTTATTTTCCCCCTTTCTCTGTTGTGCACATGTCTGACAGCAAGGTGGGGGAAAGTATGGCAGGGCACAGGTCTTGGAGGTGTCGCTTTGTCACCCCAGAAGCGCCAGTACCTGTCCTCGGGGATGGTCCTGTAATGTCCAGCCTCATTGGATCAGCAGCAGCCACGACCTGTGGGCACCCTCTCCCAGGTGACATCTCCTATCTGCTCTGGCTCCATGATGACCCTGCTGCTGCTGCTGAGGCTTATATTACTCTTACTGCTATTGCATTAAATGGGATCACGTAACCTGGCTGTATATGCACATGCAAGTATTTCTAAATAAGGGCAAATGCCTTTAAGCCTATTTAACCAGTTATATTTTCAAAAGGAAACTATCTGCCAACTAAGGATCTGGGCATACAACTTTGTTTAAAGATAAAGGCATAATAAGCTGAATTCAATAAAGGTTGTCTACAACACATCGTATCATTACACTCCTCTTATTAAGCATTCCTGTCGTTACCACTTTGAAAAGTTCAACAAAAAATGATGGACATGTCCATTAAAAAAGGACGGCAATGTACAATATCTCGAATCAAAAAATTAATTTCATGTCGCAAATGGATTGACGGTTCTGAGAATATAACAGAATTACCATGCAATTTCAGCCGCAAAAGCTACAGCGTACAGTTCCAGACATAATTGGAAAAAGTTCACAAAAGACCTCAAGATGTCTAATTGCAGCTGTGTCAACTAATATAAAACATCACATAAATCATATTTTTGTCTATTCATTAGCCAATGTGTCAGCGAGCAGATTAGTGATGTTGTAGGAACAGTCTGCTGAGAGTCGTCAGAGTTACGACTTCCTCATTAATTGTAGTTTTGCTTCCATCATGTGCATCAAAAAAGTGATACAACAAAGGACAAGCACTAATCTCATTTGTGCAATACAGATTTGAATGGAAATCGATATCCACTTTTGGAGCATGAGAACTTTGTGATGGTAATTATGGGAGGACATAAATTATCCACATTACAGCAGGCCATGACGTTCAAAATTACTAAAACAAAAGAGCCAAATGAAACATAATGCATGTGCGTGCATTCGAGTCTCAACAAATTTCCGAGTGGTCAAACCAGATGATGTATAATGGCAAACCCAAAAGTCTTAACCCCCATTTCATATGGGGGAGAAATGAGGCATACTGTCCCATTATATTGCTATAAATCATTTTTTGTGGACGGCTGACAGCTTTTTATCAGATCTAACCTTTTCAAGCCTCCATTAAGAGAGCTAACATTTTCAACTCTGACACATTTGCAGTTTACGAATCTCACAGCTGATTTACTTTGGGAGGGGGGCGCTCTGGCGTCCACGCTCATTTCCACACAGGCTGTCCATTGTGTTGGGTTAGTTGGAATGGGGGAGGAAAAATAGGAAACGGCAAAGAGAAGAACGGGCTCTGAACCCATTCATTTAACTTTACATTTTCCCCTTTAATGTGCTATACCAAAGTGCAAAGTAGTTTTGTTGCTGAAAAGCTATTTTGTGATAAACAGTATATTCTGATTTACTCTATTGATTCTTTCATGGTACAAAACTGCTGCATGAAGGGCAATTAAGGGCACAAGATCCCTTATAATCTGACAAATTAATAATGAGTGGACTCTTAGAGAGGAGATGCAATGAAACTATAAAACAAGCCAAAACTAGACAAATAACAAGCACTGTATCAATTTAAGAAGAACCTTTATGGCCATTTTTGTCAGATGTTTTCTTCAAGCCTATGCTTTGATGCGGTGTGAATGTTTTGACTGATTTGTGATTAGTATTTGTTTGTACGAGCTGTGATACACACTCTCCTGACAACAAGGGCCAATCATTGATCAATATATCCATCTATTTATCCATCCATCAATTTCTCTTCATTCCAGAAACACAGCCTTTACAAAATGACTCCACAGACTGACAACATATTAAAGGGAAAATGTCACACTTTGCATGTGGATGTCCAGTCAGTGTTGATGATAAATGTTATCACTTGTGTCAAGATGTATTGACCAAGAGAGTTTTCCTGCTGCAAAATCTGCTGTTCTTCCTGCATCCAGTGATGTCACAGTGATGTCACTTGATACATAAAAGAACTACAGGTTATTTCAGCTTAGATTTCTAGTCTCTGCCTCTGCATAGCCAGCAGGTGTGCTAGATAAGTATGTTTGTCACCTAACAGTATGTTTTTGCTAACAAAGTGCAGAATAGCTACAGACAAGGGTGGTGATACATGGCAACACAGGGGTGGGGGGTAAGAACCTCGTGCAAAATACATTCTGGTAGATGTAGGCACTGCCAGAAAGGTTTCATGAGCAGGAGGACAGCCTTCACCAAAGAATTTATTGTGTCAATTGACAAAATTTACCATCAACACCGGCTGGAAATTAGAGCTTGACCGACTTATATATAACATCATGCAGATGGGTTTTATTTGTTAGCTTTATAGGAAGTATTTTATGTATATTTGATCTCTTCTGGGTTTAAGGTTTAATATTTACATATATGCATTTTGCTCTTTAAAAAAAAAATCTATTACTAGCTATTAAAAATACTGGTGAAAATTGACTGTTTCAGTGCCATAATGTAATTTTGCACAAATTAAATATTAATATTAAATGTGTAATAAGTGTCTCTGTGCTTAACAACAGACATAGCCATTGAACTAGCCTACTCATACAACAATGATCTTCTCACAAACAGTGTAACCACCCATAAACCTAGAATGTTAGCAGGCTATTCAAATGTAATCACATATTTTTTTTCCTATTCATGAATGATCAAACTATTATATTAAATGTTAAGAATGTCAGCCAATATATTGATATCAAGATTTTTTTTTACTACCTAATATCGGCATTGGCCCCAAAAGTCCAGTATTGGTCAGGGCCTACTGGACATCCTCATGAAAAGTGACAAATTTTCCCTTCAAGTAACCAAACCTCTCAGGTACCCCTACAGTAGCAGGGTCAAAATTTGCAATAAGCAATGACAAAAACACAAACACACATAGACAGGTGCACAATTATTCAGGAAGTCAGCAAATAACTGCCATTATCTGTCTGTATTCTGTAGAAAGTATTTGATGAGATAAACTAATCAGACAAGCACAAGGGCAGAACTTTAGTTGCTGCTCAGAGAGTTATGGAAGGAACTTTGCCAACCATAATTGATTTAAGTACACCATAATCAAGGAGGGGCAGTTAAGGTGGCACCACACGAGGGTCCATATTTCATTACATGCTGTGTTTAACCTTACCCACTTCTCCTAAAACACACAAGAGGCTCATTATGTGTTTAATATTCACCAGCAGGTGAATAATTTTTATGCAACTCTGATAGTTGGGCGAGATGGATAACTCAATTATCTGAACATCCGTCAGAGCAGAGGGCTCGCTGGCTCTGGAACGCCACCAGCTAAGATTGATGGCTGGAAGACACCAATAGCTGCTGCTCCGCCATCTCATCCAGGCACTGGGCCTGAACACGCCGTTTGATTCTGCAGAAGACCGTTTTTCTCTCCATTTTTCCCCCCTTTTATCTTTTTTTCTTGGGAGCATTGTAGGTGAAGCGTCATTACCCCTCACTCCACTGAAGAGGGGTTCATTATGGGGTTAGTGTGTTGGCAAGACTATTGTTTGGATGATAAATGCAGTTGGTGAGGGCTTTGGAGGGAAAATTAGTTATGTTTTTTCTTTCCGTCTACAAAAACATGTCCCCATAGCTCACTCTGCAATGCTTGAGGGCAAACCAAGAACAATTAACACAAGCAATGGGTGAAGCAACTCAGTTAAAGCAAAGAGGGAATTCATGAAAAATAAGCAAATCACTGGAAATGTCAATCAGGGGCAATGAAGTAATTACAAACACTGCTGTGCCTTTCCAAGGGCAGTCAAAGAGAAAACCAAAAGGGTTAGAGTCGAGCACGAGTTTGAGTGAGGAATGGACACACACCCTAAACATCGGCCCTTCAGGGCTCGTCTCTTAAACAGAATCAAACTAATGAGAAGTGAAAGCAGGATGATGTCACCCCATCACTCTCCTGTCCTCCATTTCTCCACTGGTTTATGTTTTTGTGACTACAAAGTGCTGACCCCAAATTGACTGCCTTCATTTTACAAACACCAGAGATGGGAAGCAACTAATACTTTGTTACAGTACTCAAGTGGATTTTTCAAGTATCTGGACTGAAACAGCCAGTAGAAATGTCCTTCTGAGGGCTACTATTTACTTTTATACATTGACATTTCAGAACGTGTATTTTAAGGGAAGACGTTGAATCTATATTTTTTACCAGATTTTTAAGTGTCTTCATTTCTACATGAGAACAGAATGTGTGTACTTTTGCTGTCTTTGACAAACACACACACAAGCATGCACAGCGTGCTCACACACTTGTACCTCAGACAATAATGCATACAGTCTAACAATACAAGAAAGATGAGGCACATTTTCAAATGTCAGCAGTAAATGTCAATTAAAAATTACAAGGGTGCTGGAAAAGGTAGGGTCTGAAGGGACTGACATTTTTTCTTTTTTGACACAACAATGTTTATCTGACCAGGCTGCTGGCTGACATGATGGGATCTACTTTGTCAGTTCCTTAATACACTTGGACAAGGCCGCCGCAGTGAATACCAATGAAAGGCACCCGTGGGCAAATATGTAAGGCACAGACTAACCCTAACCGTCCAATCAGCCCGTTAGTATTCTGATATTTTGACCCACTGTAAACTTAATGCCACGAGTACCAAAGAGGAAGACAAAAGACAGATTAATACCACTTTCTTCAATCCAAATGAAGGCAGAACATTGACTTGCATAGTGAAATATTTATGGAGACATCTGATCTTCATGTCACGCTGCCCTGTGCTGCTAATCAAATGAGCTCTTTACACATTATTTTAAGTTTTACTGACTGAGACAGCAATCATTTCAGTATTTTCTCATCAAAGGGGGTACAGGAATGTTCTGGATCTTAAGCAAAGTCTTTTGCTGTCATCAACTATCTTAGCAGCATTTAATGAGGCCTAAAAAAGATGGTAACCATCAAAGATGGGCCCTTTTTAAATTCACACCTCACTGACTTTTAGTTCCTGACGTCAACAATAGTTAAAAAAAATGACAGAGCTTTTTCTTCTGGAAGCAGGCCATTTCCAAATAAAACTATGTTACTCTGAGAAAATAAAACACACCATTGATTATGACCTTGACCTCATCTCCTGCATTTTAACTGCTCAGTGATATTGGGTGAGTCATCTTCCCTGAAAATCAAATGATTGTTCTGCTGGCAGCTTCTGAGTGAAATCAGTAGGTCAGTCATCTAAAAGCAGGGGTAACATTTTCTGAATGTGAAACCACTATTTCTCTTTCATTTAGTTTAAAAAAAAGTCTTTTCATATAATAATAATAATAATAAACTCTCTGAGGAGTTATTGCTTAAAAACAGATTAATTTTACAATGATTTTAGGACATAAAGAATCGCTCTCAGAAATCCTGATTATGAAGATGGTTATCATTAAAAAAGAAAAACATGTATTACCAACTTAGATTGTATGTTGTATTATAAATTAGAGAATATAAGAAACAAGAATAAGTATAACAAGCTATTTTGAATGGATAACAGTTCGCTATCAGAAAAACCCTAAAACAAATAACTTATTCTGCTATCTAATCTCTGATAGGCAGACAATAGACTGGCTGATTTATGTTGCATGCACAAACACACAAAAATTCATTCACGATAAACACCTTCTCTTTTTGTGTGGAGAAGTCTGATCCTGATTTGGTACTGTGTGTGCACCAGGAAAACAAAAACAAAGAGAGAGTCCGGCCGTGCCTGAGGTCTGGAACCTCCCGGCGCTCCAGCACCATGTCACAACATGTCAGCTGACCGTCACAGCTGAGTGAGGCTGGGGCCGTAGTGAGGAAAATGGTGTGGGCGACTTTTCAGCTCGGTGACTGGAACCTTGTGCCAAGGGAGGCGGCGATGTGAAGACCATGTGTTAACCAAAACATTACTCTGTCTGACTATTCCACTTTGAAATTAAAGCCATAATATGTAACACTTACACATTAAAATGGCTGAAAACAACATGCCCTCTGTTATATATTGTATATTTTGTTGAGTTGTCTGCTGAGATTATCCCAAATGTTTCCAAGATTGTTACGCAACGGTGCATTTCAATTGCTGACCGGTCAATGGTGTCCCGGGCTGCGGAATTTATAAAATTACAATTAAAATCACAATATGGCCAGGTGCAATATCAAAATCAGAAGATGAAAATGTCACATCATTCATGATTTTAATTTTCTGTGAAAATTGTGAGACAAACTCACTCCCACTAGTCCTGAAGCATATCGCAAGATCTGTCAAAATAATCACAATTAAAGATATAATGATTAACCATTAAACGCCTGGCGCTCATGACACGTGCAAGAGTGAGGAAAGAAGTCAGCAAATGTTACAAAATATAATGCATGACAGCCAATTTTGCTGGTATTTAATAGGGAAAGGCTGTTTTTAGCTTTAATTTATGCAATGACTACAGGACATTTTCAGTATTTAAACTACGTACTAGCAAATGAACGACTAAATAAAAAGGAGCATAGCCTCATGACCTCCTTGTAAGACTTATACTCTTACAATGTGAGAAAAAAAAAGTTGCCGTTCTCTGTGTGTACACAGTGCAAAGATGAATTTGGTGGCTGAAGTAGATCTTTCCACAAATGTAAAGTTGTATAAAAGCAAAACAAAAAGGCATTTTACATTGTACATTGTAACAATTGTGTTGTCCACTTTTCCCATGAATTGTGACGTGCTGTTTCTTCTCCAGTGAAACTCCTGGCACACACTGCAGTACATTACGTACATTCCTTAGATGTGTCACTGTCTAGCCTACTTTCATTCACTGCTGTTTTATTTTTTCATTGTGAGCCATGGTTAGCCAAGTCAAACCCTGAATTTTTGATAAAAATGTTTTGAAGAGTTAATGAAATAATGCATTTGGTTCATCTTACCAGCATTGAGACACATGCATTCACATGCATGCACATACACACACCTCTGTTCCCTAAGGGTCAGACCCAGAGGGCCCGTTCCTGCCTAAAGGTTCTCATGACTCCAGATGCAATGGATTAATCACCCATTTCCCAGCTTCCCTTCCACAACAATATGTGTACTCTTGAAAACAATCAAGCTCACGGGCTGTAAAAAGTCTCCAATGACAGGAGTGGATGTGGAAGTAGTGTGATGTGCAGATGTACCACATGGAAGTGTGGGGTTAGTGCGGCCTATGCCAGGGAGGAAGTGGTTAGCCTTGTTAGACAGATATATGAGCTGCATTTATAATACAGAGAAAAGCTGATCGTGGTTAGCGGTCAAAAAGGAGAAGTTATAAAAAAAAAATATAACAAGTTGGAAAATAGGATTATGGTTATATGGTTTATTTAGATAAAGCAAATAAAGCAGAGGACAAAGACGTGAGAATACGAAGAGAGGACTCACCTGTTCCAGTAGCTCCAGAACTGCTCGTTGAGATATGTGCGATGGCTGTGGTCGTCTCCAAATGAGGCTTTGCTTTCAATCCAGTGGACAATATGTCCCTCCACGGCTTTTGATAAACAGAAACACATAGCGACACTTAGAAAACCAGCGACAAGAAAAGCCACACAAGCAAGAACCAGAAGGGACAGGTGACATTTTCTTAGTTTTTTTTTCCTTCTCCTGTCATTCTCAAAAATCAAAGAGGATCTGGCATTAACATGGCAATGTTTTGACAACTGCCAGGGTTCCCACTCTCTTCTAGAGATCATTTTCTAGGACTTTCCCAGGACATTTTCAGTGATCTAGCTGGTAAGACAGACAGTGATCCCAACATACACTTATATGTTGCTCTTCTCTGTGGATGGACATCTGATGTATAGAGACATAACTTAAGCATAACTTTAATGTCAATACTTTAACTACTATCTCTTTCTGCTGTTTTTATGTCCTGTCCTGTTTCAATGCTCTGTTTTAATGATGTTATTATATTTATTTTTTTATAGTATTCTGTCAATGTATTTTATTTTGTTTCTTTTGGAAAAGCTTTGTGCTCCATGCTGGCAAGTGATAAAAATCAGCATTAATAATAATGATGATGATAACTGCTACACAAGTTAAACTTTCATGTCATGTTATGATACATTTTACCTTAATAATGCAATGATGGATAAACAGTAAACAGTAAGTCAAGTTACATTTAAGCTCCCATTATCCAATTCATTATTATGCAGCTCTCAAGAATGTTCAACAAACATTTGAAATCATCAAGGTTAATCATAATCCTTGAACCTTTGCAGGCCAAACAAGCAAGCAAGTCAACAATTAGCAACTGTACCAAACATGCTAACCAACATTATTCAGTACTTTTTCTATAATTTTCCAGGTGTTTTCCAAATTGGTCAACTGTCCCTAGACATATGGGAACCCTGACTGCATAATCCTCTTTGAAATAAGTACCTGTTAAAAGCACAATATGTACATTCTGTAGCTAGGGGGTCTCTCACATTAAAACAAACACAAAAGACGTAGCTTGATGAGTGGCGAAACTGGCGCGGAATCATGGGAGTTATCTTCCCTGGTGAACAACCAGCACAGAGGTATCCTGTGTTTTCCAGGAACTTGTGGTAACTAGTGACTAGCTAGCATCGGCTAGCAGGCACCTTGAAAAAATTTGACCATTGTTGGAAACATTTGGGAAGTGTAAGTAACAACTCAACAAAAACTATAACATATGTCGAGTATTTTTTGACATTTTAATGCAGAAATATTACACATTATATCTTTAATCTTAGTTTCTTTATTTTAGAGAAAATACAGAAAACTGTAATGTAAATACTAACCAATGGGAACCTCCAGGATGATATCAGGTGTTTTGTCGTAGCCCATAGCTCTCAGCTGGTTTTCATCTACAGGAGATAAAGTGCAGAATTTTAACATTTGTCTTTGCAATATTTTTACTCTTTACTGTTACATCAATCCAAGGCAGGTAACCCAACGGCCTTCACCAAGGTGCTGGTAACAAAACCCCTTAGTGTTAGCAAAGAAGAAATAACAGTAGAGGACAGCAAGCACAGTAAAACCATTAACTACATCTGCCACGTATTCGCTGTCGTTGCACAAAAACCTGTAAAGCCAGTTACAGAGCTGCTCTCCAGTTTGCAGTTTGGCAGAGCATTATAAAATATACAGCGAGGGGACAGGGTTGGCATTATAGACTCTGTAAGCCTGACCCCTGCCTGCACAGGCCGCAGCCATTGTCCTTGACTTCTGGTGCGCTTCGGCCATTATCCCTACAACACCTGATTTCTCCATTAAATCTCAGGCTGACCAGGTCATTCAGTTCCAAGGGCCTGCCTCTTTGTCTCCAGCCAAGCTCAACTAATGGGGCATGGAAGGGAATTGAGGAGAGATGGAGGGTGGCGGTGTCAGTGGTGGTGAGGAGGTAGCATCAGCCAAGGGGGGAGAAAGGGAGCTGAGCGAGGTCAGAGAGGCTGCCAGAGGCCTGTGGTACAGACAGAGGGGCATCCTGGGTGTGGTAATGCGGGTGTAGATGTGTATGCGGTAGGATGGGAGCCTCTATTCATACCTACTCAGCTGCTGACATTGTCATGAGGCTCTGATCGCCTTTTTTACATCACCTTTGATTAAAATTAATGGGCCATCCCTGCTGTTGGGTAGCTTATTTCCAATCCATTTATCAGATGGGGTGAGGCCGCCTCAGTGGCCCTTGTGTCGCCCGAACTCTGACAGTTTTAGAACAGTCCTCTGTACAGCTCTGAGGAAAGGTCAGCACTCCAGGTCCAAATAAATGATATGGTCTTAATGGCAGAGGGAATGACTTTTACCTTTCATCACTCATCTGACCTAGGGGATGGTGATGAGATGGGGGTGATGGTAGAAATGAAGGGAGGGTTAAAAATTCTGTTGCACAATTTCACACCTGGACACTCTACCTTCATTTAATATTGTTGGAACAAGACAATGGTGCTAAGAAAGCAGAAGGTATTAAGGAAACATCTATTATTACAAATATGTAACTAGTTAAAACTACAACCACAAGTGAAGAATTTCTTTTTTCTAAACATTAATCTGATACAAAATAGTCTTTGCAATCAAAGATCCCCTGAAAGCGATAGTTCTTCCTTAGATTGAGGGGCACTAGTACAGAAGCTAAGTAATGAACTGCTGTGGACAGGGTCCGCAGCAAAATAGATTCTGTCCACTTAAAATAAAGAGGAGGAAATAACACAGGAGTTGTTGGCCTGCTGCTACCTTGATCTGTTAGTCTGTTGCTGCTGTTGTGTGCCTTTGGTGAATCTGATTTATCCTTTTAAAACACCAAAGTCACATCATAACACACACAAAAAAAACAGTTCGAGGCAGCAGCAGACCAGCAGCTCCTGTGGCCTGCAAGATAAATAAATTAGCGATTTTGCCCATGCAGTCTGGTTGGTGAGGAGAGAGCAATTTGGCTTGTATAAAAGCAGTCTGTCAGCAAGGTAAATAAGTGAACATATTCTAAATATAGTGTACAACTGCAGGGGTGTTCACCAGCATCTACAGTAAGTAAGACAATGTAGGTAACTCATGCAACTGCACATCAAATAATCCAAACTATCCCTTTAATGATACTATCACAATTCATGTTCATTTAAATAGAAACTGACTTTTTTCATTCATTCTTAAAAAAAAAACTGAAAAGCAACCTGAGAGAACCAAACATTACAACTAATAAAACATTAAAACCTACCTTTGAAGCTTTTATTCTTTAAATATTCATTGTATGCTGGCGCATAAACAACCAAGGATATTTGATAACAGCTCCTTGTTGTTAGCAAATCAATATGAGATAACATCCACTGCATCAGTCATGTCCAGGCCTCCCTTTGCTAAGCTTACTGCGATGACCGGACTGACTTTAGAAATGTGATGAGAAGGTCAAGATGATGGCTTACCTAAAAAGGAAAGGTTCCTCTCCTTCAGTTTGTCACGGAGCAGCACCTCATGCTCTTGGCCAATAGCGCTGGGAATAAAGAGTCAAGGATTCCAACAAATAGCAAAAGCAGTATTTCATATGTCTGCTGACACACCTAAATGTTTAGGCAGTGTGGTCTCAGTGGGGGCAATAATCTAAAAGATACAGTTTTCAATACAAATTCCTAATTTCATACTTTTCCAGACACGACTTTCCTTCTTAAGAGTAGATTTTTAAACCCATATTTAACATTTGAGTATAAATAAGTAGATGTTTCTTTGTATATATAAATGGTTTTAATGGTTTTAAAGTATTATGTTGCCAAATAATAGCCAGAAGATCGTGACTCCCTTTGTTGGAGATATTGAATGATTTCAGACAAAGTTTCCACCTAGTTTTCTTTTCCCATTTAGAATCCTTAGCCAACCAGGTTTTATATTTGGGACTGTTGAGCCTACTCTCAGAAAACTTATACTGATCCATTCTGGCTTTTCAGTCCACACTCCTATACTGTAAGCCCAGAGAGGAAGCACATTAACCGAGGCTACCTATATTTATGTTACTTTTCTTTACTAATTGTTGCAGCTTGATTCCATACTTTTCTGTATTGCGTAGGAACCCTGATAACTTTTATGAGAAAATTCTGCAGCAAAAAAATGCAGTCATTTTACCTGCGGTATTGGTTACTACAGAAACAACAAAACACACTGTACTTTGCTGTGGCAACAACATGAGTGCACACACGAGGTGATGTAAGCTCAACTGTGCGTGCGTATGTTTGACATCACTTAAAATTAAGAATCTGCTTTTCTCCATTATTGGCTTGCGATGCAAAGTGAAAGCCACTTCTCTTTTTTGCCGATGTATAGCAAGAGCCCAATCAGAGTTTTCAGGTCAGCCTTAATTTGCTTTCACAACAAATCTCCAAAGTGCATTACCTAAATGAGGAAGATGAAACAAATGCCAATTTGGCAAAATGCATAGAGCGCCTGGACGAAGCTGCTCCGCTCATTCCTCTAAAATCCTTGAAGAAAAATGCTTTTAGAATAAACGTCATTTTGCATCAGGATGCAAGCTGCTTGATGCCACAGAGAGAATTCTTGCTTTTGAAGAGGCCGGATGTCATATATGCCAAACTTGCTTTTTCCAAGAAAGAGAGAGCAAAGTTCTTAAGTCTTTATACTGCCCTCAGCAAATACTAATCACTCAAAATGGATCCTAATTAATTGATACATATTGTGATTGGCTCAAGTGCACTAAGAGCTATTCCTCTCCTGTGAGGATGGAGCTCTTAGTAGTGAGCGGTTATCATGAACTCTCCATGGAGTCAGTAACTGACTCAAAGTTGACACTGATGAGAGGACAGCCAAATAAAGGTAAAAAAGAGGGGATGTGAAGGGGGGGCGCGATGGGACAGGGTTGACTGGCTATGAACAGAACAACCCAGCCCCACCACACACGAAAGCTTGGATGAACACAATAACATACAGACATACACATGTACACGCATTCAAATAAGTCTCCTCCCCCAGGAAATAGTTGGTGTGCTACCCAGCTGCTTGCCCCTAAATAGCCTGGACTCCAATTCTGCCCCTATAGTCATGGCCAAGCCCCTGCTAGACAACAAGGGGGGTATTTGTTGGACAAAGAAAAGGGTACACAATACTGGAAACATAAGGAGTACAACTGAATTAGAAATAAATGCAGTAAAACTAATGTGCAATCAAATGGCTCAAGTTGGACTCATGTACCCAAAGCAGTTTTAAGCCCAACTCAAACTTTTAAAGGAGCAATACGTAGCTATTATTGCTAAAACAGTGAGTTGCAGCCATAGACGGTACATTAAACAGGTTGAAATCCTATTTAATATACGATCTATAGTTGAAGCTACTCCTCCTAAAAGATTATTTATGATTTCTTACAACTCATACACATGAGTTTTAGAAACCCCCACATAAACTGTATTTCAAAAACAATTGATTAAACTCATGAAGTGAAAGTAAACAATGGTTAATAATATTTCCAATTGTAACCATTTAATTTTAAAGCACCCAAATATCAACTAATCAGGTTCACAACTCACATACATTTTTTTTAAAGGCATTTCATAGATTCACGTTCATTTAAAGAAGAAAAGTAATTTATATAAACAGAATATTATAAGTTGGCCAAATATAATTACTTTAATAAACAAGTGAAGAAGTAATAATAAGTAATAACATTACTGTAATTTATTGTAAAATGATATATCATCAGAGGTTGTGGAATCATGTCAGGTTGAAATACTCACTTCTCTGACAACAACAATACAGCCACAGGGTCCTCCTTTGAAACTTCTATTCTGGGATGGATTAACTGTTTGTTCATGTTTATTAGAGTTCAAATTAATGCCGAATGTTCGCCGAACGAGCAAGTGTCTCTTTATGAGATGTAAGAAGTAATTAATAATCTTTCAGAAGGAGGAGATGTTTATAACGGTTAATATGAGCAATATGAGTGAAGTAGGCACTCACTGGACTCCAACTCCAACTGCATTTCTGTGGGAGTGGGCTTTTGTTTTCAGGATAACAGGCCTAAACTGGAGTTTTCTCAGCTTTTTTACAGTGAACTCTCCATGGTGCTGAACAGCATAAGATTTATCAGAACTAAATACAATCTAATTAAAGGGGATTTTCTGCATGTAGGAATAATTTATATTATCTGTAATGAAAATAAAATAACATATCATCTGGGTTGAATAAAATACCAAACAAAAGAACACATTAACCACCATGAGGATTATGAATGATTTTTGTTCATGTATCATACAACATTGGGTCTGATCCACTGTGTGCACATGGAGATGCATTTAGAT
The DNA here is from genome assembly GCF_056507025.1 of Lutjanus erythropterus. Classification (NCBI taxonomy): domain Eukaryota; kingdom Metazoa; phylum Chordata; class Actinopteri; order Lutjaniformes; family Lutjanidae; genus Lutjanus; species Lutjanus erythropterus. Next base: position 17,688,626 of record NC_139334.1, read on the forward strand.
CAGCCTATCCTCTCCTCCTCTTCTTCCCTCCATCACCTTCCAGCCCGTTGTATCGGTGATGGTGGGATGGCAGGCAGGATGAAACACTTCCTCTGTGAAGCAGAACTTTTATGTCAGGTGAAGCCAGACACATCTCATCCCCTTCAATAGCTCCTCGTCAATTTCAGGCTTAAAATTTTATGGGATAGGATACTGTTTGATGCAGTCTACCAGCGGTCCATAACAGCAGTCATTTATTGTGCACTGAAAAGAGGGGGAAGAAATATTATGGCGTGCGAAAAGGGTGGGTGAGTGGGTGGAAGGGAGGTGAGGCTAAGGGAAGGAAGCCCGTACAGTGCCGGGAAAAGGAGAAAACACAGGAGATGCTGGCAGATTGGCAGGCATGACCGCCGGCTCTCACGTGACCTCATCAACAAACATGAGCGGCTGATGCCGTCTGTCAGCCAGGTGGTACAATATCACTTAAAAACTCACTGTCCATAAGCAGTAGGTCTGTTACATGGACAAAGGTATAGGGAAAAATGTATTATAGTATGTGAAATTGAATTGAAATAATAATAATAAAAAAAGATCTCTTATAATATTTCTGTTTAAATTTAAAATGTAAAACACTTACTTGGTAGATGTGATTGGCCAGAATCTGGTCTGGAATTAACGACGGCTCCTTAAGCATGCTGTTGAGGACTGTTTTAGAGGCTGAGAAGAAGACAGAAAGGCAAGACAGGGAGAAAAACAAATTAAAAAAACACATTAATATTAAATAAGATGAAACACTATAGTGAGAGATATATAGAAAAAATATACTGGGGAGAGCTGGTTTCAAGAATTAAAGGGTGATGTGTGCTAGATTGGTGGGAGGAAGATTTATATATATTTATTAAGGCTTGTAGATTGTTATATTAGAAGGTAATCTATGTACCATTTTAGATTTTAAGGTGCCCTGTGAGTTTTTGACCACGAGTAGCACTTAAGGGTGGGAGAAAAAATGATTCTGAATAAAACATTTTGATTTCTGAATCAATTTTTTATTGTACATATATTAATAAGTAGCACTTCTGTCGTTAGCTCAGTCCTAATACATAATGGGAAACAGACCCCTCAGAATCCACGGACCCCTGAGAACCTCTGGTCTAACCTATAGATGCAAAATATATATATATATATATATATATATATGTATTCTAATTGCTTTGAATTGAATTGAATTGAGAGCAGACGGTGAAAATATACAGACAAAAGACAGGCTTGACATACTGTAATTCACCATGCCACTGTTAGTGCAGTATTTCCACACTAGTCCATTAGACGGCTGCTTGGTGTCTATACAGATTTTCTATAGATAAATGTTTCAGTCCAGAGCACAGGAGCCCCATGTAGTTTATCTATGTTATGAACGCTGACTATTCTGCATCTCTCATCCCCATTCTTGCTCTACTAACATTATAAATCAGAAAGGGGAAGCCCCTCCTGGATTGATTCGCTGGCACTGCAACAGCAAAAAATTTCCTTAAATCATTTCTTAAAAAGATTTGGATTAAATGGATTGTATCATTGTGTGACGAAATGGTTGAGGCACGCCATTTTAGTGATACATGGTCCTGACAGACTTGCAACATTACAGACAATACAAGGAATGTTTCTATTCACATTTCAGGCATGGATGGTGCCTGTACCAACACTGCTAGAAGATTCCCAAGCTCATCTAAAAAACTGTGTTAAGTATATTACAGCTTATTTGCAGATTTATAAAAAAGAATATGATGAAAAAGAAGACAAAGGATCAATTGAAAAAGACTTGGGTGCACATTTACAAATGCTGACTGGAACATTAAGCGCCTGTTAAATGTATTTAATTAATAGAAAGGCACTTAGAAGAATACCTGTAAGACCCTACTTTATTGTCCTGTCTTCCCACTTTGCATTTCATTCATGGGCATTACTCATTGACAGGGTTGGGAGGGTAACTTAAAAAAATGTGTTCTGATACAATTACTACTTAACTGTTAAAAAAGGTAGTAAGTAACTTAATCTAAGTATCACAGTATTAAAGTAATGTAACCTGATTACTTTCCGTTACTTTTGGATGACTTCAATACCAAATATGGTGAAATTGTTCAGTCTAATGTAACATTTCATGTTCATTTGATTTATTAATCGTCCATCCAATTCCTTCCTTTGTTACATGCAAATGCACAATTAGATTAATAGCTGTAATTATGCACATTTAAAGGTACTTCATTACGTAGCTATTCATACATCACTCTCAAACCTCACTGCCATAAACATACTCCAGTCTGGGGCTTGTGTTTTTACCCATGCACCATCCCAGCATCGCCGCCAAAATATGTTTCAACAGTACACTAGCTGTAGTATTGATAGAGCTGGCTAACTGGATATCTGTGTAGCGAACATTAGCGGTTGGCCTGTGAAATGCTGGGTGTTGTCTGTTTGGCTAACATTAGCGGTTGATCTGTGTATCTAACATTAGGGGTTGGCCAGTGAAGTTAATGTTAGACTTATCTGAATTTTTTTTTTTAATTGGATCTTCAAATGTGTCTGATGTTTTCAGTAGTAGTAATAGCAGCTGTTTTAGTAGTGACAAGTTAGCTAACTGGACTTCTGTGTACCTAATGTTTGTCTGTGTAGCTAATGTTAGCGTTGGCTCTGTCTAGCTAACACAAGTGGTTGGTCTTATTTTTAAATGTTTCTTTAAATTAGATGTTGACAGTGACAGTTGATTATTGTGATGCTGTTCCTGATTTAGGAACAAAATAATGGTGAAATCTGTGGTATGTGGAGTTGTGAGGCTTGTAAAATATTGTAATGTGTGCACACTGCACATGGTAGTTATTTTAAAATGTATTTCTAAACTGTGTAACTGTGTAATATCACTACGTCTTTTTTTTCTGTAACTATAATGGAATACAGTTACCTTTTTTATTTATCCTAATTATGTAATCCCATTACATGTAATCTGTAACTCCCGAAGCCTGCTCGTTGAGAAAAATATCACACAGGACAAACGGTGCTGTGAGCCCTCATCTACCTTATGATGAAATAAAGAGGCAGGAGGGTGGAGAAGAACAAAGCCCATTCAGTGTTCCCTCCTCTCTTTCAGTTTCTTCTTCTTTGTCTCCATCTTTCTCTGCCACCTCCTTTCTTTTTTTTTTTTTTCCCTGCTACCTCCTCTCTGTTTCAGTCTCCCCCAGCCAGCCAGCCACGGTACTCCCCCAGCCCACCCCATAACCCCACACTCCTCCTCTTAGAGCTGCAAGGCACAGGGCTGTGCTTTATTTCTTTGCTCATTTTTCTCGGAGATTGGTACCCTCACACGCAGATCCATACCATGCTCCTGTGCGGCGCGGGCGGCGGTGAAGAAAGAGGGTTATATTTTCCCCTTGAGTTAGGACACCTCATGACAAATGATAATGGATAATCAATAAAGCGGGAAATATGAGGCAGCAAACTTTATGAAGCCAGGAGACATATTACTCCCCAACAACACTGGTTTCCCTTAACAAAGTCACTACTCGACTGTGCCTAATAATCTGAAGGAAAATCAAAGGACCCGCAACCACATCAGCAATATTGGCAACTTATTCCACTTTAATGGCATTTTGATTGATTTTTTCCCTCTTCCTAATGGTCGTTTTATAGATTTGACGCTGCTTCTGCAAAACAGTAGTGTGTAATAAACCTCCCCGAAGGCAAACGGTAGCCATTAAAGCTCTTGTCTTACTAGCACTCATAATTGGAGGTTGACCACCACCACATTTTGGTCTCACACACAAACACACACTTCCAGCACTCGCTCTTTCTCCTTGTCTCTCCAGACCTTTTGATATTTTTGGTAGATGGCCATAATAAGTGATAGGATCCCTTTCTCCTGCTCCTTTTGAGCGATGGGGTTAAAAATAGCCATAAAGAGGTGACCTTGGCGCTGACATTGTGGAATTTCAGCCAAGCATTGACCTGATGAAAATGGAAGGCCAGGCCGCTAATAAATCAGGATGCTTTTAAAATGAGTTTACCCTAATGCTCATTCATCACGCGCTGTAATGCCATTTGCAGGCCCGGGATTCGCTGCTGTGCACAAACACAGCAGTAAATAACAACAGGGCCCTTGCATCCCTCGCATCGTTGCAGCCTCCAACATCAGCATACATTTATTAAAGACGCCCCCGCCTTGCACGGCAGCACTCCTCTATGACACCCTGAGCTCCTCTCTGCCACACACACACACACACACACACCGTGCTCTTTAAATACACACACTCAAGGCAGACGCACACACATAAAACACGTGCAAGGAAAATAAAAAGCATAATCTGAAGAACACCAGACACAGAGAACAAAGCCCTGCAGCGCGACTTTGCACCTTGTAAACATTCACCAAATTTACTGTAATTGTCCCATGTTGGTATAAATTCTGACTAAGGCACCATATCACACCGTCAACATCTGAAAACAGAAAGAACAGAGAAGAGAAGAGGAGAATAATAGATGTGAAACGCTACGCCTCCATTGGGATTTGCTAAAGAAAACAAGCAGTGTAAACAAATCACAAGCCTGTTTTCATATGCAACCCCAAAACAAGATAAACTATACGGTGTGAGGCGAGGTAACAGCAGCGACGTAACCTTGGCTTGATTTCTCACTGCTTACTCGTGTCATTTGTAACTACTCTTCTTTTTCTCCACTACACTCAAACAAAGAAAGGCACTAACTAGAACCGCACAGGGTTCTTTGGCTTGTCCCCATCAGAGAACCCTTTCTGGTTGCTGGTAGAAGCCTTTACAAAGGTTCCACCCAGGACGTACAGAGAACCCTTCTATGGTGTAATGAACCCACCCAGAGTGTTCTACCAAGCATCCTTTTATATTCCAGGGGTTTTATGTAGAACAAACGAGGGGGTTCTCCTGAGAACCAATTTATAATCCAATGCTTTCACTGAGAAGCCACCCACAGGGTTCTATACAGAAGCCTTCTATGGTGTACTGGTCCCACCTAGAACCTTTCAACCTTCTAATGGTGCCAACAAGAACCCCCCGAGGGGGATCTACCAAAAGCCCTTTCATATTCCATTAGTTTTAATCTATTAATAACCCAGGAGGTTCTACCAAAAACCCTTTTAATTTCTGGTGGTTTATCTAGAACCCACTGAGGGGGACTCAGATTATAGGTGAAAAAGTCTGTTTTTAGTTTTAATTTTCTAGATTAGATTCCCCTGCCTGAGGGTTCTACAAAGAACCCTATTGTATTCTACAGATGAGACAAAAACACAAGAACACACAAAAAATGAATTGAAAAAAAGGGGATTCCAGATAGATTTACATTTAAAAGTACAATATGAAACATCGATAAATGTTATTTGGTGTTCTAATATTTGAGGGTGAGGAAGGATTCTTTCTTCAAAAAATAGTTATTTGGATTAAAAGGTGTTTCAGTAGAACCTTTAGTTTTACAAAGAACCTTTGACCAAAAGATCCTTAAAAAAAGGGTTCTTCAGAAGCAAATGGCTCTGGGTAAAACCTCAGTCCTTCAGGAAAAACTTAGAACCCAAATTTCTAAGAGTGCGGGGTGAAAAAGTCATTATCTCAAACACAAAAAATGTTGAGAAACCTCATTAGATAGCAACATTTGTTGAGGGAGGACCGTAATAAACAATAACGGATGACGATTGTTATTGCCCCTGACACTGATGAGCTCCTCTGCAAGTTTGTTTATTAATTAAAAAACCCACTTTTTTTTTTCCACGGATGTGTGTGTGTGTGTGTGGGGGGGGGGGTGCTTACACATTTCCTCTATGTGCCCACCCCCTCCCCACGCGCTCCCCATGCACAAGCCATTGAGCTGTGGAGGGGCACTCGTTCATCAAACTTCATGGAGCAAGGGAGAGACAGGTCCTGATAATGTGCGCCGCTAAAGCTGATTTTCCATGATGAATCTCGGAGCATATAAATTGGCTAATATCTGAAAACATTTACAGATACTAGAGGAATTGACTACTTGTGGGACATGATGGATGAGGCTCCGCGACGCCGGCCGACAGCTCTGCAAATCTCTGCGGCTGCCTAAAGCCCTCATTTGATTTTCCAATTTACTCCTTTTAAATTTATCCTCCCGTATTGAAAAAAACAGAAGATGGGAAAGAGAAAGAGAGACAGAGAGAGTGGGTGTTTTTTTTAAGCTATCTGTGGTGGTGTGTAGGTGCTAGTTGATGATATGAGGTGGTATCTCCTGTGCAGGAGGAGCCCAGTCCCTGAAGAGGTTACTGGGGCAGAACTGATCTGCTTCCACCTGATTCTCCCTGATAGCGCTGAGATGAGACTCTGCATTTCTGTGTGTGTGTGCACAGGTCTATGTGTGTGTGTAGCAGTAGTAATAGTAGATCTGGGGAGGCTCTGCTATGGAGAGGCTTCCTAGGTCAGGCCATTAGACTGTGGCAGAGGCTGACTGGAGCTCCTCTGCTGAAAAGGAGTAATTAGTATACTTGTCAAGTGAAGTGCCACGCTGCTGCTTACCTCCCTTGCACCCACCCCTCGCATGCATACACACTCATCCTGCCTTCGCCTCCTTTACTCCCTCCCTTCTTGCTAATGAAGTGCCCTTGCTCTCATTATTTGGAAAAAAAGGCTGCATATACACACTGAGAGGAGCACTTGAAGACAAGAGAAGAGGAACCATAACAATCACAGTGGAAGTTGAGATTTTACTGGATAGAACATAATACAATATTCAGTTATCAACACGTCTGATCTGCAAAACACTGAAGCTATTATGAATTCTGTCAAGGAAGCCGAAGGATCATAGTCGACGCTAACATTCTCACAGTGTTAACATCAAACGCGGGACATTTATAACCTCGCGTACAAGGCTTCTGTAAAGGAATGTGACAATAAATCTTAAAGGCGGTCGAATCACATAGTTACAAAACATGGAGCAGCAATCTAATCTGGAGCTGGGCCTTGGGAAAATGGAAAAGGTCAAATAGCTAGCAAAATTGCCTCCTCAAAAAAGTATGTCTAAATCTAGAGGCACATCAACTCCTGTCAAAGGAGGAATAGAGAGAAAGATGAAGAGATAGAAGGGGGGAAAGAAGGAGCAGGAGCTCCCCCAATGTGTCCGCTAGTGAGTTCTTAGAGGTAGTATCTACCGAAATAGAGGTGGAATGACAATACCTCTGTTTACAATGTAACTGTATAGAAGGTAAAAGTGGCCTCATGTGTACACATGATGCAGGTATGGGCCACTCAAAAAAAATTTTATATTATCAAAATCACATTATGGCCAAGTATAATATCCAAATCACAAAAGCTACAATTGTGTGATAGAGGACAGACCTTCTGACAAAGCAGTGTCTTGGCCTACAAAATTTGTTCTCCAAATGTAAGAAAACATGTTTGTTTGGATCCCCGACAACTGTCACATCATCACAATTTCAATAGTTTTTCAGTGAAAATGAGAAAGTGATCATTCCCACTAATCCTTAATCATATTGCAACTGTACTTTTTCATTTAGTACACAGTAAATCAAACCACTCAAGTTTTTTGGTCGGAAGAAGAAAAAAAAAATCACTTTAGTTATTCAATTCAACTTTATTGTCATTATATATTTTTAGTCCCATTTCTCTAATATGAAAACTTGAGGGAAGAAGAAGACAGTGGTAATAGAACAATAATAAATGATAAAAATACCATGAAAATGTATAATGTGCAAAATGTTTTAAAAGCAATTTGAAAAAATGAAAATAAGCAATTTGATGACATTGCTAAAAAGAGAATAGGCATTTTAATTAATTTTCATATTTGAGTACTTGCATTACATCATTATTATTATTAATTAATGAACTAGTTGTTCTATGATACTCAGGTTTAATGTGACATAGCATGCATTGCACAATTGTTTTTTTCATTTTGTCGAAATACTTCCAAACGTTACTCTTTTGCCCAGTCACCATTCTGCCTGTAATAACGTTAGATTGAGTTAAGTCTGACTGAAATTGTTGAATATCTGTGGCTGTGAAGATCTATCATTTTTTTCTGTATGGATCTGCATGCAGATATTAATAGGTAGAAGTCACATCACTGCAACATCTTTGGGTCATTATACCATAATAACCAAGAAAAGATGTTTGACATATACGCTGAAGCTGTCTTATCAGTCTTATCTTTTAGAATGCTCCATTTATCAAAAAAACCCCAACGACAACAAAAACATATTAAATTCAGCTTCTAGTGACCTTAAAATAGTGGATATAAACAGTGTAAAAGTGCACGTATGACCTTTCCTCCCCTACTAGTCGGTCTGTTTTCAAGAGACAAGGAACATTATGGATGTTGATATCATATTCAATACATGATAAAACTGCTTTGAATGTATTGATTTATTTACAAGCGCCACCAGATAGTCTTTCATTCTGCCTGACTGATGCTCTCTCCAATACTTTTGCTGCAAGGAGAGGGGGAAGGCAGCTTGTTGGTGGTGTCGTCATGTCGAGGTGTGGTGGTGGTGGTGTGTGTAGCTAGTGGGAAGGAAGGAGGGAGGGGAGGAGGGTGCAACAACAAGCGAGCAAAACAAAACAAGGAAGGGACAGAAAACAATTTAAAACTGGGTATTGATCTAGCACTAGTGATTGTACATATATTCCACAGTCCCAAAGGCCCCATTCCTGTGTCTCTTAAATGCAAAGGGAAGGAGAAGGGGAATAAAAAAACGATGGTGCGAGGCAAAGGCAAGCCACTCACCCAGTTGGGGGTAATGTCCCTTATATAGAAGTCTATTGATCTTTGCAGTGTGCCTGCCTGCTCTCCCTCTGGAGTCCGACAGAAACACACAAACACACACATGCACACTGGAGCACAGTCTGGGGCTGGAGGGGGGCATGACGGATATGCCTGACAATAGCACTGAACCAACCTGTTAGCTAATTGCCAGCAAAGACAATTATCCTTGCATTGTTTCATAATGGCAGCACATTACTGGAGTCTAATATACACACAGGGAGATTGGACGCTTTGACCGCGCAGTCCATGTGGGCAGCGATTCATTTGCAAAGGCCAAGCGGGTCATGAGGATGCCGCAGAGGAGCTCTGTCAAAACAGAAGTCACCCTCAAAGCAACTGACATTACAGCTGGCATCAGTGGAGAGGTACAGTATAATGACATCATCATTTGAATATGTGTCATGGTTATAAAGCAGGTAACATGCAAATTATTTTACCAAATTTAATGGCAATGGTAATTAATCGGATCTAAAAAAAAATACAGATAATCCTGAGTATTGCAATGTTGTGAGTTGTTTTGTGATGTGCACTGATTTTCAAAGCCATTTAATTGATTTTTAATTAATAGGTTACATGCAAAGCAGGGTAGGAATTTCACAGCAGCCATGTCCCCTCAGTTTGACCTCCTGCCCCTCAAAAAATTATCTGCCCTGTTGGTACAGTTTTTAGACACCAGTGACTTTTATTGAGATCTTGATTGGGCAGTGGTTAAGATTTCGAGCCTGGTATGAACTGCTGGAAAACCACCCAGCTGTATAACTGTGATGCTGGGCATGAATGAATATAGACATAAGAGATATAAACTTTCACTTTAACACTATAGACTGGAGTCTCTGTTAACATTGATGAACTATGTAAAACTAAACTATTGATAAACTAGTTACTATCTCAATATATTTTCTCATTATTATTCAGTAACTATCTTGATAATTTTTCTCATTATTTTAAGATGCTAACGCATTTACATCAGACATACAGTATTTAGTATGATGTCATTATATAGACTTTTGACTGACTTTCAGTGTTGTCATGTACTTAGTGTTACAAAATGAGGGAAAAATAATTAATAAAACTCAAATCAGCCTCAACACTTGACTTTAATTCATTATTTCTAAAAATCACTGTTTTACTTGATGCCCTTGCAGCCCTGGCATTTGGCCTTTATGCCCTCAAAAAGCTGTCAATACTAAAGGCTGACTGACTTACTTACAGCCCCAGAAATGATGAAATTCCAGGCCTGATATGAATATTTGTGGCATGGCTTCAGCATTTGACTCTTCCATTCTAACATAACAACTTAAACTGAGACAGGAAGAAGTACACACATATCTTTCTTTCGGTAAAAATGGACAAAATGTAGGCCTATGATGTTGCATGTGTCGGGGATAAATACAAATGCAGATCCTATTGTTCTGATTGTATAAAAAACTAAGATTTTTATGCATATGGTGGTGTGTTCCTCATCCTATGACAGTTCTTCTTGCTTACAGTTTAGCAATATATTACTTATATATTGAATCGCAACCCCTGTATCGTGATACACATCCCCAAATACACGGCCCTGCAAAAATCATGTTGTTTTGTCAAAGCATGTAGGTTAAGTTACACTGATTTGGATCTATGATTATCCCGTAAATGCCATCTAGCTTCTGTGAAATCACTTCCTACAAGAGGAACCACAACCACAACATCACTCACTAGCCTGGAAATGTAGAGACACGGCACGGTTACAACACTGTTTTGAAATTAAACAACGATCATCCAAGAAGTTTCATCTGCTACAAATCTATTCTGAGCAATAATAAAACATGTTTTCACTGTATGGAGATGGAGGGATGCAGTGTGCTATTATCTGAGACGGAGTGCTTCTCCTGGATGAACGCTCTGTTCTACAAGCTGCTCAGACTAGTATTTTGACAGGCAGTGGATAACGGTGGGTCCAAAGCAATCACATCTTTGACTTTGACAAATGGCTGTGCTGTGGCGAAGTAGAAAATAACACACATCCACTTTAATCTCTTTCTTGATTAAATTGGAAGCACGTCTTTTTGACATCATGCGATTCACTCTCAAAGCACCAACTACTGCACAGGCACGCACACAATCCTCAGGATAGGCCTATTGAAATGATATGGAGCCATGTGTGCACGTGATATTAGGAGTTCCGGAGTGAGGAAAAAAGAGAAATAGAGAAAGTGTCTTTGTATGAATTAACAAGAACACATGTAAAACAATACACATTAGTTTACACACTTTACAGCACAGTTCTGTTGTAATGTGTCCCTAATTACCTTCTAATAAAGTCTACTGAGGGCATAATAGTGGGAAATAATACACTTAAATTGACAGTACAGTTCTGTTGTAATGTCTCCTAGAGAGGAATAAAAAAAAAAGACACCAACCAGAATGTGTATGAACAATGATTCACCCAATTTCTTCGAACGTTCAACAAAAATATTTGCGTCTGGAATTTCGTTCTCCTGCAGCATGTCCATCAGCGTTGCCTAGTAATGGTTTGCTTTTTCTGTCACACTTTTCTCAACTCACTTCCCTCACAGGACCCCAGTATGGACAGAGAAAAAGACGGGGATGAGGGAGGAAGAGAAGGTAGGGGGTAGATGGATGCATTGGGGGGATGAAGGAGGGTGAGGAAAGAAATCAGGGGTGTTATAAATAACACTGATGAGGTGAGCTAGCATTGATCCACACTGCAGTTGAGAGGTGGGTGGTCCTCTCAGTGCTTAATTGCCAGTCATGTGCCCTGGGATGCAGCTACTACTAAATGTGGTCTGTCTCTCATTAGGCTTGGACAGGGTAGAAATACAGCGGCTAGAAGTGGAATTGGGACTCAAACAGAAAGAGATTCAAAAGACAAAGTGCTACAATTAAGACTGATGCAGGGGAATGATAGAAAGGACAGAGTGGGGAATGGAAAAAGTGTTACTCACGCATTCCACCCTCCAGGCCCTGAAGGAACCTGTCCAGGATGATCCGAGCCATCAGTGCAGGAGACAGATCCACCTTTACAACAAAAAAAGAGAATTTGCCTTAATAAAAAACAGGGGATGACGTCAATGGCGAGTTAAAGCTACTTCAAAACACAGGTACAGTGGAACTGTTATTCCTCTCTGGAGAATTACTCCATTTACAAACCTTCAGACTAAATGCCACATATCCAGCTGGAAGTGCGAACATATTTCAAAGAGCCTGAGAATTACAGCAGTGAAATTACACGGCCAGTCTACCTTCGGCTGATGTCACATAGATAATAATGATTGTAATGGCTCTAAATGATATTATTGCGTTTCCAAACCTTGACCTAACTTTCGACAATCCCTGTGCAAATTGGTCCTTGAAAGCCTTGCTTTGCCGTAACCTTTCCCACAGGAACATGAAGGGATCGCCCATTACACAGCCAGGCTACCCGGCTGAATTGCCTTCGCCCCTGTCAAACGGACAACCGGAGTCTCTCATCTCGAGTGAAAAAGCGGCACACGCCATGCCCAAGCTGGAGACAATGAAGAGCTTTAATCATAGGATGATCACCAAGGCAAAACTGCAGAAACCAACAGGACACACCGGAGGGACTGTGAGAATGCAGTCACTAATAGGAAGGAGAGAACCTATGGCTGCAGCACTCTTTGAACACAAAGACACCTTGAGAGGTGTGCAGTGTTTTTGGTTTGAGGGCAGGGAGAAGCCCTGACAGGTAAGGAAGCACTAATGACTGATACTGAAGGTGTCTATCTGACCACATTCGCATCAGCACAATGCACTTTTCACACCAGGGCTGCACTGATCAATCACTGTTAAGAATTCAACCAATTAAACACTAACCAACAATGTGCAATTTTTAATACCATTTCTCCAGAGTCTACTAGTTTGGTTTAGTCTACCTTGTTAGTCTACAAATGGCAGTAACTGCGCCCCATTTGACATTGTTTTGAGCCCTTTGTTGAATAAGGACAGGTGGGTAAGAGCCTTATTGTTTTATTATTATGTTTATTTAAATTGTTTGTGCTTCATTTATTTACTTATTCATTTATTTTGAAAGGGGCCAATGTACATTAATCAATCATTCGAACAAATGTATATGCACCTGAGTTAGCTAAAGGCTATTTTTTATAAGCAGACCCTTTGCCAGATGTTGTTCGGCACCCTAAAACAATGAAAATAATATAAGGTACAATTGTTACAATAGTTGAAGACATCTTACAGTGTACTAAAAAGCAACAAAACTGTAAAAACATATGAGCAGAGAAACTTCGATAGCAAAAGATAAAGGTACTGTATGAGTGTATCAGTTTGTTGTTGGTTCTCAATAAGCCATTTCTTACAGTTACACCTGAATGAATGATATGAATCAATTATTGAATGTTAACATGTTTAACTGTCAGTTAAATAAAATGCACTAAATTTGCAGCCCTTGCTTCAATTATGGCTGTTTTCATTATCAACTAATCTATAGATTTTTTTCACAATTAATCCATTAATCATTTAGTTAATAAAATGTCAAAAAGTAGTTGAAAATGGTCATCTTGAATTCCCAGAGCCCAAAGTGATGATATTACACATAATATCACCATGGGAATGGTATGCAATACAATGAGAAGCTAACAGCTGTTCTTAAAGACAGCAAAAATATGACAATTATTTAGTTCAATTAACAGGCATCATTCATGAAAGATCCCAAATGTTCAGAGGCATGTATAAGCTTTAAAGGCAAACCAGACGTGGAGCAATTTCTTTCCAAAAGTTTTGTGTTTGACCTTTGTTTAAACATCACAGACGCTGCAAATAAGACAACACATTAAGTCATTCACTTCTAAATTTTACAGCCTCTTCGGTATGTAGGGAATTAAAATATTGCTTGAAGACTGCCATTCCTAGCCAGCTCATTATAAAACACAACGTTCTTGCAGCCAAAGATCATTTTTTCTCTTGTTAGCATAATTGGGTACCAAAAGTGAATTTGCCCTCAGCCTATGTTGAGAATGGTGGGTTTCATCTTTTCTCTGATGTTTCCTGGTAATGCTGGGAGCACAGAGGCTTCTCTCTAAACACTTTTTACCCGCAGTAGTATTTGTTAACATCTCCATAATATTGCACTAAGAAGGCAGCCTGTAAAAAAAGGCCAAACATGTCTATAATAATTAAGGGCTGAACACAGAGTTTATGTCTTCATTAAGACCTCTGATCTGTTTCTTAGCATTTGTGGCTTGCAGCTACAGTAGCTCTCTTTCCTCTCCCTTTCCTCTCCCCTCTCAATCCTTTCCTCTGCTCTCCATTCACACCTTTGGATAACAAGAGCGCATCAGATTCCTGGTAACCTGCATCAGGGCTGACACATGAAAAATGGCAACATTACCAACGCTGGCCCAGCCTGAATAAGGACCACCTGATTAGTTCAGGTACTTGCGTCTCCCTAATTTTCATATTAATCATGAGTCCATCTCCATTCTCAAGTCAGATTGCAGCACTTCATGACTTTAACATGTGACTAAGACTCACAGAGCCTTGAATTCCTGCAGAAAACAATTATTGTTCAGTAAAACTCTGCTTTTATTAGCCCCCAAAGCTAATAGGTGTCACATACAGTGCAGCAGTACAGTGCACCTGCTCTAAAGCTTGTATGTTTAAGTAACCTTTACATAAAGCTCCATATAAAGCATTCAAAAAACAGCAAATGTAACATTTAGAAGTCTCATTCATGAAGACTTCTGGGGGCAAAAAAAAGAAATCCATGAACAGTTTTCATCATTGTTAATCATTTCCCTCTGTTGGAGATATATTGTCTCATAAAGGGATGAAACTACATCAATTAGCGGTCTGGGAGACCATGAGTGCTTGGTTTAAATGTTAAGTAGCATATTAAAATGACAGTTAAATGGTTCATAGACAGTTATCTCTGAGCTGAATTTAATCCTTTGGAGGAAAAAAATCATGTGTCAATTAAATGGAGAATGAATAATGGCAGTTAGCTTTGAGGTGCCACTGATGCATGTGAACTACTCTGATTTTAGATTAAGAAACCCTCAAATCCCTGCCTGGTGTAAGCACCAATAAAAATTTAAATGTGCATTTAAATATTTTAAAAGGTTAAGCAGCCTATTTTAACAATGAAAATATGAGGAATCTGCAAGAATAACAATGCATTCAAAATTCCAGTATCTGTCTTCACAAAACATGCAGACGTGCCACTAAAACAGTGTTATAATAGAAAATGTATCATCAATTCAACAGTAATTCAAACACATTAGCGGCATTTTGTTCACTGAGCTGCTGGGTGATTTTTGGTACTGCCCTAATGGAAATGATCATTTACTGCCTAGATGCAAAAAGTAAGAAACACAAGTGGCCACTGAGTAGATCAGATTTCACTAATGTGAAAATGTAATTTACAGGGTTCCTATACATTTTTCAAAGTAAACTTCATGCATTTGTCAAGCATTTTCAAGCTTTTCCACCACACAGCTGTGGTTTATTTATCTCATCAAAATGCTATCACTTCATCACATTAAATTAGTATAATTATCATTATTATTATTATTGTGCAGTAAAAAAAAAAAAGTTTCATGTTTCAGAATATGTCACCAGACTGTTAGTAGACATTGCATTTCTATATAACCTGGCTGAGTTAATATCAGACTTATTTTCTTATTCTATCATAATTCAGCCATTTTGCTGACTTTTTTCACTGTGTATGAACTGCTGGCTGATTCACTGGTATTACTTTAATGGACACGATAATTTACTGACAAGGTACAAAATGTAAGAAACACTCGTGGCCACTGAGTAGATAAGTCCCACTAATGTGAAATGCAGAAACGTGGTCATGTGAATAATTTAAATGCTTAAAGCAGGAGGAGGCTATTTTAGAACACACAAACATCCACCACCTGAACAACCTGAATTTAGGTTTAGTAGATGTTGGGCTCAAAGTTAGGACCAGCCACCAGCCAAATGCTGGTAAAATATGCAAGTGGCTGGTAATTTTGCTTCACACATCAGCCAAAAAAAGCAATCATAATCTACTGAGTGGCTGGTAACATTTCAACATTCACTAGTCATTTGGCCAGGAGACAAAAAAAGTTCATTTTGAACCTTGCATAAATGCATAATTATATATATGAATACAATTTGCTACCTCAACCTGAGGACAAAACCTAGATTGACCTTCTAAAGTAAACAAGTGATGAAGTGATGAAGAGAAGAATTAACCAATGACCCTGCCATCACCTGTCCGCAGTTTGCAGCAACTCCGCCTGAAGTGCAATTTGGAAAATTACATAATAAAACACAAAAAGTATTTTCACATCTGCTTAATGGAGACGAAAGCTAATTACATTAAATAATTGATAATGGAGCAGCATTTTACCAATTTTGATAATGACTAACAGACAAGTTTTTTTTCAAAGAGAAAGAAGAGAGAGAGAAAAAAACCTAAAGGTTATGCCATTACCTCATTGGCCAACTCCAGCAGGACAGGAGCAGCGGGATGTGCTTTGGCTTCACTCAGATACCTTCATTATAACAAAGAACAACAACAGCAGTGAAAAAAAACATGGCCCACAAAGGCAGACAGAAGGGTAGAGGGGACTAGACCGGGCTAGCCAAGACATGCTAATGTCCCTGATGACTTTGCCCTAGGTGGCATATGGCAGGCTCAGTGCGGTTAAAACAGCACTGCTTGAAGGGCTTCAAATTTCCTTGAAGCCAGACAAGCATATGATAGTTAGTTAACCCCTGCCGCCCAAAAAGCCTTTTTTCCCTCGCCAGCTAAAACTGCAGCTCCCCTCAGATCTTACCCAGATCATCTCTGAGGTTTGTTGTTGTAAGTGGATTAGAAGTGCATTATCCAGCCTTGTTTTCCCCAGAACAATGGCCTAATAAGCTAGATAAAGGCTAATTGCAATATGCTAAAAGGCTTCCCCCCCTACAGCCTGTTTTTCTTTTTTTTTTCTTTTTTTAATTCATCCTTATTCATTGAATTACAGATAATCATCCCATCATAAGCTCGTGTAAGGCAAATGTCCAATGGCTGGTTATTTATTTATTTTCCTGCTTTCAATTTGACATGGAGAACACAGCTTTAGCTTAGCAGGTGCAAGTGGAGGTCTGGAATGAATCCTGAGGGTGGTGATTTGTTTGGAGGAGATTATATCTGTCATGGTGGCCCACCTACTCTCTGACTGAGGAGGGGACTTGCCAAAGTCCCCCAGTTAGAGAAAGGGGAAGACAAAGAGACTATACAAGAGTGGGAGACAGATTTTAAAAAAAAGAAGAAGAAAAAACAGTAATAGAGATGAGAGCAAGATAAACAGACAGCGCTAGACAGAGAAGAGAGAGAGAGCAATAAAATAATACAGTACAAAGTAATACAGTACCTTTGGTAGTGGCTTTCAATAACATCTGGGGCATGATGTCTGGAGATAGTTCTTTTGGTTCGTTTCTGTCACAAAGACAACACAGATGTAATAACAGTAATAGTAATAGTAGTAGAGAAGTGCTAGACAGATGTATCCGCCTGCCGATATTATCGACCCAATATTGGCCTATCACAGCTATATCTGTCTTAGATATGAAAGATATGTAAAGGTTGCTTTTTTTGACCATAATGCAGATTGTTTTCATTTTTATTATTTTTTAGCATTTTATGTATATTTGATCTTTTTTCTTAATTCAAGTTTAACATATATACATTTTTAACTATTTAAAATATAACTGAAGTCAGATATATGCATACATAAAAAGAATATATCTGTATATATTAGAATTTCTTTACTCCTTGTATCAGTATAATCATCAACCCCCTAAATCCAGCATCGGTAACAGGATGGTGTAATCACTAGTAACTATAATTTAAGCACATATTTTTTTTCAACAACTGTAACAGATTACATTTATATTTATTTTGTAATTTAATTACTTGTAACTAGTTGCTCGCCAAAATTGCTAGTAGCTAAGCCTTGTTTTAGCCTAGCAGTTGTTAATGACTTGCGGCCCCTACCGGCTGTTTAAGAGTAGTGAGGAGTCAGCATTTCATATAATTCATATGATTTTCAAAAATGCAACCATGAGAGGTCCTTGAGCATACAGCCATAAATGTGCACAAAAATCCAGTAGTATGCTAGATGCATATGTATATGCATTTTTAAATGTCACTATAAGCAATTACTATTACATTTATTTAGTTATTAAATTACACGTAACTAGTTACTCCCTTGTTTTTAGCCTAGCAGTTGTTGATGATGTGCAGCCCCTAGTGAGGAGTCAGCAGTCAGTATAGGTAGGGCTGCGTACTCAACTTCAAAACTTTTACGGCACAAACCACATTGTGCCAATACTACCGAGCACTGAAAATATTAATACCAAATTTCAGTACCTTATAAGTAAATCTCCAAGTTGTGGTTAATTTTTTTTATGCTGTAAAACTGCTTTGAGTCAAAAAATGCCAATATTCTGAAACTAAGGACATTGTGGTAAATGGGTTTATATTCTTATGTTATGAAATTATTTCAAGTCTGTAAAAATGATACAAAAATTGAAACTAAACATTTGTACTGTTAAGTGTAATGTAATTTTCATTTTGTTAAAATGGAATTTTTAAAAATGGTATTGAAAAAAGTATTGTTCAAGAAGTATTACATTATACATACTACATTATATAGAGATTTTATGTAGGTTCTTCAAAAATTGTGACTCATCACAGCCAGCATAAAGTCATAAATGTGCACAAAAATTTTCAGTCTGATGGGTCCAGTAGTTTGTGACTTTAGCTGTGGACAAGCTCATCTATACGTCTAGCAGAGCTTATAATAATGCTAATAATAATAATAATAATAAAAATAATAATAAGAGTAGTAGTAGTAGTAGTTCATTTCCATACAATATAATTTGTTAAAAGGCAAAAGCTTTACATTTTGCCGGTCCATCTGTATTAAATGTAGACTTGTTCAGCCTCAGCTCCTCTTTCATGCCCTATTGTATATCAACAAGCGCAGGAGATCTCGGGTCAGAGTAATTTAATTTCAATAAGTTTGCTGGGGGTCAAAGTGTGCCAAAGCAACCTTGTTCAGATACCCTATCCCCTCACACCCCCCCTCACTCAAACCTTGTATTCATTTCCCCTTTTTCGATCAAACATTGACCCTATTCCACATTCCACACCCTGACATTTCCATGCAATTCAATTGCTATCTTCGCCAAGGAGGAGGACAAGGGATAAAAGGAGGAAGAGCATTGGTTAAAAAACAACTTATTTAAAAACTACTACACACAAAAAATGTAATTCCGCAGAGACAGGCAGTGTGACTGACACCTGTCAGGGGAATGATAAATGACTCCATTTTCTGCCTGTGCTGCCTTCTGCCACTGGCGGCAGCGGCCATTTATCATCATCCGCTGTCAGCCGTGGAAAGCAGCAGTGACAGTGCGAGTCAGCAAACATTTAGCACACGCAGCCGCACTACACGGGGAAATTATTATTGTCAGAATAATAATGGTTTAGCATAATTTATTACAGGTCCACCAAATAAGCAGGGGCTAGATGTTATTAGACAGATGGATGGGAAGGCTTGGCAGACATCCACTGAGGCTCAGGCAGGCAAGGGCCCTCAACGTGAACGTGAGGAGGAGGAGGGGGAGGAGGTGGGGTGAAATAAACGGGGGGTATGGTGGGGGGGCATCCTCCAAACCAATCAGAGAGCTGGCAGTTCAATTACAAAGAAATAAAGGGACATTCATCATTCAATTAGGCACCTGTCAGGGCTCACAAAGGAAGAAAACTTCTAACCTGGTACTCCAGGGAGAAGATGCTCAGAAGAGTGGACTGCGAGTGACTGGAACAAATAAAAGAAGGACAAAGTTAATTACCAGAGTGCATTGCACAGAGACAAAGGGAGAGGGGGAGCTTCAAAGCTGGGGCCAGCTGCCCTGTAATCTAAAAGAACATGAAAACAAGTGTGGCAAAGTTGTTCCAGATGAACACCTCTGACAAAGGATTCCTGCCACGATGGCGTGGGGGTGGGAGAAAGGGGGAGGTTGTGTGTGGTATGAGAGATGAGAAAAATATAGCCTGTGTTTTTTTCCTTTCACTCATTCATACATACCATCCTCTTCGTCCATCCCCTTTCTCTCCAGTGAGTGTGCTGAAAGCTAAATTGTTCTTAATTGAAGTGCAGTTTGAGCTAAACAAAGGCAAACTAAACATGACAAAATCAGAGAGAAATTAATGATATTCATGCAAATAACTGATAGAATCCAAGTCCAGTCGCTAAGAGAAGCACAGCATTCACTCCTCGGTTTGATATACGTCTCTTTGCTGACCACTGTGAGTGTGTGTGTATTTGTTTGTGCGAGTGGATAGGAGAAAGTTTTCCTGCTTCACTGTCAGTGCTGGCATATGGGCCGTTGTGGAGCCCTCCCACTGCAACTGATGGGCTTTGAAAATGGAAACTTTCACTGCAGGAAGCTCGGACTCCCAGGAGTCGGTCAATTCCATGGGTTGCCATAAGTTACATTCATCTCCAGCTCCAGTCAATGTCAAACACCTGGCAGAGAGGCAAACCTGGAAAACAGGCAGCTCCAACAGGGACTCACAGCCTCTTCGATGCACCTCCCCAACCCCCACAGCATCCTCTCAGTTGAAGATATTTAAAGCGGTGACAGATATTATTCTAATTGGGTGATACATTCCTCCACCACCATGAATATCAACAAGAAAAAACAACAACACACAAATGCAGCAGAAGGATGTACACACGGACACACACACGGACACACACACACACGCTAGTAGAAATAAGGGCTGAAAAGCCTTTTTGTAAAAGAAAGAGTTCATCAAGGGTTCAATGTAAAACTAAGGGTTCCATCAGGAACTCTTTTCATCCAAAGAACCCTTTTGGAAGACAGAGTTCTTCAAGGATGGTTGAAGTCCTTTAAGAACTCTGGGTTCTAGATGAAACCTTTGAAATATAAAAGGGTTCTCAGCAGAACCCCTTGGGGGATGCTAGATAAAATCTCTTGGAATATAAAAGGGTTCCAGACAGAACACCCTGGGTGGGTTCTTGTTATCACTCTTAGAAGGTAAAAAGGTAATGGGTAGAACCCCCAGAGAACCATTATACTATTAGAGGTTTCTAGGTGTAACCTTTTTATAGATGGTTCTGTGAAAGGGCCTATATAGGTCTTTTACACCAACATGGAATCGACCCAGTTCCAGTTCCCGCACAAATTTTTAAACAGTTTTGAGCATTTCTACCAAAAATAAAATGGTTTGGAACTAGAGAAGCTGGTTCCCAGTTGGAACCTGAAAAAACAAGTGGCACGGCCCTCTATTGATAATACTTACACAGTTTCTGCTCAGAACTGGTAGAAACACAGGGTAGTTTGAACAGAACCTTTTTAAGAACCAAAGCTAATTTGGTGGAAAAAGGCCTTTAGGGGTCTGGGTGAAACCTTTCACAGATGGCTCTAGGTATAACTTTTTATGTTATGTTCTAGTTAGAACTCTCTGAAAGAGTTTCAAATGGAACCAAAAAGGGTTCTCCTACGCTGACAGCTGAAGAAACCCTTTATGGTTCCAACTAGCACCTGTAATTGTAAGAGTGCATACTTTATGACGGTCTCCAGTGGTTTTGTGTCTCCATATAGTGCCCTCAGTACACTTGATTGTTAAATTTAATGGACTTTTCGTTACAAGTCACCTGAGAGTGGTATGTAAATACAGACGAAGAGCCGAAGCTTCCAATCTGCATTGAAATATTGAGTCCACACAGGCCTTCGACATCAATCACTATAAACCATGAAATAACCATGTGACATGTAAACAAAGCCAAAGGAATCTCAAACATTGATTTCTGTCTGGAGTCTCCGTCTGTGACCATATCTTAATAAAAACATTTCAACCACTGGAATAGTTTCACAGTTTATAATGACTTACCCCACCAAAAGACGTCATCTTGGGTTCTCCAGATGCCACTTTTAAACCGTTTTACAGCACTGGCTGGAGAACAGCTAATTCTCAACTATTCATACTCTCCGGGGCTCGACGCATCACACAGATGAGTCTCGTCATCCACAAAGTTACAGTGAGAAAAGTGGAGGAACAAATGTTTGAAATAAAGGAGAAGAAGAAAAAACACTGCCACCTCAGCATTAATTTACAATGATGCTTGGGGACGGAGGGGCCACTGCAATTAAGTGGGCCATTAAATGGTCAACTGTCAACATGTGGACACTTAAGGGAGGAAAAAAAAATTCTTCCACACTTCAACCTTGCACCTGAGCATTTCAACAACATTACAGCCTTATTGTTGGCATGGGACCATCACGATCCCCCTGCTGGAACAGACATCTGTTAGGTTTTAAATGGATTACTCTATATAATGAGCATGATTACTGCTTAATTGCTAAATCTATACCCAGTTAACTTTAAAGGGACATAAATGGCTCTAAATATCTGGGAAAACATATCTGTTTCAATAATACTAAGACTTTTGTTTTTCCTTTTCCCCATAATTAGTTTTTGCTGACATCAAAATTGCAAAAAAGCATTAAAAAAAGAAAGCAGAAAACACCAAAGTAACAAAACAAGAGCAAATATTGTCAGATTTAAAAAGATACAAAAGAGATGAAGCAGATACTTGGATTCAAACCAAGAGTTGTCTGCATTTTATAGAGTCTGTCAAGTTTTACACTGTGCTCATATTGCATAATGCCCTTTTTCCATTTAACAGACATTAATAGTAAGTTATTGCAAGCTTTACATTAATGTATATCCAACCTGTGCTCTCCTGGGCACAGTATGCTCACTTCATGTTAAAATATGGAGCCAAGTGCTGCTTCACAATGGGGGTCTGATCCGCCGGCTGCACAGTAGCTTTACATTATTTTCGCTGTAATACATCCACCTCTATGCCTCATAATACAAGCATCTGAGGGACTCTGTCCAATCTCAGTGGTTATAAATATAAACAAACTGATACAAGAAAACTATTCCATAACCAGATCAATTTCTCTTTGTTGTTTTCCACTTTAGACATAGCTAATATTTTATTTGTATTGGTGGAGATGATGAACACATCAGAATGATTATCATGTTGATAAATGTAATAAAATTAAAATAGGAAAAAGACAACAGGCAGGGTCCAAAGTTAACACCCGCCAAGTGCCAAAAATGTAAGTAAATTTTGTGTTTACAGAAAAATAAAGTGGTGTCACCAGCTAGGTGGCTGGTAAATAAAAAAGCAGCTTACTAATATTTTGCACTTTCTACACAAAGTCCATCTACGTTTTTGCTGTGAGAAACATCTGCATTACGTGTTATGAGAGACACGGCAATACATTCTCGGTGTACGCCAACAAAAACATGAAGATGAACAGAAAGACGAAGACAGAAGTCAGGGTGGTCTCCGTTTCTGCGAAAGGTGGTGTCTAAATGATCATTGTTCATTTTCATTTTTAGTCAAATAATGCAGTTTTATGTCAAGTACGAAATATTTTCGGCTGGTGAATTTTCTCAGTTTATCTGCCATAGGCAGGTGAACCATAAAGTTAATTTTCGAATAGGGCTGCAGCTAACTATTATTTTCATTATCGATTCAATTGATGATTATTTTCACAATTAGTTCATTAGTTGCTTGGTCATAGGTTTCCCACAGCCCAAGGGGACATCAAAATGTCTTGTTTTGTCCACAGCAAAAATTAAGTTTACCAGAAAACATTCAGATTTGACAGGCTGAAACCCTGGTGAGTCTGGACCCTGATGACAAGGTGACAAAAAAAATATTAAAATTACTTATTTAAAATCAGTCTTAGATTATACATATGTCTTGACAGAAATAAATCTAAACAACTCCCTGGCAATGACAGAGGCTGAACTCTGACTGTATTTGGACAAAACTTATTTTTCAATGCATCTGTCAGTCAGTTTCTGTCTTACCTACTTAGTCTACTTGACTGTATTTTATGAATTAGAAAAAGGTTTGCTGTTTTTTTTTAAGCAAACAAATAACAGTTGAAATTTTATTCCAAAAAGAGTCTGTGACACTGCAGCGCATCCTTACATTGACCTTTATGAGAGAAGAAAAAAAATAAAAACTCCCTCCCTCTTGGATATAATTTAGAACATGGGGAAACAGAAGGTTGGGAGACAGAAGAGTGGTTAGGGAATCATTCACTCTCAACCTAATTACCCTTCCTTACAACATAAGACAGAGCATTAATATGCACTGGCACCCAAAATAGTAAAGCAGCAGATTAAATTAAAAACAATTAGGGACTTTCACTTTGTCATTGAGCTGGTATGCCTGTCTGGTCAGTGCTTTAGGCTCTATTAAGTTAGGCTATCCACTGCTTATGAATCTGACAAATTCATGTTTGAGTGTTGAATTGCCTTATCTCCTCGTGCATTCAGAGTGTATCAGTGTCTTAAGCGTACAGCAGAAAAACGGCAGCGAAACGCCGAGAAATTCCCATCAACCTAATTAATAGGAGATGAGGGAAATTCGAGCTATCAATTATATTCAGAATCTTCCTATTTACAAATAATTAATTATAAACAATAGCTGTAATTTAGGTAATGAAAGCCACCTGGCTAATGGCATTGGTATCATATGCTGCGACAGTACTTAGCATTTGGTGGATCTGCATGCAGGGAGTGTTGCATGGTGCGACTCTTCAGGGCATGGATCTGGCTAATTGAGGCATAGCACATATTTTTACTAATGGTGATGAAGCTATTTTGAAAAAAAAGAATGCAACGGATGAAATGATTCACTCTTACAGTGTAGGTGTATGGAAATATTGCTCAGATTTATACCTTGTTCTATTGTTATCTGCACCTTTATTAGCTGATGATTTTCTAGTATTGATTGGAATTATCTGAAGACTTCATTCAAGCAGGAGTGCTGACAATAATATATTAAGCATTTACTTTCCTATAGATCAATATTTTATAAAGTCAAAAACCAGCTGAATGTGGGTTAAACACTCTGGATATGCAAATGCTGCTAATTACACATGCTGATAGGCAAAATGCTAACATCTGTTTCTCAGCTAAGCCTACCATCATCAGCAGCAAAAACAAATGTGTACCAAAAAAATCTTTACGCGTTAATGTATAAATGTGATATATTTTGACAAGAGTTAGAAACAAACACAAATCTCAGTGCGTGTCACGCAGCTTCAAACAAATACTTGCACAATGAGCACACGTGTTTACAGTGTAAATTTGTTTTTTTGTTTTTCCTGCAAAACAACTGTAAAGCCTTGTTCCTATTACAATCAATGCAACCACAGTCATGCCTGGCACTGTAGTTGCAGAAATGTAGCCTATTATTATTTTATTAGCAATTAAAATATGACAAATCAATGGTTTCACAATATTCTCAAGCTTTTTTTTCTATAGCTAAAGAAAGCTTTACCAAAACACTGACTCTCAGAGTACATTCCACTACATTTACTGATAGTGACCCCCCACCGTCTTCCTGCAGAAGGCCATACAAAACTACAAGCCTGCAGGGGACTGTACACAGAAATGGCTTTAGCAGAAGCACAACAGGGCATCTCACTGCCTACTATTGTCCTAACAGACGAAAAATATGACCCCTACGGAGCACCCTTCTCTTTATTACAATCTTTAAAATTTCTGTCTGCTGAGGTGCCCTGAGATGTCACAACTGTTATATAACGGTGACAAAGAGAGGAGGAAATATCCCACAATCATTGCCCTAATTGTGATTCCTCCTGAAAGCTACGGATCTTCATGACTCTGTCTGTGACAAAACATGTTATAACTATTATGGTGCGTTGCCATTGTTATAGTGTAATTATTATCATCGCTGCTTCTGCAAACACTCGTGGAAATTGAAAATGAGGTCCATGTTATTTGTCAAGAGGCGAGCGTCCATTGGTCTGGCAAAGAAACACATTACACTGACCAATTGCCTACTCCCCCAAGCGTGGCTGGGAAACTTGTACCATTCTGGGCAATTTGTTTCATTCTTCTTTTGCAATTGATCCCAGTATGCAAAGAGAACCTGGGGCAAGAGACTCCACCATCACTGCCCAGCTGAACTGTGGTGCTGCAGAGGGTTTCCTCTGTGTGTGTGTGTGTGTGTGTGTGTATGGCTCTGGGGGTTGAGGAACCACACTGGGGCTGCCGTCAAGTTCAATATGTCGATCTTATTCTCAATATCTCATATTCCTGTGTCAAGAGATAGTTTGGATTTTTTTTTTTAAATTGGGGTGGTATGAAGTACTTATCTACAGTCAGTACAGTAGATGGTGATAGGCATACCAACAGTTTGGAGAAGCAGCAGCAGAACTGGTAGAGGAAGAAAAGCAATGAACTGTGTGAACAGTGTCAACAGCAAAATGCATTTTAGTTACCTAAAAAAGAAAAAAATACAGTGTATTAAGAATTTTTTTTGACCACTTTACTTTGCCGACAGCCTTTTCCATCAGAAAACTGCCATTACACAAGGCAAATATCACTCTCTCCAAAGCAACCACATTTCCTTAATAAAAACAGTAATTTCACCAGCAGCAGACCAGCACTTCCCATCTTCTGCAAGCTAAATTTACTGTTCATGTCAAAGAAGTCTGGTGGTTTATAAAATGCCAGTTTCCCATCAACAACACTTAAACTGATATCAATTTTTAGGAGGCCCCTCTTAGGTGGCTAAAATGTGATTTGCTGCTCATCATTTTTATAGCAAAATTAGCAGATATATGCCTTTTCTTCAACATCAACAATAGGCGAATGAGCCTTTTCCCATTGCCAGCTAACCTTTGTTAACCTTTGTTTGTTGTTTTTTTTTTTCTGATGTGTCAATGGAAAGCTGAGACTCAATTCATGTCTGTGCAGGACAGCAAAGAGAAAGAAGAATTTAAGCGTTGAACTGAATCTCTGTGTTTAGTTTCTCTCCTGTGTCTGTTTGAACTTTCAGGTATCTGCTTTATTTTACTGTTTCATGTTCACTTTCAGCTGATACGGGTTGTGTTAAGTTACGGCAGAGAAAGGGCTAAAGTAGTGTGTCAACTTGTTTCTTATGTTTGCATTAAAGCCGGAGACGATAAAATACCTGTGACTACTGCAGACTCATTTGACCCCACTGCCAATTGTACCCTTTCACATCGACAACAAAAGCTGGATGTTAGTGGGCGTTAGTGCCGTTTTGTCCTGCGTAAAAGGGGCTTTAGCTTCCTACACCAGTACTTCTGCTGTTTCTCCGAACTGGGGTTGTATTGCCCACCATCTACTGTAGGTAATTTACTGACTATGGATAAATCCCTCATGCAACCCCACTTAAAAAAATCAGAACTATCCCTTGTACATCTTATTCTGTCTAGCAAGACCAAATCCATCCTACCCTGTCCCTTACTGTATAATTGGTATACCTTACTTAAGCAACAGGCTGC
The DNA here is from genome assembly GCF_056507025.1 of Lutjanus erythropterus. NCBI lineage: Eukaryota > Metazoa > Chordata > Actinopteri > Lutjaniformes > Lutjanidae > Lutjanus > Lutjanus erythropterus. Next base: position 17,715,839 of record NC_139334.1, read on the forward strand.
TTACCTCAGTGTTTTTAGCCCAATGAGCCGAAAAGCCTTACAATGTACAGAGTGTGCTTGGACAACGTCCCTAAGATATCAAGAGGAAGTAGTCATTCCTGTGCTTCCTAATCAAGTAATTGATTGCATCTATTATTCATGAACTCCTTAGCCTGACATGAAGTTGTAAACTCAGCACAGCTTCTCTTCTTTCTACATCTCTCTCCTCTCTCCTTACACTTCATTCATCCCTTCACCCCTCCACTGCTCATCTAACCACATAAAGCTGTGGAATTAGTTTGCCAGCCTCTCAGCCTTCAAGGGTTGTACCCCTAAGCCCCAACTGCCAGTTTGTGTTTTGTTCAATATGGGCAGCCAGAAGTGTGAGGCCGTGCACCGGAGGCCGTCGGGGCTGCCCCCACAGGCTCTGCACTAGATCAGACTCTGGGTAATGTCATTGCCACTTCCAGGCTACAACATAGCTGCAGAGTTCTACCTTCACAAGAGCTACAACACAGCAACGCAGCTGGCTCCACAGAGACAACAGTGGAAATTACAGTTAAATCTAGAAGCACTCCAACTGAGACATTTAGCACCAGCACTGTTTATACATTTTAAATATTTAAAACTTTAGCAGTGTGAGTATATGGTATGCCTTTAGATTCACACTCTCAACTTATAAAAGGGATGCCTTTAACTTTAAAAGCCTGGATCCACACAATCTTTAGTAAAGGTTTTTAAACAGACAATAAAACTGTGAATTTTCAGGTTACTACATGGGCCAATATAACAATAAAGGTAGTTACTGCAGATAACCTGGCAGTTTGATGAAGGCTGGTACACTTACTAATTTGCAATAATGCTACAACTAACAATTATTTTCTTTAGCGATTAATCTGTCAATCTTTTTCTCAATTAATCAATTAATTGTTTGGTATTTAAAATGTCAGAATGTCAAATTCAATGTCCACAAGCAAAAGATACTTAGTTTACCTTCATAGAGGACTTAAAAAAACAGAAAATATAGACATTTTAGATGCAGAGAATTTTGATTTTTTTTCTTAAAAAACTGCTCAAAAAATTAATAATTTAATCAAACAGATTTTCATAAATACATGGATTTTACTTAATAGTTGCTAATCAACAATCATCATATGTTATGGCTTTTGTTGAGTTCTTGAGCTATAAAGTTACACTAAATGTATTAAGAGTTTGCCAGTTTAATGCATTGAGCCTGTTACCAAACCTTTAGGTTTAACCAGCACAGAAAAAAAGAGATAAACACCACAGCCACAATAAATAATCAATGAGCCAGTCCCTAAGCTTCGTCCTGAGCCTGGATATTACCATCAAAAACAAAGTGTCTGTAGCCAAGAAATCACCATATCAATGGCACATGCCACAACAACCCTGTCCTGCGCTTTCCCTCCAAAGATCATGCTAGATAAACCCCAAATAACAGAGAAATTAACAAATGCTTGACATTTGCTCAACATCCATTATTCTGACACTTCTTCAGAATTTCAAAAGGCTGAACGCATGCTTAATCAACATTCATATTCCCAGAGCGAGCCCCAGCACCATATTGCAGCCCGCCTCAGTGCTGATGAAAACGGCACATTAGGGCCCGATTCGAAAAACGTTCAGGGACTCCTCACCAGGGAGCTGTGTGTGTGTGTGTGTGTGTATGTGTGTGTGTGTGTGTGTGTGTGTGTGTGTGTGTGTGTGTGTGTGTGTAAAAGAGAGGCAGTGGCTGTGTTAAGAGGGGAGGGATGCTTCACACTTTACTTCTTAAGCATTTTCCAAAACAGAGGCATCTGCCCCTTTCTACACACCCGCCTACACTCTGAGAAATAACAATTCCAAAATGGTTCTTCCTGAAATTCTGAGGTCCTACAAGGTTTGTCAATGGTTCTTTGTAGAGTTCCAATAATTTTCATCCAAAGAACCCCTTCTGGAAGAAAGAGTTTTGTCAAGGATTGTTCCTTGAGGAACACTTTCATCAAAGGTTCTTTGTACTGTAATATACATGGGCTCTTGGTAGAAACCCTCAGAGTGGGTTCTACATAAAACCCCTGGAATATTAAAGGGTTCTCAGCAGAACTCCCTGGCTTTCTAGACAAAACATTTAGAATATTAAAGTTGTCTTGGTAGAACCACCTAGTTGGGTTCTAGATAAAACCTTAGGATTAATAAAGGGCTCTTGGTAGAACTTCCTGAGTGGGGTCTAGATGCAACCCCAAGAATATACAAGTGTTCTCAGTAGAACCCCATGGGTTGGTTCTGGATACATCCCCTAGAATATACAAGGATTCTCCTTAGTAGAACCACCTGGGTGGGTTTTAGATAAAACCCTTGGAATGTAAAAGGGTTCCTAGTAGAATCTCATAGATGGGTTCTAGATAAAACTGTTGGAATATAAAGGGGTTCTCGGTAGAACCCCCTGGGAGGGTTCTAGATAAAATCCTTGGGATACAAAACAGATGGGCCAACGTATAACCCTTTTTGTTAAGTTCTTGGTATAATTCTGAAACTTTGGTTCCAACCAAAAAGGGTTCCCCTATGGGGACAAGCCGAAGATCCCTTTATGGTTCTATTTAACACCTTTATTTCTCAGTGTGTACTTTAATGAGTGTGAGAGCCATATGAGGAGTGAGCTGAATTGAGTTTTAAGGAAGGGGGGGGGGGTTATCATTACATCCAAATTCATTCATAATACAGCACAGAAGGACACAGAGGACTCTCACATTCCCTCCCTCTTCTTACACAGACTCTCTCTGGGGACAAAGGGTGGAAGGACTGGGGTCCCCTCCAGACCCAGGGGAAGCCAGGCAAGGCCTCAGAGAGCAGCCCATCATTTCCAATTCTAATACGTGGCAAGAGAAGGACGTGATGGGACTGATGTCACATTTCCCCCCTGCGCCGGCCTGCGATGAGTCCTCCCACCACCACCACCCCCTTGCTGCCTAGCCGCAGTCCACATACTAGGCAGGACGCCGCGGCTGGCTAAAAGGAGGGCAAGGAAGAGAGGGCAGGAATGGGGGTTGATATTTGCATGTCCCTCCATTGTGAGTGGGGGTAAAAAGTGACAGCACCGTGTCCAATTCTTTTCCCCCCAGAGCAGCTCGGGCCCAGCAAGAGAGGCCAGGCTGACAGATGACTCCCAACATCTGTGTTATGCAGCCGTTACAGATGAGGGACTCCACATCGCAATCTCTCTCTTTCTGTCTGTCTATGGGACACTCCCTCTCTCCTCCCACCACCCATACTCATAGTACGACAGAGAGAGTGACAGACCGTCCGTGGAAATTACCTTGAAATGGCCTATAACCATCATTTTGTTCAAAGTTTAAATTTTCCTCCCTTTAAGACCCCAATCAAAAGCAATGATTATGAAATGGGTTGAGACTCAATACAGCATTCAGGGAATTGAGGATAAAAGCTATTACAATTCATCTACGTCACTGGAACTTAAATCTAATGTTTTCATGTCATAGACTGAGCGAGAGCTGCAACGGTTAGTCAATCAATCAGCAAGTTGTCAATATTTTCTGGTTTATTTAGTCCTATCCACAACAGTCAACTCCCTAAATTTGGGTTGTGGAGAAAACACAATATGTAAGGACATCAGTGTGGGCTTTGGCAAACCATGATCAACATTTTTCACTAATTTCGGACACTCTATAGCTCAAAAAACAGATTGATTAATTGAAAAAAATAATTGACAGATGAATCAACAATGAATATAATTGTTAGCAGCCCTATACTCCCAACCTCACTTATGAAAGACACCTGATTTTTACAGTCTTACAGAGGGAGTGTAAGGATTCAGAAAATTTACACTTTCATTTTCTGAAGTCAATAGATATCAAGATATGGAAGACTGCAGGTAAAATAATTAAAATGATTTTCAACACAATGATGTAATGCACAATGTATTACAGAATCTTTGCACATGTAATACTACCTAATATACATTATAAATAATAATAAATAATACCTTTCTTTATTACTTTTTAACTGAAATTTGCTCAGAAATATTTATTAAGTCAACAAGATTTCATAAAATGATTTTACCATCACAGTATGATTTCACTTTAAGTCAATAAGAGATTATTAATTGTAGCTAATAACTACCAGCATGCAGTTCCTGTTGAACATTACCATGCATTGATTAAACAGGTGTTAATAAAGCTGCAACGATTAACTGACTATTAAATTAATTGCCAACTGTTTTGATAACTGATTAAGCGTTTTGAGTCATTTTGCCCAAATTCTCTGATTCCAGCTTCTTGATTGTGGATGTTTTCTGGTTTCTTTACTTATTTATGTCAATAAACTTAATATCTTTGGATTGTTGATAAAATAAGACATTTGAGGGAACACTACCTGATATTTTCCACCATTTTCTGTCATTTTATAGACTAAATAACTAATCAATTAATTGGGAAAATAATGAAAATAAGTTAGTTGCAGACACCAATTTTAGTACTAAAAAGATAGAATAAAAATATATTAAAAAAAACAAAACAATTTGTAACATTATCACCTAACAAACTAATAGGCGTGTCCTACTTTGCAATAAAAATATGGCCCATGCCCCTGACAAACACTACCACAGCCGCCGTCGTGACACTGTGAGACAGCACATGAAGCTACAGTTCACTCAACACTGCTTGCATCATCTGGAAATCACCCAGTGCGATGTCAAATGATTTGATATCCAGATACCTGTCTTTTCTATCTCTCTCACTATTATAACCCCACCAATCTTCTGCCCACCCCCTCAGCACAGGCTTGTCCACAACAAACCGCTAACCGCCCCCCTTCCAACACCCTCCCCTGCCAGCTCCAGCCTGGCCAATATTTACGCAGTGGCAGGGCTCCCACACAGTCCGAGGGGACAGGAGGGGTGTGGGGCGGGGGTGGCTGACTGCCGTGCCTGAGCGCATGCTAAGAGATGATGGATGGCCTAGTCGATATGTTATGTCTTAAGAGCCTGATTTCCTGCCAGTCCAATCACTAACCCTCCAGAGCCCAGCTCAGCTGATTGGACAACCAGAATAATTTCGCAGGCTGTGAAAACACTGCTGCCGTGCCTGTCTGTCAGGCCCAGTGACGAGACTCAGGGATTTTAAAGAGCAAGGGCCTCCCCAAGATTGGTTATGGTGAACGAAATAATAACAATAACCAGCAAGACTAAACAAAAGAGCCAGCACCTCCGGGAGCAGGAGATTGTGCAGAATTATTGGAATGAAAACTGTCCAATGTTTTCCTTTAATTATTACACCCAACAGTACCACTTTTTGAAAAACTGGCATTTGGACTGTTTGTTAAAGACAGTTTGGATTAGGAAACCAAAAGGAGAAAGGAAACTCAAAATAAACATGAGGAGGACCTCCTGGTGTTGGTGCCTAAACACACAGGATATTGGATGAACTTTATACGCATGACATATTCTGTAAAATGCTGACAGTGAGAACAAAGGCGGGCTCGAGCTCCGCTGCGTCCCCTTTGGGGACCTGATACCTTCTTCTAGATTGGTGATTAGGGCACAATGGGAGTAGGAAGCTCCAAATACATACGACTTTGTAAGTGACCTCGACAGGATCAGCCATGGTGTCCTGGTGGCCTTGGGGGATTACACATGTTACGTTCAATAAAGTGAGGGCCCTCAGTGTCAAGGAGAAAGGCAAACACAACCATTAACCTCTCTCTTCGATTTCTGAATGTGCAGGCACTGCATGGCAAAACATTGGCTAATACTGTGGTGTTGGAGGCCTACACAGAAACCTGTGTGGAATTCATTAGTGATCATAAGAAGTGGATTAAATGGGGTTATAAATAAATATATAATAATATGAGATGAAAAAACACACAGGAATAAACAATGCTGCTGTGGTGCATTGATAGATAGAAAGATGATAAAGTCATCACTGAATTTACCATAATGAGACAGTACATCCAAAATCAAAATACCTGTTTTTCCTCTGGCCTGCAAAGCTATTTATGTATTCATCTAAATAGCTTTAATGTGATTTGCTGAGTTTTACAAAGATTGGCCATAGAGATGTCTGCTCTCTTTCAAATATAAGGGAATATAAGGGAAGTGCCGCTTGGCTTGTTGGGCTCAAAGCACCAAAAACATACATCTGAAAACTCAGCAGCAGCATCTTTTTCCAGAAATCATGACCTGGTTACTCAAGATAATCACCAGACCTTCTTGTCAGCAGTTTCATGAAGTTAGAAAGAGAACCGTTTCAATAGAAATAAAACAGTTCCTTGGTCTCGATTTTTAGAAAGAGACAATGCTTTTGAGTTTTTCAAATGTATTTTCTTGGTACTTTGAGCACTACAAGTTGAGTGCCATTGAGTTCCATTATATTCCAGAGAAGACAAACATCTCACTATCTTTATCATTCTTTATGTATTTTATTATGTAAGTTTATGTGCTTTCTTCCATGTGGTTTTGTGTCTAATGTTGCTGTGGAACATTTTCTTTTGGCACTTGTCTAGCGTTTCAAATACATTTATTATTTTTGTAAGATGGCATTTAGTTTTGAAAAGATTTACTTTGTAAATAACCTTATTTTTCTCAGGTTTATTTTTGAGAATTTACATCATTTACTTAATGATAACTACATATATACATATTGTATTCTGCTCTTTAATTTAGATTGGGCACAACATATGTGCACCTTGCATGTAATGTGTGCAATGATTAAGATTGCTCAAGTGATGTGCCATGGTGTAGTTGGTGTTCAGCTGTCCTACTGTTGCAATGGACATTAAAGTGGACCAAGTTACACAAACAAAGCTGTCACCATGCTCTTACTTTACCCAAAGTAAACTAAAGTAAACCTCTAAAGACAATATATTCAAAACTCAGCAAATCACATCAAAACAATCTAGATGGATAGATTGCACTACAAGTAAAATAAATGAAATATATGTATTTTTGATGTTAGAGTGAACTGCCCCTTTAATCTGCTCTCATATTATCTTTAACTTTTTTTTATGCATTTCAGACATGAATCATTTATTCACAATGTGCAAATATGGTAAAAGATGCGTATGCACAGGAGTATGACGCTTTCACCCGCTGTCATACATTAACACACACCTCCAGTTGTACACACTACATTAAAACATGTACGGAAGCTCCAGTACAGTGTGTGAGCACTTACTTCGGAAATCTTTCCTTTAGCATCTTCATGCATTGACGGGTGGGTCGCAGTTGTTCAGTCCACCTCACTATCTCTTTATATTCAGCTCGGGATAGTCTCATCTTCCTTAGATTAGCTGAATCTATCTGTACAAACAAAGAGTGAGAGTTTGAGTCTGATCTGACAGCTGTCAAAATCAGCTGTAACGTTACCTCCTGTATTGCTAACACCAAACTTAGCCGGCTAACGCGACACAATAAACACATATATCACAAAATAAAACATTTCATGTAATCTTCGAAGAATTACTGAATCCCTAATATAGGAAACACGTTGTTGAATATGACTACAGAAGGATAAATAACATGTGAAAGGGTTGTTTACCATTCAATGTTGCTGGCTGTGGACATTTCCCTGTAGCAGCTTCCCGCTAGGAAGTTGAAGAGACGACTTTTGTGTGAGCAGCGCGTTGATTGGTCCATTCGTCTATGCGCTGAGTATCCTAGCACGTGATTGGTTACTTGCGAAACGAAGGCGGTACGTAGCAAACATGCTCCTCAGTGCTCGCTCTGTATCGCCGCGGCATGACGCGAGTCTCGTCAGATTACAGAGATACAAAGGCAGGTGTTTGAAATGAATTGAAAAGACCCGTCGAAAAATTCTCAGTTTCGACAGAGTAATGACTTAAAATGAAAATGATTACACTGCACGGACGAGGAGAGTTGTGTTCCAGAGAGGGAGAGAGAGTGAGAGGAGTAGAGACACAGAGCAGCACAGATAAGGGAACGCCTTTTAAATGCGTATGTAAAGCACTGTACAGATACAACTTATTCAAATGTGAGTCGATTTCACAGGTTTGAATGCCAGTATTAGTTCTCTATTTGCATATGAATTGCACATCTTAACGGAAAGGCGCAGTTAAAGCATTATTTAACATTATTAATTTAATTTTGTTGTGTTAAACCTTCAAAATACAGTTTCTTAAACTGCTGATAAAACTGGCAAGTTTCCATGGGGGTGCATTGCTAAAGTATTCTTTACATCAAGTTTACCAGATGCTACTGCTGTGTAGAGCTGATAGAGTGATATGGAACACAAATATAACAACTTTTGCTGGACCAAATGCCTGAATATCGATTTTGTAACAATATTGTAGGAACAGTTACAATAATTAAGTTATTATCTATCCACTATTAAATTGATGGTAGGTAATTTTCAAAGAAACAAAAGTCAAAATACTGTGATTCTACCTTCTCAAATCTGTTTTCTGTAGTCCTCAATGATTATAAACTGAATATTTTGGGGTTGTGGACAAAACAATATATTTGATGACATCAGCCTGGGTTTTGGGAAACATTGGTCGACATTTTTCACCATTTTCTGACATTTTATAGACCAAACAACTAATCAATTAATTAAGAAAATGAATGACAATGAAAATAGCAGTTTGTTGCAGCCCTAATCGTAGTAACAACCACTGGTGCTTTCACAAAAGATTTTTGATCAATGTGAATATAATGATTAGGTGGGTCAAGGCAAGTGATAGAACAACTAGAGCAGTTTAAGGTTAGAAAATTACATCACTTGTAAGCCTTTAAAACCAGGAAAAGACAACCCTTCTGCCATATTACAATATAACTATATCCAAAATCAAAGATGATATCAGGTCTCGTATGATGATATCAATAAAATATCATTGTATTGCCCAGCTCAATTGCAGTGACATATTATTAATGTGAATATGCTCTGTTTTTTCACCTTTGCAGTGGTTGGAGCAGGGGCGTAGACAGGAGTTCTGCCCCCCACCTCCTGAGAGAATATCGGTCTGGGCTTTTCTTAATTATTTCCTACAACCTGCAGGAATTTTTGTGGGCCATCTCCCGCTGAGGACACCCAGAATCATCAACACCTTTCACCTCACCACTGAAGGTAGCTAGTGCTTTAAATGCCCCCGGCAGAAATATGTAAATCAGACCAAGGATGATGATGTACTGTAGTAGAAAATCCTTGGGAGATTTGTAAAACATACAAGAATTATGTTAAATTTAAAGGATAAATGTTTGCTCTGCCTCCAAACTGCTTGCATTTAGCTATCTTATAGTTACAAATGCAAGCTGATATTTGAGGAAAAATAGTCAATAACTAATAAATGATTTATCTTGCTTCTTTATTTCCCTCTGAACCATATGATTGCTTCATGTTACTGAGTGTTGATTTTAGACAACAGTGAGATAGGACTAAAATCTTTAAGAGCTAATTTGTCAAATACATCCCCTGAGATCAATATAATTTTACAATGGCATTGTTGTGTAATTAGTCTCTGAACAGTGCTAAACCTCAGTCTACCCCTAATAGATTTTCTCTTTAACCTTCTCTCCTTAGACACAGATGGAAGCAAGTCTCAAAAACATTTTACTGTGTTTCATATTTTTTCTGTTTTCTTTCTTTTTTTTGTTTGTTTTGTATTTTATTTAGAAAAAAAACTCAATTAGGGCATCGTTATTAATCGAAATATTATGAAAATCACAGCATGTCCAAGTGCAATATTCAAATCACAGAATCCTTCAAATTTTTGCCAAAGGAAGAATGTATGACAGGGTAGTATTAAAATGAAGTACTAGTGCTGCAGAGATGTCCTGGCTTACAAATCTTGTTCTCCAGATGTACGAAAACATGTTTTTTGCTACAGATGCCAAAAAATATCACATCATGATGATTCATGATGTTATTTTTTTCAGTGAAGATGAAAATTGTCATGCAAAAATGATCATTCCCGCTAACTGTGAATCATATCACAATCGCAATGTCTTTCAAAATAATTGCAATATGATTTTTGTTTCATATTGTGTTTCATATTCCCCTAAAAACAACATAATCATCATCACGAATAATTAGCCTTAAAATGTGCAAAATCCTCAACTCACATTGGCATTATTGTCTCGTAGTCTAGTTGATGATATCAGATAATTCTTTGGTCTATTCTTCTGACATCAACATTGCTGGTTCTGCCGATGTTGGATGAACAATGCATCGGTGAGCAGAAAGGCTTTATCTGACCTGTGGTGCATCAGAAAATAGAGCTCATTGTTGTTGGGCAGTGTAGTATGATGTCTGAGATGAGCTGAGGTCTCGGGCTGTGTGCTCACCGGCACAGTCCGCGGCTCTGAAAGGGCTCAGTGCTCTGTGGTGGCTACAAAAGGGAGCTGTGTAGTGGGATTGGTATGGCCAGATAAGATCAGGGCCTCTGAGGAAGTCTGGTCTGATTGCTACAAAGGGCTGAGGTCAGGGGCAGGAGGAGCAGTTTACTCATCTAGGTATCAGAGGATCGGGGGGGGGGGGGGGGTTCATGGGTGGGGAGCCTCGTGTGTAATAGGTATAAAAGGATCAGTGTAATGTGATGGTATAAAAAGATAAAAATCAGAGAAGGGGTTGGAAGGCAGTGTACTGTAATGGCCCCAAAAGCGAGGGGATCAGAGATTTTGTTGTGCGTAGGTGTCTGCTCGTGTGTGTGTGCACACACAAATGTGCATCTTTGATGGCTATGAGAGCCACAGTGGGCTGTGATGAGAGCTGATGGAGGGGATACAGGGAGAGGATGCAGGGGGAAAGACGAGTGCTTTGGAGGCTGCGTGTAAACAGGGCAGTGGTACACACGGTGCCGTTAACCAGCTGTGAAGCCTGCTCACAGTGGGAGATGAATTTACAAAGGATGTCTCCCTCTGATATCCAGGAGATGCTGCACTGATCTCTGCTCCACTGCTCTCGGCACACCATTGTAGTGCTAAGCACTGTGCCACTAATGGCACTTATATACCTTAATGCCTGGAAAACATTTACATTTTGCTTGCAGCACAGGGAAAGTGTGGCTGTGCAGGGGAGAAAATGTGTGTGCCTGCAAAATAGGGCTGGGTGCTGTGGCTTATAAATAATATCCCAATATTTTTAGGCCATTCTGCAATGTGCAATATATGTCCAGTGTTCAACTTTCATGTTTTTTTCAACCTGCCCAGTCGGTTAGATATGTTGGAAATCTACTTGACGCAAGTCAATTTTTACTTGCCCCTGTACAAATGGTTTTATTTATCAGCAGCTATCAAATAACAGCAAAGATTAAATTTAATGTTCATGTTTAGTCTAGAGCTGCAACATCTATAAAATGTCAGAAAATAGTGAAAATTGTCCTTTGTCAGTTTTTCAAAGCCCAAAATGATGTCTATAATGTGTCATTTTCAAAAATCCAAAGATACTCAGTTTAATATGACAATAAATAAAGAAAATCAGGAAATCTCTGGATAAAACTGATAAAACATTTTTGCTTAAAATATTACTTTAACAATTAATTGATTATCAAAGTAGTTTCACAGGTCAACTCTTTTTTACCACTTACCTGGTTGAGAAAGTGAGTTGCCAGATTTACTTGCCGGACATGGAATTTTACACATTTTCTCTATAAACTACCGGAAATTCTCAGATAGTGCAAACATATGATGTTTTTGTAGAATATGATGCTTTGGTTTAAAGCTACTACAAGGAACTTTCATATTTCGTTGATTTTGGAGCCTCCTGTGGAAAAAAGCGGTAGTGTTTCCACGTAATAACTACAAAATATAACATCAGAAATTAAATTATCTGAAGAAAAATCTCCTCCTTCTTGCTTTTAAGTTTCTTTTAAGGTGATACTCACTGTAACATTGCACAGACAAATATAATCACAGGCTCGTTTCATTTGATTTCAAGGAGAATCAGACCCAGTGACAGGCATTAAGAATAATGATACAGAATCTTATCTCTGATGGTCTCGTCTGCTTATGTAGGTCATATAGAGGCATCAGTATTAAATTAAGACTGTTTCATAACAAGTTAAAAAACTCTTTGTAGTAGCTTTAATAATGGATTCATCATTCTGACTAATTTTTCAAAGAAAAATGTCAAAATTCTCAGATTTCAGCTTCTGAAATATGAATATTTTCTGGTTCATTTAGTCTGATTTATGACAGTAAACTGCATATCTTTGCATTGTGGACAAAATGAGACATTTGAGGATGTCAGCTTGGGGTTTGGGAAACAGTGATCAACATTTTTCACTGTTTTCTGACATTTTATGCACCGAACAACCAATCCCTTCATTGAGAAAATAAATGACAGATTAATGCACAATGAAAATAAACATTAGCAGTCGTATAGTACCAACCCCACATGTGAAAAATGCCTACTTTTTGCAGTACCACCCAACAATATATAAAGTAATTCAAATGAACACAACCTTGAACAGTAAAATACAACATCACATTAATCCAGCTGTAATACTAATCCAAAAACATCAGATATAGTAGTAAAATACTGGCAGCAGGGTTGGGCGATATGGACAAAATCAAATATTACAGTATTTTTGAATATTGATATTGTGACAGTATTGTAGAGATGACTATTGGTGCTTTCACAAAATATTAACACAATGATTTTTTGATAAATAATCATCAGTATTGTACACAGTGTAATGCAGCCTTTAAAACCAGGAAAACACTTATGTCATATTGTGATATAACAACATCTAGTCTCATATCATGATATTGATATTACAGTGATTTACTGCCCAGCCCGAGTGTGAAATAGTTTTTTATCAACAGTATCTTCAGTCGATGAATCTAAGATTTGTGAGCTTGTGTAATTTCCTTTTCTCATCACACAGTTTAAGGAAATTGCCAGTCCTCCCATGTCTTGCACATTAGTCCCTCCTTACCATATCCAGAGATATTACTCACCGTACAGACGGAGCATTTTGTTACACTAGATTGTCAGCATTACTGTCATAATGTTTCTTTTTTTTTCCATTTGTGAAGTCAGTGACTTCACTCCTCTGCACCACAGAATTGCTCTCCAATCTTCGGGGAGTCTGGGATCTCGCCTCTAAAATTCACAGTTTAAACATGAGGCAAGCCATAACCAGGAAATGCCTGTAGTATTAGCAAGGTATCGGATTCATGCATTCCCCCCTGAACAGCATGACTGCCCCTGAAAATCCCACATCCATATTTTACATCACGGAAGACAAGACACATGTGTTTCGCCCTTGCTTTCAAAGCTGTTTCTTCCATTTATTTTATTATCCTTTAATGAATTTAATTAGAGGACATGTAATTAAATGCAATTGGGCTCACCCCCATAACATACACACACACACAGGCACGTGCAGACACACACATGCACACATTTGGCTGTAAATTGCCCAAAACAACATGTGTGATGTGAGCAAATTTAGTGGATTAATAGGGGATTGATAATATTTTGGGATTGTATTTCACTCTAAACGGCTGCACGCGGAAACAAAGGCTGCAGCCCAGGCTCATTAATCATAGTCAACGGGTTGCCCGGGTGCAATTTGCATGTCCGAGGTGGCTGCACATGCTGCCGCTCGGACTAGGCTGCTGGATCTGCCTCGATTTGGCCAGACCGTTAACGCTGCGTCAATCAAGGATAACCCAATAACGGTATGACAGAGGAAGAGGGAAAAAAAACATTTTCTCCTCATTACCCAACACTCCCTTCCCCTCCCTCCCCTCCCCTGTCTGCCCAACTTCTTATTTTAGTTAGCACTAATTACACTGGCCTGATGAAAAATGAAACCATCCTGTTACATTTATTACTGAAAGCAAAAAAATAAGTTCTTGTTTAAGAATTATGTTTTTCAAATACTTGAATATTTAAATATAAATATCTCATTTTCCAGTACATGAATACACTTTTTAAGATATATTAATATTAGTGCTGGACAATATATTGATATGATATTGCTATTGTGACATGAGACTAGATATCATCTTCAATTTTGAATATCAGTATTCAAGTTGAAACGATTGATTGATTATTAAATTAATTGCCATTGATTAATCAGTTTCTTTAGTCCTCTATGACACTAAAGTGAATATCTTTTGATTGTGGCAAAATCAAGGCATGTGAGGACATCATCTTTTGGAAACGGTGATCAAAATTTTATAGACCCAACAACCAATTGATTAAATGATAAAATAATTAACAGTTTAATCAAAAATGAAAATAATCTTGAGTTGCAGCCCCAGTCATTAATTTGTTATGCAGCATAAGTGTTGTCTTTTGTTGGTTTCTCTGCATTACAGTAAAGTGATATCATTTTCTGAACTTATCAGTCTTTTCTAGCTGTTCCAAATATTTGCCTTCACCCACTTTGTTATTATATCCACAGTACTGATGATTACAATGATTAAAAATCTCATTGTGTTAATATTTAGTGAAATCACCAATAGTCATCCCTACGATATTGTTGCAATATTGAGGTATTTGGTCAACAATATTGTGATATTTGATTTTCTCCATATCACCCATCACCCCAATCATCATATTTTTGCACTATTTAAGAATTTGCAGTATTTTAGAGAAATACTAGACAAGATATTCCTTATGCTTATATTGACCAGCCCCAATTAATATCATCCAAATGTGATCATATTTGGTTTGAATGATACATCAAATAGACGTCTGTAGTCTTTTAGCCTTTCAGAAAATTTGGGGGAAATAATCACTTTTATCTATAAAGAAAACTTTTTTGGTCGGTCTGTATTTTTCGTCAGTCACAGTTTGGAGCCTCACTAAGCCATTTTAACTGCAGATAATTGGGTTGAGGCGTGATGCAGTGAAGTTCAAAATGTAGCACAATTTCACAAAGCTGTAATCTCACCACCGGCTCCATACACTGAATTCTAATTATCTCGTCATGAACTTTAAAAAAAGAGGCAATGTTTTAATGGCTTTTTAACTCCATAAGAGGTGTGTGTGTGTGTGTGTGTGATAGAAGCTGATGCATGTGTGCAATGCAGGTTTTTGTGTGTCAGACTCACACACATGCAGACACCCACCATCACCGCCGCACACAGACATGTGAATGCAGCTCATGTGTCTGGTCTGGCCCTCTCTACCTAGCTCTGCTGCCGAGGCTCACGCTGTGCTCTCCCCCCATCCCCTAATATCCTGGAGGCATTTTTCTCATTATCAAATATTGTTTGATGTCTTTGTTTCTTGATGATTAACCATGGTCACCAAACACTGGTCTGGATTGTTTAAAATTTAATTTTGGGGGCTCTGAAGTACCTGCAGAGGGGGCTGACTGGTGGGGACACCCGTATTTTATGTATGCTATTTTTCACGCTGAAATGCAAGAGGACACACATTGAAAAACACAATAAATCCTGGAGGAGAATCATTAGTGGAATACTAGTGCTTTTTATGACCATTGTTATTCAACGCTGTATTGAGATGCAGTAAATTATTCTGTTTATTATGGCTTTATGGATTCAGTCCCATTTTGAGAATAATTATGTTGCTCCTCATTCTGCATAAATAAGGCTGCTCTCTGTATAGTTTTCTATGTGTTTAAACATAAATGTAAAACACTGTAAATATTTATTTTTCAGTAGCCATTTTTAGTTTTTCAAAAATGATTTTTATTTGTGCATCTTCTTCATATTGTTCGCACTGATCGTGTGTATATTTCTGTGGTAATTTGAACATCATAAAGACTAACATCTCGCCTCAGGAATCCAAGATTTATGACGGAATCGACATTGTAAGCAAACAAATAGGGAAACAACACTCTCCCCTAATGTCAGCATGTCAAAACTATATTGAATACTTGAAATATCTGTGTATCTACAGCTGAATAGCAGCCATTGTATCGGTCTAATGATATTATCCTCTGAAATTTGGAGTGAAAGAAAAATGGCAGAAATGAGCAGTACCATTGTCTGCCCCCGTTTTATTTAAACAAATTGCAAGAGCAGAGAGACACAGACAGAGGGAAGGAAGGAGCGAGGCAGAGGCAGACAGACAAAAAGAGGGAGAGAGTGCTCTGTAAATGAAAGGTTATGCGTCGTCCCATGTGTTTGTATTGTCAATAACTGGAGAAGGCTGTCAAGAAAGTGGGGAGATAAAGGTCAATAACTCAGGCAAATGTGTTTGTATTTGTACACTCCTGCTGATAGCACAGCAAACGTCAGGGCCTGTGTCTGACACCCCACAACAATAACACAAATAGTGGGGCTAGCACTAGAATAGTCATTATTATTGTTTGGTGCTGGAAATGAGAGGGAACCTCAGCACATGGCGGTGACAGCCGGCGCGGTGTCACTCAAACGTCACTCCATAATGAAACACGCCGGAGATCAGAAAAGGCGATGATAAAGTGTAAACACAGAGAGATTATGCTGCTGGATCATTTTGATATTTGCCTTATTTTCTTGTCTCTGAATAAATATGATCGTTAGTGGGTTGTTTTGGAAGCACTTGAGTCAAAATGTAAATATTGGAATAATTAGGGTTGTTACTTTTATTTATTTTTCTTGAAAATAAAGTTCCTAAAATTTAATTTGACTTATTAATGTGTGAGTTTCCACTCAGTCCTGCTGATGAGGTATGCATATTGTTAACAATATTTTTAGACTAAAACAAAATAGTGAATTTAGCCCTTGTTTCCCAATACAATGGTTAAGAATAGAACTTCAATGATTAATCAATTAATCGTCCAGTTGTTAACTATTAAATTATTAACAGATTGTTTTTGTCTGCTCTTAAATAAAATTCGTGGACTTAACAAAATCTGTTTTCCGTCCTTTATGTCATCTTATGTTTTACAGTGTCCAGAATATTTACCTTTGCAGGTAATTAAAGCTGCAAATTAGAGCCAAATTAGAGCTGCAACGATTAGCCGATTAGTAAATTAGTTGTCAACAATTAAATTAATCAACAACTTTCAACAATAAATGATTTTTTAAAGAAAAGAAGTAAAAACTCTTTGGTTCCAGCTCCTTAAATGTGAGTATTTTCTGGTTTCTTCAGTTCTTTAGTGACAGTAAACTGAATATCTTTGGGATGTGGACAAAGCAAGACATTTTAGGACATTGTTATGGGCTTTGGGAAAACTCTTATTGACATTTTCTGACCGTTTATAGACCAAACAACTAATCAATTGATCAGGAGAATAACTGACAAATTAATCAACAATGAAAGAGCCCTAGTGCTGTGTAATAACAAAATTGCACTCTAAATCAGACAAACAGTCTCAGTATGCTGCCATTCACTTTAATATAAACAAATATTATTAAAATAAATATTATTTATTATGTAGAAAAGTAAGAATACTGATGATGTGGATAATTTTTAGAAGAATTTTCTATTTTCTATTTTCCTCTTAAAGACAATAGCAAGTAAATAAAAGTCTTATTCTTGCCTCACAAGGTTAAGCTGTAATGTAAAAGCTTAATTTAAGTTCAACTGTTATTTTATTCCGCAGCCATTTAGTGCATCTCTCTGTGGCCTTGAGTGTAATAAATGTGCAATTAACAGACTTAACTAATTCATGAGGAACATTGTGAAACTAACGAAGGGCATAACTACTGTACAGACGCCGCTGTCATTGGTGAATATTGTTATTGTTCTGCTTTTAATTGCTGGGGGAGGAGGATGAGGAGGAGGAGAAGGAGGAGGAGGAGGAGGCAGCATGTTTTGAATATACGTCCTCGGTTACCATAGCAAAAAAAAAGAAACACTGGCTCCCTCCTGACAGTTATATCTAACGTCAGAGGTACGTGGAGGTGTTAACTTCTCTGGTTTAACCAGTTACCGAATGAATGACCCTTTTTAACGCACAACACAAAGAGAACAGATATAAGTAGTAATGGATCAAGTAACAGCGTGAAATCCTCGGGCCATTCATCTTGATCTGTGGTCAAAGAAAAGGTCCCTGTATTTTTGTGTCTCATTAACACAGATGCTTCCGGTTTTTTTTATACCAGATATAATTCTGCTATTTTAACTCTTGTCACTGTGGAATCAGCATTAAATTGTGAGCTTCTTTCTTTGAGGAAACAGCAATAATTAAAGCCATAAATCATTTTAAGTAAATAAAAAAAAATACAGATTTAAATATACTTCTCATCCCGTGCTTGAAGTATATTTAGGTGTATACCTGAGGAGCTTGTTTTCTGTTGAATCATCAGCACACGAGCCTGCAAAATTTGCAAACGTTGTCCTATTGTTGTGAGCAGATGAAGCAAAATGTACTTTTAGTAAGTATATAAAGTCCATAGGGGAAAGTGGATCCCTCTCCCTCCCCAGTCAGTTTGTTTGTTGGCTGTGGAGCCTCGTAGTGGTTTACATTACATATGATTATGTAAATCTGGAGCTGTTCCTGTGCATTATGGGCCAACGCATTGTCAAGATCTTTTCTAAAGCAGTCAAGTAGCTATTTCTGAATTCTTTTATTATCTGAGAGTGCAACAAAGAAAGTCTTTTGTTCACTGTTTGCCGCACACACACTCACATGCAAACACACTCACACATACACGCGCACTGCTCCTGCTGCCGTCCGTGACTTACTACTGTCCCCTAGTGGCGCTCCGCTCCACAGTCTCCCCCTAACTCTCCATTTCCATCAACTTTCCACTCTTCCACTCACCTGACTCCCCCCCTGTCTTTGTCCCCCACTCCTCCTCTGTGTGTACCTTCTCTCTGCCTTATCATGCTCAAACATTTAAAGGGTTGATTTGTTGTATTGTATGACAGAGAGCTCCAATTATGCATTGCTGTGTCCACAGTGGCTTCGCCCTCAATGGCGGGCTCAAACAGTGTCAACAAAAACAGGAACCCTGATGTTTTGTGGCCATTGTGAGGCCAGAGCTCATGTCAATAAGGCATTGTTTAGTCAGAGTGCCACACCGAAACTGCACTGAGAATGTTATCAGACCTGTGGACAAAAAAGGGTGTGCGCATAATAGTGCTAAAATGTAAGTATGATTGTTTGGACAAGCCCAACACAAATGCACACAGGGACCAGCTTTGGAGGCTTGTCACCTCTTCACACTGATTTTTTTTTATAGCTTAGATACACAGCACACACTTATGAAACAAAAACCTTTTTGCATCCCGTTCTATAATTACACCTCGATTATTTATTCTTTTTAGAATATTTTTAGCAAGGTCAAAAGAGTACTGTCTTATTCTTGCCATCACTGAGCTGATCCCCAGTTAATAGTATGCATTTTTGTGCTTTTTTTGTTTTCCTTTCCCGATCACTGTTTCCTTCCCTTATCACTTTTCTTTTTTTCCAAACACTGTTTCCTGTCCTGATTACTGTTCCTTTTCATGATCACTGTTACCTTTCCAGTTAGTTTCCTCTCCTGTTCAGTTTCTTTTTTCTTAAAAAATTGCAGACAGATTCATCAATTATAAAAGTAGTTTATAATAAATTTAATAATCAAACAAAAATCAATTAATCATTGCTGCTCTACTATGAATTAAACAAATAAAAGCAATGTGCATTAAGTTCTGTTAAAAGAAAAATAAAGTATTCATATATTTGCATACAATATATGCCAATACTGATATAGACTTACTTAGCTGTTATACGTTGATATCAGGCTGATAATCAGCCAATGGGTACGTGGGTCCATCTCTAGTGCAAAGGTCTGTATTAGGACGGGCGATTTGTCTTATAAATAATATCTCAATATTTTTAGTCTATATCACAATATACAATATATATCTCAATATATACATTTTTTTTAAAATAACATTATTTCGGTGGGCCAGACAAAATCAAATATCACAATATTTTTTGCACCAATATCAACATTGTGACAATATTTTAATATTATAATATTCTAAGATACCTAACATGCACTTTTATGAAACCTTTTTTGCATCTGTGACTTTTTCACCCCTTTCTGTAAGTACCCTTCGATTATTTATTCTCTTTTGGAATATTTTTAGTTAGGTCAAAAGACCACTCTCTTCTTCAGCTAATAGTATGCATTTTTGTACTTTTTTTGTTTTCCTTTCCTGATCACCGTTTCCTTTCCTGATCACTGTTATTCCAGCCCTAATTGGTGTGATAACCTGGAACAGTGCTAATAAACAATAGGCTAAAAGGGTCAGTCTCCACCGGCACTGCACGGACACACACAGTCAAGTCACTCATGTCAAATGACCAATTATACAGGTTATAGAAGATGGCACCTCCGTCTCCAGTGCCCCGTCCCTCCTGGGATAGCTCTCCAACGAGGAGAGGGCTATCACTCAAACCCAAACCACATTCATTCATTAGCCTGTTAAGATGGGCATCAATTATTCATTAAGAAGGTGGCCAGTGGATTATTTCTGTCAGCACCGGGCTTATTGTATCAAAGGTTGATTATGGCCCGGTTGATTTAGTATGCACTATTGTCTGTGTGATCAATCAAAAAAATGTAATCAAACTTTCTTAAATAAAAACAAACATGACTTAAAATTTTTGCTTTGTGGGAAAACATTTCATTTTGGTTAATTTAGTTTGGAAGTTTGTTGAAAAGTTTCGTATCAGTATGATTACTTATTTAAATTTTTGTTTACACTTAAGTACACAGCAGCATTATCTTACTGAGAGGGTAGTCATCTGATTTTGGGCATCTTTTTTAGAGCCTGACGGATATATTGGCCAGATATTAGGATGTAGCATTTATAGGCAGCGTTTTATGTACATTTGATCCCTTTTTAAACAGCCTATTGTTCTATTTGTGTTTTTTATTTATAGTTATTTTTGATTATTAAAAATATCAGTGAAAGTTTACTGTTTCAGTGGCCTGATGTCATTTTGGAAAATAAAGTTTATTGTTAACCTGTAAAATATCCTACCTCTATTACATATCTTTGTCACAAGTGTTGTGTGACAATCACATCTGAGTCATCTCTGCAAAAAATGTACCTATATGTACATATTATAAACTCTTTATGAAGAATACTGACTGATATATAGGCATTTTTTACTCCCTAATACTGGTATCTACATCTGCCACAAAAATCCAGCATCAGTCTGTCTCTCGCCTTTTTGTTATTACGCAGCACAATTCAACCAACTTCAACTTGCTATATTATATGATTTGATGTCTTCTTGATTTATGAGTAAAATATGTTCACCACCTTGCCTTTATTATTCCTGTCCTTCACTAACAATCTTGTGCTCACCTCTTTTTCTTTTTTCC
This sequence comes from Lutjanus erythropterus, assembly GCF_056507025.1. NCBI lineage: Eukaryota > Metazoa > Chordata > Actinopteri > Lutjaniformes > Lutjanidae > Lutjanus > Lutjanus erythropterus. The sequence goes on from NC_139334.1 coordinate 17,737,026, forward strand.
ATGGCATCATCCCCAAAAATTCACACTCACACCACTCTGTAAAATCTTTTTATTAGAATGTTAAAAAGTCCTGTGGGGATTTTTTTAGAGAAACTCTCTGAGAGGGGAACCAGTAAAATAGTCGTGCTAAACTGGAGGACTGACAAAGCCTTGGCTGAGACTGCAAGCACGGATTAATACAGTCCTATTGTTTCCTATGTACAAATTCCACCAAAAACTTAAAGTATTATTTACATCATGCATGATATAATTAAACTAGTCCCTAACTTTTTAAAAATATTGAAGATAATGAAGGTTTTGTTTCTCTTACGTCACTTTGACTGGTAAAATAATGTTTATTTTTTCGTCAAGTAAGAAACTTCGAGGGGATTCCAATTATCATGTTGTCCACGATTAATACATGAAAGTGGTTGTCTTAATTTGTGTGATATCCTACTTTTTTCTTTTCTTTCTTTTCTTTTTTTTATTTTAACAACAGCCTCATCATGAAGGCAGTTTGTCAATGCAAAATACAATGAAATGCCTGCACATTAACCTACTTTTTTTCCTTCCTTTGACCCACAGGATACCTTTTGAAAACCAGAGCAAGTAAAGTGCCATTTAAGCAAACAGGTCGTGAGTGAGGCAATGTTTTAGCAAATACAGATGGAGTGTTTGGGAGATTAGCATCCTGTTACAACACAAGGCAGCGCACTTCAGTGTCATGTTTGCAGGGCTTTTCGATGACAAATTTGACCTCCGACTTCAGAAAAGTTGTTCAAAGCAGCAGATAGCATTCAGCGCAGCAGATATGGCATGTGAAAATACACCATGTAAACAATTCTTTCCCTCTTTATCAAAGAACTTTTTTTTACACTTTTGGATTTGTTTTACCTGACTTGACTCTTTCATTTAGTCACATGCTGTACAAAAGTTTGTATGTATTTTTATCAGTGGAATATACAGTATGCAGTTATTATACATATATTAAGGATCTATCAGATGATATTCTTTATACAGAGTAGAATACACTGTAAAAAACAAAAAAGTTGAAAAAACTCTGAATTTCAAGGCAACTTATTGCAATAAATTTGAATCCAACTCTGACTCTAAAGTTCTAAAAAAGTTTTACCAGCTGCTAGTCTTTTGTTGAGATAATGTGCTTTTCTTCTTCTTCTTTTAAAGAACTGCAAATAATCTCAACTATAGATTACAGGTCAGCAAAATTTGTTTTTAGTTTATTTCAGAAATTAAGAGTTGGGCTGAAAACTCAAAAATAAATTGCTGTAAGTTGTCTTGAAATTTTGAGTTGCCTCAACTATTTTTTTACAGCATATAATAACATAAAAGACATACATGAACACACAGTTGTCACACATTGATCCTTCAAAAGTGGTTAAACACCTGTGACAACAACATATTGGAGGGAGGATATGTAGCAGTTTAAACTTTATTGTCCAAAATTACATCAGGTTACTGAAAGAGTAAAGTTTCATTGCCTTTTTTAAAATTTCTGACTGACTATAAATAAAAAGAACACAAATAAAACAAAATGTATATATGCATAATCTATAATGTATAATTATAGAAAAAAAAATCTGCATTATATTCTGTTAAAAAAGTTTTCATATAGGTACATATCAGACAACATATATGCTAATACAAATTTAGACTGAAATATAGCAGTTGAATGTGTTGGTTGAGCTCTAGTTCAAAACTCTTTTTCCTTTTTATTTAATTTTCTTTAAAAATAAAATGTCATCATGTTAGAGTTTATACATCATACACTTACAATCATTTCATTTCTTTGCCTCTATCTACATTGTCCATTAATGTATTTTTGTTATTGGTGCCGTTTATTTGGGTTCTGTAAATAACCTATTTTCCTTTTTTTTGTTCACGTTGCTGTTTTTGTATTCTGAAAATATGTGTTAGTTTCTCCCTCGCATATATTTCTTCTACTATATACAGCCTCGTTATGTAGGAAAGTCCTTTCTATAACATTTCCTCATAATTGCTTTTTTACTAGCAGCTAGTAAAACCTTATCTGATCTTCTTTTTGTTTCTGTGTGTAATTTACTCCGTGGAATGTATATAAACTGTTTGTATGTTTTTCTCATGAAACAAAAAACTCTTGCTGAAGTCCACATATTGTCCTATTTTTAGAATAAAATGTTCGTCACAGGCTACACACACACACACACACACATGTACACACACAGTTAAAACTGTATGTGGTCAGAACACTAGATCACTCCTCTCGGTGTGTTTTACACCAACCTCTCCACCCTTCACCAAGTGTTAAAACAATATCCAAGTGTCATGTTGTCGCACAATGTCACCACTTCATGTTGGTTAGGAAAATTCATTGGAGGGAAAAAAAAAATCATAGGTGTGTCTCTGTTTTCAGAGTCGTAATGAAGGATAAACATTGTGACGAGGTGACAGAGCGCAGACCTCGGACTTGGCCCTCGGCTTTGAGCCGCAGCAGGCACTTACACACGATGCAATGACAGGTCTTTGAGATCGGGGGGGGGGAAATTAATTCTCGCTCGGTGTAAAGAAACTATTCATAACAGCTTTGCGTGAAAAAACGTTAACAATTTTTCATATACGGATCAAAGTGGCCATCTGGTTAAATTCATACAGGCTATACCTTATTCATGCACCTCCTTTACTACTCTCAGTGGATTCACTTAATTTTCTGTCTTCCTTTTTCCCTCAGGTTTGTGCAGCACTTGCAGAGTGAGACTCTCTCAAGAATGTGTCTAATTTAGTGGCTAAGAGGCAGATTTATACCTGTGCTAGTTATGGAGAAGGTTGCTCCCTGGAGAAGCCCAATGACTGTTTACGGGCGGCCCGACAATGCCTTAGCAGATGATGAAGCACCTGCCAGAGTTCCCCCATGTCTGCTCCATCCCTTTCTGTCTGTCTGCTCGCCTCCCTTCCTCTCACTTTCTTTCTTCTTTCACTCTTCCTTCCTCAGCCCTCTCTCCTTCCTCACTCCTTCCTGTCTCCCGCCCTTTGTTTCTTTTCTCAGCAGAGCCACATCTCCTTCAGTTACCATGGAGTTGTGCGTTTTACAACCATTCCCACCGCTCTCCCCAGAGTGAACCCATCTACTTACGCCGTCTACCACTGAGAATAAGAGAGTTTTCGTCTCCATGTCCCCCCCTCCCCTTTTACAGACATGCTGGATAGACAAATCGACACACTCACACACACACTGAGGCGAACAGAACTGTGGTCAGGTTTTGTTTATGACAGGGAAAGGCAATATCGAGATTGTTTCAGAGTAGTGTCATCACGTGAAATGTATCGCTGTCAGGAGTGTGTTTTATACGTCTGGGCCCTTGGCTGAAGCCATTTTGGGAAACAGAAAATATCATATCGTATGACCTCCTCTGGTATAAAAGTAAACTATCAGCTGTAAATCCGATACACAACTACAGTAGTGTGTGTGAAGAGGAAGGGAAGTGAGTTCTCTGTGACACGGAGCTCACTCGTAAAATAAAGATCAGCTGTTTCTTGCAGTAAATTCTAATGAAGATGTAGGAGATGAATTTCGTTGATGTATATGATACTAGAAGTGTTATTAGATTTCTTGGAGTGAAAGACTTTTTTAAGAAACCTCCAGGTCTGTTTCTGATATGCTTACACTGATGTGGCTTTCGAAACTGCCGGCTGAATGTAAAAACGCTGGACTCGTGTTTGCATCTGGATTCAAGCTGAGCAGCTGCAACTGGGAGGAATGGGGAAATAAAGTAGTGACCATGCATTTCATTTGCGATTTATGCTCATTTGCTGTTTTCACCAAAGAAGATTTAGTTTTGTTTTTTTATTTTACCAAGGATACTGATAAAAAGAAGGAAGAAGGGATGCACCATATGGATTTTTTGCAGCCAATGCAATAACCAATAATTACCTGCTTCTCATGGCCGATACCAATATGATGACCGATAATTTCAGATTTTTGTATTCTTAAAAGCAATGTCAATGCACTGGAGTTAGCTAAGGGCTTGTTTTCATTAGCATAATTTTTCTAGAAAAATACATCAAAAAACTAAATATATTTTAGGTTTTATAGAGCGTTTTGCTCAAGAATTCAATTTAAATACTTTGACATAATCTGTCAAATCAGACAAATCAGATAAAATCTGTTGGCCGTTTGTATCTACAGAGGGTGCGCTGTCAAGTTTCTACAGTAGCCCTGAACGGACAAACTAAAACACTGGCTCTAGATTCGGTCTTTTGCAAGTTTTGCAGCCACCGTATAGGTTCTCCTACACCCTAGATTTGCAAACCATGGTACTCGTACCACTGGTGCTACTCAGGCTCCCTCTAGTGGCACAATGAGGTATCACCTAAAAATTAGAAGATTAAATAAATTTATTCATAAACCTATCATCAAAATACTACCCCATTTCAAAAGAAAATACTTTATAATTTAAAATAAGTCTTTCCTGTAATATTCTTTGTTTTAACATCAGCCTGCTACATAGAGCTACAATTTGCCTGGCCTATATGCTTGAAAGAGGGAGTTAGACGAGGTGTTTGCAATTTGCAAGGTTACCGCTAGGTGCTACTAAATCCTACATACTGGTCTATTAATTTCCCACAACTTTAAATAAAATGAATAAATAGTAACTTGTTTCTGTCTTTCAAATATTATTTACTTTCCCTATAGAAAAGATATTTGTGGTTGCCTCAGATTTTATATTTCCTGCAGTACAACCCAATAAAGGCTTTATAAATCCCCCAAACACATTATTTATGTCTCTCCTTATGTCATTTGTGTATTAAATCATAAAGCAGTGACCAATTCTTGGTCACAGTGCTATAATTCCACTTCTTCTTTTTCTTAAATATCCCGGCTGCATTATACTCAATGGGCCGTAACTCGTTAATGTATGTGGCATGATTCTGCACCTGTAATTAAGTGTCAGTTTATAAACACACAAACACTAATAATACCCAGAGCTTTTCTGGGGAGAGCCCGGTGGTGGCAATAGCCCATCCATCAATGTCCCTAATGAGGCTCCGTATAGACAAGTCAGCGGAGGCTTCCTGGGCCGTTCAGTCTTATTTTTCATGCTCACTATGATAACCACCCAAATCCCCGGTAAGATGATATCAGCCAAGATAGGGAAGATGTTAACGTGTGTGTGTTTGAGAGTGTGTGTGTGTGTGTGTGTGTGTATATTCAGGGTTCTGTTCAAAGTTCCCATTAACCTCACTGTCATTTTAGTGTTGGTGATGTTAATCAAAACCAACACCATTAAGTGTGAGGTGGTTAATATGGCTTCTGTTTTCAATGTCGCCATTAATAATATGATGCATAGAGAGGCCAACTCGAGGAGCTAATGAGGTGTCACAGGTCATTTAGACCAATCAGAAGCCACCACAGGACATTAGCCAAACAAAGGCCTTGACTCTGCTGCTACAGTGGGACAACACAGCATGTAAGGGAGGACGTAGTTAAAGCAACAATAACATACTTATAAAGCTGTGACAAGCTGACACCAGAACTTTGTTTATTTATGGTCTCAGCAAACCCAACATTCTCCACTGAAGTTCTTATGAGTGATAATCCTCTTCCTGTTTATTTGAATTATAGATCTCTCCATGTGCCTCTTAGGCCGCAGAAGCAAACAGCACAGAATGTGGTCGACATGTTTAGCTAACAGATAGATCTACAGTTTCAGAAGCTGAGGCCCTCGCACTGCGGGACGGATTTCATGCTCCGGATCATCACTGCACCAGGGCTGAGCGAAGGTTTGGGCCGGGCCTGGAATCCTACAGGGTAAAGGAGAAAGTTTACAGAATCATTTGGAGTGCTGATGATACATTTAAGGGACTTTTGATAGCAGAGGCCAGTGGTCCAGATGGCTTAAGTGCCCATAAACACTGTGTCTTGGCCCAACATATATCATGCACTTGGAAGCAATGTGAGAAGAAGTCAATAATCTTTTTATAAAACTACAGTCACCAAATACTCACATTAACATAAATCATCTTTGCAAATAATACAACTAGTTCTGTGTAAAACTGTTACATAATTACATTTAAAAAAAATAAATGTGAAAGAGAAAAGTTTGAATGTAACATTGTTGCTTTGCACCTTTGTGCCATGCAGGAACGCTGTCCTTTGACATCTTTCCACTCAACGCGGGTCTGCAAAGCTGCGGGGACAAATTTAAGTGGAACTCCATCATCTCTGCATCTAGACAGGCTTTGGTCTCTTGTTTGAATTTGTGCCGCCTCTTGTCTGCCATTCAAATGCTCCTGCTCCTGACATTTGTTAGAAATGTAATCAAATGTAATAAGTTACTATGATGAAGTACAACTGTGACACTACATGTGTTTGGGTGTCTTACAATCTTAACACTATTAAACAAATGGAAAGAAAATAAAATATGTGTAATTCACACAGGGATGCTGGGGACATGTCCCAACCAGTTTCTAACAGGCTGATTTTATGTCCAACTCTTTTTAAAAACATAATTTGTTAAAAACTCTTCCCACAAAACAACTTGCACCAAGTGATGTTAACTAACAGATGATAACATTTTGAGAATTATTTCTTTTCACAATAAGATTAAAAAAAAAATCAAAACAAAGCAGTTTCAATAAAGGTAAGTTTGATTTATTATCAGGTGTTAATATTATTCCTTTAGTTGTTTCTCTTTTATCATTATTTAGAACAATGATATTAGATATTGTTATCACTTGGCTGACTGACATGCACTGCTGCTTTCTGCAGTAGATACAGTGATATTACTCTATTGTTTGACATGGTGTTACAGCTGTGGATGTGAGAGATGACTTGTACTGTTACTTGTGCTGTCGATATTGTTTTGCATTTTATAATGAGTATTTTTTTTTGTGATCCAACACAATTAGTACCCACTTTGACCTCATACTTTTTAGTTTAAAAATGTCTTTTCATCTGAGTCCTTATTGTTTGTCTCCACGACTTTTCAACACAAAATGATGCACTTGGAAAGAGCTGAATTTTGCGGGAAAAGTGTTAAGAAAACTAACAATGGGTGAAGTGTGAAGCCAGTATTTGTCAATATTGAAGAATGACCTCTCTTTTCCTCCACGTTGACTGTGACTGTGCTGCTCTCTCCCAAGACTCCAAATATTTAACATCTGCTCTGAAACTTACTGATGATTCCTCGTGTTCACATCCACCTAGTGATTAGTGTGCATTAATGTAACAATAAGGAGAAATACTTTTAGACTCCTTGATATTTCTGTCTGTGTGTCAGTATGAAAGCAGTCAGTGTGTCAGCGGCTAATGACAGAGGAAGTGACGTCTGACAACTATGGCCTGCCACTGCGCGTGGTTCTGTAAGAGCAAAAGGAGGTGGCCACATCTCAACGCTAATGGAGGAGGAGAAAATGGCCGTGTCAGTCCTGTCAACGTATTATGTTTTAAACCTAGACAGTTGTTGTCGCTCTTGCAGGCCCATAATTTTATGCCATTAAAAGTGCCAAAGGGGGGAAAGAGTGAGGGGAGAAGGAAGGGAGGGAGGTGGGCTCTGAAGTGAAAGCAGTTGCAGGATTTCTCTACCTCTTGTTCCCTTCATGCCTGATTCCCTGCCACTTTTGCGCTGGAAACTTTTGGCATTTCTTGAAAGCATAAAGACTAGTTGGGGCTTTAAAGTGATCATAAAGTCAATCATGTTGGCTTGAATTACCCAGCAATCTCTGTCAGTTAGTCACCTCTCAGCCGCTGTGCTATGAGACGTGTGTGGGAGTGGGGTGTAGACGTGTGTGTATATCTGCGTATGTGTGTGTGTGTGTGTGTGTGTGTGTGTGTGTGTGTGTGTGTGTGTGTGTACATGTGTGGTCCTTTGTGTTCATTAATGTACATACTGTAAATGTGTATGAGACAGGAGAGCAGTAGAAGTCAGAGACTCAATAAGAAGTGATGTCTGGAGAGGACTCATTTTAATCTCTAACTGTCATAAGTCCAGCAAAATTCTTGACATGTTAGTATCTTAGAGAAAGAAATTCTAAAAAAACAAAAAAACAAAATAAGCACACACTTAGAAATTAAACTGCTAACTAGAACCATATAGGGTTCTATAGGGGGGACCCTTTTTGATTCCTGGTCGAAGCTTTTATAAAGATTCCACTCAGAGACCATTCAGAGGGATCTACCTCACCCAGAACCCAAAGTTCTACAGAGAACTCTTCTAATGGTCCAGAGCCCTCTCTGGTGGTTCCATCCGGAACCTTTCCACCTTCTAAGGGTGCTTAGAAGATTCCGCTCAGGGTTTTGAAACCCTTGAAACTTTAAAGGACTCTTGGCAGAACCTTTTAACATTCCAAGGGTTTCATCTAGAACCTTCTGAAAAGGTTCTGCCAAGAGTCCTTTAAAGTTTCAAGGGTTTCATCTAGCTCTCACTGAGAAGGTTCTACCAAAAATCCTTATACATTCCAAGGATTTCATCTAGACCCCAGCCAGAGGGTTCTACTGAGAACATCCCAAGGGTTTTATGTAGAACCCACCTAGGTGCTCTACAGGGAACCATTTTATATTCCAAGGGCCTCATCTAGAACCCACTCAGGGAGTTCCACTTACAACTCTTTTACATTCCAAGTGTTTCATCTAGAACCCACCTTGAGGTTATAATGAGAACTCTTTTATATTCCAAGGGTTACATCTAGAATACATACAGAGAGTTCTACAGAGAATCCTTTTATATTACAAGGATATCATCTAGGACTAAGGATGCACCAATACCACTTTTTTTCAGACCAAGTACAAGTACAAGTACTTACATTTGGGTACTTGCCGATACTGAGAACCAATACAAGTACTTAATAATTCCATTAAAGTTCTTACAATAACTTTTAAAACATGTTTTATTTTCATTAGATGGTCACTTTCTAAATGTAACAAATCATTGTTGTTGTTTTGTGCTACAAGTGTAACCATTTGTAGTCCTTTACTGATTTTGTGTTCCTTATTAATCTGTGCAGTTTACTGTGTATGTGATATATTTAATTATAATAAATTCACAGCATTATTATGGACTTGTAGAATTAAGTTTACTGTTATAAATGGTGTTATATATGATAATTATTTCATTATCATTTACAGCATTTTAACTAGTATTTTAATGACACATTTACATGTGTAGTATTTAAGTTCCTTCTTCATGTCGCTCTTGTCTAAGAGCTAATTAGTTCCTACCTGTCTTTGTTTAGGGGGGGACAGGTATGAGTGTGGTGCCATGTGTGCATCAGTTTTATTGACCCCGCTGTGAACCCAAACAGTGAAGTTTCGTGTCCTGTGCTTTCAGACCATTTTGGTGAAGAATAAGTTCACAAAGTGAAGTTGTGGCCTAATATGAAGAAAAGCGAGTTAAAGACTGGTGGCGGCGGTGTTTTTTTATTCGTCTTCGGATTAATTTGCCGAGGTATCAACTAGTTTACACCCGCCGGGACTGATTGGACAGCGGCTGGCTGCGGCCTGCAGGTGTGCATTTATTTCAGTTTTACATGGACTTACATGGATTTTTACGGACAGTTTCCAAAGTCACTGCGGTCATTAATGGATGATGATGAGGACAGCGAGTCCCTCTGATGATGATGGAGTGTCCAAAAAAAGAGGGTAAGCATCAACAAACGTCTTGAACTCTGCATCATGGCAGTTCTTTAGCTGTTTACTTATGTGGAGCTTCTACTCTTCGTGACGTGATATCGGGTGTTGGGTATCTGAGTAGTTTTATGAGTACAAGTACGAGTATGTGAGGACAGTATCGGACTGATACTCGATGCTGGTGCATCCCTGTTTAGGACTCACCAAGGTTGTTCTGTTGAGAACCCCTTTATATTCCTATGGTTTCATCTATGGAGAACCCTTTTTTATTCCAAGGGTTACACCTAGAAACCACCGAGAGGGATCTAAAAATATATTTTATGAGGGTTTCACTTATAACCCTCTTGTCTTCTGTGGGTTCTACCAAGAACCATATTGTATTCTATAGATAAGACAAAAAAAAATATCGAATCCCACTGATTATATTTTTTATCACTCACGCTTTCAATAATCCTTGGGGGAAAAAAGGGTTCTTAATGGAACCAAACAAACCTCAGCCTTTCAGTCTTTTGGAAGCCTTCTTGTGTAAAGTGTAAAAGAAATTGTGAGTGTAAACGAATAGACTTTTAACTTTAGGGGAAACTATACTTTTAAAAGCAGAGATTTAAAACACACCATGGGGCCAAATTATAATGCCCTGCAGGTCCGAGCAACTCTGACACTTCTTTATGAATTGCCACTAATCGAAAAATGTTGGTGGGAATTACTGTCACTTGTTCTGATTTGTATGCATGACAACCTTTTTCATCTCAAAGAATACTAGACCCCACAAGGTCTTTACATTATGGGCAAACATTTGCAATTATGATGAACTCCGCCAGCTTATCTCAAAAGGAACAGGTTCTTACTGATGGACAAGTAGACGTTTTAATGAAATAAACTGCTTTGAGCTGATGAAATAAAGATTGCTCCACCTCGGGGCACACTCAAATTAAATTATCAAGATGACTGCATGCATGCCGCTCCCATTAACTCAGGTATGGTAACAGCCTAATCACACTGCACTTGCTCTATATAGTATTTCTGAAGCAGCTACTTTATACAGTTTTCCATCGCCTGTCCTATTTCTCAGCCCTGGCCTTTTCTTTTACTCCATTCAGAGGGATGATCTTATGTTAAAACCATGTGTTGTCCCAGGAGGCTGGGCGAGTGGACACTGGGATGCATGCAGTTTTACGCGCGCAGATAAACATGGGCCCGATGGCTTGTCAGAAGCCTGTGGAAGGAGCCCAGAGTCCTCCGCCTTAAAACAATGTTGGTGTTGGGGGCGAGAGGGACTGTGACTGGCAATGGGAAACACCTGTGCTGGGGTGAGCAACCGGGCAGTATGCTGAGGAGGGGGGTGGAGTGGGGGGTTTACCACTGTTATAGAAGAGGAAGGGAAGGCAAGAGGGAGGTATAAAGCCAGTTGGAAAGGCCACTACATCCTTGCCATTTGCTGCTGAGAAGTGAAGGTCTAAGGAAATTAGTTATAGTAATGTCTTGACTGTTGCCTCTTATGTTTGAACACACATGTGCTGGCAGTGTAGAACCTGAGGCTCAACCTGAGAGGCTGTATCTGGTCAGGCATATATACTGTAGGTACGTTTGGTCAGACCATCAGAAGTTTAGCTTTTGGTTTGGTGGCTTGCAATATACCAGAGGAAAACCTTTCTGGAGAATTTGTACGGGAACTCTTCCTCACATGCTCTGGTGCTGTCTGGTCCTAGAAGCTTTGTGGAAATTTGTCTTTGCAACAGTTTTGAAAATCTTGAACTCTCATATTGACTATGATCCCAGTTTGGATACTGGATAGTGTCACCTCCCTTACCATAACGTTTTATGGTTGACCTATCTAGTTACTGTAATGTCCTGACAAGAGCTACAATGATTATTCAATTAATAGATTATTCAGTTGAAAGAAAATTGGTTGGCATTTTTTTTTTAGTCATTTTTTGTGCAAAAATATGACACATTTGCTGGTTCCAGCTTCTCAGACATAAGATTTTGCTGCTTTTCTTTCTCATTTATGATAATAAATGAAGAGTCTTTGGACTGTTGGTTGGACAGAAGAAGCAATTTGAAGATGTAACTTTGGGCTCAGGGAAAGTTTTGCTTTTTTTTGGACATTATATAGGCTAAACCAGAGGTCATCAACCTGCAGCTCTTTCGCCCCTCTGCAGTGGCTCTGTGTGGCTTTAACAAAAACTTTTTTTTAAACATTTCTATTTAAATTTATCATTGATGTAGGACTAAAGCGATTCTTAAATCCTTCATTTGTGAAAATGTGTAGCCTATACACCTCATTAAAAAAATGTAAATATAAATATTTCATCAACTAAAATGTGCAGTGCAGCCCACGTCTACTATAGCTCAATGCCTTTTCCTCCAAGTTTTGCTGGTGGCCAGCCTCGAGTCTCCCTAGGCAGGCTATAGATGTCAAATTCCAAAAAGAAAAAACTCCAGAGAGTAAAGGCTGTAGACCCAGGGGCTAAAGGAGTAATCGATTAATCATGAAAATAATCGGCAGATAAATCATTAATGAAAATAGTTCTTAACCGCAGCCTTGTCTATAGTCTTGACTGTTGCCCCCTTAAATTATAAAACATATGCGTTGGCAGTATGGAGCCCAAGCCTGAGGCTCAACCTGTGTTCAGGTGTATACAGATACATTCCCTGAGTACATCAGAGTTATCGCTTTTGTTATGGTGGAGAACACACGTTGGAAATTCAGAAATATGACTTCAATATTCAGCTATGTCTCTCAACGGTATTTTTGTGCTGATACTATCTATCCTCCAAAAATTTTCTGATGTCAGAAATTTAAACAAAGGCATTCCTTTCTTGTATCATAATATTTGAGTAAAGATTTGGCTCTGCTGTGACAATTGGAGGGCTTATTTTTGGATTTAGTCTCTGTCTGTGTGTAACAGCAGGTTCCAGGAGCAACTGCAGCCACACAGAAACACTACAGCACAGTGCTTCTGGCATCCATAAGCCTGTGGCAGCATTTCAGACAATCTCTCTGTACTAAGGAGTAATGTCTCCAGTTGATATGTATTCTGACTGTTTGTTGGCTTGGCTTTAAGATATTTTGATTAGAAACATGTAACCTTTTAGCAATCCCAGTAGCTTTTAAACTTGTTTTTCTTAAGGTGAAAGGATCATTACTTTAACAACTTACATTAAAAAGTTAGCATTCATGTCAAAATGTCTTGGAAACCCCACCCTGCATCAATACAAAATGATTAATTTATTCATTTCTATACAGTAAGAAAAAACTGTAGGAGGGCAATTCATGCAGGCACACCAGTTGTATTGGTTTTTAAATAATACATAGCTATGTAAGAGTGTGCATACAGTATAAACATGCAAATCCCAAATGAAGCAAAGAACACACAGCACAGCACACTTTTTTTTTTTTTTTACAGCCAAACATCTTACCCTGCTGTATATCCATCAGCCTCTCCTCAGCGGCCCAGCGCTCCACCCTCAAGTCAGGTTGATCATTCCATCTCCTGCTTCTCTATCCTGAGGTGCCTGCTGTCAATTTCAAGACTCTTCCTTTTAATTTCATACTTTCCACAGTGTAAGCATCCATCTCCGCTGTCTGCAGCACCGTTAGAGGGTTCAGAGCAAAGCGGTGTGAAACAGGCTGATGTGTAGCCCACAACTGACAGGGAGAAGCAGCAGTAATGATCTCCTAAAAAAAAAAGTATCCTGTACACACAGTTTGCAGTCCTCACTGCATATTTTCCATATTCTACTTTAGTTTAATTTATTTATTTCACTCATTTTAGTGTGTATTTCCCTATACCACTTTAATAAAAACAGACAAACTACCTTTACACATTCCAGGACCATGGAATCTGCAGGAAGGAAAAAAAATACTTGCCCCTTTCTAAGTAATAACATAACATAAATAGATGGACTTTTCCTTTTCATAAATCACAAAAAACAATACATACTCAAATGAAAGATCCAACCATACTCAAATAGCATCAATGACTTCCTAGCATAAATATGTTAAACTGTCAATTCTAGTCGATTTCTAGTTTTTGTGGTTATTAAATGTTGACGAGGTGTGTAGAAGAGGGTCATGTGGACCAAAAACATGCATTAGAATTAGGGACCTACTTAATTTATTGTATGCAGTCTGGATAAGGTAGAGCTAAATTTGACTAATGCGATTTAACATACATACACGCTAATGAATTGTTTGCCTCGTTGTATCTATTATGTTCTATTTATTCATGATTGATGCTCATGTAAATGTGTCCTTACAGGCTTGTTGGTAATTCTGTAAGAATTTTGGAATACATTTAGGATTGTTGTTATACAGAACGTTTTTTTTTTAAGCCACATTTTTGCCATTTTTTTGCTCTTGGGAAATGAGGTTGGTTGCAGACTAAAAATAATTACCTATTTAAAATGGCTTCCCCTTGACACAAACTGTTAGCCTGATGAAGGTCTAGTACTGAAACATCACAAATAAATGTTATGTTGCAAGTTAGACAGAGTGCAGGAGTTCTTTTGCAACTTGATGATAAGCAGTTAAAAAATGAGGTTTTAAGTCTAATTTCCATAGTCGATAATATGCTGCAGGAAATTTCACAATATGCTCTTTGGAGAGCATGAGTGATGTGTAATAATAATAACAATAATAATACGCTGACAATACAGAGCTCAACGGTAATGTTTTTCTGTTTTTTTTTTTCACTTTCCCGGTTGTGCAATTAAATTGCTAGATTTACCAGGCCAACATGGCATTTTACTTGACCTGGGCAAGCGGGCAGTTCCCATTGTTGAGCCCTGAAATATGGCCTGATGTGACATAATCTGTTTTAGTTTAGATTGATACCATGCTGCTGACAAACCAGTGAAAAGCTTGTTGAATGGATATTACAGCATCTGTATTCTGGCTGGCATTTACAGTATCAGGGGTTGAAATCTGGCAGTCAAACAGAATTATAATCTAACATTTTCATATTGATAAATGAGAACTCAGATGTATTTTAGGAATCAAGTGTGCAATCAGTAGATTATATTATTCATGCTGAAATTCATTTCTCTTACCTTGACACATCTGGCATTTGAAGATAAAGTAAATCTGCACCAGATTTGACATATAAAATATTATGAAGTTTAATCTTAATTTATATACACTCAAACCAAAATTGATAGCATGCTACTTACAAAACAGTTGTATAAAGACCTGGTGTAGGCAGCCATAATATACAGTAATTTAATCAATATTACAGTATCTATATTCTGATTTACAGTATCTGTGTTTGAATCTGGCAGTTGTACATTGTTATAATCTCGAGTATTCACATTGATAAATGAGAAATTTGATGTATTTTAGGAATCAAGTGTGCAATCAGTACATTATATTCATGTTAAGCTCCATTTCTCTTCCTCTGACACATCTGGAGTTTCAAAATAAAGTAAATTTGCACAAGAATTGACACCTAAAATATCATTAGGTTTAATCTTAATTTAGGCACCCCCAAACCTTCTTCCCATAGTCCTCTCCTTGTCTCCTCTTTCCTGATCTTTCTCTCTCTGTCTCTCTGCGTCTAACAAAATTAATTACTGTATGTTTTATTTTATGAAGGTGTCAGGATGAAATGATGAATGGCTTGTAATATCAAAAGATTAAAGGCACAATGCAATGAAGGACGCGCCTGCTTACTCTGTGGTAGCGCTTACATGCAGACACATGTACACATGCACACACAGTCTCTGGGGCCATTGATATCTGGTTTCATATTTGATATTAACTTACTGGGGGAGTGCGTGTGGCCACAATGTCATTACCAGTGGTAGAGGAGCATAATAGAAGTGAACTTTTCAAAAAGGTCCTTATAATTGCAGCCTGGGCCTTTCTTGATAAAATTCCATATTGATATGTACACTGGTCCCCTCATTACGGCCACAGATGAAAAAGAGCATTTCAGCGTTCTTTAATGAGCGCTGTACCAGTGAAGGTCATCTTAATGGGGTTCAACTTGCTGTTGGGAGCCAGAGGTAATATTCTAATGAGAAAGAGCCACTACACCACTCTAGTAATTCTGTAATTGCACCCATGGATGCCATTTTATTGTTGTCTGTGCAGTGGTATTGAAGTCCTTTGTTGTCATTTGCAACATTGCTTGTCCTCTCTGGTCTGGTTTGGTGGTCCAGCCGAAGCTCAATAAGCGCATACGCACACACTCTCATTACCATATTTCAAATCCACTTCACACACCATCCAGTGTTTATTGGAAGCTACAGTTTATTCATTGCTTACTTATGGGTGGAGGGACATCAGAAGCACCCAGCAAAAAGAATGAATATTAACCCCAGTGCACGGCAGTGTGGCAGAGCAAGGACAGAGCGAGTGTTCGTGTGCATTTGTGCATGTGTTGGCTGTGTTTGTCTGTGCATGTTTGCCTGAGTGCATGTGTGTGTCTAGAAAGAAAAAAAAGAGAATCTTTATGCCTGAGGCTGTTTCTCCTCTGAATCTCAGACTATTCCTTAGAACAACAGGAACTTTTGCATATTGGAGTTACAAAGTGTATTTCTATATCAATTTTCCTCGGTATTGTCATTTCTATTTAACATTTTCAGATTCTTTAAGGTCTGGTATGTAAGATTTAGGGGGATCTATTGGCACAATATGGCATAAATGGAATGTAGTCTTTATAAATATGTTTCCATTAGTGTTTTATAACCTGACAACAATAATCATTGTGATTTTGTTACCTTAGAATGAGCTACTTATATCTACAGAGGGTGTGGTTCCTCTTCCACTTAGTCTACCATTTTGTACTGCCATGTTTTTACAGTAGCCCAGAACAGACAAACCAACACTGGCTCTTCTTGCACTTTTTGTGACTTTTGTAACCAATGTACATCCTACATGCATGGAAAGGGAAGGTGAGGCGAGATGTTGCAATCTGCAAGCTCACCACTTGATGCCACTAAATCCTACTCACTAGTTAAAAGAGTATGCTACCAATCGATGTCAGCTCATTTTATTCCACATATTTTTCTTTCTTGTCAAAATGTGGCATCTACATTACCCAAGATGAAACTTGACAGCTGATAATTCTGTCAGAGATTTGGGTGCGTTATGCTACGAGCAACTAATGTAGCCTCAAGCTGCTGGCCTCAAGCAGAGATGAGGAGTGGGCTACACAGGTCTGGTGAGTGACTGAAACCGAGCTAATCATACTGCAGTCAGCGCTAATAAATATTTAACAGTTACTGTTATTGGCAGTCTTTATAATGTGGTTTAAAAAAAAGTTGTACAGATGTGCATATTTCCAAACTTCCTCTGTTAATTGCTGCTGAATTGGTTCCATGTTGGTTCAGTTCACAAAGGAGCCACCAGAAATGTGTAGAAGGAGCTACAATGCTACCAAGCAGGCTAATCAAAGCTGCAGTCAGCGTGGCCATGCTGCGTAGTTGTCTTTGTGTGTAGGTGCACGTCAGGCTATGAAATCAGCTATGATGTAGATTCAACGCAGGTTATAAACCAGCTTTTTAGCCCCAACTGACGCTGACTTAAGTGACATTACCTGCGGTAATTTATCAAATCATGCACAGCGCCCCCTGGAGGACAAGAGACTTGATACAATTGTTTTCACATGCAGTAGTGCTCCCCAAGACTTTGGTGTGTAAAATCGACTGTAAGCAAATATAGGCAAATTACATATTATGTGAGTACACTCTGAGATAGTGAACATTTAACTCACATGACTGATCATCTGTTTCTGCTCTGACAGTCTCCTCATCACTCCAGCGGTTCTATAATAAATCCACGATCACCTCACACAGATCTGATGTAACCTTTCTCACATTAATACATGCACATTACATGCACCCACACACACACTTTTTTTTGGCTTTTTCTTTTGCAGATTCACTCAAAATTCTGTTAAAATTTGCAAAACATTTGGATTGAGACCTGGCTAGTATGTCTGATCCCGAATGACATTATATATGCTCAACTGTTTTCTGTTGAGTTCCATCTCTGAATAAATGTCCCACCGAACCATGCTGACAAGACAAATGGACGGACGGACGGCACGTGGCGGCCATCTGCAGTTGCTAGGTGGCCTTTCCTCCATAACAACCCTCACATTAGCTCTACACTCAAATGAGAAACAGAGCAGTGTGTGCTGTGCTGCTCTTCTGGTATCACCCCTGTTTAGACTTACAGTAGCTTTTAGTCCAACAGGTTAATGGCTTGAGACACTGAAACACTCAGTGAGTTAATGTCAGTTGCACAATAAATAGGCTCTATTATATCTATCTATTATAGATTGATTTTTCTGATTATTGTAAGGCTATCATTGTCTCTGAAGAAAAAAGGGTGAAAATAGTTAAACATAAACTAAAACAGGCTTGGAGATTTCTCCCTCCCTCTTCCTCTCTCTGCTATTATTCCCTCTTTGTAGGTCACGTCAGTTTAAACAAATATTTTCACCATGACTTGTATGCACATGGGAGATGCACAACAGATCCAGAGATTAAAGGTCATGCAGCTTTTTCCCTTTTTGGACCCAAAAATAATTTTCAAAGTCACGAATCATCAACATTCAACTTCCCATCCAAAACTGTTTCAATCCAAGACAGTGATGAAAAAGATGTAACCTAAACTTGCAGAGTGAAAGCTCAGGGGCATATACTCTTTGGGGAATTAAAATGAGCAATTTGTCAAATTTCATTCAAAGCACTGAAGTGCAGATGAATTTCAATCTGTCTTCTTAGACTGACTGGAATAGGAGAGAGTGGAGGCTGCTCCATATGATTCAGGTGGCTGTGTAAAAGTATGAGGGAGTTTTAAAGGTGATAAAAAAAAAGAGGCAAGGCAGTGAATATCATCTTGTAGATAAGACAGCCACCCCGCTTTCCACAGGCTACATCCGTTTTATCGCATCTGGCAGCGAATTAAGGCACGTGTGGGGGGAAAAAAAAGGACGATTGAAAATGAAACCCGAGGCTAAGACCGCATTCAGCCTGACTGCTTTCTTCCCTCAACACCGACATTAGGCTTTGATTCTCACATGAGATCCTCTGATGATGATGATGAACCATAAAAAATGATATAGCTCAATAAAAATACAAAAAGGCGCGAGTTCATAAAGAGGACCGGAGGGCCATGTTAGGTTTGGTCCGTGCCAATGCGTTTCTTCTCCCTCTGCTGGCTTTTAGAGATGATTACCTTGGATATTTATGGATGAAACATTTTTTGATTTGAGGGAGTAAGTGTGGCTGGATGTTTGTGTCTGTTGGCTCTTATGAGGCTGCACTCATCCAACAGAGAGGGATTTCTCTTGCCATTACTGAAGATGTATGACCTGTTATTTGCAAAGATGGGAGGTAACGAAGTACAAATACTTTGATACTGTGCTTAACTAGAGTTTTCAGGTATCTGTACTTGAATATTTATTTTTTGGACAGCTTTTCACTTTTACTCCTTAAACACAAATATCTGTACTTTGTACTCCTTACATTTTCAAATATAATTTAAATATATTTTAGGTTTAAGGGGAATCTTGAGGTAAATTATTGATTTTTTTTTTTTTAATTTTGCATTAATTTTGGATTTTTGTGCACTGCCTTTCCTACATCAAGACCACATTTAGCCTAAACTGGTCAGAAAATAAGACATGGAAAAGATGACTCCTTGGTATATCCATCAGTGCAGATCATGCAAGACGTAAAAGGACAAAAACAAGGCATGATAACATGAAAACAATACAGCAAGATGAAAATGTAAAAGATGTAACAAGATGAAAATGAAGTAAAAGACCTAAAAAGGTGAAAACGATTTCACAAGATAAAAACACCGTAACAGGACAAAAACAATGTAAAAGATGTTACAAGACAAAAATGACATGAGACAAAAATTGTGTAACAAGACACAACAAGATGAAAAAGGTGTAAAAGATGATAAGACAAAAAAGACTTAGAAGATGTAACAACATAAGAATGACGTGACAAGACGAAAACAACTCAAAGGACATAACGAGATGAAAATGATGTAATATGACGAAAACAATGTAAAAGACATATAGGGGAGATGAAAATTATGTCAAAAGACAAAAATTATGTAACAAGACGTAGCAAAATAAAAGCAATGTAAAAGACAAAACATAAGATGAAAGCAACTTAAAAAGACATAATACGAAAACAATGTAACAAAATGAAACAGACAGAGAGACTTGAGCGTGGAGAGAAGATGAGGTTGACGTAGCTTTGCACACATTCCACCAGTGGAAATGTCCTTCAGCAGGCAACTTTTTACTGTCATACTTTATGTACATTTCAGAACCTGTACTGTTTCACTTTTACTTAAGTTAAATCAGTGCTTCCAGTTTTGGCAGTCTTTTTTCTTACAGAAGTATCTGTACTTTTACTTGAGTAAAGAATGTGTGTACTGTTAAAAACTGGGATAATGCAGTACTGTTGTCATCACCGTCATCATAAATAGCACTGGAAAAAACCTGCTGTAATGTATGAATGGTGATAGGATGGGAAAACCGACTGATATTGACACAGATTGAAAGGGCAAATCGGACGTTTGCTGGAGTTTTCTTGGTCACCATGAAAGTCAAAGTCCAAAACACACAAATGGGTCACATGCCTTCATATATCATAATGAGACTGTGCCGATACATTGAGTTTTGTGCCAATACATTGTGGGAAATCAACCGCCATCTGCAGCCAAGAAACAACAGCAACATATTGGACCTCTCCTCTCCTCTCCTTCATTGATTCTTTCATCCTCTCCTCTGTATTGAAAGGAGTGCAGACTGGAGAAGGCAGGCTCTAGTGAGCACCGGCTCCCTCCTCTTCAGGCAGCGTGTGATGTGACTTGAGCCGTGTGATCTCCATGAGAGAAAACCCTGATGCATACAGGAAATAATCAGGGCAACACAGGCAGGGTTCAGAGGAATGCAAATATTTTCAGAGTGCTTAAAAAACAATACCACACACACGCACACCACACCGCCAAATACTAACCCCCCCACCCATCACCCTCACACACATACACAAGCAATCTTACACACATTTAACCACAATACATACCCACACATACATCACACAACAGAGAGGAACAAAAAAAACAACAACCAGCCCCCTGACAAAACTCTCCCCAAGTGCATTTGCATAAAACATTAAGCTTAACAAAATGATTACACCTGACAAGTTGAGTTGGAGGAAGAACATCGCCGGTGGCAGCCAGTTACTTGCAGATCCTGCAATCATTCTCTCGTCAAGCAACTGTTTCATGGCCGCCTTTGTAGGCACTGTCATGCCGCTGCATCGTGATTAATCCTTCTCTTTTGTTTTTCTTTTCTCCCTTCCACCCCTCTCAGTCCCTCCCACAAATCCAATAAGTTGCCCTTAAATCAGGTTACCCTGCACCTTGCAGATAGGAGCATTGTGATGGATATGCCAAAATGCATGCCAGGCAGCATGTTTTTGTGCGGAAGCACTGTGAAATTGTACTGCTGTGATTCTGCATTATGGTGCTAAGTGTTTGTCTTGTAATGCAATTAAATGTGCATGTAAGCCGCCCCCACACTCCCCAAACTATTGTGTGCTGTATTTAATAATTTTATATACGCTCTTTTGTGACATTGCCATTTAACCTGAGGTAAAATAGAATAATTTAGCGGAGTATTAAAAGAATAACTTTAGAGTGTTTGCCATGGAGAACACAAGCTGGATCATTTTAGAAAAAAAAGATGACTATCAAAACATTAATATCCTTCTCACTCATATAAGCCTGCTGAAAATTCCTAGCTCTGAATACTTTGCTGAAGGATAGCTTGCAGATAAAGAAAGAGAGAGATTATTGCCTCCTTTCATTTCTGCCCCCCTGGCAGCGGTAGGTATGGTAATATGGTTTTTGAATATTTGCAAGCATAAACTTAAGAAATGAGTGCTGATAAGGAGTGACAGCAACAGAGGCAGCAGAGATCTTCAGCATGACAGGCGATGTCAAAAACCCCGGTGACGCTGTCACTGTGACAAACTTTTCAAAAGAACAATGCACACACACACCGTTATTGAAGTGAGCTGCTGCAAGCCTCTGACAGTGTTGTCCCAGCAGTTAAAAAATGGAAACATCACCTAATTATGCACGCCATATTTTTTCTCAGAATACTTAAGCCTACAAACTTTCAACGTATGTCAATATACTTTGCAGAGCGCCCGGGTGCACAGGCACACTGGTGGAATGAAAGATTTATAGCTGAGATTCAGGCGCGTAATAACAGATTCAATTCTGAAAAATAATAGAAGAGTGCACTTTGTAGTGTGCAGATGTATGCCAGGCAACCAGAAAACAACCAGATGTAACATTTTAATTAATAACTGTAATTTAAGTACATACTATTTTTTTTCTCAGTAGCTGTAACATATTACAAATACATTTATTTTTAATGTATCTACATTTTACTGTAATGTACTTGTAAATAGTTGCATTGCTTTTGTGAAATTTTGTGATAATTAGCACATTAATCATTGAATTATGTGTTTTAAGAGGTAACGTTTACTTTTAACCACCAAAACCCAATCAGTTCATCCTTGAGTCCACATGGACATTTGTGCTAAGTTTGAAGAAAGTGTCCCTTTGCTAAGCCCCTCCTCTAAACAGGTACTGTCCAATCATTGATTAGAAACTGTTAACTAAGGCACAACAGGCCTATCAAGCTTTGCATTTCTCTCCATGGTGAAGCAGTGTCCATGGGTCTCTATGATGAGCAATACTTAGTGTTTCATGGGTCTGGAGGTTGCGTCTTTTTGTAGTCTTTCAGAAACGTAAAACACAAGTACATGTGTGGGGAATGGATAAAACTTTGTCTTCATCTGCTCCAGTGTAACCTGCAAGTGTTAGCATGTATGAATAACAAAAGCCACCTAGCAGTAATGTTATCTCCAGCCAAACTACACTTATGAAATCTGCCAGTGAGTGATTAGTGATAATGATTTAGCCTTAAAAAAAAAACACGGTCGTCAGCTAGAAATGAGAAGTCTGCTTCAGTTTACTTCTCTGTGGAAAATGAAAACCGTGTGTTTCAACAATGAGTTCCAATTTTGGTGCTAAGTCTGCCACTGTTATCACTGTATACGGCGTATGTGCAGTGTGAGAATGGAAAACTTGACAGGCATAGCAACAGTAACTAAGGAGAGCGGAGCTTAGTGTAGAGTTCATTCCCTCAAGACTTTCTTGGGATATCACATTCAGAAGGATGGTACGACCCAAAAACATAATGTTTGTCGCCATAGCTGCACCGGCGTGGATGCATAAGAAAGGTTTTTCAAGGTTTTGCAAAAATTCATCATTCATTATACAGTCATGAACGTGCACAAAAAATTAGGATGATGGGTCGACTGATATGCAATTTACCAAAGGCAAACCTTAAGGCAGACCTTAGGTCTGTTGGCCATGCATGCACACATTATGGAGATGATGAAAAACTTAAACTGTCAATTTAAGAAAATTTTTTCAGGGATGCACAAAAAATTTTTTTTTTTTTCGAGTTGCACTGACTGTTGCCTGAACCTGACATTAACCTCCACCAGAGCAGGTGTCTGCCTGACATGCAGGTTCTGTTATTGAGTTTTACTCTTCTTTTAATCTTGGCTGTACTTTTATTAGCAACTCTGCAGACCCTGTCACGTCTGTGAGAAGCCGTGAGGATCATTACTTTCAAAAAGAACCAGCTGGCCCATTGTTTAGGCTCTGCCAGCTGTGTCTATTTTCATAACCCATTTTCCTTTTGTTCTGCTACACCTCCCTATAAAAGTACAGAGACAGGAAGACAGAGTTGTATTTCACCATTTTCATGAACTCTTACCCTTACGATAGCCTAACGCTCAACGCTTCGCTGTCAGTGTGTGCGCCTGCATGCACGTACGAGCCTGTATGTGTGTCAGCGTGCATGTGAGAGTGACTGTGAGGAGGAAGGCGAGGTCTGTAATCACCTAATCCAAACATACACTCGGGGAATCTCATTACTGGACCTAACAGTTCCATTTGAACCTTATCTGGTTTCAATCAGCCGCCTCTCGTTTGGAGCAAGGTGCAGAAACTTGATTCCTTTTGTCTAGAAGTCTCTGCTATCAGGGCTCTCCTGTTTGTCTTGTCTATCACCATCTTTTATAGCTAACGGTATTTTAAATTCTACATCAGCGACTGCAGTGGCAGTAAAAAGCTGCTTCTCGTCATCCGGCTTGCAAGTAGCGGTGTGTGACATCAGGGGGTTTGTATGTGCAGTATGGACGGCTGCCATGGGGAACTCCTGCTAACCCCACACCCTTCCACACTAACCCCAGTTCTT
The DNA here is from genome assembly GCF_056507025.1 of Lutjanus erythropterus. Taxonomy (NCBI): domain Eukaryota; kingdom Metazoa; phylum Chordata; class Actinopteri; order Lutjaniformes; family Lutjanidae; genus Lutjanus; species Lutjanus erythropterus. The sequence goes on from NC_139334.1 coordinate 17,760,951, forward strand.
CCCACAGCCCCCATCCACATGCAAACGGACATTAAAACGAAACCTGACCCTGGCCCTGGAATCTGTAAGGTACTGTTTTTTTTTCCTCCGTCTTTTCTTTTTTCCTAAACAGGGAATCCTACAGCTTGTGTGTGTGTGTGTGTGTGTGTGTGTTTGTGTGTAGTCGAGAGGGGGGTCAGAGAAAGGTGAGCAAGAAGCGACGTCAGCCTCAGCGAGTGGACTGTCTCAGGAATCCCCAGATTAAAAAACTCCAGAAGGTTGAGAGTCGGAGATAATCACAGGATCTGGAATTCACAATAACAAACTGGCCATATATCTACCTGTCTCCGGCCTTCCTCCCCGAGACGGCCACAGGGTCAACCAAATGGCTGCATTCCATCAACAGCTCTTTTTTTCTCCTCCTGCTGGGCTCCCAATGAAGTGTCTGGAAGGATCAAATATGGCCTCTGAAGCTCAACTTTTAACTCTTCTTTCCTTCTCTTTACTTACCCAGGAGGGGTGGGAATCTCTTGGCACCTACAGTTCAATTCCAATTCAGAAGGCCACGATGCAATCATAAAACCAATATCGATGCAGCCAAATTCTTGATGTCTTTACATTATTTTTTTTCTCACCGTGGAACTACTTGCTACTTTTAAAATATATTTGCAATGATCCATAATTAGTTTAGTTAGACATAACTTGCATACAGTGTAGCACTTGTGTAGCAGCCTGTTGCACCACCTAGACATAAATTCTTTATTAAGTTGGAGTTTAAAGTCCACACCAAATGATGTGTTGAAACTAGTCAGGCTAGAGGTTTTCTTGCTGTTTAACCATGTGTTTGCATTTGCATATGCGCACCATTAATTTCTGAGGATGTACACAGTCCTCGTTCCAAACTGATGCATGTAGTTAAAAGCATGTATATCTCCGGCCTTAGTTTGACACTAAAATTGTGCCTTTGTTTGGTTGCAATATGGAGACGTAATGGTCTTTTGAGTTACTCTGCTGTAAAGTCTGAATTAAACAAAATATTGTCGCCAATGACGATTTCACTTCGCTTTTCACAACGCTTATTCCATCTGTCAGAACAATGTGCCATGACAACCACTACTACCCACTAGAGGTGGGAGAAAAAAACAATTATTGTGAAGTATTGTGATTCTTTTTTTTCCCTCCATTAGCTCAATGCTAGCACATAATGGGATTTCCCATTACTGCGCTAACAGAAATTAGCAATGTGATTATGGTAAAAGTTGTCTTGTCAGGCTTATTTATTTTACTTTACATGCATGACATAAAATGACATGTGCTCATAGTTAGATGCATATACTGTATATCTTCTGTTCTGTGGAAATGAATTAATAGCTGCTGACTTTGCTGACTCTAGAAGTGAATGATTCTACTTTTTCCCATTGTCTAGTGTTAAAAAAGCTAACAAAAATCACCATAAATCATAATACTTGTAGAATCACAATACTTAAGATTTGCAATACATGATAGAATCGAATTAGGAGACGAGTGTATTGTCCCAACCCTACTATCCATCCAGCATTTTTTCATCTGATGCGTGTATTTATTCTATTGCTTTTTGAGCATTGAGAGCCAAAGTTAACATGACACTTTATCACAGTGTTAAGTTTTGAAGAGGGACTGAAACTGAGACTGAAGGGCTGGATCTTGGACCCATGATTAATGTGGGATTTTGAGGTAGATGCTACTTAGACCCCACCACTCCAGCCTCGCTCCAGCTCAGGGCTCGGGGCTGAGGTTAGAGGTCTGGAGCTTTGTGGCTGGGGGTTAGAGAGCTTCCTCTGAGACTTTGGGTTGGAGCCACAGGCTCTGCGGCTGTAGCGATTTCTGGCTTGAATTAACAGTTTAGCAGGGGAGCTGTGAGTAGTGTCTGGAGGGGGCTGTTGGAGGGTCTGGTGGAGGGTCTAGTAGGGCAGGTATGATTTACATAGCTGTGAGAGAGTCCAGGATCTAAGTCTGCCCAGACCCATCCCCAGGGAATCTTGTTGAAGGAGGTGCTGCATTGTGATACTTGTGTGATTTATGTTCCCTGCGTACTCTTCCTTCCATTGCCTGACAACTTCATTATTTATTTCTGTTTGTTGTGATTATTTGCTTTAGCGCTGTTACAGATACTGTATATTGCGTAGACGCTGTGTAAACCTTGGGTTGCAGCCTAGAGATTTGACTGTGTGCCTGTCTTTTCTTCAGATCTGCTCTCGGTAGAGGTTAGTCTTTGTTGTTGCCCGTGTACCCGTCTAGACACTGAGGATAATTTGTCCCTTTGCTTCCTCCTCTGGTTGCTCCGTTCTCAGCAAGGGAAATTACCTTACAAAGAGGGCAAGGGTTGCCGATTGAAAGTAAGTTATTTCGTCAGTGTAAAGTGTAGTAAATAGCCCGAGGTTAGGAGAAAATAATGATATACAGTCCTGTCCAGAGGGAGACTACAGCATGAGACACAATCAGACCCGTGCAGAAAACTTTCTGAAATGCTTTCAGAGGATGTATTTCATCATGTTAGATTACTACTGTGGATAGCACCAATGCTGGATGGTTATATCATATTCATATCCTGGTGCAGAGTCTCACAGCGTTGTGCACCAGTGTTCCTCGAGGGTAGTGCATGGGGTTTTAGGACTGCAGGGTATATCTAAATTCAGCTATTGATTAACGTTGCAGCAGAAAAAACAAAAACGAAAGCCCCTGTAAAGACATCAGCGTCTGCAGTTACACAGCAGACTGTTTAATTCCCCCCTCGCTGCTGCATTCAAATTATTTGCTTTCACAGTCGAAAATCGAAGGGTTGTAAAAATTGACTTCCTGTACAGCCAGAGAGAAATAAATTTCAGCAGTATTGACAGCAGCAAAACAGAAAAGCTATTGCCCAGCATTTAATTATTGAAGACATTGATCAACAAAGTGATTTATTTGCCGTGCTTCGGTTAAAAGGCCTAATTGAGTCGCAGTGCTTTGTAAAAGGCTTTTATTTGTTCATTTGGTCTGGATCAGATTGCATGATAACCTACAGTCAGAAAGTAGGAACACTGTTTAGTTTGAGTGAATGCATTTAATAAAGTCTTTTGAACGCAGAATTTAATTTAGGTTAGCTAACAAAAGAAGTAAAAATGACAGGTGATTTATTGATTATAGAGGCAGGGGTAGGCTGAGAGGTGCTTCAGAAATAGAATAGAAACAATTGTTCGGATATTTACAATCTCAAATCAAGCATATCGCTGTGCGTAATATGAACAAATAATCCAGGTATATCCTTTAATAGTGCACAATACCTGCACAATCAACCATGCCTAGATAGTCACTCTCATCTGTGCCCAAAACGCTCAGCGATGACAGCTCAGCAAATTAATTTGTGCAGTAGAGGGGGACCTCCAGGTGGCCATGATGCTGCAGCCCTTCACCTCCCCATTTGATCTTTCACTCTCATCAATAAGCAGGGACTCAGACATTTCTGCTGCCCTGTATTGCCCGTGGTGTCCCTGTGGAAGCTAAAGTAATCAGATTTGTGTAGGCTCCTTCGACCGTACTCACTGTCTTCAGCTTTCACATTTTATAGTAGACTAATGTAGTAGCCATTCAGACCGTGCAGGAGCATGTGCCTATTCAAAACAGGCCTATTTCTTGGCTCCTGGTATTGCTGCTTGCAGTATTGTTGGGGCTCGTGGCCATTCGGGCATTTCATGCAAAAATATGATTCAGTATTATCTGAAGATCGACCAGCATCTGGCAGTGACACGTTACTATGATATCCTGATAAAAACTAAAGAAAATATATTTTTTAAGACAAGACAATAGTCACATTCATAATTTAATGATGATTTGAAAATTATGACCCATTCCTGCTGTTTGGGTGGGCCAGTGTTTGATCAAAAGAAGTTCTGTTTGTGATCTCAAGAACCGCTCATCCCAATGACTTCACACTCAACATTGCACTCCTTGGGTCTTATACACCTCTGAAGTGGGCAGTTGATTGGATGAAGATTTATTAAGATACGCAAAAGACAGTTATACACACAGAGAGCCAGATAGAGATTTGAGATTCCTTGCTTTATAGTGAGATGATGATACTACCTATGCCACCTCTTAGCCAAATGGCACCAAATTTGTCGTAGTCACTTAGACATCATCTACCATATCCACCGTGCAATAACACAAAGCAATCTGGAGATATGACCCATTTTGTAATAGAAGGTCTTACCATACCATTTTTGCAAAATTTGGCTTTGGGAAAACTGTACAAAATATAAAAAATCTAAAGAAGTTAAGTCTTCCGAAGTGGTTCAGAGATGTTTTGTACCAAATTTGCTGACAATTGGTAATTTTAAGAGGAGTAGTGAAACAAACCGTTTGAATAAAATTCAAAATGGGAGAAAATCGCTCTACGATGTAAATGGGTGTGGCTTATGAGGATAGATTTGTCCACAATCCCACACAATCCAGGAAAAAAGTATTTTCTGAGACTTAGCGTTCAAAACTTGCAGGCTTAAACAAACGCTTGTTTTAGTGCCACCATCTGGCCAAAGTGCCCCAAAATCAACACTCCACTCGCTTGGGTCCCCAGCAAAACACCTGCCAAGTGTGCACTTGATTGAAATAGGAACAGAACAATGACAGACACAGAGACAGAGAGACAGACTGATTCCTTTCTTTGTAGTTAGATAGAAAAGAATTAGACTCTGATGCAAATTTTATTGATATGTACCAGAGGAATTCTTAGACATCCATATTTTTGCAAACCACATCATTGTGCTGCACTTTCAGCATCCTTTTTTCATCCAACATCTGCAAACTTGTTATGGAGTTGTGAAGAAACTGGGCAGAGAAAATTATTAGAGATGTTCCTATTGCCAGGAGACAACGTTTGTCCTTTGAGGTTTTCCATTTGTAGAAAGAGTAGCTTTGTCTGCAGATGTTTGGTGAATATAAAGAGTCTTCTCATCTTCTTTCTCCTGTCTCTCTGTTCATCCTGAACCTCTGGCTCACACCAGCAACATACAGAGGGAGGAGGAAGGAGGAGCAGGCAGCAGGATGTTTTCATCAGAATATGTCTCTTAACTCCACAGCCGGTGAGCGGTCTAATGATCTCACTTTAAACGGAGATGGGAATGTCGGGATTAATGGCATTCCAAGAGGAGGGCTGGAGCTCCAGGTTGTGTCCCCGGCACAGTGTGAGACTGGAGGGAAGAGTCAGACAGCAGGACTGGAAGAAATTATGAGATAAAGAGAATCGAAAGAGCGAGAGAAAGGTGAAGGAGGGGTGGTGTCAGAGAGAGAAACCACGGAGAGAAAAAAAAAAGGAGAAGTGGATTGTTCATTTTCTGGATAGATAGATCAGATGGAATGGAACCGTGCGTCAGAACGAAGGCAGCTGTGCTTTTGGCAAGGACTTTCTTGGAGCACACAAGCACATGAGCGCACACATGCTCCTCATCCCCTCATACACAGTATACATGCACACTCATACACACTGCACACATGGAGGTAAAAGGGTCTTCATGGACAGGTGAGGGTTAGCTTTAGTATTAGCTCTGTGCTGCAGGCCTGGATGAGCTCAGCCACTGATTTCTCCTTCACGCTCCCTCTCGGGGGCTTTAGCAGAGGGAGTAGTGTTTAGCAGGCCCTCAAGGCATGGAGCCATCTAAGCAGCACTAAGTCCTGGAACTGCTTCAGATTACCTGCTGTGTTCACCAACAGATAGTGCTGCTCTGTGTGCCTGAGCTTGTGTGCATGCTGTGTGTTTACTGCAGGTTTGCTGCAACTGAAATCATTATCAGATTACTTATAATTGCACATAAATGTTGCACCTCATGCGCTTTATGGGTTTCTGTTGCTTTTAATGGATCTGTACCTGTTAAGAATTGGTCTGCCTCTACAATATCTATGTATCTTTATCACCCAGAAAAGTGCAGTGCAGTACTTGTTTATGCTGTCCCAAATGGAAATTAGAAAGAGGGCATTTGTGTATTCTACACGATTGGCATGGAATGACTTGAAATTCAAAGAATTAATCCTGTTAAATGCTTTTGAATCCCAAAAAGAAAGAATTAGAGACAGTTCCTTATGTGTATTTATTGTCTTTTGTGTTTTCTGTTTACAACTTTTTAGTGTTTTTATTTTGGAGTGCCTATTTGCACCCAGGTTAGAATATTTCGATGTTTACACTCCAGCCCCTGTGCAGTATGGAGGTTTGTTTCGGATGACAGGGTTAAACCCTGGAAATAAAAGTCAGTGTTTGAGTTTTATTTTTGTTTTTTTGCTGACTTTTTTTTTTTTTAACTTAATAAGTTTTCAGTCACAGTTTGGATAGGTCCAGGCAACAAAACTATAAGGACATGGGAGAAAATAGCATTGTTGACAGTAACTCCTTGTGGTGCGTTTAAATAGCCACCGTATAAGGAATTGGTATGAAATGGAAAATGATGCACATGAATTGGCCTTAGTCTTTCATATTATAAAACAGTGGGATTTTTGTTCAGTGTTGCAGAGAGTAAAGCGCAGTCCAGCCAGTCCTGGAACCAAAATAAACTGTTATCCTTGGAAGTGTCTTTACTGTACTTAGTCACACACACATTTATCATGAGGTTATAAATCTTTATGAGTGAAGGTTGTTAATGACTCTGAGACAGTGGTGGAAGTGCTCTGTCTCCTCCGTTCGACGGTTGTGACTCTAGTTGCAGAAGACAGAGCTGTGGCTGGGATAGTACTTTACCTGGCCCAGTGCTCCCCTGGGCTCACTATACTGGAACGCTCTGCAGACTGGGGGCCCTGGCCTCATGCTGGGCCTGTCTGCATCCAGCAGTTTATGGAGACGCCGCATATAGACTGACACTGACAGTTTGATGTCTGCGAGCCGCCTCTTGTACCTTTCTGTTTGAGAATGTAGCTACCGCTCTCTTTATTTAACTTCTTCTCTTTGCCTCTTTCTTTATTACTTTATATTTCTGTCTGTTATTTTGATTGAATATAGACTGAGAGGCATAATATGCAACACTTTCCTTGAGAAAACAAAGTGTAGATTCATATAAAATCTGTCAATCACTTATGATCTAACTATTTTATTTCCTAATTTTCCTCCTGGGAATGAGACTCAATCAACTCTCTCTCTGGTGCATTTATGAACATGTAAAATACATCCTTCTGATTCTACCTTAAGCCCTTTAGCATTATAGCCCTTTTAGTCTGTAGTGCAGAGATGTTAAAAATCTTTCATATAAAGGGCCAAAATAAATGTTTTGTAAAATTACACTAAATTAAAATGAATTATATTTTATAGGAAAATTACATTCTAAATCTAAAATAATGTTTAAAATAATTAAAACACTACTCTTTAATGTGCTTACAGTAATTTAATTCATTTGCAGACATGATTGTCAAAAAGATCCATATGCTTTATTTTGGAATGAATTTAAAATGAAAGACACCTTGAAAAACGTAATTGCGTGAAATTGTGAATTTAACCCTCAGCAATGACCATCAGCTGCAGATGTCAATGTTCCAAGCCACAATCCTACAATGCCCCGCAGTGGCTGAAGGAACCAATTACACAAGTTACATTAAACAAACTACACAAGCTTTTCAGACTGACGTTCAGTTTCAGCCTCATATAATCTTTTGAATAACAGCAACAACAATCGTAATAACAATGACTAATAATAAATCATAAACATAAAAAAAAGAGTGCTTGTATCTGTAGAGTATGGGTATCAGCAGATATCTAAATTCAGATATTGGAATCAGATAGGAACTGAAAAAAAGTAGATTGGTACATCTCTACTTGTAATAAGTAGTTAATAAATTGCACCATAATATTAAAAAGTATCCATAAAATAACAGATAACATCAGAGCTTACAAATACTACAGTCTTTAATAATTTAATACCAAGTTTTGGTACTTTAGTCAAATGTCATGGTGGACCAAAACAAAGAGGCCCCAAACTGGGCAGCTAAGCTGTAGTGTGTTTCCTGGGTCTGCAGGATTTCAGTCAGGAAAATACTCTAAACACCGGTGGGCAGAAATATCTATGTGCGCTGGAGTTGTTTAATATTTCCTTTCCTCTGTAGATATGGACATGAGGGAAATATCCATCTCCAGGGATCCTGACCCCATAGGAACTATCTATATTCCAGACGGAACTCAAACAATGACGTTTGGACTGAGCAGGGGCGCTATTTGTAGTGCCGGGTCACTTCCGAGGCATCATCCCCAACCTTTCAGGGCCTCAGTCGTCGGTCCATTTTTAGTGGTGAGCGCAGTGAAAATAAGCACCACAAGCAGTTTGTCTTTTTACAGCCTTGCATCATTTCCTGCCTCCCCCTTGCTTTTGATCATACTTTCTCCAATTCTGCAAACAAACTTGCACCATCCTCTGACTCCTCCGTCTTTCCTCCATCCCGTCCTCTCGCCCTAATGAGTCTTTCAGCTGAGCGATGATAGACTTGTATTTATCCTCCAGGCCGATAATTTTAGGGAGTGTATCTCCGCTCTCAGCGCCTGGGGCCCATGCCAGGGACAGATCAACCTCGGCCCCAGGCAGCTAGAGGAATTGGGAAATTGTTTTTCAGCACCCGCCTCCTCCCTGCCCAATTCTTCTTTACAGTAAATATACACACTATACATAAGTATTACTCCCGCAGGCATTGTCACAACTTGAATTTTTTCCAAAACAGTTTACCCTCAACATACAGTTACGCAAATACTCCACAGACACACACAGCTAATCCTTTTAGCTCATAACACACTGACAATGGACTTACTCCAAGCTAAAGCCCGAGGCTACGACTTCCTACCTCCCAGCTCAGTAAACAAGGAGAAAAACTGACAAAAAAAGACAACATCATATAAATGTTTCCGCTTCTCCTGGAGTCAGGTTCAAGTGCCCCAGCAGTTGTTTGCTTTTGCATATAAACTTCAAAGTTATCAGCGAGTGGCTGTGTGTTGTGTTGAGAAAGCCACAGCATGATGGAGAGCGGCAGGCCAGGGAGACAGAGCAGCGCTGTGAGATAAATCTAACATGCCGCACATGAGCTCATTAATTCAACATTTCAGTCCATGTGGATGAGACAGGGAGGGCCTATCCAAACACTGTCCCTCCGCAGCAGGGCTCTGAGCACTCTCAAGCACGCTGTATTTACTGTAGGCCTGTGTTTGGGCTTGTGCCATGTGACACTTTGACCCAGCGAGAGGAGATTGTTGAGACTTGTATCCAAGAAGAGAAACAGTGAGCTATTGTGAGTCTCAGCACAGCAGGCTTTGGTTTTGGTGGGCTTTATCACTTTCTCAACTTACTGACACGTGTGATTGGTAGTCTCTCTAAATCTTTATGTTCTTTTCCTCTGTGACCTTCCTCCATAATTTAATTTGTTACATTGCAACTTTGTACGCTCTTTTTTTATCCATTGATAAAATGTAGTGATGGAATAGAAAACACACACACAAAAAAAATAAAAAATAAAGCTGAATTACACAGAGCTCCATTTTTAAAACTCAGAATATCAAGTGGTGAGACAGTAAGTAACATGAGACTTTACAGCAGAGCCAAAACCAAAAAAAAACATACTTTACCATGACTTTGTTTGTTTAATTCAGTCTTTATTATCAAAGTTCTTAAACATGTGGATGACAATATAGTTTAGAGGAGCAATATGTTTGGAGCGAGTTGTTCCCCCTGCACCCTCCCCCTTGGAAGCTCAAACTTGCTGCAGGAACGCTGACAATAACAAGTGACGAAAAGTCCTTCACAGTGAGTTGATCAGCTGTTTATAACTCTCAAGTGTTTGTCAATGTAAAATTACGCCCTTTTATACTGAAAACAAAAGCCTGCTGCTCTGAAAATACACACTCTGAAGTTGGAGCTCAGGGACTGTTAGATTTGAATTGCTCAATTTAACTGACAGTATTTTGGCTTATATTTATTTATTTATTCGACCTTTTTATTTATAAGAAAGTCACGTGCCTTCTTGGAATCCTTTAACCAAATAAGCATTCAGTCAAATTATCAATCAAAAATAATTTCGGAATTTTAAATGTACTGATATGATTATATACGGCAAGTACAGCATATTTGGATATACTCTGGATTGGTTTAGAATTTGCGTGTGTTCATTTCTCAGTAGAACTCATCAAGAGCTTTTATTTGATGTATGTAAGTAATTTTCACCAAAAATGTCACTTATTTTGTGGTATACCTCAGAGTTCCATCCTTGGACATCTCTTGTTTTTGATATACAGATTTCTTGGATCTCATTGTAATGCATTACATCTTGTAAACACACACTTTAAAATTTTTTTCAATTTGTATTTCTACTTGGTCTTGACACAAAACTTTTCTCACTTCTTGATATTTCATAGTTTACAGTATGTATATTTCAGCTGTTGCATTTGGCAAAACCTTTTTTTACTACATGAAAAATGATGACATACCTTTACAGTAATTGCAAAGAAAATCTACCCCAGGCCAGTCCACCCTCACCCTGCTGCCTTTTGCACACACGCCCATACCTCTGACTCAATACTTTAGATTCCACCCTTGCTCCCAAACATCCCCTCGGTGTTGACATTAAATCCACAGGATCAGTGTCTCCCCGGGGCAGATGGTCTTTGGGGAGGGGTAGCACTGCTCCCTGGATGCCTGGATTTGTGCTGGAACATGCAGGACGAATCAGAGCACCTGTGTTCGTTTGGTCATAGCTCCGCACATCACATGATCTGTCTGAGGCGGGACAGGGAGCAGAGGGGGGTGCAGCTACAGGGTACATTGATGTCCAGAGCTCCTCCTGGCTGATCAGTACCTCCTAAAACTGACCTCATGTCGACCAAGGAAAAGACTCATCCATCTTACCTCTAAGTTTACGTCATCTACCATGTTTGATGTTTTCTGTTCAATTTCTTTCTGAAGTTGTCGGTTAATTACTGACAGTCTTCATTCTTTTATTAAATGTATTCCAAAGAATGCAAAATGTCCTCACAAAAATCTCAGTTAATATTTTAAAAGGTTTTTTTATTAAGATAAGACAAGATAAGAAATCTATAAGATTTTTACAGATTCTGTGTTATTGAATGATACTTATATTTGATCATAGATTTTATGAGTGAAATGTACTACGTTGTTTAAAACAAATTTCACCCAATTAAATCATATTTGCTTAGAGATGTGATTTGCTGTATTTTATGTAGTCTTGTATGGTGAAAATAATGTAAGAGAAAATATTTGGTTTGCTTTATTTTTACTTTTTAATTAATTTTTTGTCTTTATTTAATCAGAATAGATTTTTATGTGGAAATGAAACCATTCATTTGAAGTGAAAGTAAATAAAATACAAAATAACTGAGCTAAAACAATAAATATAATTGATCTGTACCTTGAGGTACCCTTAACTTAACAATATATACAATATATCTGGATTTAGATAAATGTATTTTGTGCAACTACTTGACATAATAAAATTAAATAAACTAAACACAGCAGTTTTTCAGTGTAAGATAAGATAAAGCTTTAATAATATTAATTATGAAATGAAAATATAAAATGCATAAGGTGCAAATGCAAAAACTATTTCAGAATATAATAACAATAGTGGTTAAGTATAAATAGAATTAAGTTAAAATAGAAAAAGTAGTATGGGAAATGACATTGAAATTAATATTGGCAGTGATATTGAAGGGAAAGAAAAATAATGAAAAATATGAACGATACACCTGATGATGAACATGATATTAAATGTAATATAGTACATGTTAATAATGGTGAAAAGTAATATTGCACATATTGTTCATGAAAATATTGAAAAGTTATATCAATGAACATAACATTGTACATGTTGAAAATGCAGGACTTATTTACTCATACTATTATTGCCTACAAATTTTACTAATAACATTAGTAAAATTGTTTACTTGTCTATGGTTGATGTATTCATAAGTTACTAATTATAAATAACGCTTACTTCTTCGTTGGGACCTATAGTTCATAGAAGGTGAACAGGCACAACGTCATATCCCAGACATCTTTATAATGATTTCATACGTCCATGGGACAAGCTTCAGGTCACGAGGCTTGATGATATCAGCCTCGCTACTCCTCCATCAAAGTGATACCACATGCTGTGGCCGCTCGTCAGGTCTGGGAAATATTATTTTGAGGTGAGGGCTCGTGTATGCTCCAAAGTAGCACCATACTGTCCCAAAGAAGGAGCGTAATGTGGAACAGAAGTGCAGTTTTGTGCTATTGTCCGGTGCATTAACCCCAATCAGCTTATGTACAGTATCCTGGAGAGAAAGGAAGATTTAGGGAAACAGGGAAGAACGCTGTAGGGAACACATCACTCTTTTTTGTTGCCACTCTCTTTTTGTCTATTTATTTATTCACACTCTGAAAGAGTCAAACTTTTTATCTTTTTTACCCTCTGTCAGACTTCTACTTCAGTCTGTCTCTTTTACATCCTGACTTTCCTTTGGCCACTACATCTTAATCATTCCTAGACCATTACATGTACAGCTGTTAATGCTCCCACAGATGGAAGTTTGGCGGTGTAAAAAACAGTGTTAGTCCGGAGTGTGTGTGTGCATAATTGACCATCCCCACCCCATTTTGCTCTGTGCTCCAATAACAGTTGAGCAAGCTTAACCTCAGTCAACTTTCTCCTTTCAAAGCGACATGTCTTACATACACATCAGTTAGCTTATGTTGGGAAAACCTTCACTAAATAGCTGTCCAAAGATTGATGTGGATTGTTTGGCTAGTTAGCTATTGTTAGCTAATGTTACAAAATGTCAGCTAACTAGCTAGCTAACGATTGAGGTAGATTAGTTAGCTAGTTGGCTATCATTAGTTAATGTTAGCAAAACGTTAGCTAACTAGTTAGCTAATGAACCTGGGATTTGTGAAACTCTCACACATATACATTTGATTTTGCACAGTAGCACTCAGTTTCACTTTTTTTTAGACTTGGGTGACTTCAGTTTAAAAAAAAAAAAGTTTCAGTTTTCAGTCACAGTTTAGTTAGGTTTGGCACAAAAACTGCTTGGGAAGGTTAAGGCATAAAAACTACTTAGGTTGGTTTAGAAACAGATTTATGGTCAAAAATGGGTTTTCGAGGCAAGAACTAGCCAATCACAGTACAGTAGCAGTAGCCAATCACAGCACAGTAGGGTGGGACTAGTATAAATCTTGTGAGAGTTTCAGCAATCTCTCAGGTCTCGAGTTCTCCTCTAGATATGACCATCTAGATAAGCTAACTAGTTAGCAAGTTAGCATTAGCTAACTTAATATGTGAATGCATATCGCTTCTACAGGTTCACCAGCAACTTCTTTTACCAATCTTCAGAATTGGGATTCTTTTCAGCATAAACAAGACTAGAATATGGCATATCTAAATACAAGAAAGAGGAAAAGAGAAAGTTGCATGAGGTAACGAGTTCGCTCAACTATTTTTGGAGCACAGAGTGAAAAGGTGCAGAGCTACAGAAAGGGTCAATTGTAAAAGAGTTTTCTTTCATACTATTGTCACTACTATCTTTAAGAATCCAACTAATTTGAAAAAGTTACTTTAAAAGGATTCATAGTATGTTAGGTTTAAAAATTAAAGTAAATTTAAATTTCATTAGATCCCCCCAGTCAACCAAAGCCTTTAAAATCATCCTGTCCAGGAGATGTGATTTGTGGTTGTCCTCTGCCTTGTTCGTCCCTACTGTCACAGCGGATGACAGGTAAATGACCTCTGAAAGTGCAAATACTGTCACTCCACTGTCATAAATGCCCCAGTATGGCGAGAGGCAACATGCATATTTATGATGCCGCATAAACACTGCCCTTACGTCACACCAGCAGGCAAATGTGTACCTCACCATGCCACTCATCTCCCACCCTCCAGAGCCCCAGTGGCACAGAGCACCAAATGAAGAGACGTCAAAGAGAATGCCAGCCTTTGTCAAACTCATGGTGAATTCCATCAAGGCAAAACCCAGAAAAAATATCCTTTAATCTGCCCATGGGGGAATTATTCCCAAACACTCAGTGATAGGAGTGTGGCCATTTCATCCTGTTTTGATTTCGAGGCTTCTGATGGGATCTAAAGTGCATGTCGAGGCAGTGGGGCCTGCTGCTGTGAGGTATCAGTCATCCCAACCTGTCAGAGGTGAGGGACTTTTATAAACTCTGATGATTAGTGGATGATGAGTCCAGACATGCCGCTGACTGACAGCCTCACCGCCCTGCCAAAACCTTAATCCAGGAGGAATGGCGGAAGGCGAGGCCAGGTATTAATCCTGTGAGTGTTAGCAACAACAGAAACGCACAAAGGCATTCTAAGCAATTATAATTTTAATTTGAGCGTAAGCTTCACATTAAAGTACGCTCAAAAAAATAAACTCAGCACTTTTGTTTTTGCTCCTATTTTTTCATGAGTTGAAGTCAAAAATCCAAGACTTCTTGTATGCACAGTAAAGGCTTATTCCGCTCAAAAATTGTTCACAAATTAGTTAAAGTCTATGTTAGTGAACAAATATCCTTTGCTAAGATTATAAGGACACTCTGTACAGCTGTCTCCAAAAATGACATTTATACTGCTACAGACACCTTTTTTTCCAGAAGGGCAAAGTTTGACCTCTGATTGGCTCACTCTGATATTGTTATCCTAACATTAACCTGATCTAATCTGATATTTTTGTTCCCAGGATGGCAACGTCATGACCTGCCCTGCTTGGCCTTTGATTAGTTTACCTTGATATTCTTACCCTAACCCTGACCAGTCACTCCTCATGCCTAAACCTTATCAGTCCAACCAACGAGATCCAGTCAGTCAGAGGCAGAGTGGGGTAACTTTGCCCTCCTGAGGAAATAATTCAGTATCTGAAGCCCTGTGTGAAAGAACCATAGTTCAGTACCTAATAAGTGTCTTTTTTCAACATAAAACTGCACATTTTATTGTGACTAGACCAGATTGTGACTTTTAAACTCTTGCCAGGGAGGTGGAGTTGTTAATAACCAGGGATAAATTCTGGGATAAGCCTAAACAATCGGCCACAACTGGTGTGAAATCCTTTTTGGTCCCCTGCGAGGTGCTCTGACTCCTCCACCACACCTCAGCCCATCTTTCCTCTCAGTGGGGTGCCCCCTATGACACCTCCGGTTTCCCCCAGCAAAGCAGCCAGACTTCCTGTATTTCTCTGCCATGAGATACTGCATACAGTATGTCTATGCGGTTGTTGGCAGGGAAAAGGTCCAGTTAAAAAACCTGTAATAAATTCAAACAGACATCTAACTGATAATTGGTTTATGATCTTTTTGTTTTCCTTTTGGCTACTGTTGCTAGTCTGACTTTGCATCCAACAGTATGTATCTGTTGGAAATACTGAAGAAGAGCCAAGTAGTTTTAACCAGGCGCCGAGGAAAATGTAATTGCTACTGGCCTAAACAACATGCATGCACACACACTGCAGTTCAACCAAAGCATAAGTGGCTAAGGAGTGATTAAAGCCAGTTTTATGAAAACGAATGCTCTCTGACCTATGCCCTTCCTAAACGCTGCCATCCTACCTTGAACGCTGGCTGAAACTCATTCAACCCCTTCCCACAGGTCAGCTAATAACGGAGACATTTGTGAAAGATGCTTCCCGAGAATTAATGTATTGAAAAATGTGTTTCCTCGCTCCCTCACATTTCACATAACCTCTACTGTTAATGACGCTCTCGTGGCAGACACAAAGCTTGGACAACAGAGCAGGCTCGAGTGAGGATCCACCTGCACTGGCGGTAATGAAAAGACAGTCTACACTCTTAGAAATAAAGGTGCTAACTAGAACCACTAGGGGTTCTTTGGCCTGTCCCCAGAGCTGAACCTTCTTTGGCTCTTGGTAGAACTTATCCTAAAAGTTTTACTTGGAAGTTCTACCTAGAATCCAACATAAAGGGTTATACCTAGAACCATCTGCAAAAGGTTTTATCCAGAGCCCCCAGTGCAATGTTCTACAGAGAACCCATCTGTGGTTCCACCCCAAACCCCCATCAAATTTGCTCTTGACCTGGTTCCATTCAAGATCTTTGGAATCTTGGTACCCTGCGTTCCCACCAGTTTGAGTGGAACCACTGTAAGGATGTCAACAGCAAAGGACATTGCAGAATACACAATGACCAGTAAAATTCAACATGCCTGCTTCGGTTCCCAAGGAAAACTGTTATTTTTTGGTTCCTGATAGGAATAGACCTTTAGGTTCAGAACCAATTTATTTTTGGTGGAAATGCTCTGAAGAGTTCAAAATTGCCAGAATTGAACAGTGCCAGTTCCATTTTGGTGGAAAAGAATATTTTTATATTTCAAGGGTTTTATCTAGAACCCACCCAGGAAGTTCCACAAAGAACTCTTTTATATTATGGTACAAAGAACCCTTGACAAACCTTTGATGAGAGAGTTCCTGAAGGATTTCAACAATTCTTGAAGAATCATTTCTCCCAAAGAGGTTCTTTGGATAAAAAGGCTTTCTAACAAAGAACCCTTGGCAAAAAAAAAAAAAGGTTCTTCAGAAGTAAATGATTCTGGGTAGAACCTCAGCCCTTCGCGAAGAACCCTTTTGGAACCTTTATTTCTAAGAGTGGAGTCAAAAAGTCTGGCAACGAGGAGACAGCCTTGCCAACATCCGATGCAGCTGGCTGCAGCTTCTCAAGGTCCACACCGAGAAAGTGAAGCTCTCAGGGTGAACAGTATTAGTTATTTAATACTTTATTCCTCCTTCATATCCGTTAAAGTCAACCACAATCCCCAAACTCAATCCCCGCAGACAACTGTGTGGGTCAATTTGTCAGTAATGTTGACTTTTGCACGCCACAGTGTCAGTTGTGATGCAAGAAATATGTTTCAAAACATATTCCTGATGTAACTAAAACAGCCACATAGAACTCATTGTACCACTTCTTTCAAAGCGCCGCCTTAGCAGATGGGTATTTATCCTTGTAGGTGTGAGTTGATTGACAGGTGCTTTGGAATGTTGCGTGAAGCTGTTTCACAGTTCAGTGTCAAGGTTATGGTGCATCACACAAATCCGCGCTAATCGTAGCCCCTAGTAAGCTCCACCTGACAGTGAGAAACTCCACTGACGATGAATTGTTGACATGTTTTCCGAAACCAGCATGCCCAGCACATTATTTTCCCTTAAGCCTATTCACAGTAATAGGGAGTGCTGAAAGGATTTTGATTGTCTGCTAAAGTATTTAATGCACAGCAAATATTTTAGACACTGCTCATGGTGCGGAAACAATACATACAGTTTCCAGCATTCTCGCTTAATCAAGCAGAACAAAACAAACCAAGCCAGTGGGAAGAAAGGAGAAAAAAAAATATTGGCCTTTTGGTGTGTGTGGATGGCCTGATTCTAAAGGAATTTCTGCTATTATTTTACTTTCTCAGGATCTTTACAAAAGCATGCTGTGATGAGTAAGTGTATGAATATTTGCCTTATTCCATCTGGCTTGTAATAAATGAATGATAAGATCACAAAAGGAGTCTTTCTTCAATGAAATTTAACAGCATTACTCTGAAATGAACTGTATGCCTCTGCCCTGCGGTGTTTAAAAGGATTACTGGAAAAACACAATATCTTCTTTGTCAGCACTTAAGGTCTATATAGCCGTGCCTCAGGATATCCCTTTCCCGAAAGGAAGGATTGCCCCATTTTATTTTATTTTTTTCTTCAACTCTCACGCTGCTCATCACATTAACACCTCAGCTACACTCCAAAGCAAAAACTCCCTCTTATAATGGGATTAGTCAGAGCAAAGTTGCCATTTTTTAATGTAGTGTAAATTGCTACAGCCTGTTAGACAAGATGAAAATGGACATTTTGAGAGCAAAAAAGATGTGAAAATCACATTCTGCTTATTTTTGATCCAGCACAGATTTCAAATATTTGTCCTGCATAAAACTCCTAAGGCTTATTTGTGATCCCATTATGTAGGAAAATAGATACCTCCATTTCAAACGATGCAACCGTCACTACCCCGCCCACGTGTCCTTTACATTGGCATGGATGTTAAGCAATGCATCCACTAGAGGGCGCTGCTCAAAGCCAAAAGGTACCGCAAAGAAGAAGAAAAGGAGTCAAAAGTTTCTGAGAACAACAAACATGGCGACGCTGGAGGTTATAATAACGTACCTTGAAATAATGAGAAAGAGGGAAAAGCAAAGGCAGGTAGTCTTTGAAGAGTGCTTGGATTTTATATAAAGTGCTCGAGACCAGGGGTGTGTTTAGAGGAGGGCACCCCAAGTGCTTCGCCGTTATCCTCAATTATAATTGGCTATCTGCCCAGTTAGAGGAGGGACCTTAGTTTCAACCAACTGTTTGATTAGTACTTTTGAATATGTTTTTTCTCTTGTTTGTAGCCTACTTTTTTTTTACAAGGTTAATTTATTGATTATTTTATAGTATGGGATTGTATAATAAGATGTTAGTTGAGGTTCCCTTTATGATGCCCCCAGAAACAAAAACTTACGCAACAATCTGTATGTAGCTAATGGGTAAATAAATAATAAATCCTAAAAATAAAACAATTTTAATGGTGTTCTCACAGCCTGAGGAAAGGTACAATGGAGGTACTATTTAGTATAGTGTGAAACCTTTTTATTATATTTGTGTGGTGTCACTCTTTTTTGGCTTTATTGGTCGGACAATTTATCTTAAATTAAGACTAAATAAATAAATAAATTCAGGAATGTAAGAAACTCTAAAATGCGGTGGCGTTAGTAATTAAAGTAGATGTGAGAAATGGTAAATGAATGTGCTCGGGTGCATGTACTTCATGCCTAATCTGCAGTCAGCAAGTGTGCAGTAGAGGCATGACGTCTGCAAGTCAGTGCCTCATTTGGCCCACTCTAGTCAAAAAAGTCTCAACAGGCCCCTGCTTGAAACCGCTTGAAATTGTAATGGCATTACTGTCATAATAAATCACTACCTGACTTGAATACTTTGCTCCTTAGATAAAGAAATAAAGTAAGTCAGATATTAGCTCAGCCAAGTTCTCATATTAGTAATAATATTTTGTTCTGAAACATGGAAGTTTGTTGTGTTGTCCTTTAATTTGTCACCTTTGTGTAGAATGCTATCACAAAAGATATTTTTTTTCTTTACGGTACAATATCTGCAAAAGCTTGAAAGTGCACCTTGACTTTGGAAAAGGTGTAGGAACCTTGTCTCCATGTGTGTTCCTCACACTGTCCTCCCATATTGTCTGACACCCGGGCCCTTCACACACACACACACACACACACACACACACACACACACACACACACACACACACACACACACACACACCCTTCCTCCCTGTCCCCTTCCAGATGTTCCCTTTTGACTTCCTATCCATCTGCCATTCTCTCTCTGTCTCTGACAAAATCAATAGCAAGTCCATTTGCCATATCATACTGTAGCGTCTCCCTAAACTCCGGATGGTAATGATGCGATGATAACCCGGGGGTGAGGCGCGTAGGGGAGAATTTTAGACTGATCAATACAGCTGGTGTACAGTATGACAAGGTTTGTATAAGGATGCACCATCCTTTTGCTACTTGCTGCGCATTATATCAAACATATTATGTTTTTATGTATCAAAAAACAAATTTAAACACACAAGTATTTGGTCTAGTCACGACGTCATAAAAGATTTAGTTATTCTTTTGGTGATTTCTGTCCATCTTCATTAGTGGGTTGAGGGTCAGTTTATGGGTCACAGACTTGAATTTTGTCCCTGGACAGTAGCGGTGATATGAGCCACCATGACATCACTCCATTAATGTGCTCCTCAGCCAAAGAGAGCCAGAGAGTGGCCCTTCCTTGGGGGAGATTTCAGCGAGGGTCTTTTTGCGTTATGAGCTGCTCCAGCAAACCCCACTTAAAGCCAGCCTTCTGCTTCCTAAACATGGATTTAATACCCTCATTAATGATATATGACAGGGGCGATCAATGCAGACTGCGAGTTAGAGCCCTGGATCTGTGTGTTTGTGTGTGTGTGTGTGCGTGAGCATTTGTACAGTACGTATCCATGTGTGTATACATGTGTGCTTATGTGTGTGTGCACGACTCCATGCACTGCCTTTAATGGGTACATGCTGTTGAACATCATAGAGACTGGACTGCCTCTGGATATGTTACACCTCATGGAAGAGAGGCTGGGAATAGCAGGCTGGGATGCCTTTGGAGGTCATGGCAGCTAATTCCACGAGTTAAAAGAATAAAGGATGGTTTATCATATGGGCTGAAATCCCTTTGCTCTGGGTAGATATTGTCCCAATCCTGCCTGATTTTTGCACTTTAATTCACTTCTACAGTGTGGAAGGACTCAGAGAATACCAGTTATGACATGTAGTCCCATAAGGAAGTTAGAATGAAAGATGGAAACATTTTAATAAATATTAATAATTGTTTTACAGTGGCATATTGGGACCCATAGACATAAAAAAAATACAGAGCAAGTAGAGGGGGTAATATTTTAAGAAGAAAATCTTAAAACTTTAACAGAGTACATTTTCAAATTCATAAATCGTTAAAAAACGTTTAAAAAATCTCCATGTTAAAGTCACAATTTACAAGAAAAAAAGACTAATTTACTTGTATTGTAAATTGTATGGCCCCAACTTGCAGCTATTGTGTTTTATCTATTTAAACATATTTGAATAAATTTATAAAAATATACATTAAATGTTTTTGTCATTCTGAGATACACACTTGTAACTATGATTATTAACAATATTACAGTATTAGACGAGTATATATTTTTTTGTTTTTGTCAAGAGTAGAAAATTGATATTATAACCACTATTTCTTAGAGCAATGCATTGCTTTACACTGAAAACCATGTGTCTTGAAAATGTCTTTGTGCCAGTGCATATTTCATATAAGTTGATTGTTTATTTTTTATGTTTATTTAATTTAAAGGACCAGTGTGTATGTTCAGTGGCACCTAGTGGTGAGGTTGTAGATTGCAACCAGCTGAATACCACTTGCCTCACCCTCCCCTTTAAAGCATGTAAGAGAAACTATGGTGGCCACAAAAAAACCTGAAAGGTCGTACCTAGAGCCAGTATTTGATGTCACTGTTCTGGGCTACTGTAGAATCAATGAGGTGCAACATGGCAGCCTCTATAAAAGAGGACCCCCACCCTCTGTGCACATAAAGAAATCGTTTTAAGGTAACAGAAATATTTCTGCCATATTCTGCCTGTAAACTCTTCTTAAATCTTACGTACTGGACCTTTAACTTAAGAAATATGAACATTTTCTCAACTTATAAAGAAACTCAAATTGGGAGTAAGTAAAATGCTAAGGTAGTCTCTATTTAACCTGTTCTTTATATTCAAGACAGTATGTGCTGCATAGTCCTATATTGTGTTTACAACTGGATTTGTGGTTTAAAAATATTGTTGGCATTGCTTTATATCAGTCTGATGTTTTATTCTAGCTCTCTATATAATATACAGTTCACAGTAGAGGCACACTGCCAGACATCCAGATAATCTTCAATGCTGGGATTGAATTTTTACAGTTTACAGAGCATCAAGGTTAAAGCCTGAGTTTTAAAAAGCAAAACTGAAGCACCATCTACTTGACCCTGTGACACTCCATTTGAAGCGACCCATAGTCGAGGTGATAGCGTGTAATAAAGCCCCAAGATCAAAGTTTGGATTTGATTTCCAGCCAGCATGGCCCGGTGAACAGGGCCCAACAAGCCCATCCAACAGCCATGGCAACCATTCAGCGCTTTATTTTCTTATTAGATTGCTCTCCCAGAATTCCATTTTTATCCACATAGATCTGGCCAGTGAATCACCATTAAAGGGCCCATCAAGCTGTCAGGCCATCCGGAGTGCAGGTGCAGCGGGCCCACTCCACTGTAAACAAGCAGCACAGAGCCCTGAATAATGGAAGCCCAGGCTGTTTTATGTTGTTCAAGGGGACTTAAAGAGATTCATCTCCTGCTGCTTTTCACCAAGTTTGCTTCTCAACTCCGGGCTGAGCTGCTGAACGTTACAGTCTCACATGAGGAGAAGAAGAGGGAGGGCTGGTGAGAAAAGGGGTGAATATGT
Organism: Lutjanus erythropterus; assembly: GCF_056507025.1. Taxonomy (NCBI): domain Eukaryota; kingdom Metazoa; phylum Chordata; class Actinopteri; order Lutjaniformes; family Lutjanidae; genus Lutjanus; species Lutjanus erythropterus. Next base: position 17,783,025 of record NC_139334.1, read on the forward strand.
ACACTGTAAAAAAAAAAAATATATATATATATATATATAGATAGATAGATAGATAGATAGATATATTAAGTTTAATTTTACAAGGGTGGTGTCCTGGCTGCCTCAAAATTTTAAAATGACTGAATCTGAAAAGACAAGTTGAGGTAATTTTATAATGCTTCAAAACAAATAAACTTTTTTAGTCAAATAAATGTAATATTACTTCCATTGTACTTGAGAAAGCATGTGTGCTAACATGCTGATCGTGTTTCTTTAGAAATGTAATTTAATGAGTTGATTTAACTCTGTACAGTACAATGAAAACTTTGAGTTAGTAGAACTGTTTATACATACTTGGTGTTCTGAGGATAAATACCAGACAGTTTAAGTTTAACTAACCTAAATAAATAAAACTTGTATATTTATGTTGAATTAATTAGAACATCTAAGTTGAGTCCACTAAATCCCCCTGTGATTTTTTACAGTGTAGGGGAGAGGGGGGAGGCTGGGAAGAAATGGAAATCTTTCCCTACATTCTCAAGACAATCACTGTAAGCCCGTGCCAGAGAGCTTTGTTTCTGGTAAGGGGTCTAAATGGAGCATTTTATGCCTGGCTGAGCACTGACACTAAAAAGCTGAGACTTCTTCATATCTGACAGATTTTCTTTCATTATCTTTTCTCCATAATTTCTTCAGTAGTTAGAGGGGCTGCAGTTCTTTGTAGAGCAGCAAAATGTCTGACTTAACTATTCGAGACACCAGATAATTGCCCGCCGGTCCTTGTTCCCCCCAAGGTCAGAGAGGGAGAATGGAAGTGCCCAAGAAAAACAAATGCAGACCATAGTGTAGTTGTCACACGCTCCACTAACACATGTGAAGGCTGGCTCCTCTTTTGTTCTCAAATAAATTGCCCTGAAGAAGTGCTCACACATAAATGTGTCCCGCATAAACTGAAGTAAGAGAGGCATTTTTCATGATTTGAGAAAATGGTCCTCGGAGTTTATCTTATGTCGTTGAGTTTGAGTGACATCACCCCTCCATTAGATTATTACACACCCAAGATGTGCAGTGTTTTCTAGAAATGGCCTGAAAGATTTTTTTTCAAAGTCAGCAACATAGAAAGTGCTGCATGTTTACTTGCAGAAAAAGGGGAATTCAAAGTGTTACACTTATCTCAGAGTGGAAGAAACTGAGCTTGAACTGAGAAAATCTGCCCATTACTCTCCAATTGGAAAATGTGAGCTAGCAAATGTGTGCTGGATACAGCTCTGTGGGGTAGTTAGCACCTTAGTGCCCTGTCTTTGAGGGTGTCTGGTTGTCATTAGGGGTGATGGGCAACAGTACAGGCAGGTGGGGCTCAGCGCTCTAGGTTCGCTGACAGTTCTGCAAAACTGTAAAAGATATTATCCAAGGGGAATGAAAACAGCACTCAGCGGGTCTGTCAGGGAAGACAGACAAGTTAAAACAGATGATGCACGTCCCAGTGACTGCCCCATCGTTTTAGTGCCCCGCTACACATGCAGCTGCAGAGAACCCCGGGTCGCCACATCTGGCCGGGCTTACCTCGAGGCTGAAGGCTGGGGGCCTGGGGGGACAGACAGTGGAGACTAAAGGAGACCTGTCAGAGCAGACCAAACAAAAGCTCGCTGGCTACCGACAAGCTAAACTCAGAGAAGACCCAAGACATGGTTCCTGCTTCTGTTTGGTCCCCATCAGCCTCTCAAAATGACACCTCACAGGGAAGTGGATGGCTTTTATTTCAGTGTTTACAATATGTGGCGAGCTTCTGTTTACGGTAGCTGAGGGCACTGATGTGATGATGCCTCTGAGATACCCAGAGGAGAGCACACAGTGTACAAAGCTTTCACAGTTAAAGATGATGTCATAATTCGAAATATGTTACAGTAACTTTGTTTCTCTAAGATAAGATTCATTTAAATACACGTCAAAGCACTTTATGGTAAGGGTACATGAATTATCATGAATTCATGCATGAAAAAGCGTAAAATTCATTCATGAACACCCAGGAATGTAGGGGAGACTGGGGATGGTTTGTGCATTTCTCTCAGTTTGTCAAAGATCATTACATGTGACATATTGTTCATACTATTTTTATTTTATTTAAGTCATATTTTGCAAACAGACCCCAACCATGGGGAGAGTTGCAAAGGACGGTTGCAACATTTTAAAAATACATTAAATTTCACCAATAAACTTTAGCTTTTTTTCTCAATGAGCATTGTTTTACAGTAATATTATAGTATCATTTACTTATTTAGCAATATTTATCAATAGCTTTGCATAGAACTTAGGCCTATCTTAAGTCAATATACAGATGTTACAGATGCCTCTTGTGTGGTCTGTTTTGATATGGCTGCTTAACTTCATGTGCAGTTTGAGAAGCATATTGGAGAAATAAGACTTGTTGCAACCAGCCCCTGTTGCAGTTGTCCCCAGTTTATCCTGTAACAATTAACACAGCACCTCATGAAGGATTTAATGCAAGAACTATGTGCTAATTAATGTTAAAACTATTTATTATTTAATTATGTTTATGTCTTCTTCATAGGTAAGCCTGCAGTTAAATGGACAGAGAAAACCCCGTCCAGTTACAGCAGCACTGTGTTCTGTTGACATCCAAGTGTTGAAATCATGATTAACTAAGCATGACGTCCTCAGGACTGTTTGTGGCTTTTTAAAATAAAGTGGTGGCCTTGTCCATCTTCAGTAGTGATGAGAAACATGTGATTAATGGTGGCTTAACTGTGAAATCACGTTACTAAATTTTCTATTCCAAACTAAATAAGTGATGATTGGAGTCCAAAATTGTGATCTCATTTGCATTTTTTCCCAAAAACATAATGCCTAAATATAGAGGAAGGTTGACTTTATTAATAAAGGCCATGGACATGATGAAGTCATGAAGAAATAATTTTGTCCCTTGTGTTTTTGCTCTGTCCCTTTAAAGGAATAGTTCACCCCCCCCCCCCCCGCCCCCCCAAAAAAAGTGTCTATTTTCAGAAATCATGATGTGGTTACTCAAGATAATCCACAGACCTAGTTGTGAGCAGTTTCATGTAGGAACTTCCAGTAGCTTTTACTGCAGAAACAAAGTAGCTCTGGTAGATTCTCCTGTAGAATGAAAGTAGTTTCCAGCAATTGAAAAGGAAAGGTGTATTTTTTACATATTTACATTTACATTTTTTTAACATATAGGTTAACAGGTGACGGTGCACCTGCACACAGATGCAAACTAACAAGTGACAGCGCATCTTAATATGGATGAAAATACAGTATAGTCGGTGAGAGCGCAACTTCACATTGAGAACAATCTTCATGTCTACATGTTGGCATTAGCAAATAAACAAAAACGTGTGTCGGTTGATTATTTGTCAAATAAAACAATGAATATGTTCTACTTACATCATAGGCGCACTCTCCTTAGTACATCCATGGGAACTAAAGCTGTTTATCTTCCTGAAACTTTCTTAAAGAACTTTTGGAAGCTGCTTTTTCTTTCTCTTCTGCTTCATTCAATTCTGACTTCTCAAACTTACTTTTGTGTTTATATGTTGCTTGTTTCTTACTATCTTGCTGTCTTGACATTTCAAGAGCTAACTTTCTTTTGATTTTTCCTCGCAGTATTATTGCACATTACTGCAATATAAAAATATAAAAATAAAATAAATTTCTGAACATGAAATCACCCATTAAACCTTATTTAAACTTAATTTAGAAACATGACATGATGTAACAGTCAGTAAACTATAAGCTCCTATAAATACTATCCACACCATGTTAAAGAATTATATCTTAAAAAGTGGCAGCCACAGCGCATTGTGGCGATATGTGTGTCCATATCTGTTTAGTGAATGATCAGAGGTTCGTGCTCACGGGCCCATGTCAGCCGCAGGCCCTGTTGCAGCTGCATTAGCTGCATATCATTCCACCCCTTATTCTCACAATGAAGAAATAAGAATGTATCAAAACATTCTCAAAATCCCTTGAATTTTCTCAAGCTCTAATTGCCTCCAAACACACATAACTGTGATTCTGAGAAGCGTTATACATCATTGAGATCACATAAACAGTAAAATTGTTAAAGGGTGATGTTTCTAGTCCATCAAACCACTGGATTTTCCTCTTCCTCACTCTGTAGAGGTCCGGGCTTGTGGCCTCTGGCACTGAGGGCTTCAGAGGAGAAGAGGCCCAGGCCAGAGAGGGCGCAGGGCAACATGGGGTGACTGAAGGACACAGTGTGGGGTCACACTGGGGCTCTTCCTGCTCTGCATGTTGCATGCCCCAGCGCTCTGGAGGCCAGAGCCTGATTACTGCGCTGGGATCCAGCCGCAGAGCGTTTTCATTAGGGAGAGGGCCAAGATCATCCAGGAAGGTTCCGGCCCATTAATACATTTGAAACGGCGAATGAAAGGGGGGGTTTGAAAGGGGGGCTAGTGGGTTATTTTGAAAGGGGAGAACCCTGTGGAACGACCATGAGAGCCTTAGTGAATAAATGCCCTGTGGATCATCTTAACCTCGTTCTATGTTTTTTTCTCCTGCTGTCCTCTCTGTAAGATCTGCAGCCAATTTTCCTGCAATTTGGGATAAATTGTTTGTGAAATCCATGTCGATCCTTCCACCGGGAATCCATTCATAGCAGATAGAGAGAGAGAGGACTTGGCTGGGCGGATAACTGCAGCAAGAATAGAGAATCTGGTTAATGACATCATCTGCTTCCTGTTTCAGACTTATGCTTTTCATACAGACAATCATAACAGGCCATAGAACCAGATTCTGCATTCACACTGGAAGTAGCATGTAGTGATCAAAGTCTGTTCATTTATCTGATACCATACGATGTGACACTAACAGATGTTTGCATGAAGCTGTGATACTTCTGATATATGTTTTGAGGTCTGGGGCTTGGGGTCAAAACAAGCTTACAAACGCAGGAACTGAATTTCCCAGGCTTTGTATTACCTAACATGTTCATCTGTCAGGACTGGACTGAGGAAAGCAGGTTGGTCTAATTATACTGAAGGTTAACTGTGCATCCTCCTTCTCTTTGGTAAATATGATATTTCCCCAGCTCATAGTTGCACCACTGTAGGTGTTTATTACCAATAACCATATCAAGCCTTCGCCGCGGCAGGAAAAGGAATCTCCTCCGGTCAGTTTCCAGACTAGTTAATATTTTATCCTGTGTAGTGGTGTAATGACTACTATTGATTTTTCATCATCTCTTATTAATGCAGTCTGGTGCCACAGCAAAATGCTAATCATATATTACACCTCTCTGCATTTTTCATGTTAACTTCTTCGATTACTGTAACTAAGAGTACATGTCTTAATTCAAGGTCTTCCAAACCCGACAGTGGTGTTTCAGCAGTCTGCTGTGATGCCTCTCCCAGCTGGATGTTTAATGTGACATGTTTTAGACTTTAAATAAGATGATAACAGCTCAGCCAACCAGCCAGCCAGGGAAATTAGCGTTGACCATGTTATGCAGTCTATGAATTTCCAGCCCTGTCTGCTGCATAATTGGTTTATAAATAATTACTTTGTTCTGATAATTCCTACCTGGATTATGTTGAGAGACTGTCTTTAAAGGTAAAATATCCAGTAATTCTTTTAGAAGTTGACCCCTCCTCCTGGACTCAACGAACAAGAAGAGGGCGAGAGACATAGAAAGTGACGAGAGCATCGTTAGCAGTGAATCTGGTAGAATCTGGCAAATTTTCTGCTTGTTTCATCCTGGCTACATTTTAAAACACATAAAACATGCCCACACCTATGTAGAGGGTGACACGGGAGTTTATCTTCACTCCCGTCCCATCCCACTCCCACAAAAATACTCCTGCCCCGTCCCAATCCCAGAAGATTGATTCCTGAACCATCCCGCTCCCGTCAAGTCACAGTCCACACACAACATTACACACATTTTTATATGTATAAAAAAAAAACTGACCTATTGTTACTATGACCTCTGCTCCCGCCCACTCCCGTTGACTTTTTTCCGGTCCCATCCCAGTCCCCTGATTAATAGTGAAATTGACTCCCATCCTGTGGGATTCCCAAAAAAAAATCCCAGCATCTAGGCCTCCACACAATGCCAGATTTTGTTTGAATACAGCCAAAGCGATCCTCAGTCTACTCTGCCTGTGTGTGTGTGTGTATGTTTGTAAAACTCTTTCTACAGCTCTCACAGACAGAGAGCAGAGGAGAGACGCAATGCAAACATTGAAGGTTTTAGAGTCCTGACCTCATAACCTGCATGTCCTGTTAGCTGGGTGGCTACACATCACCACCAAACAAGCTGAGCCCAGAAGTGTTGTGAACATGGCAAAACATGAGTAAATATAAAAAATACAGGCAGTGGGCAGGGTCTCGGTAGATACAGCCAGCATCACACAGTGGAAAGGATGATTAGGTGGATTATGTTTAAATTACTCTATACGTTTGTTTTTTTTAAGAAAATGCTGCAAAGTGTGACTTTTAATCATAACATTTATATAATGCGCTGAAGCTGCAAGGAGTCAGTATCATCATTTTTTAGACTTGCCAGGTACATTACTTAAAAACATTTCCTTATTTTGTTCAGAGAAATCGTACCTCAGTCGCATTACATTACCTTCAAAATGTTTTTGTTGTTGCAGTTTAATTGGACATTGTATATAAACGTAATTTCTACTAGATAGAGCTGGAATTTATGCACTTTTTTAATGCAGATTTATTAACATGGACAATGGAGACCAAATATGACCCATTTCAGTTGGCATTATGTTTCCATCAAAATGTATTTGTTGTTGTATATGAAGATATTTTTTAGGAGACAGGGCTGGCATTTCTGCACTTATATGGGCTTCTTGATTAATTTAATATATTAACATGGATAATAGAGAGCAAATATGACCTCGTACGCTCCATTGGCTCAGCACCCCACACCTCAGACACTGACCCTGCCAATAACACAAAAGCCGGACTGAGCCCGCCAAGCCAGTGCAAAGTGAGCTGTTAAAGCCTGACGTGTGTTTTGTCATTGAAGCACGACAGGGAAGAGGCTGACGGTAAGCACTGAGCAGTGCTCAGGGAGCAGCGGGGGTAAAAAGGCTCCGCGACTTGGCAGCAAGGATCGTCGTCTGTGCCAGCACAGCTGTCCGGCAGGCGTCTCATTCAGAGCTGCTCCCAACGCAAAAGCGACGACCGATCTATCACTACAGCAGCCGGGCACACAAGGACACAAAGGTGTAAACCCAGCCTGCAGAGGAGAGGGGCTCAGCAGTGCACTGACAGAGCTTTACACATCATGATCCGTCCTCATAGGCCTGCATGTGCTAAAGTGATTTAATTGGCTTGTCCAGATAGGAAACTGACAGAATGTCTTGATGACTTAATTATATTTGTGGGTCAGTTTTGAAATTAAAAACTGTGATTTTTGGAAGGATTCCCAACAACACATTCATTGTATCCCGTCCATACAAACTGCTCCTTGTTTACTCAGCCATATCCAACAATGGAAAGTCTAGGGCAAATCTCCTAAAGTTTTGAAGTATGTAATTCAGTCAACTGTTAATAACTTGCCGGGCGCCAGGCTTGTGGAATCTCTTTTGTTAAAGAAAAGACAATAGTGAGAGTGGAGATTTTATGAGCAGGCGTTCCTCTCTTGTGCAAGGTTTTTGTTTACACTTTCATTATATCCCTACTACATTATCTGATTCCTACATCCTGAGTCCAATCTCGTGGTTAGGTTTTAATCTCCTGACGCACTCGGCTCACTCCCCTCACTGTCCTGTGTGCCACACAGGGAATCCGAGAGGGGTTATATTACAGCACATGAATCAAGGCAAAATGAAATGCACTCCAGACGCTTTCAGATGGTTTTAATTTATGGCCAAGGCCTGCGGATACAAAAAAATGCATTAAATGTAATCTGATCACTTTATTCGATGCTGAATTTATGAGCAATCGGACTCTGTCTGGCTGACTGATTTTAAAAATAGACCGTGTGATAGATTACAGATCTTTAACCCTAAAGTATGTTGATAATAGTATTAACAATAAGAACATTATATTATTACATAGGATATCAAGCGATAGGTAAACTTTCCCCACAAGTTAAAGTAAACCTGATTTCCAGCTTTTTTTGTGCCTTTATTTAAGATCGAACAGTTGAAGATATGACAGGAGAAGGTGCAGCAAAAGACCGTGGTCTGGGATCAAACTGCTGAGGATGTATGCTCTACCAGCTCAGCTACCTGGATCCTTGTTTAGGTTTAGGAAAAGATCATGGTTTGGGTTAAAATAACAACATTACCTATGTCACGTGTGATGTCACTCACGCAACAATACGTGATTTACGTTGTAAAATGGTTACAGTTTGGTCAGGTTTAGGTACAAAATTTACTTGGTTAGGTTTACCCAATAAAAGTATTTTGTTAGGTTTAACTAGAAAGTATCACCTCCATAATGAAAGCTTCAGTTATTCAATAATGTAAATAACTCCATGCTTTCTTTTAGTTTTCATGGACTCATGGTGAAAATCCTGTTTGTTGACCATCCATCCACCTCACCTCCTTCAAATGCAAACTTTCTCGCCCCCTATACTTCTCCTGTCATATTTACTACGTACCCGAGGGGGTTAACAGATTGGAATAAGATGCTGCACATTTAACCAGCGTGCATGTGTCCTGGTGAGGACAGGCTGGATGATTTGTCACATTTGCGCAGAAGTTGCACTGATTAAATCAAATTATAAGGTTGTGCAGAATTCACTGAGATTGGTTGAATTTGCATTTATTGTCGTAATTTCAACATCTCAGCTCCCTGGAGAGAGTGATAAGGGCTTTGGGATTTAAATTAGTCCAGGATTTATAGAATCTATTAAGTAAATCTCACAAAAATAAGATAAAAGAGGTTCAGAGATACTTAAAACCAGTCACTTGAGTTTGATTTTTCCAGTGCCAGTTTAGCAGGGATTGACTTTCTCCATCTCCTCTGTTGTGGTCTACGCTCCATTGATGTCTCAATTGTAAAAATCATCTCTCTTTCTGTGTCCTCAGAGATCAAATCAATTTATGAGAGCTGGATATCTGTCGCTGGACCAAATCCATTACGGTCAATCCAACCCAGCAGGGCATTTGGCTTGCACATTAAGAGGTCCACAGGCATTTACAGCGAAGTGAGGAGACGCATCAAGTTTTAATGCTCAAAGCCACAGAAACCAATGAGGGATTAGTCTGACTCATTACTTGACAGTAATTCCTTGTGGCACTAGAAGAGAAGTGCAAAATGCTGTTGAACAAATATTTCGTCTTTAAAACACAAGTGATCGGAGGTTGTTTTTAATCTTTTGCTCTGTTGAGCAGATAATGCATGGCCACAAGCAAGAACATTAGCATACAATCACACCATTTGTTCCAGCTTGTGTGTGTGGATGCATAGACTTAGGAAGTGCATCCATCAGCAGTTTCAGGCTTGTGCTGAAAAACAAAATTGCCTCTTCCTTCCTTCAACTTTGAACCCAGTGCGACCAGTACCACCTGGTAAGTGAGGATGTTCCAGTGAATGCAGAAGGAAGTGTCTCCTTTAAATGTTCAGTATATTTGGGAAACTACAAGCTGTGTGCTGCTATGATGATGGTGTTCTCAGGCCTGGACAGAATGTCTTCGTTAAGAGGAGATGTTGATGTTCTTCTGACAGCAGCTTGTGAACATCTGTGTGAGGAAGCCTTTTTTTTTTTTGCTCCCCCCTTACTGCTGTGAAATCAAGATCCACTTCAAACCCAGTGCTTGTGCCCATCTGCCTGTTCTTTCACTGTGCTTCATGGACACATTCCTTCCTCCTATCATTACAAGTAGAGATCTATTAAATAGAATACGTGTGTCCATACCTGTAGCCAAATTTTAGCCACGCTAGCACCACTTTGGAAATCAACAACTATTGGATGGATTGCTATGAAACTGTGCAAATATTCATGATCCCCAGATGATCAATTCTGGTGACTTTGGTGATACCGACTTTGCTTGAGGACCCCCTGCAGGTTGTTTTATTAACTATTGAATGTGCTGCTATAAAATCTGGTAAAGATATTGATACCCAAAGGATGAATTGTAAGCACAATGCTGAACCTATGACTTTCATCTATTGCCACCATGAGGTCGACCTTCATGGTTTTCAATGAAGTATTTCAACTTTTGGTTGGATTGCCAAAATGTTTGGTACAGATGTTCATGTTCCCCGTGGGATGAAATGTAATAACTTTGGTGTAGAGCTGATCCGATGACTTCTTTGAATCACCTACTGTTGCCATGGTAATTGACATCCAAATCAGTATTTGAATGTTGCATGTGGGATTTTGCTATCTGATGATTTCGGCACAGTGGAAAAGCATCCTGGTAAGGGAGCTGCTCCTCATGCTGAAATGTTGAGCTGTGACAAGCCCAAGCTCAGCCAACTGCTGAAAACTAGCTTTCTCATTAAGTTTACTTTTGAGACTTTGGAGGCGGGGATGGAATAGACAGTGGCTGGTGTCTCCTCCACTGTCCTGGTCTTTCATCAGAATTACAGTAGGCTAACAGAAAATATAAGTAAATAATGTCCCCAAGTTTAAGGAAAATTTTAGGGCTTGGGTTGTAACTGGAGGTCAAAGTGGGCAATTATTACTGAAGCTTCAAAGCCCCAAAAGTGGTATGAACTAATGACATTTTGATCAGCCTCAGCTGTACTGTGTTAGTAATGATTACTGAATGTTAGCTTGCAAAAATGCATGACTAAGAAGATGAATGAATTACCTTACAAGCTTTTAAAAAAGACCCAGGAAGGAAAACATGTGATCTTTCCATCATACATACTGTACATACATACATGAATGGCTCTTAACTTTTAACAGCCTCCTTCATTTTCCCTATAGATCTCAAACTAACAGATAGGGAAAAGCAAACAAATAAAGAACGGTTCAGCTTTTGTGGTTTACATCTGAAACCTCAGAAGAAAAGTGCATATCTGCACATCTTTGTTCAAGGATGATGCACAATGACTGAAAATAAAGCCCAAGAATGAGGCAATAATTGTAAGGGATGCATGTGATAAATCCTTTCATTGTGTTGTTTCTCCAGCTGTACAGCACCTATCTTGGAGTAATTGCTACAATTGTCCTCTCAGACTGGAATTATGAAAGGCCTGTCTGAATGTAAACAAACTATAGCGAACAGCGGAGCCACAGCAGAGCAAAATCACAGGCAGCCATGTTTTGACAAGTGCATGATGAGTGTCCGCACACTTGTGTTGCTCGTTTACAATTAGATAAGCTAACTCCTACCCACAATCCTTTTCAAAGTCTGCAACCCTGGCGTTCTTTCTGCCTGACTGCTCGCATAAGCTCTTCTTTTAATGTCAAGTTCTGAGCCCAGTTTTGCAAACTTTCTTCAGTTAAACAAAGAGAGACTACTACTGTATTCCTTCTCTTTGCTTTCTCCACTGCAAGTGTTGAAATAGTTACAAGGACTTGGTGCTTGGTTCTGTAGAGATAGTGTGAAGAAAAAAAAAAAAAAGAAAGACTTTTGGATCTTGAAGAAATTATTCACGGCTGTAGTTCAGAGGAGCGCTCATATGATGGGCTGTGACAAGTGTACCGCTCTAAGCACGTCCCTGCCAGCCTGGAACTCGGTGCTGCATGCCTTCCACAGACACCATTAGTGCTCTGAACTGGGGGAATGGCTCGTCATCACACTCTCACAGAGGAGCAGGGGAACTGTGGTAACATTTCTGAGATATGAGGTTTGTTTTGAAGGCTCGCCAAAGTGCTACATATGATCTGAAATTTGAGTTTTGCTTTTAGTCTGGAGTATCATGTCAAGATCGTCTCAATATTTTTCTCCCATTTGTAGCTGAGGGAGCAAATAAACACCTTTCATGTTTATTGGTTGGTTTTGTACCCCAATTTTGTTTAACTATCAACTTCAAATCCCAGTTTTTGTTTTAATTTGAATGATTTTTGAATTGTAATAAATGTGAATTACTTCAATAACAGTACATTATTTATATGTATATAATATATATTTATATACAGAGACATCAATCAATACACAACATGGTTCTAGCTCATTTTTGACAAATATTTTGAATATATGCTGGACAAATGAACAAAAAATGAGCAGAAAATGTAATTGCAATTCATTTTAGAGTACATAAATAAGATACATAAGCCATAGTTTGCAACAAATTAGAAAGTAAAAATAATATTATCTTTCTAAGACAGTATAGGACACTGTTAGCTCCTTATCAGACTTTCTTAAGGGGGAAATTAGAGATGCATTACAGAACTGCACTGTAAAAAAAAAAAAAAAAAAAAAAAAAAATATCGCTTCCTACTGTTAGACCTTATTGGACTTCTTTACAGGGTAACTAGGGACACATTAAAACAGAACTGTACTGTAAACTAAAGTGAATTATCTCCCACTGTGAGGCCCTTATAAGACTTTATTATAGGGTTATAGAGGTAGAGGAATATTTTATCTATGGATGACGGCACAGATTTATTGTAACACTGTAGGCAGATAATGTGACTTGATCAAGAAGTAGCATCTGTCTTGTCTACTCTGCCAATTGTATCAGACCAGCAAAAGAACATGTGTCTGAAGTTGTTATTATTTATTAGTGTACCATTAGGTGTGTAGTGTCTAATTAAGTTATATCTACTGTCTAATAACTAACATATTATTTGTGCACCGCCGTCTGTTGTCTGATTAGGATATAGGTCCATTTGTTTACTGACTAATGAAGTGCACATTATTTCCAGTTTTTGTGTAATTTAATACAGCTTGTAATGTTTTATTAGTGTACTGTAAAATAAAATGTGTCCAAAAATTCTTTCAAAATGACTTCAAGACACCCTAGTGTTTTGTCTGTAATTGCCCCGTCCTCTGTTTTGAGGTCCAGACAAGAGGGGTTTATGCATTCAGAGACAATAACAAAGGAGCTTCGCTTTGGGCCGAGCATCAGGACAATGACATGTCACCCTTGTACACACACATCAGAGAAAGTGATGGGACTGGGGCCATCCCGGACCACCATAACGACCCCGCACTTTCCTCTCATGCATGTATTGAGATATGTGCGCCTTTGTACCTTTGGTCTATTATCTGTCTGCCACTAGGCCTGCAGCTATCCAGATGAGTCTGGGAGCTGAAGTTGTGCGCGGCCGCAGACCTAGTGCTGTCTGATGGGGAGAAAGAGGGTTCAAACAAACCGAGCCTGTAAATTATGGAGTAAAGCTCGCTCAGAGCGTTGTGTAAATTAGTCTGGTTACATATGCACAGGCCTCCTCATGCCCACAGGTCATAAACCAACCTAAAGACAATGGTGACACCACTCAGACATTCTGTGCTTTCGCTCGGACAACAGAATTAGCACAGAAACATAACCAAAGAGGGCATGCTTTTGATTTATTCATGAATTTTTTATTCTCTATTTTTACAGTGGAAATCCTCCAACAACTTCTTTGTCCAGCAAGTTTTTCTTCTTTTCCTCTCCGATCTCTCTGCTTGCAGCTCGTCAAGCACAAACTCACCTTTATCACTAAATGAGAGGGAATGGCTGCTTCCTCCTGACAGGTTATTATTGATCCTTTTCAATGCGCTGTCAAAGTCAGATCTGCCAAATTGCAGGGTTGGTCTTAGCATGTTGTCCATCCATCCAGGAGCTGTATGAGCTGCGAGGCAGGTCACCAGCTGACCAGTCAAACAGCTGTCTTAAAAGGCATTTCACTTCTGACAGTGACAGCATTAGAGGGGAGCAGCCGGGGTCAAAACCAAACAAGTCTGTCTGTCAGGGCTGTAACAAGAGTGTGGAATCTTGTCTGCCCCTGATTGCTCCCTCAGCAACACAGAAATCTTATCCCAAGAAAGAGGAAAAAAAAAATCGGTAAAGATTTCTGTGCACTGCACTTGTTTGTAATAGATGTCAATCTTTAAATGTCAGCACTGAGTCTGAAAGTTTGAATAGAAGTATGCTTAGTGTGGCCTGGGGAGGGGAATCGAGAACTGGTTCAAGTTGAGAAAAGGTTCCAAATTGTCCATCCATCGGAATCATATATGCCTCCAAGCATATCAGTTCGCTTTATTGATGCCGGCATGTTTTTCTGACAGGTGTGCAATGCAAAACAATGGCGTCAAACTCAAGTGTTGACACTGCTGGAAACTTGCAACAAGAAGGAGTCATGGCAGAGAGAAGGAAAAAGTTTAAAGCCAGGCTTCATTTCACGAAGAAAGATGACAACAGTGCTAGTTGTAATCAGAGGTGGCAAAAGTACACACATTCTTTACTCATTTAGAGGTACAGAAGTGTAAAAAAAAAGTTTGGTAAAAGTAGAAGAACTGATTTTATTTCTTTACTCAAGTTAAAGTGAATAAGTGCAGGCTCTGAACTGTATAAAAGTAAAAAATAGTCTTGTTACATCTTGTTATGCCGTGTTTTATCTTGTTACATCTTGTTACATTGTTTTACATCTTATGTTGAATCTTTGTTCCCTTGTTGTGTTTTTTACACCTTATTGTCTTGCTATTTCAGTTTTCATCTTCTTACATCTTTTTTGTCTATAAATCCATCTTTGTAAGTAACAAAGTATTTGTACTTAGTTATGTCTTACTGCTGTTTGTACTGTCTGTCAAATGATCATTTGTGGAAACACTAGAGATAAGCTGAAACATCTTTCTACGCCACATGGGCTTCAGTTCCACAAAAGCCATGCATTTAACACTCTATACAGGAGTGACAAATAACTGCTATAACTTTAGAACCACACAGCCAGGTGGGTGTATCAGGACTAAACATACTGTACTAGTAATAATGTTAAAGGAATAGTTCAGACATTAATAGAGAGTTTGCAAAATACTTTTATTTGATTACTTGCCAGGAGTTAGATGAGAATATTGGTACCACTCTTATGTTTGTGTGCTGAATAAGAAGCCACAGCCAGGGGATGCTTAGCTGAGCATAAAAAAACTGGAAAATTGGGTAAACAGTAAGCCTGGCACTGAACAAAGGTAAAGAAAAAAAATCTTCCCACCAGCTGCCCTAAAGCTCACTAAATAACACATTGAATCATATTATGTTTGAACTGCACAAAAAAACCAAAGTGTATAAATGACATGTTGTGGTTTACAGGAAATTATGCTAAAAGTAGCTAACCATCTCCTGGATCCAGCTCCATACTTTAAAGTCCAGATGAAGCAGCATTTTTAGATTATTTATCTTCTGTACTGTGCTGCTAAAAGCTGAAGATTGACGGGTGGATGTCATGATATTATTGGTTGAAACTGCCTCCATAAGGTCATGTCATGTTTAGTTTTACAGGAAGAAAACATGATTGGATTCTGATATAAGAATACAAATATTTTGTAGACACTGGTAAGTAGTTGGTGGGATTTTTCATGTCATCTTGACTTTAGAGGGGAATACTGTTTACAGGTCTTGTGGAGTAATGGCATGTAACCAAGGATGTATAAAGTCTTTTGTGGCTCCAGAGGAAGCTGCGTGAAGCTAATCAATTGCCTCATGTGATGTCACTTGAGTCAGCATCGGTTGAGGCTGAAGACTGCAAGTTTTAAAATGGAGTTAGAAAGAAGTGTGCCAACCAGACCACTGTGGGCACTTCTCGCCTCTCCTCGAGACTTGCAGCTCAAGGCTAGATTAGCAGCTACTGCTACAAAACACCTGAAACACTGAGTGATTTGTCTGCTTCAGAGTTGCATTGTGGGAAATGTAAGCACCATGTTTTGACAAGGAAGAAGAATGCTTTAAATACAAAAGATGATATCTCTGCTTCTGCTGCATTGATTTTCATACTTTTTTTAAACTGTCCATCATGAGTGTGACAACGTTGCAGGAGTGGAATTCTAAATCACTGGAGTATGTGTCTGACTTGGGCCGACAAGGGTTCCAGTGCTCTAATGCAAAACCACAGCATAACTCTAATTCTTTTAGTGATGTTTTTAATCCATTTTAACGAGGACATTTTCATTGCTGTTTTCTTAATATGTTTGCACAGAAACGTGGTTATGCCGGAGTTATTTTTTCCCCACCTATATTCCGCCAAGACCTGCTTCTACTTGTAACCCCAACCATCTCATCTCACACCCAAATCCAACCAACCAAACCAACAAAGGCAATAAACACTAGTATACTGGAGTAGAGCGGGTGTTCGTTGCGGCCTCAACAGTAAGTGGCGATAGAATGAGTACTGGCCCATTACAGGAACTGAGTGAAATACTCCAGATATAAGCATGGTATCGATCTTGTCATCCAAGCCTTTGTGATCAAGCGTATTTCCCTATATTTAAAACTTGCTTTGGTGCTGATGACATGCTGATGTTGATTGTGTAAGAAAAAAATATATAAACTCCAACAATGCAACTCAAACTAGCAAACCTCCTCCATCACTCCTCACTCTGTTAAAGACACTCTCTCCTCACTTCGCCTCCGGCTTACTGCTCATTCTGTTTTGCATTCTTCTGAATAGCCCAAAGCCTTTAAAACCTCATGTAGGCTACATGCTCACAATACCATGAATTTCTACCAAAATGTGTTTTTTAATGCATTCAGTTTTGTAAAGTAAAGTTGTCCTTGTTTAAATCAAATATCCACTAATTCCATTTTGCAGTTTGTGCTAGGTCTAACAATAATAAGTCACCAATAAATGGGGTTGCATGTTTATAATGCATATAAGGATAACTATAACAGTAACATAGGGACTTTATGAAGCATTACTACAACAGCACTGCTATTATCATCAAATGAAATATAGGTGTAGGAGTATGGTGGTGTAGGTACCACACGTACCTCTTTACTTTACTTTAAGGTGACATTAATGTTCCTGAAGTGTTGCACGTTTCGGCGCTGCTGCTCATGTATGTGTGACCTATTGTTTACGAGAGGAGCTCGTCAGAAGACGGAGGTTCAGACGAGCTGCCTGTGTTGTCTGCCCATGCAGAACCTCGTGAACCGGTGAACCTGCAAACCTTGAAATGCAGATCTGAGGCATGCTGAGGAGTGATGACAGCTGTCATAGCTCTGTGATAAAGTCAAACAAAAGAGAAGGAGAGAGAGCGGAGAGACGAAAAAAAAGAGAAGAAGCAGCAACTTCAACACTTTTGTGCTGAAGACACAAGAGGAATTTTTTTTTTTTTTTTTGGAAGGGGGGGGGGGGTGCAGTGTGCTGAATTCTGCTACTCAGCATAAAATGTGTCGGATTGAGAAATAAATAAAGGCTGTGAGTGACCACTTGAAACGCTGCTGCGCTGCAGGGGATTCTGCTTCCTTTGTTTAGATGCTAATATGCTGCTGTGATAGCAATATAGAATGAAGGGGTCCTCCTCTGCCTTTGATACACATTATCCCTCTGCATCTTTTTTACTAGCCTGGCACAACAAGAACAGTATCCCTTGGAGAGTAAATGAGGCCCTTTTGTTGCAGGCTGACCTGCAGGCACTGAGCAGCCATTAACATAAGCATATGGGTAATATCTAACATTGCTGCCTTCTGCTTTTGTGTACAAGAAATAATGATGCCTCAATAATATGGCTTTGTTGTACAGTATTGTGCACTTCTCCAGGGGATAAGAGCATGGCCTTGGATGGTCAGACAATGTTCCCAATTCAGGTTTCAATCTCTTCATATATTTCTATTTAATGTAAGGCAGACGCTATTTGCACCTAGGCAGGAATAGCCACCATGCACCCAGCTGTCTGTAGCCAGCAATGCTATTTGTAGGGTGTAAATAGCCAGTGTAGCTAATTACACCCTCATGGCCAGAGACAAACCATGAACTTTTCCTAAAACTAACCAATTAGTTTGTTGCCTAAACCTAACCAAGTAGTTTTGTTGCCTTTAAGTAACTAAGTAGTGACTGAAAGGTGAAATTAATCATAAAAAAAACTGTGACAGGTACCACTGACATGTAATTTCACGCTACTGTCAATTAAAGGTCGTCATAGGCGGCATGTGAATCACGGTCCTCCTCTGGAAAGGTCTCTGATTAACCCATCCATCCGTTGTAGGCACTTAACTTAAGGTAAATTTATCTCTATTTAAGCTGAAATAAGGGTCAAGTGTAAATAGCCAAATTGCTGCTGTGTGCCTTCTCATACCTGTGTACAAATAGACGTGCTGATAATGTAATGCAGAGATTATCCTCAGAATATGGTCTGTTACACAGGCTCAGACTGTCTCTGTGACCGGGCCCTGTCCTCCAGTTTTCTGTGTAAAATGAGCCTGCCCGCCACACACAGGGTCATTGCACTGGATCACTTTGTGAGCCGCTATGTGTTGCGGGTGTGTGTGGGCAAACTTAAGTGAGACCCCGAGCAGGAAATGGACAGGAGGGGATCAAAATGAGTGATGGAGAGACAGAGTTCGACTGGGAAAAAAAGGAAAACACAAAACTAAGAGCAAGGACCTTCTCAAGTTTCATTTTAATAGCACAGGGCCATTTTTCTCCCTTTACGCTAAGCACAGGCCTGGCCATTAGGGCCTCTCTGTAGAATGTGTAAACCTCCTGCTATTAAAACCACAATTTGCACTGTCAGCTCCTATGAGCCAAATCTATGACCACACTACAACCCCCTCCCCCCTGCTGCACGACTCAGACCCCTTTTCTTCCCCTTTTGTAACAACTTTCAGGCCACAATAACCATCATCAGTTAAAGGCGGCGGGTCCATTACACTTCCCCTGTTCACACAGCCTTGCATTAAGCTAATATTATCTATTCCCAGAGTGGCCCAGCCCTTCACACACCCCATCAATTATTAATCTCCTTGCTCACAGCTAATGTTTGTTCTGAATTATTTAAACCTATCTTCATTTATCAATAAACATAAATGTTAAACAAAGAATGCTGATGAGCGTGAATTACACTGTAAAAAAGTTTATGAGATTATTTGGATGGGAGGTGATTTATGGATGTGATATTCACCGGTAATGTTTCAAAGGAAGGACGCAGGATTGTAAAGGCAGAGAGAAAGAGAGGTGGAGGGGGGGAGTATTCTCACAACAGGGCTGGTCATTTTGTTTATGGCCAATATTGTTAGCACTTTAGCAGTCAAAGGGAAAACACCATTTTCAAGCCACATTTTCAAAATGCAACTTGGTTTTCATCTCATTCTTTTTTAATGAATGGATTATTTCACCACATTAAGCGAATCCAAATCTGTGTCCCAGATATTTGATGTTGTTGAAAGCTCTTACATATTAGTCCAGTTCTCCCCAGGGTGCCATTACTGGTCAATACCCCTGCAGTGAGAACAAAATGAACCCGCGCCTCTGAGATGTCCAACCTGTTAAAAGGAGAAATGAGCAGACATGAGCACAACCTCTCTGTTGGCTCTCGCTCTGAAAGAGAGGCCTATCCCGCCGCAGCCTTTTGACTAATGAGGGAAAACAAGCAAACGTCACAGTTCTCCCTAAGCAAACACATTTGGATATTATGGATGACCTACAGAGGCAGGAATAATACGAGCCCTGAAGGGTGTGAAAGAGATCAGTTCGGGGCTGGCTGCTTGGCAGACAGATGTCACCCAAGAAGTCCATGCCACCTCCACTGTGGAATGCTGGGAATTCCTCGCCATCTTGCCCAGCCTGGCCTCAACAAATGGTGTATGAATAACACACCAATGTCTTAAGTCATTTTTCATGTTATCACAATACATTTTTTTGCTTTTTTGTGTGTCATTTCAGGCCAGTCTCTATTGACTTATATTGTGCAGAGACACTGTCATTTTTACACCCAAATGTCATCAAGAAAAAAATGTCTGTACAGAGCAACAACATTTGCATCCGGAGGCAAATAGAGTTGTTATAACATGAGAAGTGTCATGACAATTTACTATTAATCTTGTCACATTGTGAAAAGTTTAATACAGTATGTTCGTGTTATAAAAAGATTAAAGTTATCAACAAGTTTTTCAAGTTATTACAGTATACAAACTTATCACATTAAAAAACTTAACTTGTTATAAAAATATTCTTTTTGTCTTGTTAGAACATAAAACATTTAATGTTATAACGTGGACTTTATAAAGTTAGGAGTTGCACATTGTTATACCAAGAAAAGTTTCTTGTTGTAACTATATACTATTTGAACTATTTATCTTTTATAACAAGAAAAGTTTCCTGTTATGAAGTGATTTTGTAGTTTGTTGGTTGAAAATATCTTGTTAAGATGTGAAATCATCTTGTGCTCTTCTGTAGGGGTGGACACCATGGAGACGACTGTTTGTGTCCCATGTGCAAGCAAAGGTCAGTGGTCATTCCTAACCAAGTAGTTTTGTTGTTTCACAGACATGAAAAAAAAATCAGGTGAAGGCCAGTACTTTTCTGGTGCACACTCTCTTTGCTTTCTCACTCTCCATATCTCTGAACACTGCTTTCTGGGCACAAGACTTTTCTTCTCCTATGAAAAGTCAATGTAGAAAGATAGGGCTGGCAGCAGCAGCCCCGCAGCAGCAACGCGATCTGTGTGGCCATCACTGGTGTGCCGTCACGGACAGGTACACGCAGGCAGTGCTGCCCGGCGTAAAGGCGTTAAATCATACACGAAAAGCTGAAAATGCATTGACATGACACACGAAATGTCCTTAAA
Source organism: Lutjanus erythropterus (assembly GCF_056507025.1). Classification (NCBI taxonomy): domain Eukaryota; kingdom Metazoa; phylum Chordata; class Actinopteri; order Lutjaniformes; family Lutjanidae; genus Lutjanus; species Lutjanus erythropterus. The sequence continues at coordinate 17,803,637 of NC_139334.1, forward strand.
AGTGGCGTGCTATTTATAAGCCCTCCCATGAGATCACGTTGTCTTGCCCTGTAGCAGAGAGGATGGCTTGGAAGATAAGAAGGAATGAATGCAGCCTTTACATATATATCGGTATAGAATTTATGTTAGACAAAGAAAGAGGTGTCTGGGTGTACATGTGCTCTGGGAGGATATCGGTTGAGTGGGTGGGATTGGTTCACCTCCAAAATACCCAAGACCCTCGTATCCAATCCACCTGTTATTATTCAAACAGTCTGAATCGACAGATTAGGTTTCACACAGCACAAAGAATGTCAGTCTGCAATCACAGAGATAGGAGAAAGAGCAGCCGCGCATTTATAGTGACACCCAGGGGTATATTTCTTCGTGTGGTTTTAGATCACTCACTGACATTTCCCTTCCATCCTCACAGTCCAAATTCGATGCCCCCCGCGCGGCACCTCACCACGCCACCCAAATCCCCACCCTCCCCACCTCCGCCGCCGCTGTCTCCTGTGTTGGGTAAACAAGGCGGAACCCTCGTCAGCGTGGTTAAGCTGGCGGCTCGTGACAGAACGCTGAATGAGTGATTTAAGGTTTCAAGTGAGCAGCTTTCACAGTTAATTAACCTGCTGATGGCTGTGCATGTGTGGAGAGGAGCGAGGGATTCAGGGGAGGAAACCCTCTTCACTCGCTTCGCCATTTCAAGTTAAGACAGCCACACGCGTTACTGTGACACCAGGGCTAAAGTCTTCCAGTGGGGCAATCACTCATTTGCTCCTCTGGAAGCTGCTGGTTCTGCAGGTTTAGCCTCGTCTTCTCTCTTCACCTTCAAACATGGGAAAAGGCAAGAAATTTGGCAAGAATGTGGCTCTTGACTCCGATCCTTTGGGGTGTGAATGGAAGAGAGGAATCAAAATATGTACTTGATTCTCAGACAACTGCACATCTGGCCATTTCAAGTTTCATGAACATTTCAAGTTAAATCACACATGATCAGTAGTGGATAGAGTACAGAAAGCCTATAGTTAAATATGTTGTAAATCTTCAATTATTCCCATAGATTGGATTCAAGTAAAAGTAAAAAAGTGCCTAATCGTTGAATTATTTAAAGTGCAAGTTTACTTTTTCATATGTATTAGGGTGTACTGCACTCATGAAAGTAAAGTTAACAGATCTTAAGGTACAAGATCAGTTAATGCCAATATCATCAAAGATTAAAGGACGAGTGTGTAGGATTTAGTGGCATTTAGTGGCGAGTGTGTAGGATTTAGTGGCATCTAGCAACAAACTTTCAGATTGCAAACATTTCGTCTTACTCTGCCCTTCCAAGCATGTAGAGCGCTGATGGCCGAGAAACTAAGGCAAAACAGGAAAGGATCTCTGTAGATATTAACTAGAGCCAGACTAGTATATCGGCTGACTGATGTAATTTGCCTGATATGTCCTCCACAATGTGCTTGCGGAGGATAGAAGAGGAAATTTCAAAAGTGGAGATCTCAGTAAGCACTTCATCACATAACCGTTGTCTTTTTTAAATTTTGGTATATAACGTGTAGCCAGATGTGGTCGGAGATTGTTGCTAGAAGCTGCCTCTTGTACTGGGTTTTGCTCCATCGTCATCACATTGTGGTCAAAAGACAGGTGGTGCTTGTTTTATTTCCAAGCAGGAACTTGTAGAGGTGCTTCTTGTGTGTTCTCGCCTCCACTCAATCTCAACACTTATGTAAAATGTAGTGAAGTAAGAAGTAGATTACTGGCTCAAAAACATACTTCAGTTAAAATTAAAACTAGAGTTTAAAAAAGGAACATGAAAAGTACTTGTTTCTTAAAATATGGCTATAACTAATGATCATTTATTAATATATCAGTCATTTTCCCAATTAATTAGTTGTTTTGTCCATAAAATGTCAGAAAATGCTGAAAAATGATTCCCAGAGTGCTCAAATGTCCCGTTTTATCCACAACCCAAAGTTTACTGTCCTAGTGGACTAAAGAAACCAGAAAATATTCACATTTAAGAAGCTTATATCAAAGAATTTGTACTTTTTTTTCTTTATTAGTTGATTATCTAATTGCTGCAGCTCTACTTAAAAAAATAACTTTTTTTGCTTATGTGTGTTACCACCCATCACATTACTACCCACCCCTGCACACGGTTCATGATATTTGGATCTGATCTGATTCTTTTCACCTTGCAGTCTCACACAGGCCAGAATAAATGTTCTACATCGGTAATTATGGAAGCTGTTAGCAACTCACTCAGGAAGACTTGCTGCCACTGGGATGGCTAAATACCAGCGCCTACTTTACCCCTGTGAAATTTTCAGGAAGTTGGCTGTTAAGCTGCATTTAAATATGAGCTAATCACTCCTGCTGTAAATTTCCAAAACACTTGCCATTCATGCTGGGAGGTCAGGGACTTTGGGGGTAGATGTCTGCTGCTGCGATTGGAGAAAAACACATGCGTACTCACACTCACACACTTTGAACGTGCAACATTAGCAACAGTCATCAATGCTTTTGCGCTCTCTCCAGGTTTCTTCAGAAACTTGATCCGCGGCGTGCTGAAAGTTGCTTCTTCACCTGTTAGCAGAACACCCACCAGTGTCCGGGGTCATTTTGTGTGTTTTTCTCTGGTTTGCCACCCAGGCAGGAATGCACGGCAATGGGAGGATAGTGTGTGTGATTCATGCCCTGATAATTACAGTGTGTGTCCTCTCATTTTTAGCAGCTGACTATTCAAACAGATGCTGTGGAGATATGCCCTGACAGGGATTGGTGTGCTTCTTTAGATGTACTATGCAATTTAACTGAAGCATAAATTTTCTAGGAGATGAGTGTTATATTTTAATTGCATTTTATGAAACAATTCTTGTAAAGATAATCTTTATTTCCATCAACAATTCATTTTAAATTTTGCTATAACCAATTAATCTAAGTGTAAATGGGTACAGCACTGACAATCTACATAAATGGTGTAATTGTCCTCCAAGATGGAGCTCTCGCATATTCATCTGCGTGGCAGTAATGTAAGATCTTGGCTAATTTACATCATCCTTGAGGCAGTGCAGCAAAACAATTTCCCAGTGAGGGCAAAAGCATTGACAAAACCAAATAAGAACATGTAAGTCATTATTGACTCTTAGCCTTTTTTAACTACTCTCCTAAGGACACCATAATTGTCTACCCATGTATATGAGTAGCTCCAGGATGTTTCAGATTGCTCTTTGATGAGTTCATGTATGTGGTTTCAGTAAATTGTACAATCATGGTTTGTATTGATATGGATTGTAGGGTAATCAGGAAAGCATTTAACAACTGATTCCTCCCTTATATTCCCTGTTTAAGTAAAAAAAAAAAAATCAGTTAAGACTTTTAAGTGATTTAACAAAAATCAGTTGGAGAAGATATAAGATACTAATATCAACAAGATATATAGAACCATATATGATTTGTTTATTACAGTTATATATCAATGCATATACATAAGGAATAATACAAATTAATCAACATAAAATTAAACTATCAAATAAGTATCGGAAATACTGCAGTGATTAGTTATATGATGTTTCTGATATTTATTTAAATGTGTTTAATATGTAGGTCTCTACAGCTTTTTGTGTTACATAGGCTAAGATCCACTGTCAGAGAAAATGCATTATGTTGCTGCAGAAATAAAACTTAGATTGAGGGGGAAAATGCACCTAATATTGTTTGGTATGATCAAACTTTTTCTGTATTAAAAAAAAAAAATACAACCTAAAGAGCAAGCTGAGATGATTCTAAGTAGCCCACATCTGTGATTCACTGCAATAATGGCTGTAAAACGTTTTTTAAAATTTCTAATACATTGTGCAAATAATATTGTAACTATGTTCTTTAACTATTTTTGTATTGTGGCTAGGCTAAGACATTTTTTAAATATTTATATTTTGAGAATATAGTTGAATTATTGAGAATAAATTTGAATTGTTGAGAATAGAATTGAAATGTCGAGATTAAAGTCAAAATGTCAAGAATAAAATTAGTTTTCAGTATTGTTACCAGGTATAAGAAAAAATATCAAAAGAGGAAGTTTTTTAATTTTAAATTCAGCATTATGAGAATTAAGTCGAAGGCTTGAGAATAAAGTCAAACAGTAGTTCAGTATTAGTGCCAGGCCTGAGAAAAAGTTTTTTTTAGAATTTTGCATTAAGAATAAAGTCGAAATGTTAAGAATAAAGTTGAAATACCATTTAACTGTATTTTTGACATTTCGACTTTATTCTTAATGCAACGGAATCTTTGTTTTCTGATTTATTTAATTGTGGGCACTCATACTGAAAGTTTGACTTTATTCTTTACATTTTGACTTTAAAGAAAAAACATCCTCCTCTTGTTGTTTTTCCTTACATACAAAGTTCATGAATATATTTACAACATTATTTGGCAATATTAGAAATAAATAATGTTTCACAGTTATTATTACAATGAATCATAGATGTACTCAGAATATGTTCAGTTTGTTCCTGTAATAAATTAAGTGTCCCTAATACTCAATAATCAGCAACCTTTACAAACTGAGCATACACTTGTAATATTCATAGCTAAACTCATACTAAACATACTTGTTAAAGTGCTGAAATGTTGAGTGAATAATATGTGTATGCATACATGTGTTGCTTTTTTCCTCTGAAGGGAAATGGGAATGTAGAATAGAACACTGCACCACTGATCTATGGGACTCAATGATGCAGCCCTCTCCCAAGGCACTCTGGGATGCATTTAGGACATGCATGGAGAAAACAATGGCGGGTGTATTACCAGAAAAGATAAATCTATCTCATTAATCCCTTATTCTCCCAGGCTGGGAGGCACATCTAAGGGGACATGCAGAAGCAGTATTGTACGCTAGGATCTTTCACACAGATGGGCAGAGAAGAGGAAAGGAAGGGAGGAGGGGCCACAGTGTCAATCTGTGCATCATTAGACAGTGCAGCGACGACGAGAGGAAGAGAGGGATTACCAAGATGTGGCTTTCACAACAAAATGATCAATGATGTCTTTGTCTTGTCATATAAAAGATGCTGTAGCCCTTTTTCTTTGAAGGCATGCTTTAAAATTAATTCACATGAAAGTGAAGTACGCAGAAGCTGTGGAATTATAACAAAACAAACCAAAATGTATGGCTATTTTAACATTTTTGACGATTTTTTCATATATTCAATCTTAAGTACAACGGTAGTGTGTATTGAGTAGAAGTCTCCCTCTCAGTGGTTTTCTAGCCCACAATTCCCTTTTACCCGTATTCCACTGCACGTTCAAATTACCACCAGTAAATTCGATTGATTTCAGTCAAAAATGACATTGATTTTTGCCCATCTGAAATGGCCAGGGAGTCCATAAAACAGATAAATAGGTCATAACCATTTTACCAGCCTGTAGAATCCCACAGAAAGATTTAAGGGGTCATGAAAGTCGGATGGTTAAAAATGAGGCTTGTAGAGCAGCATCCTGTGAAAGGCCAACAAAATGCACCAAGAATGCGTCATCACAAAGAGCTCCAGCTATGAATTAGAACGCGTTGATGGTTGTCTGCTTTGAAGAAACTAGTTTTTCTTGAGTTTATACTGATTAAGACTCATAAAGTATTATTTTACAATGAACATGGGCACATTTATTTATTTTAATAGTGCTACAAAGAACGCAAATGGAAGTAGACTTACAGGGCTGAAACCTAAGTTGATTGCAAATTCAATTAGGCAAATTCCTCTGCTAATTTCAGAGACTGGTTGATATCTGATACACCTGAAGCTCAGAGATTTTCCTCTGGATAAGGGCACTAAATGAAAAGCCTTTGGTTTGAAATGGTAGTATGCAACTTGAATGGCTCCACTGTGCAGCTAACTAATGCCTTCAGTTACCTGATGACTCTTTTGATTATTCCTGAAATACCTTCTTACAGACAGAATATGGGCTGCTTGATTGCAAATATCATCTTTGGAAGTGTTTCATTACAGGACACACACTCTTTCACTCCTACAATTTCCAAAGCAAGATGTCTTTTTAAAACCCAATTCAGCAGTTTTTCGGCCTCTGTTGGGTGCTTTTTTTTTTTTTTTTTTTTTTAAACCTGTTGTTTAACTGGTTTTAAATGCTGATTTGAGTGGCGCACTCATGTGAGGTACGGGTAGCCATCCTATGTGCTGCAGTAAATTCATACTTTATGTATGCTACATCATAATTGCACATTTTACTTCACTCGTCAGGTCTTTTTCTTTAAAAAAAAGTGTCCATTTTGGTGCATTAGCACTAAATTTCCAGAGCCGTGCAGCCTTGTGGCGTGTGCCAATCCAGGCCAATACTGACAGCTGATGACGTGATGTAAGATGTTTTGACTGGCAGGACATGGCTAGTAAGAGTTCTGTATGTTGTATATTATTATAAATAACTGTATAAGAATTCACATAATAATAATTTGATTTAAAATTGTAACAAAATCACTTTCTACAATATTAGCTGCTCTGTTTCATCATTGGTTGAAACAACATTAATGTGGACCTAAATTCAGCTGTGTGTTTTCTGTTGGGAGATGCAGTGACTTAACTCAGCAGTGAGTAAGAAAACATATGAATAATGCATGTAATTTGTTTAGCTATATGTACAGTAAAAGTCTGCTAGCTGCAAGGCTAATTTATGCAATGTAAAATGCCATAAGCTTAAGCTAATACTGATAACTAGCAGCAATTTTATACTTTTGTTTTTATTCTTGTTGTATGTAACTGGAGTTACAATTAGGACTCTTTACAAGTATCAATGTGTTGTTTTTTATTTTTATAGAAAAGGAGCAGAAAAGAAAGGGGTGGCAGTTTCTTCTGTAAATTATGTTAAAATGGGCATATGATATTATCTCATATCAAATGCCACTGAATTTAATCAAACTTGTATTGTGGAAGACTTTTTGATATCAGCAAATGTTCAATCATTGTAAAAAAAAGATTCAATATAATATAATGTCAGGATGAAACTTGTGATTTACTCCCTTATTATTTGTTAGAACTTGTAGACTTGAAACTTGATCGAAGACTTGTCAAAGTGACATTTTCACTTAGTGCTAACAGAGTTGAGGGTGTATATATCTGAAGTCTTCCACTGACCCTGATGCCTTGCTGCAGGGCGCCACAGTGGTGACTAATGACTGAGAGTATAGCAAACGCTGTTGATTCACCTCATGTCCAACTTTATTCTGCCCACATGGGGATCAAACTTCTGTGATTCTGAATCATTATCTTGAGCACATTGCTAACTTTTAGACTGGAGTTAAATGTGTTTGAGTTGCACTCTCCGAACACACCAGTGGGTCGATAGCCAGGAATGCCTGTGTTGTTGACAGGTAAAACACTATTACTAATTTATTTCTCACCTTTCCCTGATCTGGACTAAGAGCTGAAGAGGCCGTGTCTGGGGGGCCAAGCTAGATTTCAGTCCTGTCAACCTTTTATTTCACCTGTCAGAACGGTGACGGACGTACAAGTGCTTGTTTGCCCTTCCTGTCGTCTTCAGCCGCATCGGCCATGACAGGCTGCATGAAGAAAATAGACGGAGTGCACGTCTCAAGGACCTCCCACGTCTTCATGGTATAGCTGCACTTCATGTGAGGTGGTGGGATTTGAGGAAGCAAGCTCCCCTTCCTCGTCTTCTTCCTCCTGAGACGTCATTTACTTCTATAAAGAAGAAGGGGAGAGAAAGTGTGGTGGGTGGAGGTCGATTTGACGGCCGAGGTTCCACCTAAAGAAGGTTGTTCAATGCCAGTCAGGCAAGCAGAAAACCGACCCCCAAAACTGTATTCAACACCATTTTAATCTTTAATCCTTCTCTAAATCAGTAAATGAGAGTTGGTGTTCTGGTGAGTATGTTGAGTGCTTTTTGTCAATCCTCCAGATCAACCAGATCCTTTAAGAAGTAGAATATGATCTCCTGAAATGTGTGAAATCTAATCCTGTAGCAAATTTGTTTCAATGCATTGCTCAAGTATGTGATTATCACGTAAACATTACAGATGCTTGCAGATACATGGGCCGCATGTGTCTTTTTCGGTGCTGATTTCAAAACTACAGCCATCCCACTCAGATTTAGATGTTCAGCTCAGCCAAATCCACATAATGACATCAGATTATACCTCTCGAAACCATGAAAATAAATATGTCTTTCTGCAGCCTTGACTTTGAGGTTTGTGAGGTTGGAGGGCCGCTGCTTTCTGGACATGCATGAAAGGTTTTGTCTTTATTTCACTGATTTATCTGGAAGTAGTGAGACTTCCTCTCTGTAAACCACTGAAGTTTTAATGATAGATTTGTAGAACACAGAGAAGACAGCACAGCTGGGCTCATGGCAACACAGTTCAGTCCCATGTGTTGACTTTTGAAACAGAACTCTAATTTTAAGCTAAATTGACATCAGCAGCATCACCAGATCAGCTTCAAATTAGGACTCATGATTGCATTTGATTTATGAGATCAGTGCTTTCCACTGGTGGAGAGTAACTAAGTACATTTACTGAAGTGCTGCACTTGATGTACATTATCTCTGTGGTGCGTTTGATTTACTTTGATTTACTATTTTCATTTTGTTCTACTTCATACATAAACATTTCAGAAGGAAATGTCATATTTTTAATCGACTAAATTTATCTAATAGTTGTATTTTCTAATTACTTTGCAGGTTATGACATATAATACAAGTCTTACATGCAAAATATGTGACTAACAAATAAAAGATGATGCATTTTTATAGATTAAACTATTCAACAACCCCTTCATGGCCAGCTATAATATTAAAATGGGCCTTGCAGGTTATTGCAAATAACATTGTTGGCTATAGACACCTGAGTTCTTGTGTCTGCCAGGCCAGGTTGTATATACCTGGGTGCAAATAACCTACAATAACTAATTTACTGACATATTAACATCTTTTTAACTTGATATTATGCACTTGTTTGTGCACAGTTGACACAGACACAGAGCAACATCAGCGTTTTGAGTTTGTTCTTCATCAACTAATGGAACAGTTCTGAACACAGATGTGGAATCACAAGCATGTTTCAGGGGCAGAGCAGTTGAAAACAATCAATCGTTTACTTGGTAACAGTTCAAACCAGAGTCCTGCAACGGGTAATCAGTCAGCGAGGGCAAACTAAGCGGGCGAGGGGCAGGCAGGCGAAACCAGGAACAGGCTGTGGTCAGTGGACCGGTAAGACTGGGTAGTACGTTAGACGATCTGGCAAACGACTGGGGAAAAAGGGCTGATGTATGTTGAGGAGGGATAATGAGGGAATGAGGATCAGGTGACTGAGACTGGCAGAAACACACTGAGGGCAACTTCAGGGCAGGTGGGGAATTGTAAAATGAGTAAAGTGACTTAATATAAGTAGCTCTTGTAACTTCTAAGGGATATAAATGTCCCTTTAGTAGCTAAATGCTCCACTAGGTTCACCAGCCAGGTGCTAATTTCATCTGCTGGGCAGGTACAGTCAAGTTTTAGGGTAACAGTAACACTTTACAATAAAGGTGCATTAATTGACATGAATTAATACAGTAATAAGCATTAATAACAGTTAATTAAAAGTTAACTAATGCATCTGGTGATGTGAATAGTGTTCATGTTTAATATGGTATTAATCCATGCACTATATGATGTTTACAAATATGCCATTAATATTAGTTAATATGATTAATAATGTTTATGTAATGCTTATTCAGCATATAATGAACTTTTATTTCTGTTTTTACAGTGATATTACAAAGGTAAAGCAATTCTTTGCCGGACTAAATTACCCCTCATTTCTATCCAGACTGTTACCTGACCTTATAGAACTATGAAGCTGGCACAGACTCGCATGCTTTGGACCTGCTGTTGAGTATTCATTGTATGTAAAATAAGCAGCTGAATCAAATAACAGGAGCTCATTTGTTGCCTGTGATGTGTCCACTGGCAGAAATTAGTGCTGGCTGAGGGGTGGAGTCCATGTCTCTCCCTCTCTGTCAACCGGTGAGGAACCCTGCACAGGGGAACTTTAGAATGAGCCTTTGTTTTGGTCGACTCTCCTCCTCTAGCTCTCCTGTCATCCTTTGATCATGTCAGGCTCCTTGCGCTCTTCCTCACTCTTCTGTCTACCCTCATGGGTCTGACGGGGGAGAAGACACGTTCAGGACTGCGCTGAGAGAGACCTAAGTATCCCATTCACCTCCTCCATTTCCCCCCGCAGGGCCATTCCTACCCTCACCTCCTAGCCCCCCCTCCTCCTCTTCAAGATCCCAAGTCAGGTGACAGGAGGTAAGAAAATACTCCTGGTTTTTGCCAAATACCAGGAGCGACTTCTACAGCAGTGGGGGCCCATTTAAGTCCCCCTCTATGCACTGTCAGTGGTGTTCCTCTAACCAAGACTGGGGTCAGCACCTGTGGATATCACGCCATGCAGCTGTGGAGGGATGTCAAAACGTGCCAATCCTCTATCTAGACATAGCCATTTTAGGAATGAAGAACATTTCTAGGGTGTTATTGTTACATTACAGGTCCTTAGCCTATTATCATTGACAGCTAAACCACCCAGCTTCTTTTCTTGTCTTTATTATTAGAGTACACCGTATTCACATGGTGGCCATTTTTCACTGTCATCTCGCTTAGGGTGGGAAGCTCAAATGAGATGATGTTCCAGGTTGCAAGTTGTATTTTTTTTTTAGAGAATCTGAAAAAAAAAAAAGATAATTTTGATGCTTCCTGATTGGTTAGCAACTGAAAGAACAATTGGTAGCCAAATTCTGGAGGGCCATCAGACCATATTTCAAACTAAAACAACATATTTAGTAATAATGTTGACATTCAGCAAATTCCTAGCAAACATCACTGTTTGAGAGTGGTACTAAAGATTATGATTGATGGTGATTAACTGGCTCATTAGCTAGCATTTTGTTGACATTAGCTGTCAGGTACTTAACTAGCTAGGTAATGATTAATGTAGCTTTTCTTGCTTGCTAGCTAGCATTTTTATTAACATTAGCTATCAGATGTATGTAACTAGCTAGAAAATAAATTAGCTAGCTGGTTAGCTGGTGTTTTGCTAACATTAGCTACTGTAAGATGTGACTATAGGCTATGTCACTTTTACAGGTCTCTTCAGAATTTTTTTCAACTAGCTTAGCACATAGCATATCTACATACAGGAAACAGGAAAGGAGAAAGTTGGGTACCAAGTTTGCACAACTGAGGGCCGTGACTAAGGAAGGGTTAATTATTTACCCAAACAGTGACTAAAATATGAAACATACTGTTTGCGAAGTTGGATTTTTGCACATCAAAGTAAACCCCACACCTCCTCACTCCATCTATTTCTTTTATTCCTCTGTTTTATTTTAGGCGGTGTATTGATTTTTGCATTTAGCCTGGTTGTGCCCATACATCTCTTCCACTCTCGTCTTCTCCCAGGCTCGCTGTAATGCCTCGGTCCAAACACAGGAAGTGTCTGTCCTCAGCTCTGCATTTCGGTGCCGCTGCCCAGCTTTTAAATGCCCCCAAACTCTGTCAATAATATTGATGTAATCCACAGGCATTTTTGAGTGATCCTGCTGTCACAGGGACATAATGACAGGCAGTGGAGGCCTGATTGGATCTGCACTACAGCGAGGTCGGCCGGCGCACAGCCAACACAGCCAGGCATTGATAAAGTGTCACAGACTTCAGTGCTTTGATTAGCCCTTCGACTAATGCCATGCTAAGCAGAAACATTACTCTGCCCCCGCTAGCTATACAGCTAGAGGAGGGGAGGGCTGGCTGAGGGAAAGGGAGAAAATATACTCTACAGGGAAATTAACCAATGCGGATGAAATGGTGTACCAAGGAAATTCTTGGATAAATTAACAACGCAATTACATTACATGACACACTGCAAGATGGATGAGGAAAACTTGGCTGGTATTATGTTCTGTTTTCCAAATTGCAATTTATTTGAGGGCTCTAATGGATGCCGTATTAAAACATCTTGGGCTGCGGTCAGATTTCATTGTGTGTCACCCAGACGTGATTGATGACCCTCTCTTCCACGCCCCTCGACCCCCACCCCACTCGCCCCCCCACACTCACACACTCACGTCCTCTCTTGCAACCCCTTACTTCACCCTCCTGCGTTCCCCCGTGCTGCATTCTCTGCACATTTACTGGGAATTTTAAACATTAGCAACATTTATATGGATCCAGGAGTATGCGATTGATTTTCTTATCACTTAATTTCCTTGCTTGCCCCTGCAACGAGACGATAAATTCTGTGCTACTTGCATACTGAGCGGCGTAGTCCATCCCTTCTCTTGATCTTTTTCCCTTTCTCTCACCCCATAGTAAAAATTCTATCAATAATGCCATTTTCCAGGAATCCCACCCCTCTCATCATCTTCCTCTGATCTTCCTTTGCCTTTTCATGTGCTTTTGTTCCAGTTGCAATGATAGCTCCAGCTATTCTTGAAATGAAAATATAATCGAAAGTATTTTTATTGCTGTAGCAAATGCATTAGTGCACAAGGGACATCTGGAAATCATCCACAGCAAGCTTGCTCAGTTATGGCAATATCATAGTGACTTTATTTTACCATTCATAATTACTCACAGGACAGTGAAAAACCACATGCCATCGGCTTTGAACTTGGGGGGAACAGGGTTTGCCCAGATTGACCCGAACAAACGTGAAGCAACCCAATCCTTGATACACTTTTTCAATCATACCCCCCCCACACCCAAACCTTTCTCTCCCTCTTGGAGGTGACTGGAGCCTTCCAGGGAGGGAAAGGTTAATAACATTCAGAATAAATCAACGTGCAGCACATCCCCTGGATGACATCAGCGAGTGCTCCTCCAACCCAAAGGGCCATAAACAGCTTTGTTTTTTTTTTCCTCAGGTTTGTTTCAGATGTGAGCAAACGGATAAATAATGAATGAGCCGCACTGACGGGACACATATTTCACTTAGCGGAAATGGCTTTAATGCAGTCGGCCTGTATTACACTTCCAATCACTGAGAAGCTGAGAAGCTGCTGCACGGGGAAAAGGATGTTCAAACAACATTCAAAGAGTGTTGAACTCAGGTGTATCTTCAATGTAAATGACCTAGTTTTCAACAAAACTCCTGAACAAGCTTCTCACCTGCTGTGAAAAATGATGTTACAGTGGGAGTTCTGGAGTCGAACTAAAAATTAGAAAACCGAAAACATTAATTTGGAATGATTAGTTGCATTCATGCATTAATTCATTAATTCATTAATGGATTAATTATTTGATCTACAAAATATCAAAAAAGCAAACAAATGCTTACCTCAATATCACTGAGCAGGGGAGTAAATATAAACGATGCAGGTGTGGGTGCACTGGGGCCTGTGGGGTGGGGGACCCACAGAGACAGCAGGCCCTCCACCAGTGTCTGGAGTGGAAAATGAGACCTTTAGAGTGATTCAGACTGCCACCTCAATCTCTGTCATGATTTCCTTTTCTTTATTTCTTTTTTAATAAACAGTCATAAGAAATTTATAACAAAATTATATTCTGACTACAGAAACCATAAAAACTATAAATAAGACTTATCGTTGCAGCTCAACGTGCAAGATAATTTTAGAAAATAAAACAAATTGCCAATGAAACAAAATGCAAATCAATTGTGAAAAACATCTGAAAAATACAGATTTATTTTCTACTGTTAAATTTGGGGCTCCAACTTATGATTATTGATTATCAAAATACAGTAATTGGCAACTCATTTACTCTGAATTATTTAATTGATTAATTGACTAATCATTGCAGCTCTACATACAAGATAACCCTACAATATCAGAAAATGTAAACAAAACAGATGCCAATTCTGGATTAAGAGAAACATCTAGAAAATGGCATAATGTCAACTATTTTTGTATTGTCTACATTAGAGCTGCAAGTATTATTCATAGTCATAATTATTCATAATTATTTTAATCATTGATTAATCTAAAAAATTGCAAAAATAAATAAATAAAATAAATAAAAAGTGATAGAGCCAAAAGTGATATCTTCACTTAGCTTTTTTTGGCCAACCAACAGTCAAAAACTACAAAACCGTTCATTTACTGTCATAAATAACACAGAGAAGCAGCAAATCCTGACAATTAAGAAGGTAGAATCAGAAAATGTTTTATATTGTTGCTTGAAAAATTACTGAAGTGATTAATTGATTATTTAAATAGGTGGCAATGATTAATTGACTGATCATTGCTGCTTTACATGAATGATAATCCTAGACAACTTGCAAAAATGTAAATAAAATAGAAGGCAATTCTGTATTGGATTCTGAAGAAAAACATCTGGAACGTGACATAGAGTCAACATTTTTTATATTGCTTAATTTGGTTAGACATTACACTTTTCTGTCAAATCATTTTCCCACACCACAGAATGGCATCACTTACACATTCCAGGCATGTAAATTAAATGATTATTTTTACTTTTGGAGGAGGGATATAATAGGAGACTACTTCATATGCAGCCCCATGAATTTCCACTTTATGCATTTTGATTTCTGGTACACAGAATGTCTGAGACGTAACTGCACAATCTTATTCTAATTCACTATTTATTTACGTTTTCCCAACAGAAGTATTCTCTTTGTGGTTTTGGGGAAATTCAGCGTGACTTTCCCTTTTCCCAGGTCTCGACTGTTAAAAACAAAATTGAGCCTGGAGCTTTTTTTGGCCGTCACATGGCTTTTAGAGGGTTTGTCTAAACAAAGTTTTGGGGTTTGTAAATAGCGAAGGTTATCTGGCCATCGAGGCCTCCAGATGGCGGCTGAGCCAGACCACCTGCTATGGAAATGCCTTTGCTGTGAGGAGTGGGTGGAAATATTCAGGCCCTGTGTGTCTCTCCCATACTTACACACATCTTTATGGTTTAACATGGTCGGAACAAGGATGAGAAGAAGCCCCTCTGAGCGCTGCTGCCGCCCCCGTCTCCTCCCCTCCTCCCCCCGCAGTGACCCCCCATCACTCTCCCCAGACTTTTACCCTCAGAACAAAACAGCTGGACAGAGGAGGGCTTTCCTGCAGGTCCAGACCTATCATGTAAAGAGATGACACATCTTTTGAAGAAACTGGGCAAAAGGGAGAAGAGGCAAGCTTCGGGAGAGAAAACATAAACAAAGGTGTTTTAATATGATGTTCGCCGGTGGCACACAAAGAAGAGTGGAGGAGGGCAGAAGAAAAATTGCTTACAATACAAACCCTTTGAATGACAGCCTCGAGACCTAAAGCATGAAACATAAACCTTGTTTTTAAAGCCTGAATGCAGAAGAATAGATTTCAGGCTTGTCTAATAGTTTCTCTGCTACAGTCTAGATCTAAGTGAGTCTTTACTTTTTTGTCTCTTTTATCTGGTATTTTTTATACTTTATAATCCCGTCAAAGCCTCCCTGTTTCATAGCTGCACATCCTCAGTTTCAAAATATGAGTACAGTGTGAATCTCTGTGTCTACGAGCAAAGTCAGAAGATCTTTAAAATAATGTATACATATCTGTACACTCTTAGAAATAAAGGTGCTAACTAGAACCATGAAGGGTTTTTTGGCTTGTCCCTATAGGATAAGCCTTTTTGGTTACTTTTCGGTTTGGTTACTGATAGAATATTTTTATAAAGGATCCACTTGGAACCCTTCCACAGAGCTCTACCAAGAACCCAATATTAGATAGATTATACCTAGAACCATCTGTTCACCTAGAACCCCCTGTGAGAGTGTTTAAAGGAGAACCCTTGTTGTGCAATGGTTCCAATGCAAACCCTGTCTGGGGGTTCTATCAAGTAACTTTTTATAGTCCAAGAGTTTTTTCTAGAATTCAACCACCACAACCTTAGAATTTAGGGTTTCAAAAGGCATCTTCCTGAAGGACTGGGGTTCTAGAAGACTAAAAAAGACTTTTTTCTTCCAAAAAAGAGTTCCCTGGATGAAAAGGTTTCTAAATAGAACCCATAGTCTTACACAGGATCTTTGACAAACCCTTTCTCTAAATACAGGTTCTTTAGAAACAAATGGTTCTGGGTTGAACCTGATACTTCAGGAAGAACCCTTTTGGAACCCTTGTTTCTAAGAGAGTAGCCCCTTCTCAGTTGTTTTAAAGAGAGAACTCTGAAACCATATCACCCAATTGTCTGTTTTGACACTTGACTTTGATCGATGGAGGTTCAGCGCTGTGGTTGAACACACGCCCCCTTCCCCACAACCCTTTAAGAGGTCATGAAAAGCACGACTGTACATCAAAACAACCAACACGCTCCTCGCCACATCATCCGACATGACACATGCGAGACAACGCTGACCACAACAATGGCTCGACCGCTTTGATGCTAAAATGCTTGAGTGTTTATTTACATCGGCCAGCCTCCTCGCCTGTCCGTCAGTTCTGTGTGGTGCGGCGGGGTCTTTGAAGTCATCGTGGGCGCAGCGGTGATGCCGCGTCCCGCCCGGGGAGTGCGTTGAGAGGCGGCCATATTGGCAGCACTTGTTGTTGGAGACACATGGGCAGAATCAGACGCGGACTGTTTGATCAGGAGGAGGTTTTTAAAAGCTAATGGCAGAGAAGGACGCCCATGCAGCTGCACTGTGGGTTTTTGATTTGTCCGATGCAAAAGCTGGTGCCGAGATATGTGAATTAAAAGTGTTTTGAATTAGAACCATTCTTTGTCTGTCAAAAAGATGTTAATCTACAATCTTGTTGACTGTATTGGTAACACAGGCAGTGGCAGGGAAATGCAGGAAATGTGGAGAAAATGTGCCCAAATGCTTATTGACAGCCATTTTCCCATGAACACAACACACAAAAATAAAAATATACAGCATAAACACTCAGACAGTAGTGGAAGAAGTATTCAGATCCTTTACTCATGTAAAAGTAATGATATCACACTGTAAATATACTCTATTACAAGTCCTTCTTTGGAAAAGAAACAGTAAAAGCAGTGGGGCAAAGAGTACTGAACATCTGTACTCAAGTAGAAGTACTATTATATCACTGAAATATTACTCAAATACAACTAAAATTACTGGTGTTACAAATAGTTAAGTAAAAGTACAAAGCATTCCTCTCAGAACCTACTCAGAGATACTTTTCAACCATTGATGTTTAGTACATTATCAATAGCAGGCTTTCAATCTGTCACCTGTATGTCAGGGTTTTCATTGGTCCATTTGTGACTGCAAAAAAAATCATTTATCATTTTATCAAAATAGTTTAATTAAAATATTATTATTTTCTGGACTTTTACATTTTCATATGTTTTGTGTGCAAAAATATTAATTTGTAAAGTAATTAGTAATGAATAAAAGTACACAGAGATGTCCCTGCAATGTTGTGATCATGATGTATCAACTGTGTAAAAATGTTACAGCAACATTACAGTCACAACGATACGTTATGTAAATGTCAGAATGTAACATTTATTCTATATTTTTTTGTGCAGTGTCTGTTCAACATCCTCTGCATGGTGTTTCATATACTTTATGTAATGATGTTGCTGCAGTGTTGCTAAAAAGTAAAAAAAAAAAAAAGTAGTGGAAATATTGGAAAAACATACCAACAATGTTTAAAATAATGTGCCGATGAAGACACTCTGGAATTCCACTTGGTAGGTTGCTACAACATAACATGTTGCAAAAGTTACATTGCAACTATGTTCCTGTCTTTTTCCAAATAATGATATGCAACTTTTGATAGAAGAAATATCTGTTTCCACTGCATTATTTGTGTTTTCCCAAATAACATATTCAGATGCATACCTAGTAACTCATGCTGTCATATAAATCTAGGGAGGTAAAAAGAACAATATTTTCCTGTGAAATGTAATGGGCTAAATGTAGTTACTTGAGTAACTGTACATAATTACATTCCACCACTCCACACACACACACACACACACACACACACACACACACACACACACACACACACACACACACACACACACACACACTTCTTGCATTACTAACACTGCCACAGATCTGCATACAACCTCCACCCTCCGCCCCACGCAGCCCCTGCTTCATCCCACAGCGTTAATTAAAGCTGAAAGGTTACAAAAGGTGGGAGCCAATAACAAGGCCACATATTACATTTAAGTTGCTACTTTTTCTTACACCCTCTCAATAATTCATGCTATCAGAGTGTCTACAAGGAAGTGAGGCTTCTCTCCCTCCCAGGAAGCCTCAGACACGGATCATCTGTCCTCTGGACTCATTGTAAGTAAGGAAGTGTGGGCAACAATACATACCAAGCCAACCCCAGCCTCATAAATAAATATGGTGATTGTTAATGGGGTTTAAAATTACTCATCCTCTGCTCCCCAGCCGACTACTAGTGTGACCACTGTGGCATACAGGCGCGTGGAGGCTACATGTCCCTCCAGATAGAATGTCTGGCACCGGTGATACCACAAAATGGCCACAATGCCTCCACTTCCACTTCGTCCTTGTCGTGTTTCTTATCTCCAGGCACATCGTCTTCCTCACCTTTTCCCTTCTTTCAAGGTGGATGTCTTTTCCACACCTTTTTCTCTTGTTTCAAGGTGTCCACTTTTTTTTTCTCTTGCAGTGTTTGTCCTGCTTTTCATTTTTATGCTCCTGAGTGTTTACTGATTTCTATCAGTGTTTGAATGTCATTACACCTGCGGCCACCGAGGCTATCGTTCTCGAGGTGCATTTTGTTTATCATCTTTCTGAATTGATTTCACTCTGGTCAAGCATTCAGCAGACTGATAGCCCTACTTGACTCATGTAAGGAAATACTGCTCAGGCATGTAAAGATATAGAATTGTGCTGTGCTTTTTTAAAAATGTCCCACTCTTCTAGATGCTGTTATGACTTTTTTAGAAATGTTTTTGCAATCGAAATATAATACAAGTGCAAGCGTCTTCCATTTCCACCCACTTGTACTTGAAAATATATTTTTCTTCTAATACTGAGAGAGCACAGAACATGCTCTCTAATTGAAATGTAAACTGTCTGTGGTCCATGTTTATACTAGCATTGATAAACATCGTGAATTCAGGCAGCATCTGGTCTTAAGGACAGTGTTTATTTTTCTACTGTTTGAGAGAGATGATATATTTTCTCCAGATTCCTTTGGTGCTGTTGCAACAATATTTCTGCTTACTCATTATTGTTGTTGTTGTTGTTGTTGTTGTTGCCACACTTTATTGTACAGTACACTAATGAGTGTGAAACTGTACATAACTGTACTGTAAACTAAAGTGCATTATTTCCCACTCAACAAACTTAAGTTCACAGTAGAGTTTGTAGTAAGGTGTCCCTAATTACCCTCTTATAAAGTCTAATAAAGGTCTAACAGGGAAACCATACACTTTAGTTTACAGTACAGTTCTTTTTAGAATTATATTCTAATGAAGTCTATTAAGGGTCTAGCATTGGGAAATAATAAAATATAGTTTACAGTACAGTTCTGTTGTAATGTGTCCCAGATGACACAAATAAAGTCTAAAATATTGTCTAATAGAGATCATATCATTTCTCATTGGTGTACCGTTATGTGTATAGTGTCTAAGTTTGTTTACTGACTAATTAAGAACACATTATGTCTAGTTTTTGTGCAATTAATACATAAGGGCAGCGTGTTACATCTTATTAGTGTACTCTAAAGTGCAACCATTATTATTATTATTATTATTATTATTATTATTATTATTATTATTATTATTATTAATATTATCATTATTTCTCTTTTTCAAGAGTATACATGAGTCTTTACTCTGCTGAGGTGTAGATCATGTCTCTGCTCGTTCCTCCACCTCAGTGTGGTGGGTGTAGTGTTTCTTGGTGCTCCAGCTCGATTGCATGCCTGTATCTCCCCCTCCAGGACAACTCGCATTATGGTCCCATTCTCCCTCAGCACTGAGGCAGCAGCAGCAGCAGCTGAAGAGCCACATCTCCATCTCCATCCAAACATTCTGAAATCTGTCATTTAAATCATTGAGGAGGGGGTAGAAAAAAAAAATCCCAAATAAAATATCCAACAGCCAAATGATGCTCTGTTCTGTGACAAAATAGTTCGAGGAGGGACACTGGGCAATTTGCCTGAATTCTGTTATTCCCAGCTCCCATTCTCATCTGTGTTCCCTACTCCCCAGCGCCAGCCTGAGCTGATAACAAGTGAGCGCACTCCCTAGAATGATGGATGGGCCTTAGCCATGGGCTTGTCAGGAGAGGGTGCAGGGCCATATGGAAGTGGCATATGGAAGCTCATAGTAGAAGATGGGGCAAAAGGAGGGGAGTGACAGAGATATACATTAAAGACACTGCTTTGCTCTTAAAAATGCAAGGTTCATCAGTTTAGTGGGGAATATCAGTCAGTGGCGCTTCCTTCCGTGGGACTGGAGGCAGACAAACACAGGCAGATGTAGGAGGTTGTCCTTTTGTGATTGCTGCAAGTTTTCCTTTTTGATTTCCTTTTTAAAGCTTCTACAAGAAACTTTCATATGTTGTTGATTTTGGATGGAAGTGGTGGTGTTTCCACTGTAATAACCACAAAACATTACATTACAAAAATACAAAAATCCTCAGAATATCAAAAAGGTTCATTCATTTTCTGTCTGTTTTAGCTGGAAATTTTCATGTTTTGTTGGCAAAATTCTTTAAGTGTAAAGTAAATAGAAACCAAAGTTATCAAATCAGCACTTGCTCTTGGTGGCAAGTGTGGAGTTCATAAAAGTAAGCTGAGATTTGGCGCAGTACAAATAAAATTGTATTCAATTTTAAAAAGTAAAAAAGTAATATATTTCCCTCTGAAGGAGGGAGGACCAGAGGCAGAGAAACACAGGTAGTACAAGAAACTACAAAGCTACTTAAATAATTTGCGGATTTTAGAGCAAAACCAGTAATGTTTCCTCTGTAATAACCACAAAATATAATGTCAAAAATAAAAATTATCCCAAAAGATTTAAAAAGAAAAACCTTCCTTCTGCTTCTTTTTAACTGGCTAATGTGTAATTTTGCCTGAGAAAATGTAAACACAGGTTCATTAGATCAGATTTTAGGGAGAATCCAACCCATGTCAGGCGTGTACAGAAATGGCCAAGCTTCTCACAGAATGTCCCGTTAACTTATGTATGTCATATAGAGGCATCAGTGTTAAAGAGACTGATTCATAACCACTTAAAATGTTCTCATAGCAGCTGTAAGTTATGGCTGCAGAAACTGTTTGCAAAATGTTAGAATTTATATAAAAAGAAAGAAAGAATTCCGAAGAGCTTAAGCAGAAAATAACCACAGCAATATGGGACTTCTGTTTTATATTCTGAGCATTTTAGTATTGATTCAGTGTTGTGTTGTTGTCAGTCACATTTAATTTCCACTTTAATTCAGAGGGATGCCTGCGCACAAGTTCACCCGTGCAGTCGTCTGAACAAGCATTAATTATGTCTTCAGATCAAGTCATGATCCGTCTATTTTTACCTTTCTATCTTTGTCTGTGTGCACGTGTGCGTGTCTGCATGCATGTGTGTACTATCAGGCATGGATATGTGTGTGTGTGTGTCTGTCTGTCTTTCTTAGTGCCCTGTGGAGTGTCTGTGGGCCCTGAGGAACTCTGTTTGATTGTTTAAAGCCCTTCTTAATTGGCGCTTTGTCTGCGCGCTCCTAAATGAGGCGGGACACCCACGGTGGGGGTTCCTGTGGAGACCGTGGGCCGTTTGACAGCCCCCACGGTGGGGCCTGTCCCACAACCCCTCAAACTGCCAGCCGCATGACAGCGGCCCATGCTGCACCACCCTGGCCAATTAAAACTCAGCTGTCAGGACCAGACACTATACCAACACTGGGTGACTGAGTGTGACTGTGAGATAGCAGAGAGGGAGTGTGTGTGTGTGTGTGTGTGTGTGTGTGTGTGTGTGTGTGTGTGTGTGTGTGTGTGTGTGTGTGTGTGTGTTAGGGGTGTTCTTGCAATCATTAGTTGATGAATAGACCCCCTCTCTCTTTGGCCTCCTTGTTTGTGTACACTATGTATTCATTCCAGTGTCATAAGGTGTTCGTGAGGCACTCATGCCCGTGCATGCTTTAAAATGAAATAAAAACATGTGGTTAGTGTGTTCAAATTGTGAGCAGGGACGTATCTTGACTTTTTAATGACCAGGGTGGCCAAAGGGGGGCTCTGACTTATGCAGGGGTGGCATGAAGTACAAGTCAGAAAAGCATTAAGGCTCCATTTCTCATGTCTACTTTAGTTACTAACATTACAGTGTCTTACATTCTCTTACATTACTGTATTTAATTTTTTTTAATGTAAAAGATAAATAGTCCTTTAAATAATTGCACAGCAGAGTGGCCCCATATAAAAATAACACAAAGCTTCCATATGTTATTTCTGAAGTCCTCAAAAAGAAACCTCCATCCTCAGGCTGTAAGACCCCTAAAGTCCTCCATGAAACTGTAAATGCAAACATTGTCAATTGCCATTAGCCATTAGCCATTTTTTTTAAAAAACTAAACTGAACTTGTTAGAATGTACAGTGCCGTTATATTTTTGTAAACTATTATGTATTTATTTATTTCCTGCAGGCTGTATAGATTTTTGCATGTGGTTTTTGTGACTGGAACTAGAAGCAAGTTTGGGTAGCAGGTAACAGATTACATGTAATCAGGATCAGTAATCAGCCCAGATGACATTTGAAAAATGTGGAATTAGATTTTGCAATTAGAGATTGTGAAGGATTACCTGATTACACTATTTACTGTTACAATTTTAAAATGATATAACCTTTTCTTGACATACAGGGATTCTTATGTGATCCAGTATTAACTTTAAACTTAAATAATTCTCTGCTAACCTATCATGAGTAGGCTAACCATCTGTTTAGATAGCTGACATAAAATATAAGGTTAATTCTATTCTATTCTTTTTTTAGCTAGCTAGAAAACAAAATTGCTTCTTTTTTTTTACTTTTTAGCTAACAAACTGCTGGTTTTTGATTTTCTTCCTTATTTTACCTGATGCTTATTATGCCCAACATGTAACTCTTAGCAAATAAGTTGAATTTCCTCCACTATGCCTATAGATGATATTTCAATCATAAAAGTTTATAGATATACACAATTACACTTAACTGGTAAAAATTTATAAGCAGGCTGCCTACAAAAGAAACAATGTGCATTTAAAAACACTTGTCAAACAATTGATTCAAACTAAGGTCTGGCTGCTCACTGGACAGAGAGCCAATCATATTTGAGGATAATAGGGTTGCATTTAGCGTGACCAATCAGATTTAAGGGGTGGCCAGTGCCCCCCAGGCCCCCCCACCTTCCAGAAACACCCCTGATTGTGAGTGTTTATGTGTGTGTGGAAGTGCTCAGCAGACAGGCTGTATTGGGTTACATGCAGACAGATTTGTAATTCGGAGTAATCACTTAGGACAAGCCCTTACACCATTTTATCTGGTCATGACTCTAGGCCAAAGTCAATACTCATAGTATAGTAATGAGTAGGGGCTAACTGAGCACGTTTTATTAAAGCTCCGAGGAGTGAATCTGATGCCAACCTGCTTCCCCTTGAAAATATCTCATTCTCTTTCTGTCTCCCTCTCATTCTCTGTCTACCTGCCGCAGCTATCAGACCTTAGGCCTCGTGTTCATAGGTGGTAGCCGTGCCTCATCCCTCACTTTTATTGTCTAACAAACGTAAACAAATCCCTTCCAAACAGGATAAGGGGAATTATCGGCACTGGGTAGGATCTCGCCCAAACTGAGCTCTCAAAACCCCAAAACATCGAGCAAGTCTCTGCAGTGTGTTTGCTAAAAAATCTCATATTTATGTTTAAGACACAAAATCACTGCAAAACAGGTATTATGTGAGGAGATTACTCTGGAATGACAAAGATGAGTTAAACCCCCCTTTGGCAGGATCCAGATTTGTAATCCGAGATTCCAGCGTTGGGCATAGATTCAGTTTAATCCCCGCTGAAGGCAAAATACAGTTATTGGAAACTTCTCACCTCGTCATAACCACGTTCGAGCATCACATAAAAGCTCACCTCAGCAATATAAAATCCTCGGCATTCTTTTCAACAAAGGGGATCGTCTTACCTTATGGTCTCCTTATTGAATCCTCTGCCTCTCTGTGGTAGACATGCTATATGTAGTGAACAATGTAACATTGTTGAGGAGCTGCACTAGCACTCTACCCTTGGGCTAGTCTGTGAAGGAGCATGATTTGATTGACAGACAGTTTCTATGGGGGTAAGTAATAAAGTCAGAGTCAGAAACAGTGCAGCTGCATATCCACCTTTCACCTGCTGCGTGGCTGAACAAAAATACAAGATATTCTTTTTCAGTTTGGCTTCTAAGGTAAAAATGCACCTTTTTTGATAAAAAAAAAAAAAAAAACGTTTAAAAAATAGGTAATGAGCACAAGCAAAGTAGAGCAACAATAAAATATAAACTTTTTTTCAAATTTGATTTTTGAAGCTAAAAGAATTTAAAATCATCAAGGTAGAGAACAAGTAAAGACCTTTGCATACATATACCAGTGAAAATACATGGCATGAAATTGTGAATCCTTTATGAATAGCTACTAGAGGGAGTTTGTAACTGTTCATGAAACAGTCTCAGTTTAATACTGATGCCCTCTTATTTTTGACATTATATTTTGTGGTCATTTATGTGGAAATGCTACCGCTTTCATCCATGGGGGCCTCTAAAATCAGCAAAATATGAAATTTACTTTTAGCAGCCTTAATAAAAAGCATGGATGTAATGTGGTAAAAATGTACAAGTTGGAAGCGAAACTTCAGAAAAATTGTGGTAAAAAATAATAATAATAATAATAATAAAATAATAAAAGCCACAATATAGCAAAGCAAAATTCTGTTGCTGATGTGAAAAAATAATGTAAAGGTGCTAATTAATCACACACGAAAAAAAAAAAATTGGTGTGCAAAGGCCAAAAGTTCCTATGAAATAGCTAACACCCTGCAGCTAAAGTGTTCCATGTAACGCCAGGAAGGAAAACGGTCCTATTAGCTGACTCTTGCCAGACTGAGAGCTTCCAGTGAACACGGCAGGACCGGGACCAAACACAGCCTTAGAAACCAACAGAGGACGGTCTGACGACAGGTAATAGGCTACAGTAACGAGGTGATGTTCTTCCTGGGCTTGGATCCCAGCACCCAGGGGCTAACCGAGCTAAAGTAAGTTATCTAACTGCTAGCTGCTGTTAGCTCGGTGCAAGATGTGTCATCAACCGTTTCCAACCATTTTCAGGAAAAACACAAACTGTGAAACACCATTAAAAGAACCAAAGCATATCTGCAAAAGATTTTTATTTCTCAATGCTGAGCCAGATATGAGTGTATAGGTGCTATATAGATCAATACCGATCTAATAAAAACAATTAAACATCAATTTTGACTTCATGCAAATTTTCAGAATATACTAACCATAATGTTCACCTGCAGAAAACCTCACTTCTTTACTTCCTTCATTAGAGATATCAACATAGATTGTGCTTGACTACAGTACAAACGTGGTGCGGTAATGACACACATGTGGAAAAATACACACTCAGACACACAGATGCACTCATCTCATCCTCTGTGTCCTGCATCTGGAAGTTGCTCCATGAAAAGTGGCTTCTTCCTGCTCTCGCTGGAAACATTTTCCAACCAGTGGAAGGCTTCTTCTGGGAGCTGGCCCACATCCAGGAACACTCAGGCTTCACAGCTGTCTTACAGCGTTTTAATGCAGCATATGGTACCCAAGTACCATTGTTTCACCACTAAAGACCCTGTTTTTTCATCAAGGAAGAAAGGCTATTTAATGTCAGCTTCACTTGGAGGAGAAGAAAGAAGTTCTGAGAATGAAAACTAGGCTGTGAGAAAGGGTGATGCCGTGTTTTTTTAGGTTATTTTCTCAGACCATCACTAATTTTGGCAGTGATGACATTTTGATTCTCAGCCTGTGAGTTTGTGAAACAACACCATCTGTGTGCTTTCCTCTAATTAGGGTAATAGCCACAAATATTACTGCAACAGTTCCTCATGACAAGCTGTTACATGCCAATGTGTGAAGACTTTTCTGGGTTTGATAGGCACAAGTTAGCAATTGCACTGATGTAACTGAACAGCAATTCTGCATTTTAATAACAGTGAAGAGACCTCATATTTATCTCATTTGGCATTGTTCCCATGTAATAAATCACATCTGCAATATTTCTTTTAATTGCATTTTGTAAACAGTATCTGTGTATTTCTAATTTTCCGTATTTCCAGCATGCAGCTTTATAAGGTCACGTCTTGCGGAATGGAAAAAGACAGTGCGAATTATCATGTTTTCTAAAGACAATAGGACCTTTGTGCTGCATGTGATGAGTGCACGACTGCAATTACAGAGCTTCACCTGCTGTGCAACGCGCCTCACATTACCTCAAAAACAATATCATATTCATCATCAAAACCTGACAAAACACTTCATTTTAGGACACCCGATACATCACATTATCCTCTCAATCTCCTCACTTCATTTTCTTTGGTACCATTTGAACCCAAAATCTGACATTAACAAATGGAAGTTAATTTGCCTCCCTCAGAACACGTTATAATCAGTCTAAAGGTTAATGTTTCTGCTAATTTATAAATGCAGGATTGCTGTCAGCATGAGGGGGAAATGGTTTTGAAAGGCCTGACATTGTAAATTAAGCCTGTCAGATCGTCTCTCTGTGCCGGCGGATCAGAAGATGCCGCAGTCTATGATGTCAGACAGGCAGGCAAACAGCCCTGGGGGACAGACCTTGCTCCCTCACTTCCAAACACCGGAACGCCGGGAATTATGTGGCTTTGGAAAGGTAGCTGGGCGCACAGACGGGGAAGGCGGGGTGTCTCACCTTTAGGGTCTGAGCCCAATGGTCAGAACTCTGTGTGATGTTGATGGCTGATGAGATTTTAGCTAATTTAGGGAGACTCACAGGGGAGGATCACTGGAATGAAGATGTCATGCTTTGCCAATGCACTGCATTGTGGGAGAATGGCAGCCAGACTCTCAGACCATGTGTCTGTGATTAAATTTGCACCATACAGCTATTTTCCCCCTTGTCCTTTTTTACCACTCCAGGAAAGAATGGAAAATAAGCTCCATCCATTGGCATTTGTGATGGATAGATTAACTGGATAGTTAAAGTTAGTAATGAATGGCATGTGTGCAGAAATTCTGGTTTAATAAATACTATCTCTGTCTGTCTATTTCTGTCTTTGTACAGACATGGTCAATAATTCAGGATTTGGTTGCTGTTTGTGTGTTAAGTCCTTCATATGTTTGCAGTAACATCTAACTGTGAGCTCACATTAGTGATTTACGAAATTGGATTTACACCAATAAATCTCATGAAACATATTTGTAAAGACTGAAGTAATGTGGAAATTGGTTGCAGCATCGTCCAATCAAAAGCAATTATCAGAAAGTCGTTAAGATCACAAACTTCCATTACTGTATAATCACTTAAAAGTAAGAAGTCTTGTGTTTGAGCTGTTTATGTCTAGAGAGGGCGAGAGTCCTCTTTCATGGAGGCCAGCTTGTTGCATCACCATGCATGTTTCTACAGTGGCCCACAACAGACAAACCAGACACTGGCAGTAGAAAGGACCTATAGCATATTTTGTAGGGTGTTTTGTTAATTTTTAACAACCATTTTTTTGCATGACCTATCTAATATGACTCAGGAAGAAATTATGTTTGCAGACAAGCTATTAAAGTATTAAAATGTTAAAGTTTTTCCGGGAAGTTGTAGCAACTAGCACCTGTTATTACTGCACTGTTATCATGAACACATTCTGAATTTTTCCGGGTTTGACCATTGTTAGAAACATTTGGGGTACATACATAGCTCAACAAAATATATAACATCTGTCCAACGTTTTTAGATATATTAATGCAGAAGTTATATATTATAGCTTTAAAAAAAAGAGCTGGTGCAACTAGAGCTGGTCAAAGTACAGTTCTGTTGGATAAGTCTTTCTAGTTTCTTCAACTTTGCCCTTGCTCCCTTTTATGTTCATATAAATGTTGGATTGCTAAATTTGCCTGTGAGGAACAAAACTCAGCAATGCCAAGTTCACATCAACTATCTTTCCTCTGGAATCGCTCCGCTCATGCTAAGTGTTTCAGAGCCTTGTGGGATGGAAAGAATTACGGCCCTATAGCAGAGCCCATAAGCCAATCAGACATTGGGGGGTTGTTACAGGGGTACGGGGAAACAGCCAAGCTCTGACAAGCACCAATCTAGTCCTGCTGGTGAGATGATGAGGCCAAGAAGTAAGATAAAGATTATGTCAAACCTGTGGTAGGATCTCCCCCCACAAAAAAGATTTGATCCGGGCAAATTTCTTCCTCAGTGGGAGGAAATGGCAACCGACAGATTAGACATCTTCTTCTGTAATCTGTGTAAAGCTTTGAAATATATGTCGGTTGCAGGCCTTTTTTTTTTTTCTTTCTTTCTCTCTCTGTCATCCAATCGCAACCACACATACACACATACATGCACAATAAAATGACCACAAGAGTTAGCATAGCTGCAGAAAGCGAGAGCCCAGAAACTAACCGGACTCTTGTCCAGCAAGTATCTGTAGCAGCAGCTCAAGTGTGTGTGCATGTGTGTGTGTGTTCGCTCTCTCCTCTACATTGGCCGTCATTACTGCAGCCTGTCAGGACCCAGTCTAATGGTGTCTCACCTGACAGCCTCACAACCTTGCACCAAACAAGCAGCACACTGTAGGAACAGGAGGCGGAGGAGGGGGGAGAGATGGGAAGAATGCCAGGATCCCTTGTTGAAAAATAAGAAACTAGAGGAAAAAAGAATCAATAGAAAAACCCATTCTGTTTTTTCAATGAGGTGACAAAGTTTCAAATTCATTGTCGAGAGGCTACTTAAAGAGAGAAATGTCTTCAGTAGCTTGTAGGCCAGTGCGATTGTCGTGTTATGCAGTGCATATGCAGAAAGTGTGTCTTAAGGAATAACCATTATAGTAAGCAGGTCATTTTGCTGTCTGAATTTTGGAGCAATTTGCTTTATTCGTCCAGCTCTGCACTGTATATGGCTCTCAGACTCCCTCAAGACTAAAAAGTAGGAGCAGAAGATTCTTTTGATGAGGGACAAATAGGAATATTGCTGCGCTGTGTGAACAGGGTGCAATTCCCTGGGGTTTCCATTGTCCCTGTACCATACTGTATCTGTCCGGTCTGTACCTGCTACTGTTCAGAGACAGATGAGGAGAAGAATGTGCAGGTGTGTTGGATTTTTTTGCCTCATCATCCATTTTTCTAGTTTCAGAGAAAGTGAAATTTGTTTTGTTGGCAGAACTATCCATAATGATAATCAATGTAGTCATACTTATTACACAACATCTTTTTATTTTTTAACAATGTCCTGTGTGTGTTAGCAGCAGATTTCTATCTAATTTAGTCTTCCTTCTTTGCCATCATTAGTGGAGGACAGAGGGGTTTTTTTCCTGTTTTTTTCTTTTCCTGGAGCCTGTACATGTCTGGTTATGTCTTTGAGTTGACATTCCACGCTGTCTGTATGTCCCTGGGCTGTGATGACCCCATGCTGGGGCTCCAGGGCCCCGCCAGAAGGGCCTGAGGTGCTTCACCAGGGTGACTTATAGCCTCTCTGATGAGACACACATTCATACACACAGACACCCTCATGCAGACACACAGAAACACTAATTCATACAAGAGTGTCAGACTCATGTATGCAGACACAAGCATACATGTGTTTTTTTGTTTTTGTTTTTTTTGGATGCTGGATGCATGTTGTCAACCATGTACAGAAAAGCTAAAATTATTTTTTATTCTGTACCATTAATGACATTGTAACAGTAAGACTGGGTTACACCAACAAAGATGATTTTAATATAACATAAAGTCTGATCAGAGTTAAGTAAAAATTAGGTTTAAAATGAGTAAATCCATGTTTAAAATTAAGCAGAGCTCTGTTGCACAATCCAAAATTAATTCCTGTGTAGTAAATCCAAGTTTATTTATGTAAACAAAAATTAAATAGAGAAGAAATATGGAGATGCTTGCTTACTCAAATTAGAATAAATAAATAAATAAAAGGTAAAACTTTTGGCTGCTCTTTTTTCCTTATAAAAAAGTTACATTGTTTGCTAGATAGCTATAAGTTAACAAAATGTTACAGTATTTGCTAGCTACCTAAAAATGTAATAAAACGTTAGATTGCTTGCTTACAAGCTAAATAGTTCACAAAATATCATATTTTTGTTAGCTAGCTAAAAATTAATAAAACATTACATTTTTGAAAGCTATCTAAAAAAATATAACAAAATGCAGTGGCTATGTTTGCTAGCTAGATAAAAAGTTAGGTTACCTAGTTAGCCGACTCACGGTGGTTTGGCAGAGAAGCTCTCATTTCTCTTCCTTTGAGAAAAGCCGGTGGTGGTAATGAAGCAATATGGACAAATAATCAAAGGTTCTAAGACAGAAAATACTTCAGTAAGAAAAAGCGACAGTAACTGGCAGGCTGGTTTAAATGACCACCTGGAGTTAAAGAAAGAGACACATCCCAAAAGACACATCTGTTGCTTAACTTCCTTTTAGGAAATTGATTATTTTGCTGAGTCTGTGTCAGAAATGCAGCCCTTTTAAAAGCTGAATCTACT
This sequence comes from Lutjanus erythropterus, assembly GCF_056507025.1. Taxonomy (NCBI): domain Eukaryota; kingdom Metazoa; phylum Chordata; class Actinopteri; order Lutjaniformes; family Lutjanidae; genus Lutjanus; species Lutjanus erythropterus. The sequence continues at coordinate 17,834,321 of NC_139334.1, forward strand.
CAAGAGTGTGTTTAAACTTTTGGTGCAAAAGAAATTACTTTGTGCTTGTATAAAAGTTTGGTGCAACATAAGCTTTAAAAATGAATCCTTGCTGGTGCAACCCAGAGGTAGTTTTTTTTTAAACAAATGGAGAGAGACTTTGATTTTAAAATATAACCATCACAACCTGAAACAACAGGAGGCAAACTCTAGTACTAACAGCATACTCCCTTAATATATCACAAACACACATGTGTGTAGACACACCTGGCCACCCCTTTACCCACTCTATTCTCGCTGCTCCACAGCCCCACCCAGTGTAGAACAAGAAGTGCATGACGGTGCTCTCTTGGACATGAGGATTTAATAGGTGACCCTGGGCTGCATGCTGGGTCCCCCGCTGCCTGGGCTCATCCAGCCGTAAAATGAGGCACAGGCAGGACCCGGCTGGTAATGAGAACTGGCATTTTGCTCAGGATAACCTCGGGAAAATCGCTTCTATAAATACCTTCTATAAATAAAAGTGTACCTTGGCCCAAGACTGCGTAAGGGGCTTTCTCTGAAAAGGTCATCTATTGCCCCGACTCCACCACGACTCACCGTGTTCTTGTTTTCCTCCTCTCCCACGTCTCCCCTCCCACGTCTGTCTTGAGTATCTACCTCTTTTTTGTCTTTCTTCTTATTTTATAGGTATTTGTGTTTTAAATGTATAGAATATGGTATGTTATCATTCATGTCATGTGACCCTTGGGGGACTCCTTCATCCTTCTCTTGCACATCCTCTCCTCTAATGATCCTGTGTATCCTTGACCTTGTTCGGGTGTCAGCACATACATCGTGGTGCGAGACTAAAGCAGACAGATAAAGGCAGAAAGAGGTTCAGTATGTAAAAGAAAAAGTTCAATGGAAAAAGTATTGAATAAACTCAGCAAATTTGCTAAAACACGGTGGAGGAGGAGGAACAGGTTTTGGGGTTAGATACACTGGCCTTGTGTTAATTACCCCCCAAAGGCTTGTGTGTGTGTGTGTCTCTGTGTGTGTCGACACCATGGCCATGTCTCATTCGTCAGTGCCACGTGTAATCTGTCAAGGTTTAACAGTAGCCACGCTGTTCTCTTCTACCCAGCTAAGACTTAAAATTTCTGCATATACGAAAGTGTTATTTGTTTCAACATTTTATTCTTTCATTATGTTCTAAGTGACAAAGCCATCCTGACAGAAGCAGGGGAGCAAAGGAGGAAGTGATGGGACGGTTACAGAGCAGCAAAGCCTGCGTATGGACGGGGTCAGGGAGGATAGATGGATGGGTCAACAAAACATCAGACTCAAACATTCGAGAGTAGTGTTTGTGTCCTGTTTCCGACTGTGAGTCAACACCAGTCTCTCACGATGATTACAGTTGTTTCCTAACCTTAACCACGTGTTTATTATTGTAACCATGGCAACAAAGATCTCCTAACCTTAAAGCAGCGCCAAGGTACTTTCATAATGTGTTGATTTTGGAGGCCCCTGTGTGTGGTAGTATTTCCACTCTCATAACCACAAAAAAATAACACCAAAGATAAAATTTTCTGAAGAAAAATCTTCTCCTGTTTTATCTTAAGGTACTGCTCAATGTAACTTTGTCTGTGAAAATGTAAACACAAGCTCTTGCACATTGTTTCATCTGATTTCAAAGAGAATCATTAACAGGCGTTCAGACTATTTTTCAAACCAGTTAAAATCCAAACTACAATTCTTCAATAATCTTGCCATGATCTTTCAAAAACAAAGTTGTTTTTGTGCCTAAACTTAACCAAAACTGAACCTTTCAAAGCATTGTCATAAACAAACATTTTGTAATTTTAAGGCCCCTATAGTAGATAAACATGATAAAATGCCATCTAAGGTAACACATTGTATAAGACAACGTGATCAAGTCCTATTTATTTGCAGTTGACAAAATATGACAAGGTGCCCTCTGTGATGCCCTTACAGTGGACAAGGTTTTAAAAGAAAGAAGCAGTCTAACTAATACCCATCAATAAACATTTGTACTCATTTTCTATGGTATTGTGGTCAAATTTAAATTCAAGCTAATACTGTGAGTGCTGGAAGTTATAAGACATCTGCAAGCATCTGTTTGCCAAAAGAAAGTGTACTTTTTTATTTTGTTATTTTCATTCGTTAGAGGTCAGCAGAATGCTGGAGACAAAGTCTATGAACTGACTCTGTAGGAGAACTCTGATTCCCCAAGTTAACAAGTATGGCCTGAACTCTCACAGCTGGTCCTCTTTTGACTTTTTTTTTTAGCTCCAGCCCCTAAGACAGCCTCAGTCTGTGCCACGACTGAAACATTTGTGTGCAGAAAACACTTCTATATGTTGCTCATAAAGTCATTTTGGCTAAATGTGTGTTATGTGTATGTAAGGTGTATTTTTCTAATCTATATAAAAAGTTCATACTGTCACTGTCCTGTAAATTATTTATCCCCAGGTTTGGTGATTTATATTTATTTAGTGTTTAATGGTTTGAGAAAAAAATCCTTCACCTTAAACTCAATAAATAATTTAAGTGTCGATTGAATTACCTGAAAAATGCATTACATAAAAGCTCAAAAAAAAAAATCCCAAAATTGTTTATCTTATATCTCACAAAAAAGTTGATGTTGCAACAGTCTATTTTAGTTCAGATGAGACTGAAATGTTTAACTGCAGTGTGCTAGTCCTGGTGACTGTTGCATAAAACCATTACACCATCTGACATATTAAATAAAGTTTATTTTTTTCATTCCTCCCTCTTTCTCTGTGGGAGTCTTCATGACACAGTAGGAGCCAAGGACTCTCTCTGCAGGCCAGGTCACTTCTTAAACTTCGCTTAGCCCCCATTTTACTGCCTGCGGGCAGCTTAAACTGATTAGCCTCGACCCTACTAGGACTGGCTGACCTCCCAACGCATCCAATACCACTTATTGATCAATATTCATATTGATCCGCGGCCCCCATGCCGGATCAAGGGCGAATATTTCTATTGATTTGACCAGATTAGAGAAGACAAAAGGTTGCCAAATCAGTTTAGATGCAACCTGCCAACGGGATATGACAGCAAACTGCATAGGGATTTCCAGCCGGGATTAGATTTGATGAGTGTTAACTGTGGAATTGATATAGCTGTAGGACTGTACCGATCGGTAGCTAATCAAGTAACACGGTATGTTAATGCAGTCATGCTTGCCCTTTAAATGCATAAGGTTAAACCAATCGATTTACCTGTAAACCCAGCGTTAGATCAAACGCAGATAGGGTCATTGATAAGTTATAGCTGGTTTTTGATGATGGTGAAAAAAGCGGTCACCAGAGCAGTGAATTATTATTTTTTTTTTTTTCACATTCTTGTGTACATACCAGTTCTGTCTACTCTTTATTTTTTTTAAGTATGTGTTCACATACTTGGCCAATGAAGTGAGTCTGATCTTTATCTGTTTCAAAAACATAATCACAGTGATAGAGTTTGAGCAGCTGTAGCTGGTTCCAGTCGTCCACTAATCTTAGCGTTGACGGTTCACAATTTCTACTTGATAATGTATAAAAAATTACATTAAAGGGATAGTAGAGATTACTTAATGTGGGGTTATATGAGGTATAATAGTCGATAGTCAGTGTATTACCTACAGTGGATGCCAGTCGACATGTCCCCTCTTTGGAAAAGCAGACACAAATACCAATATGGAAGATAAGCAATGCGTTGCGTCCAAATATCACTCTCTTTGTAGACTACAGCTGCCTTGATTTGTTAGTTTGTGTTATTTTGTGACTTCGGTGGATTTGAACTATTCTTTTAAAGCATCAAAGTCACACAATCACATAAAGGCAGTGGTTTCCTGTCAGAAAAGGCTGTCTGACAGCAAGATAAAGAGATGAAAATGTTCTAAATACAGTGTACACCTAAACTGATATCAAGGTTTTTAGGTAGACCTCTTTTAAGTGGCTAAAATTTGTTTTGTTGCTGACCCTGTCCACAGCAGTACATTGCTTAGCTTCCATGCTGCATCTCCAAAGGTAATACACAGACCCTAGATAAGTACCTCATTCAAACCCACATTAAATAATGAGAACTATCCCTGTAATAGCAATTAAAAAATGACTCATTTATTTGCACTGGTTACTGTAAATGTTGCCTGTGTTGTTGCCTTGTCCAGCTTCAACTCTAAAGACTGTTCTTCACTACAGGGCGAAATGGCAGAGAATACAAGCTGTTGTACAGCTGCAGACAACACACTCACATATGCATTCACACACACTCTGTGTGTGTATGTGTTTTGTGCATGCACACCATATCCTTTATAAAGCCATGGGAAAACATGCTTCCACACTTATTAAATATTGATGTCCTTAGTGGGCTAAAATGAGTGAATAAGTCATGAAACACTGACAACACAACACTCAAAGAAACAGAGAGCATGCGGACATTTGCAATGTGTGATGTGTGAATGTTACCACAGAGAGTGAGAGTGCAACGGAGAGAGATACAATGAATAAGAGAGAGGCATTGCATGCTAACATCACTGGTGGTCCTTTTAAATGAAAAAACATATTTAGGAAACGGGGGCGCTGTATTGCAGAAACTTCATAACTTGCAAATCCTACCATAACTGTTTGGTAACCATGGTAATTAGGGTTAGGGCCTGCTTTATAAAAAAAAGCACCATTACAGATGAGCAGTCCCTAAGTCAATGCTCTTATCCCAACTGAAGATAGGACATGTGAATTACTCAAGTATCATATTTTCCCAAAATCTTCAATAAACTGACTATATATCATAACTGGTAAGCTGTTCCTATTTTCACTTTTCTACCTGTAGTGGTGGCTAACTTGCTAATTATCTGATGGTGGCAAACGATTGTGTTCAATGACAGTAGTTAACAGTGTTCGTCAACAGTAGCTAATGGTATTGCTATCTAATAGTAGCTAACGGTAGTGCTTCCTAACAGAAGCAAATGGTAGTGTCAGCTCTGTATGACTGCTCTTTTAATGCTTTTACAAAATGGATTAAAGATACAGCAGAGACTGTCTTCTATCTTAGTACACTGTTTTTCTTTTATCTTCCAAGTTACCATTTTGGTAAATTTCCCAAGGAACATCTTTGGATTTCTCTTACAAAATCTCTAACCTCCATCTTGAAATTAAGTGCCCACTGGTATTTTTGCTTCATTTTTTTCAGTGAGTATTTCAGTATAAAACCAAAGTTTAAAAACCAACGGTTACTAAGTTGTTTGGCTTGGCGAGATGAGAAAAATACTGCTGGTCTCTAGGTGACATTGATAAAAGATGATAAGTGTAGTCAGATTGGGTATTTCAGATTTTCTTTCCTGAGATTACCTGATATAGGATGAAGTAAGATAAGATAGGATTCATAATGTTAGTTCTGATTTGTTTCTGTAATACCAAAGTGGGGAAAATCCTATTTTAGACTATACTTATTTGGACTCTGCAAGGCGCTGGGACATCAGAAGATGTGGCGAATCCAGTTTGGGCTTTGAGGATCACTGACATTGGATAGACTTTTTCTCTATGAGAACTAAACAGCAGTAATTGACAATGCGTTCTCATCCCTGCTTGTCGAATATGACACTGTTTTGTCATGTCCCTCAGGGTCTCATACTGGTCCAAAGTACCTTATAGCTGCTACACTATGTTGCATTGCATTGTGTTGCATTATGTAA